>NW_024543080.1:2275833-2992500 GCF_018167655.1 Microtus oregoni
ATATAATACTACAACTAATTATGCAACATTCACACAGGACCAAGAGTCACAAATAATCTAGAGATGAATAAATTATATGCAAATATTACAGCTGTGTAGAGTTCATTTTGTCACTGACAGAATCTCGGTAGTAAACTGAGCCTGGGAAGTGTTTATGAAATAAAAAATAGCAATGTCAACAGACATGTTACCATGGAAGGGGACTAGACAAAGAACTACAGGCCATGAATGACTCTGGGAGAAGGAGAATCAGCCTCTCCTGAGGAAGAGCCTTTAGTGGTTGCCCATTGTGGTGTGGTTGGCCCTGAAACCACCCATATACACACAAACAACAAAAATGGACTCAGCAAGTTATACATGCTTTTATTTGCTTGATTTTTTTGCATATACCTACATACAATTGTATGTATTTATATAACAACAGTAGTCAAGGGGAAAAGGGCTATCAACATGAGAGTAGGGGGGATATAAGAGGGTTTGTGGGAGGGTACCTCAAGAGGGTCTGGAGAGAGTAACGTGAAGTGGTATAATTCTATTTCAATTAAAAGCACATCAAAAATAAAACAACACTATATTATATTCCAAAATCCTGACTCTAGTAAACAATTCCCTTCTTTTTACCATTCCTTTTTATTTTTTGTACATATGACTCCAGGAAAACTGAGTCCTTTTATGCCTTTATTCAATGTACAATAAATGTTAGTTGTGTGAGCTACAACTACAACATATACTTCAATATCAAGTATCAATTCACCCTACCATAGTCAGTAGAGAAGAATACTAACATAAAACAAAAATGCTGTGAAATATTTGTATTCAAATATAATTTATTTTTTAAATATTTTATATCTGTTGTAATTGTTTTTAATAGTTTCTTGGAAGGAAAGCAAAATTTATTTAATTTGCAAAACATTATGATTTTTCTGTTAATTGAGAGATATGGAATAACAGATTTAATATTCTGCTTCATTAAATTCTAATAATAAATTAATAAGTTTAAAGTTTTAGGGGGTTCTGTTTGTTTGTTTTTCAAGACAGGGTTTCTCAGTGTAGCTTTTGAGACTATCCTGGAACTTGCTTTGTAGGACAGGCTGGCCTCGAAATCACAAAGATCCACTTGTCTCTGCCTACTGAGTACTGGAATTAACAATATGTACCATTACCACCTGTCCCAAGTTTATATTTCATATAAGTTTCAAAATAACTTCAATGGAATGCTTCTAGACCTTCAAAAGTGTAGAATGATTGTCAGCAGGCAAAGTCTACCATGGTTCATTGGAACTGAGTAATATCAATTCACAAAAATGCTTAAAGTTCAATTTTTAGATGATTTTAGGGACCATTTTTATTACTTTAGGCTTTTATATCAGGATTAAAAGATGGTTCAGAGGTTAACACTTGTTGTTCTTGCAAAGTACTTGTGCTTGGTTCTCGGCAACAACATGATGGTACAAACATTCCTCCAGCTGGAAGGGATATGACTTCTGTGAACATGTTCATGGGACACACAGACACGCACTCACTCTCTCTCACACACAGAGAGGCAAAATACTCATGTATAAAACAAAGATAGGTAATGGGTACTGGAGTAAAGGGTACTATTAATCTGTTAGAGAAAATAAAAATAAAATGACTCCTAATGACAAATACTATAGCTATATTTCAGTACGTTTCTCAGCCCCCATCACTAAAACATCTTGCAGTAGATGGCAACTAACACGAAGCCCCACAAATCAACAATGTGCACAGAGTGAGAGAATTTGGAATGTGATATCTTTACCAAACCCCTCCACTCAAAGCTCAGGGATTTAGTAGAAGAGGAAAACAGACTGTAAGACCAGAAGTGGTGAAAGACTCCAAGGCAACAGTGATTTCCAGGTAGGACAATACTGATGTTTACATGAACTCATGGAGACTGTGACATCACACACAAGTCCTGCCTGGCTCAGCCCAGACAAAACCCCAACAAGGAAAAGGGGAAATGAACACAAAGTCCCACTCTTAACAAACAGGGAATTTGTAGTTGACATGTAATAGAAAAGGGAAAATCATTTCTCTCAAACAGAATGATGCTGGGTATATCAACCCTACTGTAGTGCAGACTTCATGCCCAGTAGAAGCTGGCCAACACAAATAGATGCTGTGTGTTCTCTGTGTTTTCTGGATGGATTTTGTTTGGTCCTTTTTGTCTGTTTTTTTTTTCTTTGTTTGGATTTTTTTTTTTTAGAGTAGAGAGAGAAATTAGGTGTGGTAGGATGTTGAGAGTACTTAGAGGAGTTGAGGAGAAGAAATACAATCAAAATTTATTATACAAAAAGTGAAATGATGAGAAAACTTTAAAAATTAAAAATGTATTTTTTTCACAAATAGGACTTGGTATTTGTTGCTACTAAAACTCAAGATTTTATTCCCAGCAGTAAAGAACTGAATCTAAGTTTAAAAAAACTCAAAAAGAAATTAATAACAAATGTGACAATGGCTAAATAAAAAAGAAACACCAAAAGAAAAACTTAAAAATATATACTCTGTACTAAATTTATGTAGGACTAAGCTACTGTGGCAAGCAGAATGGCTTCTCAGTTTTCAAGGTCTTTTATGATACTGTGCAGAAGTCTCTAAAACACATAATTGATGCATTAAAAGCAGCTAAAATTTCAGCAATTTATCTAGTCACAACAAGTAATAACAACTGCTGAAATGTAAAATAACTTTTGAAAACTGTGTTCATTGAAGTACAGTCACTTATATTCCAAGGAAAAGGTTTGAAAACACCTAACTGATCATAAATATATATTTGTCAAGTTGTAATATACTCACGGTATGGAATACCACTTGAATATAAATAAGGTCAAGAAACTGCTATGAAATACTTCTAGAATTTTGGTATTTATGATATTTTCAAGAATACTTCTACATGTAGAAAATAAAGAACTACAACATGAAAAAAAAAACCCTCAAGATTTCAAGCAGCTTCTAGGGCTAGCGGTTCTACTCTTTTCACTTGTTCAACGTGAGCCCCTGTCTCATCATTAGTAGGTTTTTCAGACAACTATCTTCACTGTGGACCTCCATGAGTGTTTGCAATTCAAACTTGGGTTTCTTCGGCATTTTCCCTTCTCTAACAAAGACATCATGAAAAGGATAAACAGACTGGCAAGGCTTTTCTATGTCTTTCCCAATGCTGTCTAGAATCAATTCACAAATCACCTTCTTCAAGGCATCAATATAATTAAGATAATGCTTTTAGGAGCTAGATCTGAACTTCTACAATATGTACTGTGATATCCATCCAGCTTCCAGAAACCAATTTAATACCCTAAAAATTTTCAGATTCATTTATCGGTATTAAATTACAATAATCAAATTTCCACTGGGAGAAAGAATGCATCTGCTGTCCCTCTGTCTTCCAGGGTAGGGGTAATCAGATGAACGACTGACATCTCAGAGAACTACTATAAGAAGTATTTCTGTGAGAAGCAAATGGGAGACTGGGAGAGGTAATGTGCACATTAGACAGCTGTTTCTCTTCACTTTTCCTGTTGAGGAAACCCAACTGGGAGCTCTAAAACCCAAGGAGTTTTAAACCAGTCAGACTCTAATCCTCTTGGATAGCAGCTGTGCTTTTCTTTGAGACAGGGGTCAATATCTGTGTGAGAAAGGTCTAAGTTCATCTTCCTTTTTGTACAGTTGGCAAATTTTCTGTAGTTAATTCTTAAACATGATAGGTTAAGATGTTTCCACAATTTGAAGAGGAAAAGAGTTGCATGTAGTTAAAGGTAATCTTTGTGTGTAAATGTATTTGGTTTCAGTTCATTAGAATGCACTATCTGACCTTCTGGATGTATATACACCGTGAAAGAAGAGATTCAAGAAGCAACCTCCAGTTTGGCAGATCTGTCTCCAGGCTATCTGAGGAAGTTCACCACAGAACACAAAGATTGGACCAGTGTAGCGCTTTAAGCGAAAGATGCAAGCAAGTGGTTGTCTTGAGGCTCAACATCTCTATGCAGTCTGTCCAGTTCCTTCTGTGTGTGCTTCTTGAATATTTGAAGGTGTCCACATATGGAAGTAGGGAATCTAATACGGTGGAATCCCAGTAGGCAACTCATCTTTGGAAAAGAGCAGGTAGAGTGGGAATCCATCACTGTATTTCTCCACATCTGCATGGGTGACAGAAATATATGAGATGCCTGAATATATGCATGGGGAAAGGAGTGATCTAAAACAAGAAAGATTAGTATGGATAGCTAAGGAGAAAAATGCTTAAAGAAATTTATTTTAGAAATTCTTTCTATTAGAAATTCTATTATTTTTTGAAAGATTTGCTGCATTTTGAACAAAGGCAACATGTATAGGTGGATAAAGTTATTTCCAGAAGCCATTGGTGTTGGGACTAATGAGTCCTGGCCTTGCTACTCTTCCCTCCTAGAACCTTCTAATTAAAGTTACTAGAAGCTGTGCCTAACTTAGAGGATCAGAGGATGGGATTTTCACCTGTTGTCCATTGACTGCAGTGTATTTAAGCCTACATGGTGTTAATAAAGTGGGGCTTTGGTATCAGTCTTTAAAGGTCTGTGTGTAGGTCTGTCTCTGCGTCTGTATTCTCAACCTCCAGCAACTTGTCAGAAGCTTGCGAACTGGGGTCTAGCGCATAGAGCACAGACCAGGGCCGCGGTGTGAAGCACATAGGTCAATAAATGAAAATCTCAGCACCAGGGATGGGATAACTCCCTCTGAGCTATTGACCAAGAATGGGCCTGTGTAGCATAAATAATAAAAACTCAGAGACAGATATTGAGGTCCAACTGAAAACCAGAAAAGCAAAGCAGCCAAGCCACTAGAGAAGCCTTACCTCTCTACCAAGACTAGCAGACCTCAGACTAAGCAGACTAAGCACCCAGAGCCTCTCTCTCCTCCCATTTTAAATTCCCTCTAGTGCTGGCATTAAAGGTGTATGACTCCCTAGTACTGGGATTAAGGATGTGAGGCACACCACTTGGATTTATCTCTCCATTGATCTTGTATAGCCCAGGTTGGCCTTGAACTCACAAAGATTCATCTATCTCTGTCGTCCAAATCCTGGGGTTAAAGGTGTATGCTACAACTGCCTGGCCTGTAGTGGTTCAGTTTTGCCCTTTTGATCTTTAGGCAAGCTTTATTTATATAAAAAAATAAGTAAAATATCATTATGGGCCTATAATTCCCAAAATGATACAAGCTATGACCAATGCCATTATTTTCCCCCAGGAATTACATTAATAAGACCCTGTTACAGAAAATGCTACAGTGTGTTGGTCCAGGGCATAGAGAAATCAAATGAAACTTGGATGAAAGGTGCTGTGGGATAATGCGCTTGCACACTGTAAAGATTCGTCACTCATATTGATTTAATAAAATGATGATTGGCCAGGAGCCAGGCAGGAAGCATGGGTTGGGCAGTCAGACTAGGAGGATTCTGGGAAGAGGAAAGGCAGAGAGTCAGATGCTAGCCCGCGTCTGAGGAAACAAGACATGTAGAAAACATGCCAATACATAGACTAATAGAAGTGGGTTAACTTAAGATGTGAGAGCTAGAAACACACCTGAGCCATCGGCCAAACTGTGTTGGAATTAATATAGTTTCTGAGTAATTATTCAGGTCTGGGCAGCCAAGAAACAAAAGTACAGTGTCTGTTTACAGAAAGGTTCTTCCCTGTGGCCTAGAAAGTGCAGTCTCTGTTCCCTGTGGCCTAGAAAGTACAGTCTCTGTTCTTCCCTGTGGCTTAGCCTTCGGTGCTGAGAGCTGCTATGCAGACGCTGGGGAAGAACTGTCATCAACTCAACAGCAGCAACTATTGCCCCCACAAGATTGGGTCCCTCAACTCTCTGTGGGGTCACTGGGAGGGATATAGGGGCCCTACCTCTACTGCAGGTAATTGTAATGGGAAGATTTTCTTTGGTAGTATATCAACTGGTAAGGTTCCCATGCTCCTGTAAACAACCCAAATTCAATTCAATGGGTCACAAAAGAGAAAGGAAAAAAGATATGAAATTAGAAGGCAGAGAGTTGGGAAGAGGAAGGGGGTTAACAGAATTGGGAGCAAGATGAGTAAAAGGAGTAAATATGGTCAAAATAAGTTATGCACCTATATAAAAATGCTATGATATCCATCTTATGTATGCCATATTCCAATAATATTTAAAAAACAAAGCTTGTTTATGGTGTTATTTTAATCTATGTTACTTTAATAAAAATTATTTTCAGATCATTGAACATCAAAAATAATGAGGAGTAACAAGAGAAAGCTAATTAGGGGGTGAATAGGATCAAAGAACATTATATACATTATGAAGATGTCAAAGTAAAACCCATTATTTTGAATTATATATATATATATAAAGACTAGAAAATTTTAAAACAAATTAAAATTGCAGCACCAGGATATAAATTTGGCTGCCGGGAGGAAGATAAGGTAGAATATCAGAGAACAGTGTCAAATTGCCTGTCATCACCCAGTGGGAGCTGAGGTAGAAATATAGAGAGTTATAGGTTTTGTTGGACTTCATAGTGAGACCATGTCTCAAGAGAAAAAAAAGGAGGGATAGAGACAGAAAAAGACAGAGATAGAAACATCCTGGCATGTCACAGAGTCTTCAGCAAAGTCACATAGGAGATAGCTAAAGACAGACAACAAAGAACAGAGGCTTCCAGAAAGAGGCTAAGAAAATGTCCCACTATATTTGGTCACTAGACACAGAAACCGACAGGAGATGTGGCCTCCCTGCAATGTTCTGTGGGTTTCAGAATCTGGGGAGCTGTATAATATATAAGATGCCCTCTCATGACAACCACAGACTTCTTTCTCAAGTATCAAAATCCTGAAGCTCACAAATACCAACAGAGCAACTCAATGATTTACCACAAATATGATCTCAAAATAAAACTGTAAATGTTTCCAAAGAGAAGGCGCTTACTGAAAACAGTGTCAGGCTTTGTGGAAAATCTTTTTGCCTTAGAGTATATCCTGCAGGGAATGGTCAGGAAATGGTGTTTTAAAAGCCCTTTCAGCAGGAAAGGGTCTTTTCTTTATAGCTATTATGTGGGATAGTTTTTCACTACTGTACCAAAACATCTAAGATAATTAACTGAAAAAGAGGAGAAATGTGTTTTCACTTTAAGATGCAGAATATGCCTCTTCTGGGTGGATGGTTCTGCTGATGTCTCCATCATAGTTAGATGTCTCCACTGGTGTCTCCGTCATAGTTAGATGTCTCCACTGGTGTCTCTATCATAGTTAGATGGCTCCACTGGTGTCTCTATCATAGTTAGATGGCTCCACTGGTGTCTCTATCATAGTTAGATGGCTCCACTGGTGTCTCTATCATAGTTAGATGGCTCCACTGGTGTCTCTATCATAGTTAGATGGCTCCATTGACGTCTCCATCATAGTTAGATGGCTCCACTGGTGTCTCTATCATAGTTAGATGGCTCCACTGGTGTCTCTATCATAGTGAGATGGCTCCATTGACGTCTCCATCATAGTTAGATGGCTCCACTGGTGTCTCCACCATAGTTAGATGGCTCCACTGGTGTCTCTATCATAGTTAGATGGCTCCACTGGTGTCTCTATCATAGTTAGATGGCTCCATTGACGTCTCCATCATAGTTAGATGGCCCCATTGATGTATCTTATCATTAGATAACTCTGCTAATGCTTCTCATAGTTGGTTGGCTCCATTGATGCATATCAGAGTTAAATGGCTTCACTGATGCCTCTCATAATTGGTTGGCTTGAATGGTCATGGTAATACAATATATGATAATTGGAATCACATGGCAAACAAAATCAGTTCATCTCATAGTTGTCAGGATATACAGAAGAAAGAGGAAAAGACAACATTCCCAATATTTATTTCAAAGAAAAACTCCAGTGACCTAATGTGCTCACTAGGCCTTTCCTTCATCACCTCTTTCAGCAGAATAAGACTCCATTGTTTGAAAAGACCATCACTCACTCACTTTATTACTGGTTGCTTCTAGTAATTTGCTTGATTAAACACTGCTTTAAATAAATAAGCACTGTTTAGGTTTGTGATTGATGAATCATGATGATGCCATTATCCTGTCATGAAGAGCATCCTTCCCTCTCCACATCCTTGAATCCAGTAACACTTTACAATGGAATACAGGAAAAAATGCAGGCCATGTTTTCTTTTGGCACACACATATAACAAAAGCAGGTATATTGAAGTTACCATGCTATGAAAAACCAAAGTCACAAAGAAAAGCTCAGGTAAGTGAGTTGCCATGTGAAAAGGGAGGGGCCACTCACTAGTGAGAGTAGCTAGTCACCCATGATGTCAATGACAGCACTAGTTTTGAAGTGCACCTTTAGCCACAGCTACCTCAGAAGACATTAGTTAGCCCTTTCTGAGGTCCTGACCTATATAACAATAAGAATTTTAAAGCTAAGATGTGCACTGCAGAGATATATAAACAGGTGTGTAACTATGTACAATAAAATATCTTTCAGTTATAAATGTTTTCCATATAAATGGCCCAGATAAATTTTCTTCACATGTAATAAGGAGACAATGGGAGGTTGCATTTTATTTCAATCTACCTCTAATTTTATACATGGCCTTATCAATCACAACTAGCTAATCATTCACAAATACTTTATAACTACTGGGTGTAATAGTAAACTTATTGAAAACGTTTAATTCTCTGAAAAGTTGGCTTCCATGTTAACAAATGATTTCTGATTAATGTCTTTAATCTCTACATGTTTTACAATATTCTGTGCCATGCAAATACTCAGGTGATCTAATAGAAGAAGATATATTGGAGGGCATATCCGAAGGCTATATAATAAAATGATCCACTTGTTTCCAATAAAGAGCATTATAACTCATCCTATTCCAGCTGAGAATTTTATCTGGTTTGGTCAGGGTGAATGATACAATCATATCTAAACCATGAAAATATTTAAAGATCAGAACGAGGGAAAGGATATTTTTCTTTTACATTTCCATTTGAGGGCACTCTTCTCTTTGGTAAAATCAGGGTCTATTTACATTTCCCAACTATACCAATGTTATGTAAACTCAGCTAAATAGCACCATATTTCTGACTTTGAACAATGATGTATAATACTCTTTATTAAATGATACTCCAGGCAGCATTTACTTCTACTCTGTATCAAAAAAGATACTCTGTATCATAGTCTTTGGCTATTTGTGTCTAGATATGTCCTTGAAATTTAGACATCAATTTTATCTTATTTAAATAAATAATTTGAAAATATTAGTGGTTACCTACCTTACTCAGACACATTCTCTTCCCCCCTCCTTCTCCCTAAATCCTGTTTATCTACAACTACTGCTTGACTGTCATGTCCTCAGAGAGCCCTTGGTGGCCATCACTCTACTTCAGGTTGAGTAGTACATCACTGTACAAGTTTAAGGAAAAAAAAAGGTGAGCAATGCCACAGATTAAGGTTAAAAGTTTTGGAATAGAAGTAATAATGCCAATTGGTGAATGAATCAAGTAAAACACCAGAATCCAGCCTAATGCACACGGGCTTACAGGAGAGCAAGGACAGGTGGGAAACCCTCCACAGCCTGACTGTGCGGAGAGAAACATCATGGTCCATAATACCTGATCATGTCTGGCAGGTTCTGTAATCAGTAATGAAGACAGACACTTTAGAACCTAGGCTCAGGCTTTACAGATGCACTTTCTGGCTCTGCTTATAAATATGGCATCTGGTCTAGATTTCCCATTTGTCCTTGGCCATGACTCAGCAGAGGTCACGTACCAAGATAACAGGCAAACAACTTGGAATTCCCCTCTCATGGCACTACTATTCCCAAGAGCTCTAGCAGAGTCTTGTCTTTATTTTTTTCCTTATGCGCTTATTTTTGTGTTTGTTAAATATCTATTATCCTACGCTAAATTTAGTGAAAACAAGGATGTTATTTCATTTAACACAATGAATATTTTGCATACACAGTGAATAGTAGGGCATTTCAATATGTGTTGGAAAACTTAATGGATTTTATATGAATAATTTATTGATTTATTGTCTCAGTTACTGTGATACCATGTAGGTACTGTTCCTATGAAACGCAGAACACTAAAAGGATTCTGAAAGAAAAATTTCCAAAATGTCTGTGAGGTACACTCAATTCCAAGTCTGTCTACAGAAAATGGAGCCTTAACACTACACCAGATGAACTCAAGGATCTTCAGCTAACATGTAAAGCCAACACATTTATAATTTTGATTGAAGTAACCCATCTGTCGCTTTGAAGAAATGTTTCATCCTTATATTGCTCAGAATTACCAACCACAATGAAGCAATGTGGAAGCGAAGAATTCAAATAAAATTAACTATGTTTATATGAATTGCATATAAACAGAGAAATTACATTGCTGTAATGCTGAAAGAGAAAGAAACTACACATATGACATTTCTCACAATTCAGCTGGACTATCACTGAAATATTTATTTTCTGTTAATATTATGTCTAAGTCACATGGGATCATATGTCTAACATATTTCTTGGAAAGGGCAGAATACATTACAAAAATGTCTTTGGGGAAATAAATTTCTCTTTAGTAGCAAGGTTTTAATTTGACTACGACAGAGATCAGAGCAAGGATGAATCATCTGCTTCCTGACCCTTCTGTGTGGTTGGAAGCTCTGATGATTATCAAAGGGGCAGATGACGTTCAGTGCAAGCTGAAAGGCCTTGGTAGATCATTCCTCGCTACTCATTCTAAAGGTTTATTGTAAACCACAAGGAAACTTACTTGGTGCCAATGTGGTGAATGACATCTCTTCATTGTTCCCATAGGTTAATTCAACATTACAATATTTTCTTCAAATCTTGAAAACAGAGCTGACATACAGAGAAAAGGCACGAATGGGCCTTCTTGCATGGATGAGACATTTCTAACTTGCTTGTTGAGTATGTGCCACGTGGCCTGGTGTTTAACCACTAACTCTGTCTTCCAACCGTCTGCACACACACTTTGAGTTTTAGGCTAAAATCATTCTTTATAAAAAAAATATCTAAGTTATATCTAAGACCCTGTGCCATGAACATAGTCTTAAGAATCTACATTTGTATTTGAAGGTCACACGTTACCTATAAGGCTCACCTTTGTTTTATGAAATTTTTTTTAGTTTTAGTTTTGTTTCACTTTGTTTTTTTTTTTTGCAACTGGAAACAACTGTGTAATATTTAAGCTAATTATAATAATTTGAGTGTGTGTGTGCATGCACATGCACAAGCGTGCACACATGAGAACATATACTGATTGGGGTTGTATTCAAGCCATGGCACACTGTGTGGAGGTCATAGGACAACTCATTGGAGTTGACTCTCTACTTCCACCTTTATGTGGGCACAAGGGATCAAACTCCAATAGCTAGGTTTCTGAGCAAACACTTTTCCCCCTGGGCAGTCTCACCAGGTCCCACTTAAAATTTTTTCATTTAATTTGTTACATTGCTGCTACTTCTGTCTAAAAATAAAGCAGAAACATTTCATTGATGTGCATATTTAAGGTAATTTAAAAATATTTTCAATAATTAGAGTTGTGTTCTCTGCTTTTTAAAATTCAGGAAAACGTCATACCCTTACATTCTACTTATAACTTAATGCTTTCAGTTGAAACAACAGAATGTAGTCTTTAGGGAAAGCATAAGTTGAATTCATGGGGATATCTTAAGGAGCTCCCAGAAGTTACAAAGAAGCCAGAAAGCTGGACAAACTTTGGAAAATGCTCATTCATACTAGAGTAACAGCTTGGGAAAAGCATTATTCTCTTTGTCCTTACTCAAGACACTCTAGCTGTCATGAACTCAACAGCTTATACCAAACAACTGAAGCCAAATCCTAAAGGATTTTTTCATACTGACTCTGAGATTCCATCTTACACCTGTTAGAATGGCTAAGACCGAAAAGGCCAATGACAGTTTAGGCTGGAGAGGATGCGGAGTATGGGGAACACTCCTCCATTCTCCATTACCAGTGGGAATGCAAACTTGTACAGTCACTTTGAAAATCAATGTAATCAATATAGCCATTTCTTAGAAAATTGGAAATCAATCTATCTCGAGACCCAGCTATGCCAATCTTGGGCATATAGCCAAAGGATGCCCAATCATACCACAAGGATACTTACTCAACTATGTTCATAGTAGATAGTAGCATTACTAATAATAGCCAGAACCTGGAAACAACCTAGATGTCCCTCAGCCAAAGAATGGATAAGGAAAATGTGGTACATTTACACAATGGAGTATTACCCAACTGTTAAAAACAATGACATCATGAAATATGAAGGCAAATGGATGGAAGTAGAAAAACCATCCTGAGTGAGGGAACTCAGACTCAGAAAGGCAAACATGGTATGTACTCACTCATAAGCACATATTAGATGTAAAGTAAAGGATAACCAGACTACAATCCTCTTTCCTTCACAACAAAACCTGACACTTACCCAGGTGGCCCTAAATAGCATGGCTTACCTCCTTCTCTTAGGAAATATAAGCCATAAATTCTTCATTCAAATTTTGTGAAAAACCACCTAAGAGAAATGAACTTATTTTGACTCATGATTGCAATGGTGCATTGGCTACACTGCTTTCAGGCAGGCTAGTGATATAGATATAAATAATTTTCATTGGTATGGCTAGGAACACCATGATGGAAAGGCATAGGCACCAAAGAGCTCATTGCTTCACATGAACCCGGAAATATCACGCCACCAACCTGCTATCTGCTTTCCCTTATAGGATGTATGAGCTAACACTTCTCACTTTTTTCACTCTGGTTCCTTCATTGAACAGAAGTGTCTTAGTCTGATGCAATCTTACTTTTATACTTTCCTTTCCATCACCACGTTTTGGGATTCTACCTAAGGATCTACCACCAGAGCGGTTGGTGTCAAGAAGCTTTACAGTTTCATGTAACATGCTTAAGTTTTTGCTCAACTTTAAGTCGATGCTTGTATGGTGTGGTTAGTGGGTCCACTTTCATTCTTGCAAATGCAGATAACTGGTTTTCCCAAGTAGAGATACAAAACAAAACTTTCACCACAAAAGGAATGAGACGTAGTTTATCTAAGCCAAGGATGAGTGGTTGTGGCCCAGGAACATGGGTTCGGATTGCTCTAAAAGACATGTTCTACAGTAGAAACAAAGGGAAGAAAGGAAGTGAATGGGGAGGGAAAGCATGGGAAGGCGAAGGTTTAGGGAGGTGACATTAATTTGTAAAATATTATCTTTATGTACCATAACCAGGTACAATGAATAAATACAATGATAATTTAAAAATATGTAATTGTAGAAAAAGAACAAAATTACCATAGCTGACTTACTTTTCTTTTGAAGAATTTCCTTCCTAAATGAAATTTGAAGGTGCTTTTCTGAGATGTGTTACTTAGAGTGAAAGAAGGGAGTTAATCAGATAAAACCATAGGTTACAGACATCTGGCCCAAATTTGGCATAGTTTGATGTTTTCAACATTCTGTTTGAGATTTCTTCAGGAACACACATACTATCTTCATTATTTTTGGCCACTCAGTTATGTTGATGTTCTTTGTTCTCAGGCAGCATAGAAGGCAAACTTGATCCCAGGGTGAGGAGTTTTTTTCCCTTTTCATGTTCCTGTAGTTTCTCTCATCATTCTGTCCTGATTCAGTACATTTTTAGGTGTTATGATACAGGAATATCCTGCCCAAGATGAAGATGGTTCTTCTAACTGGAAAAGGTCTAAATTGTCTAAACTAAGAGTCTTCCCTCTGTTGGAAATGGCAACATATTATCTCCACCAAAACAGGCCAAGAGCAAGAAAATTCTCTTTTAAAATTTGTAGTAATAGGGGCGGCGGGGCTGCGTCCCCAGCACCCCAGCTGCCCGCACGGCTAGCTTTACCCGAAATAACAACACACAAACTGTATTCATTTAAACACTGCTTGGCCCTTTAGCTCTAGCCCTTACAGGTTAATTCTCACATCCCGATCAACCCATCTCTAATAATCTGTGAGCACCGGTCTTACCGGGAAAGGTTCAGCATGTCTAACCTGGCGGCTTGCTTCATTGCATGCGTCTGCCCGGGAGAGCAGAGCATGGCATCTCTCTGAGGCGTCTGCTCCCAAGAGGAGAGCTGTGGAGTCTGAGCTCACTTCCTCTTCCTCCCAGCATTCTGTTCTGTTTACTCCACCTACCTATGTTCTAACCAATAAAATGGGCCAAGGCAGTTCCTTTATTAGCCAATGACCTTCCTCCATCAAAAATTGTTTTTATTGTTCAGAAATATGCTGGATGTAAAATTCTGAAGATTTCTTGATATTCAAATTAAATCATCTCTCATACTGCTACCAAGAAATTGTTTCAATCACTCATTTAAAGAAGGGGGAGCCGGGCGGTGGTGGCGCACGCCTTTAATCCCAGCACTTGGGAGGCAGAGGCAAGCGGATCTCTGTGAGTTCGAGACCAGCCTGGTTTACAGAGCTAGTTCCAGGACAGGCTCCAAAGCCACAGAGAAATCCTGTCTCGAAAATCAAAAAAAAAAAAAAAAAAAAAAAAAAAAGAAGGGGGGACTATTTAATTTAAAATAATGAGAAATAAGAAACACTATAAATTGAAGGACATTAAATTTCTCACAGACTCAAAATAATTTTTGCACAGTGACTGTACAAGTATTGTAAAATGTCATTATTTTAGTGCCATTTCTTTTATAACATTTATTTTTTATTACTGCATTGTGTGACAAGAAACACTCACGCCAGAGCATGCATGTGGAGGTCAGAGGACAACTTTAGGGAAATGACTTACAGAGACAGGCTCTACTCGACCTGCCTCAGCGCACTCCAGGCTGGATGACACTTGAGTGTCCAGGTGATTTTTCTATCTCTGTTAGATCAGGATTGATGACTGTGACTTGGAGATAAAAGAAAGCAAACAGGTCAAGAATTGTTCCCTTAACCAGACACCAGAAGGCTGCAGCTCTCTGAGGAAGTAGGGGCTTCACACATGGTTTGCGGTGCTTGAGGTCTTTAGAGGATGGAGGAGACTTTGAGGGATCGAGGGGTCCATCTGAAGGTCGGTGCCCATGAAGTCTCCACATAGTAGGTACCAGCAGGATTATAAGGGAATCTTCTCATCAGAAGCTTCCACGATTGTTATCAGACACAGCACCTTTCCTGTTGGGAGTTTCTTAGTGCACCTGAGGCCTGTCAGTCATTAGCCCTTCCGTCCTCACCTCCCACCTTGCAACAGGAGTGCGATGCGGCTATTACAGGTGCACAGCACTGTACCCAGGCATTCACATCAGTTCCAGGTACTGAACTCAGACCATCTGGCTTGTGTGGAAAGTCATATTCCCCAGTCAGTCACTTCATTGACCCTTTAGTAACACTTCATTATCATTCCTGAGCCTATGATCCACTTCCATAATAAGGAAATGTCTTTAAATTCCCCCACATACAAATACACAGTTTAAAATATTGTTTACACACTCACCCCACTGTTCCCTCACAATTTCAGATATGTGGATAAACAGAATAAAAGCTACTTTGTCAAGCTGAATAGAATCATTAAACTATAAGAGATATTTTCTTTCTATTTCCAGTTGTCAATTGTGTTTTATCTATTAATTTGGAGAGGAAAGGAATACTGTGCTTGGGTACATATAACTACCAAGGCCACATCAGCATGCATTGTCAAACCTGAGATGAGATGTAAATTTTCTATGTAGAAATGTTTTATAAAATTTTGAGAATTTTCTAGGCCTTACCAAAGGTATAATACAAAGGAAAACATTGCATTTGTAAAAATTTTCTCTAATTTCTGAATCATTTATTTTTAATTATTTTAAAAAATATTTTATTTTATCCTTTCTAATATTATAAAATGCACTTTTTCAATTTCTCTAAAGTCTTAAGAACACAAAGAGATAAAGAAGGAGGGGCTAGGGAAAATGACTTGGGGAGTAAAGGCTCTTATTGTGTAGGCATGAGGATCTGAGTTCAAATCCCCAGCATCTGTGTAAAGTTCTTGCTTGTCTGGAAGACAGCTTTGGGAGACAGAGATAGATGCCTGGGAACTCACTGTTTAGAAGCCTAGCCCAAAGTGATAGACCTTGAGGGAATGGGGCAGGGATAGACAGAATATGGCACCTGATGTCCTTCTGTGAACTCTTCATGTGTATGCACAGGCATGTGCAGCAGACACTCACAGTCACATGGTTACATGATGAAAGAGGGGGTGAAGAGAAGCAAAGAAAGGGAAGGGAAGGGAAGTAAGGTAATGGAAGAAAGGGAAGGGAAAGCAAAGGAATGGAGAAAATAAAATATTTGATCCCATTCATCAGAAGTAATCAAATTTACTCTGGGTTTTTGTCTAAAGAATGTTATAAAAATAGAATTAAGGGTATTCGTATCCTTTTATTATTCTTGGAGTATGTCAATAATAAGTCATAGTATTCTAGTCTAATGATTATAATATTTCCCTGTTAAGGACAGAATTGGTCACTGTCATAACCATAATCACACGTGTACATAATCTTGTATTATTCATACACAGCATCATGCAATGTATGTATGTTTTTATTCCTTCAAAAACTCAGAACCTGCTCACAGATTTTAGGAAACCTTTTCAGAGTATCATTTTAAGGGATGCCTACATGTACACGGGTTCGACGTTTCACTGTAGAGTTTCCCAGGCACTCTGTTTGGTAAACAGCTCTGTGACGAACAGCCTTGAAGCATATACATCGAAGACTAAGACACATTTGCCCTTACAAAAGCTTCTTATTACATTGCTAAATTGTAGATTTTGAGTTCTGGTCCTTCCCAGTGCTAAAACCATTGGGAAATGGTTGTGCTTTGGCTGTTCAGTGTGCAGAACAGACTCTCCCAATTCTTTGTGAAACTTTCCCGGAGGCAGAAACCTAAGTGGCTTTACTTTGACAACCTTAAAACTCCTCTATAATTAAACTCTGAAAGGTGCCCCACCCCCAAAAGGGGGATTTAATGGCAAAACCTTCCTTTTCAGCTTGAATAAGTAAGATTTAAAAAAGAAACTTAGACATTCCAGTCAAAGAATTCATAAATAGAATCTTGGAATTCTACACCTGTGTGCGCTAACAAACGTTAACAACATTCACTCAAGTTCTTACAAAGTAAGAGGTAGACAAATTTGAGGACTCAGGCTTGAACATGGTGTCTTTATCTTTTGTGTTTGTCTGGGCACCCACTGACAGCTTCAATTATCCAGCTGTTATTATGCAAATATAGCTGAAGCCAGCGTCCTGCACCTGGACTTGCCTCCTGGCCTTGCCTCTAGATTTAATATTTCTAATGAGCTTTTAAAACCTGTTCTACAGACCTGCATGCAGAATGGCCCACTCAGATTACAGCGTGCAGGTGAAAGGCTTTTCAGAGGGAGAGAGCTGATTTCAAAACATTCAATAGGATACGTATGATTCAGACCTGTCAGGTGGGAAAAGATACACAAAATACAACAAATTAAGATGCTTGTAGTATTGAGATGCTTGGCCCCAGGACATTAAGGTAATGAAATTCAAAAAGGTAAGGCAAAGGCCTTAGCTACCTGCCCAGCCTTCTCCCTGTGGGAGGTCCTCTGTCCTCTTGACAGCCACCCTATCCGCTCTGGCTCTGCTGTGCTTGCCTTGAGTACTTGAAAGTTTTTCTTCAGTTTTGGAAATAATATGCAGAGCTCAGCCTTGATTTTCCTACCACTTCACCCACAGCCATTCTAAGGATGCCGAGATTCGATGATAACAGAATTATCAGGACCAGTGGTGCTGATGGGGGCAGTTGATGACAATGGTCTCTTACTCAGAGCCAGTTCATGCATATAGACCAATTATCTGTCAGAGTCATCCAATCCATGCAAATAATGAAAAGGACGGTGTTCTAATTGTTAAATGGGAACAGAGAGACCAAACAACAAACAGCCTGAACCGTCTAGAGGTGAAACAGGACCAGGTGACTAGAAAACAGCAGGAGTTGCCCCTTACAGTGCTTTACACTAGGGAGTTATGAAGCAGTGGACAGGATAAATAAACTTTGCCCATCCACACAGAAGCCAAAGTTTCTAATAGACTTTTTCCATGTTTTTTTTTTTAACGTTCCTTCTGACACCTTTTCCTTACAGCATTGAAGTTCCAGAACACTATCACGTTCTTCAGGAACTGTGATGTGAGAAGGCCCCCCAAAGCAGCCAGATACCCAGGATGTTACACACCTCTCTGGGGCCTGACAATGGATTCTGCTTCTCCACCACTAAAGCCTCAGGTGAAGGAAGTGGAGAAGGCTGGGAGGAGCAGCATTTAAGTCTCTTAAAATATCTTGCTGGGAACTTCAGCAGTGAATTTCTCCTCTTAATTTTTTTTTTCAGTCAAAATGGTTTACATAACCACAGGTAGTTACCAAGGATGCAGGCGATAAAGGTATTTTAAGATCGTGGTATCTGAGTGGTGTCTTCATTAGGTTATTTTGTGTTTGCATGTGTAGTATATGTATTTGTGTACCTGTGGTATGCATGGGGGTGTTCGCATGCACATGTGTGAGTATACATGGGGAGGGCAGAGACCACACCATCTCCCTTAGTCACTTTCCATGTTAACTTCTGAAGCAGGAGTTCAAATCTGTTGGCTGAATCGGCTAGACAGCAAGCTCTGGGTATCCACCTGTCTCCACCATACCTGTTAGTGTCACAGACACCTGTAACCAAGCCTGGATATTTTTTAAGAGGGTTGCTGGGATCCAAATTCAATTCCTTATAGTTACTTCACAGATGCTTCACTAAGTCAATCATCTCCCAAACCCTAGAGACATATTCATATGAAAAAGGGAAGAGCAGAATAAGGGATATTAAATGGGTCACCGTTAGTTGTTTCTCATGTTCTCATAGAATAATGTTTGCGAGTTTTCTCTCTTAGATTTTAACAATTCAAAACATACTATGACTTAGAATAATTCTAAAAGAGTTTTCAGGGGGAATGCTGTGGGACAATGGTCTTTTATCCTGTCACTTGTATTATTTTTAATAAAATGCTGATTGGTCAGTAGCCAGGCATGAAGTAGATGTAGGGCAATGAGACAGAGCTCCACATGTCCACACTTACCAGTCTGAGGATTTCCCTTAATCTTTCATGAGCCTTGACTCAGAAACACCAGATCCTCTGCATAGGCGTAAAAAGAATTATAAGAAGCTGGTATGATGCAGAAAAAAAAGCTGAAGTTTATTTTTAAATAGAAAGACTCCTGGGGAAAGAATCAGTCATACCTGGTCACATGGATGTGGGTTTCCCAGAGAAGCATTTAATGATGATTCCACATAGAACTTTGGAAGCTTTGGGAATTTCATTGCTTAATGGGGTTGTAGGGAGACCTCCACACTCCATCTCTAATCTCCTTTTCAATAACAGAGATTATAAGGATTACAGTCTAGTAATGTAAAACTCAAAAGCCCTAGTGCTGTACAGGTCTCAGGTGAGGTTCCTCAACAAATATAATCGTCAGGATATAGGACCATACCTCAAGTAAATATTGTTGATTGTATTAGTTCTTGATTCTCAGATGCTCAGAAGTTTCAACTGGACTCCTGAACAAAGTAATTCCTTTCCTTCTCGTGTCCATTAATTCCTCCTGCCCTATATAACCTGCCTCGTTAACACAATGGTATAATTTTACTGACTTTGTATTTTAGACTTTGAAATGTAGAAATAATAGTTTCAGAAATATTTTCAGATATTTTTTGTAATGTCACTGTGACCAGATTGAAGTGTCCTTCACTTAGACTCTGTCTCTTAAAGTTTCCTCACTTCACAATAGAGTTAGCAGCTGTAAAACAAAACTTTAGTGCAGGACTTCTGGGAGAAATTTTAGACACAAACTACAACACCTAGTAAATTCCAGAATGGTGGGATACTGGCAAGGATAGGTATGAACCAAAGGACAGAAGCGAGAAGAAGCGTGCACTTTCAATGAAATGGACAGCAGCAGAATCCTGCTAGGGCAGTGTGGATGTGAAAATATTTGGTATTATTTGGTTGAAAGGTATGAGGAAAGACTTGGCTATAGAAGTGCTTTCATGCACTGACTCTGGCTTTGCACATACTTGTATACCAGAAGACACAAAGAGCTTCATTATGTATAAGTGATGGAAGTAGGATTTGAGGAGATTAATAAACCCCATCTTCTGTTTCTTCCTCCTTAACTGCAGCATGCGTAGATAAACATGAGGAAAGTCCAGCAAGAGAGATTGCATATAAATCCTTATAAAGACTCTCTCGTGTCTCTTTCTACCCTACTTTATCATTAAAGAAGTAATTTCACATCTGAGCCAAATGGTTTTGTTTCCTTTTAGAAATAAATGTTACTGTTAAACCGAGAAGGTCGACAGGCGATTCTATGGCAAGCACACTGAGAAGGTGATTGTGAGCTTTTACATGGCACAAACAACAATAGCTGACATTTAAAGAGCATGTTCCATATGAGCTAGATACTCTAGTGAGCATTTGTGCCCATAGTAATTACTCTGCAACAGAGAGAGGGGTAGATATTGCCTGGGAGAATGTATATTGAAGAGGGTACATAAATGGCCCATGGTCCTGCAGATGTCCTTCTCCCAAGCCCTACATTGTAGAGAAGAGAAGAAAAAGTTCAAGATATGCCTGTTGATTAATTAGTCATTGTGTCCATAAACAAAAGGTTTAGACTAGATATGTGTTTGCTAGAGAACTATTCACTAGGCTCTTTGAATGTGGCATCCAGGATTCAAAATACAAACTGAAGAAAGAAAATAACTTATTTGACTTTAGCATTACAAATTTCAAACTATATGGCTGTAGAGACATAAAAAAAACTACATTCATTAAGAATTATTAGAATATTTTACTTCCACTTTAATTGGCTAAGATGATACTGAAGATGAGTTATTTGATATTTTAATTAAGTCTATACTTTATTAAGCATATTAGCAAAATAGTAGAAACTTTGTCTCTATTTTCTAGAAATTTATGATTACAATTTAGTGAGCATTAATAAAATTTGCATCAAAGATTCTTTTAACTGCTAGAATGATCTGACTTTTATTATTTCCATAGTAATTTACTTTTCCATTAACTTCTAGTTTCTAGATATATATTTTAATATAATATTTGTACTAACTCCTTGAGAATTTCAAATATGCATCGAATATATTTTGATCATAGTCGACTCCTTCTCCCTAATTCCCCCTAGAACAACTCTTTCCCTTTCTTTACATCCTATTTGTTGTTTTTATATCTTATAGAGTCTAATTTGTGTTACCCATATACTCAAGGGTATAGAGCCACCCACCAGAGCCTGGTAAACCTACCAGGGACCACACCCTTGAAGAAAATTGGTTCTCTTCTCCCCATAAATCATCAATTATCATTATCGTTAGAGCTCTTCAGTTAGCGATGGGAGTTTGGGTTAGCTAGGTTTTTGTCAACATGACACAAGCTAGAGTCCTCTGGGAAGAGGGAACCTTGATTGAGAAATTCCTCTTTTCAGTTGTGCTGGGGGCAATGCCTATGATGCTTTTTCTTGATTACTGTTTATGTCGAAGAACCCAGACCACTGTGAGTAGTGCTACCCTAGGCAAACAGTCCTGTGTTGTACAGAAGGCAAATTGAATAAAAGCTGGAGTGCAAGCCAATAAGCAAAAATCATCAGTGGTTTCTGTTTTGGTTCCTGCCTCCAGGTTTCTGACCTGTTTGAGTTCCTGCCTTGGTTACTCCAGTTACAGAATGTATGACAGAAGTGTAAGCAACATAAACCCTTCCTTCCCCAAGTTAATTTTGGTCGTGGACTTTATGACAGCAATAGAAAACTAAGATGAGGCTCTAAGTCCCGCCCAACTCCATGTCAAAGTATTCAGGCCACCACATCTGTGATATTATGACTGAAGCAGTCCTGTTACGCCTGAAAGACAATGCTTCAGTTCATTCCTTACTAAGCACTGACTCTTACAATCTTTCTAACCCTGAACAGGGTATTTGTGAGAGGGGCAGATGAGATGTCCTGTTTGTAGCTGAGAATTTCATTGATTCTTATTCTCTTCATTTTGACAACTTATGAGCTTGTTCATTTTAGAATGATATTACTCAAACAAAAACAGAGTATTAGTCAGAGTTATGTAGAGGAAGACAATATCTCCCTCTACACACACACACACACACACACACACACACACACACACACACACATATATATATTTTCCATCCATATATATTCTTCATATATATGCACATATATAATTATAATATATAACTATATGCGTTATATAACTATATATTCTATACATATATTCTATGTGTATAAACATATGATAATTATATAATGGATATAATGTATGTAACTGTATATTGTACATATATATTCTGTATATATACGCATATATAATAACAATATATATATAACTGTAATATTGTTTTATATATTTTTTTGTATAATACAGGACTATCTTTCCAAGGATAGTACCACTACCACACACACACACACATACACACATACACACACCCACACACACATTACAGAGAGAAAGGGTATTCACTGCAGTAATATACAGGCTATGGTCCAACTAGCCCAACAATGGCTATCTACCAAGGGAAGGTCCAAGAATCCAGTTTAGTAGATGAGGCTTGCTTGGTTCCGCTGATCTTCATAGATGCCAGAGGCCTGAAGATATTGGCTCCAATGCCAGCAAAGGAAGTGATTTGCCAGTGAGAACAAGAGCAAGCAGAAGATAGAGAAAGCTTCCTTCTTCCGTGTTCTTTATATAGGCTGCCACCAGAGGGTGTGGCCCATAGTGAAGGTGTATCTTCCCACATCGAAAGGATTAAAAATGAGTCTTCCCATTTCAAATGATTTAAGAAAAAAAATCCCTCACAGGTATACCCAGCCACTTGGGTTTTAGTTAATTCCAGATGCAGTCAAGTTGACAACAAAGAATAGCCATTACAAAGAGTAAACAAATAAGAAAAAGCACTTAAAACTTGGGGGGGGGGAGTAGTTCTGCTGAGGACATGGAGAATTTAAAACACTTGTACATTGTTGGCGGGGATTAAAAATGGTTCAATCATAGAGAGACAGTTTTTCAAGCAATTAAAAGATCTACTATATAATCTACTGATTCCATTGCCTGTATTCTCACTCACCCCCTAAATAAGACCATATGAGAAATGGGACTTGGAGAGATGTCTGCACTTCCATGTGTAAAGAACATGGGCTAAGAAGCAGAAACAACCCCAGAGTCCACTGATGGACAAAGGAGACGTGTAGCATATGGAATAGAATGAAATATAATTTAGTTTTAAAAAGACAGAATTCTGCAACATAAATGACATTTTTGATATTGTGTTAAATAAATGAACCAGTAATATAAAGAAATAATGGCAACATTCTACTTTATAAGATATCTAAAGTAGTCAAACATATTGGAGCAAAACATACAATGGTGTTTGCCAGGAGCCTGGTGGGTAGAATAAACAGAAAGCTGTTCACTTCAATCAGAACATAATTTCTAGCATGCAAAATGGAAATGTTTTAAAAATGTGCATGTAGCCAATAATACTGTGCTCCGTACCTAAAATCCATTAAGCAGGGGGATTTCATATCGGTGTCTTTTGCTACATTAAAAAATCGAAATCATTCTCATGCTTGGAATAGCCAAACATTATGTCATAAGATCAAAACAGAAAATTGTTAATGTCCTTTCAACATGCCACTACAGGTAAAGTATATAAATATGATAGTCATCGTTCTAGCTTCACTGCTATGACAAGCACCATGACACACAGCAACTCAATGAGGAAGCATTTTCTTTTCTGTTTGTTAGTTGGGAGGATCATGTGCTTCAATATATATCATTGAGGGAAGTCAGGGTTGGAATAAAAGCAGGAACTTAAAGCAAAAATGGTGGAGAAATGCTGCTTTGCTGGCTCACTCACAGGCTCAGACTTAACTAGCTTTCTTATGCAGCCTGAGACTACCAAAGATGATGCTGTCCACAGTGGGCCTGCCCTTCCTACATCATTTAACAACCAAGCCAATCCCCTGCAGACACGCCCACAGGTCATTCTGATCTGGAGAGTTCTTCAATTGCCCCCCTCCATCAGGTTAATGTGGGCTGTGTTAACCTGACAATTAAAATTAATTAGGACACTCCCTATACATGTGACACTCAAAAACACCACTTTATACCAAAACCTTTCATTTACCCCCAATATCACATTATAAAACCATCTAACTTTAAAAAAATAACAGTCTTTAAATATTTCAAAGATTTAAAGGTGCAATGTCTATTTAAAAATCCAAAGTCACATAACTGTGGTATACTTTGAAAAAAAAAGGAAGACAAGTTGTATGCTTTCTTATTACAAAGGAGAAGAACCAAGACACATAGGGACAATCAGAGCAAAAGCAGGCAGTGTGAATTAAAGTCTCTTAGATCAATGTCTAACATGGGGCTCTCCCACTGTACCGTCTTCTGCCTCTGAACAGCAGGCTTCGGCAGTCCCTCTTCCTCAGCTATGCCTCATGCTTTTCATAGCTTTAGGCTCAGCTGACTTCGCTCCACCCCTGCCACTGTCCTGGTCAAGTCTCATGACCTTGAAGTCTCCAATATCCCCAAGTCTCCACTGCAAGTGAATCTGCATATTTACCAATGGCCTCACCTGGCATCTTTTCAGGGCCTCTAACCCCACCACGCAGCGCCTGGTATCAGCTGCTTTCCAGGCCTCATCAATTTTGCTTCATCATACCTCCAAATCTAGTACCACAGGAGGACTCTTACACAACTGTCAAGATGGGTCTCCAGCTGGAGTGGTAGCTAGCCTTGGCCAATTTGGACCACAGGTTTGCTACCTTGAACTTGAGTAAATACTTTCTTATGCTTTTCCAAGGATTTCATCTCAGCAGCATTGATGCCCCATTAATCACAGCTGATTCTGACTAGCACACATAAATTCTAAGTGAAAGTCTCATACAAATGGCTCCTAGCCCTGTTTCTTGGTTCCCTCTGCAACCTCACAAGCCAAGGCCATATTACTTATAGTATATTACTGTCTCCCAGGCTCCCACAGAATGGTCCATTAATCTCTGAACTTGATGGTTTTTTCAACTCAAATCTCAAATTATATCCATGTTCCTCAGACAACACAACCCAACAACCCAAGGCCATAAGGCTGAGCCTACCACAATAATATCCTCTCTCTCTCTGGTAATAATTTCTGTTCTAGTTTCCTTTAGTCCTGTGATAAAATATTCTGACCAAAAGTAACTGGTGGTAGGAAAGGGATTGTTTGGCTTACAGTTCCTTGTCAGTGTCCATCACAAAGGGAAATCCGAGCAGGAACAGAAGCAGAACAATGGAGGACCACTGGCTGCTAACTCCCTCACAGGCTCATCATGCTTAGCTAGCATTCTCTCACAGCTGAAGACCATCTTCCTGGGTGTCTGCTTCCCACAATGGGGTCTCCTGCGCCACATAACAATCAAGGCCATTCCCAAAGACACACACACAGGCCAATCTGACCTGGAAAATGCCTCAAATGGGACCCCCTTGTCAAATGATTCCAGGATGCACTGTGTTGAAAACTGAAGCTGACTAGGACACCAGGTATGATCGAGAATCACCCTTTCATTGTGCTAGAAAATCTTAGAGCTAAATTTATGTCATTTGTAGAATGTTCTACAAAACAATATTCCTAAATGACTATTGTCAACTTAATTCCTCAGAAAATGAGCCTAAAATCCCCATCATTGTAGTTATGTTTAATTATTCTAATGTTTATGTTTTCCAGGTGATTCTAAAATTTTATCTACGTGTTTGGAGTAATTGTCTTAATGATGAAATTTCCTTCTCCTTTTGTTTTCTGCTGATGATAAAGATAAAATAGATATAAATATTGTAATTTTTACTTGATAACCGTTTTGTTATATGTAATTTTGCTATGTTAAAGTTAAAGCCTTCCTTTTTTTTTGTTTAAACAGAAAAAGGGGAAATGATGGAGGAAGGTCATCAGTTAAAAAATAAAGAAACTGCTTTGGCCCATTTTATTGGTTAGAACATAGGTGGGTGGAGTAAACAGAACAGAATACTGGGAGGAAGAGGAAGTGAGCTCAGAGACGCCATGCTCCCCTCTCCTGGGCAGACACCATGAAGCAAGCTGCCAGGTCAGACATGCTGAATCTTTCCTGGTAAGACTGATGCTACACAGATTATTAGAGATGGGTTGATCGGGATATGAGAATTAGCCTGAAAGGGCTAGAGTTAATGGGTCAAGCATTGTTTAAAAGAATACAGTTTCGGCCGGGCCGTGGTGGCGCACGCCTTTAATCCCAGCACTCGGGAGGCAGAGGCAGGCGGATCTCTGTGAGTTCGAGACCAGCCTGGTCTACAAGAGCTAGTTCCAGGACAGGCTCCAAAACCACAGAGAAACCCTGTCTCGAAAAACCAAAAAAAAAAAAAAAAAAAAAAAAAAAAAAAAAAAAAAAGAATACAGTTTCCATGTAATTATTTCGGGGCATAAGCTAGTAGGCGGCCGGGGTGCTGGGGATGCAGCCCTGCCGCTCATATTACAACAGCACTCTGTGTGTACAATTTCAGGGGACTCATGTTTTATGCTCCTATCATCTCTATTATCTCTTATATTTCTTGTTATAATCTAGATTTGCTTTCTATACAGTGTCTTAAACCACTCGTAGAATGATTTCAAATGTAATTAACTTATAACTTTACAAAGCCAGAAAAAAATCTGGTGAAATGCGCATAAGCACACAATTTTTTTTTAAAAAAACCTGAAATGACCCTATCCTATAGCAATACTGACGAATATCTTGCATATCATCATAGAACCTTCATCTGGTGATGGATGGAGATAGAGACAGTGACCCACACTGGAGCACTGGACTGAGCTCCCAAGGTCCCAATGAGGAGCAGAAGGAGGGAGAACATGAGCAAAGAAGTCGGGACCACGAGGGATGCACCCACCCACTGAGACAGTGGAGCTGATCTATTTGGAGCTCACCAAGGCCAGCTGGACTGTGACTGAAAAAGCATGGGATAAAACCAGACTCTCTGAACATGGCGAACAATGAGGGCTGATGAGAAGCCAAGGACAATGGCACGGGGTTATGATCCTATGTAATGTGCTGGCTTTGTGGGAGCCTAGCCAGTTTGGATGTTTACCTTCCTAGAAATGGACAAAGGGGGGAGGACCTAGGTCTTACCACAGGGCAGGGAACCCTGACTGCTCTTTGGACTGGAGAGGGAGGGGGAGAGGAGTGGGGGGAGGGGGAGAAGGGTAGGAGGAGGGGGAGAAGGATGGGAGGAGGGGGAGGGAAATGGGAGGCTGAGAGGAGGTGGAAACTTGTTTTTTTTTCTCCTTTTCTCAATAAAAAAACTGAAATTTTTACTATCACTATCTTTTAAGATAGAGCTTTCATATATAACATAGGGTATTTATTTTGATTCTCTACATATGCCTAACTAAACAGACTAATATTGTATCTTCCCATATGCAAGGCTGATTGAAGTGCCCTGTAATCTGTGCTGTTGGGGCATGATTTTCTGAGACTGTAGTACAGCTGAGCATCTATAGACAAGGCTCAGTGATGACCTTAGGAGAATTCTTGGCCATCTTCATGGTAAATGAGAATTAAAGAAGAAAAGGATTCTTCAGCTGAAGAGCAGACGGTAAGACATAACTCTGCATTGTATCACAGAGAGCCACCACAGAGAGCACTCTGATAGAGAACAGGGCAGAGAGGCACCGACATACAGCCACTAAGCACATCACCCTGGGAAGATGGTGACAGAAACACTGCCGCTAAACAAACAAATGTCCTACTTAGAGTCACTGTTTACTGCTGTGATGAAAGGATGTGACCAAAGCAACTTAGGGAGGAAGGAGTTTGTTTCAGTCTACCTTTCTAGGGAGCAGACCATCATAGAAGGAAGTCAGGATAGGATCTCAAGCAGGGCAGGAACCTGGAGGCAGGAGCTGACGCAGAGGCCATGGAGGAGTGCTGTGTGCTAACTTGCTCCACATGGCTTGCTCAGCCTGCTTTCTATAGAACTCAGAACTACCACCCCAGGAGTGACATCACCCACAAATGGCCTGGGTCCTTTATCATCAATCACTAGTTAAAAAAATACTTTAAAGCCATACTTTATGGAGATGTTTTCTCAGTTGAGGTTCCCTTTTCTCTTATGACTATGCCTTCCATCAAGTTAATATAAGATTGTCCATTACAACTGAACCCTAGTCAACTTGACATACAAATACATCACTGCTAAGCCACAGCCTTTCCTTTTTTTGTTCATCCCCAAGAGATCATATTAACATGAGCATCACAATATAAAATATTCCAAGTCTTAAAAGTCCCATAGACTTTACAAATTCAAACATTTTAAAATCCAGTCTGTTTGAAAAGTTCAAAGTCTCTTTTAAAGGCTAAAATCTACTTAAAAGTTCAGTCTCTCAACTGTGGGCTCCTATGAAACCAAAATTAAATTAAATGATTTCTTACTTACAGAGAGAAGAACTAGGGCACAATCACAACCAAACACCAATTGTGCAATAACTCAGTGTCCAAGGTCTGGGATCCATTCATGATATTCTGGGCTCCTCCAGAATGCTTGGGTCACTTTTCTGGATCTGCTCCCACAGATATTCTCCTACACTCAGTTCAGCTCCATTCCATACATACTGCTGTCCTTGGTGGTTGTCCCATGATACCAACATCTCAAAAATCTGGGGTTTTCTGCTGCATCCGGTCTGCACTTTTACCAATTGTCTTTCCCGGGCGCTCTTCAGGGACTCCAGCCCTACTACACCGTACCACGCCTCAGCTGTTCTCTATGATCCCCTACATTCCTTCAAAATCAGCAGAACCTGCTTGACTCTTACACTACCTTGGCTGCTTCTAGACAACAGCTTCTGTGTGGTGCCCCTGAGGACACCCTTCTCATCTCAATGACACCGGTCTCTCCTTAATCACAGCCCCAGATGACCAGCACCCACTGTTCTAGCAGGGGAACAATGTTTAGTGCTTCTGGTTTCTTTAATGGCTTTGGTTTCTTCTTGGTCATCTCTGATTCTTCAGCTCCAGCTGACCAGACACCACAGATCCTTCACACAAATGACCTGGTAGAGCCTTGTAGAGTCTTTGCTTCCCTCTGAAATTTCCCAAACCAGGCCTGCCCAGTCTTTACTCAACATTCTTATCTTCCAAAGTCCTACAGAAGAGCCTGTAAGCTCAATAGCTATCCTGCCCTAAGGTTCTAGAGTCCTTCCAGAAACACCCCAAACAATACAGACAGATCTAGCACAGCAATCCCCTATGATCCTGGTGCCACTTTCTATACTAGTTAGGATTTCTGTTGCTGCAATGAACACCCATGACCAAAAAGCAAGTTGGGAACAAGAGGAAAGGGTCTATTTGGCTTACACTTCCATATCACTGCCTATCATCAGAGGGAGTCAGGACAGGAACTCAAACAGGGCAGGAAGCTGGAGACAGGAACTGAGTCAGAAGTCATAGAGAAGTGAGGCATGCTGGCTTGCTCCTAATGTTTTGCGCAGCTTTCTTACAGAACCCAGGACCATCAGTCCAGGGATCACCCCAATCACCATGGGATCACCCCCATCAGTCAGTCCATTCTACCTGAATCTGAGAAGAACAAGTATTTGTTGTCATTCACTTCCCCCTGTATATTAATATTTAACTGTGTGAGTATGTGTGTACCACATGAATGCCTCTGGTACTCATGGAGTCCAGAAGATAGCATTGAATTCCCTTCTAATTCCCTGAAAGTGTAGTTACAAGCGGCTGTGAAAATGAGTTTGCTTATTCCAGCCATCTTATAACATAGCTTGAGTGTGACATGCTTTTATCTCGGTCAGATTCTTATTTCCAAAAGGGGATTAACAGGTGCTCTTTCTTGGTAGTGATTACTCAAATGGGAGAAGCCAATAGAAAGGATTGAGGAAGATAGGAAAATGCGGTTAGTAATGATAAGAAACTGAAGGTCAAGTCTTTGATGTGGTAATTGAAGCATCAAATAGCACTGAACTTCAGGTAATCATTTTAATTTAGCAGCGGCTCACCAGGCACCTGCTGTGCTTTGACTAGGTCAGCCCATTTCTATGCCAATATGCTCTTCTACTGACCTGAAAAACTAAACACTTAAAATTGTGACCCACACTGTTATTGCCTTTTTCTACCCCATCATGTTATTACGGGCACCTTAAATTTTATTATAATTATTAACTACCTCTTCATCAAATAAGTAAAACTGCCCCCAGTGTTATTAAATTCCTGAAAGATTAACAGTATGATCAAAGGTCCAAGTCCATCCTTCGCTATTTTGGAAACATCACCGCCTCCTTTAAGCCCTATGAGGCTCTGTTCTTTGTAACTGTTTTCTTGTTGTACCCAACAGATGACGGAAATTATAAGCCAGGTTATTGATAGTGAGCGATAAAATTTGCAAGACAGAAAGAAAAGAATAGCTCTGAGCCACTCCATAATAATAAGTAACAGACTTCCAGCTACAGTTCTGTAGCAGGAATTCATTACAACAACGTTCGTCATAGCTAAAATTCAATCATCTAGAGCGACTCACTTTCCCACACTGTCTCTTGATTTGCTGTTGCTCTGATTCTGAGTTTTGGGGCAAGGTCTCACTATGTAGTTTCCACACACTTTGAACCTGAGATCTTCCTGACTTTGTCTAACAAATATTAGGATTTATTCATGTTTAAATATATACAAAAATTCCTCATTTAATACACTGCACAGAGCGACTTAATTAATATTTTTCTTTTTTTATTGCTTTTATTGCACTATACATTTTTCTCTGCTCTCCTCCCTTCCTACCCTCTCCCCTTACACTCTCTCCCATGACATCCATATTCCCAATCTACTTCAGAGATCTTGTCTTTTCTCCTTCCTATTTAGAACACTCTGAGGGTTCTCTTTGTTGTCTAGGTTCTCTAGGGTTGTGAATTGTAGGCTTTTTTCTTTGCTTTATGTCTAAAAGCCACTTATGAGTGAGTACATATTTGTCTTTCTGGGTCTGGGTTACCTCACTCAATATTTTTATTTCTAGATCCGTTCATTTGCCTGCAAATTTTAAGATGTCATTTTTTTTTACTGCTAAATAGTACTCCATAGTGTAAATGTACCACATTTTTTCTTCATCCATTCTTTAGTTGGGGGTCATCTAGGCTGTTTCCAGGTTCTGGCTATGACAAATAATGCTGCTATGAACATAATCTCAGAGTTATTTTGATTTGCATTTCTATGATGGCTATGGATGTCAAGCATTTCCTTAGATGTCTTTCAGCCATTTGAGATTCATCTGTTGAGAGTTTTCTGTTTAAGTCTGTACTCCATTTTTTTTTTACTGGATTATTCATTCTTTTGATGTCAAGTTTCTTGAGTTCTTTATATATTTTGGCGATCAGTCCTTTGATGTGGAGTTGATGAAGATATTTTCCCATTCTGTAGGCTGCCATTTTGTCTTGTTGACTATGCCCTTTGTTTTACAGAAGTTTTTCAGTTTCAAAAGATCCCATTTATTAATTGTTTCTCTCAGTGTCTGTGCTACTAAGGTTATATTTAGGAAGTGGTCTCCTATGCCAATGTGTTCAAGTGTACTTCCTCTCTTCTATCAGGTTCAGTGTGGTTGGTTTTATGTTGAAGTATTTGAGCCATTTAGTCTTGAGTTTTGTGCATGGTGATAGATATAGATCTATTTTCATTCTTCTACATGATGATATACAGTTATACCAGCACCATTTGTTGAATATACTTTCTTTTTTCCATTTAATATTTTCTGCTTCTTCATCAAGACTCAGGTGTTCGTAGGTGTGTGGATTGATATACAGGTCTTTGATTAGATTCCATTGGTCCTCCTGTCTGTTTTTATGCCAATACCAGGCTGTTTTCATTAATGTAGCTCAATAGTAGAGTTTGAAGTCAGGGATGGTGACATCTCCAGAAGTTCCTTTACCACACAAAGACATTACTAATAAAGAGAATTACAGACCAGTCTCACTCATGAAAATTGATACAAAAACACTCAATAAAATACTAAAAAACCAAATCAAAGAGCACATCAGAAAAATCATCCATCATGACCAAGTAGGCTTTATCCCAGATGGTTCAACATATAAAAATCTGTCAATATAATCCAGCATATAAGCAAACTGAAAGAAAAAATAACCACATGATTGTCTCATTAGATGCTTTAAAAAAAAGCCTTCAACAAAATTCAACACCTGTTCATGACAAAAGTCTTAGAGAGAGCAGGGATACAAGGAACATACTTAAAAATAATAAAGGAAATATACAGCAAACCAACAGCCAATATCAAACTAAGTGGAGAGAAACACGAAGCAATCCCACTAAAATCAGGAGCAAGGTAAGGTTGTCTACTCTCTCCATATCTATTTAATATAGTACTTGAAGTTCTAGCTACAGGAATAAGATAACAAAATGAGATCAAGGGAATACAAATTGGAAAATAAGTCGAACTCACTGTATGCTGATGATATGTTAGTATACATAATTGACCCCAAAAATTCTACCAGGGAACTCCTACAACTCATAAACACCTGTAGTATAGTAGGATACAAGATTAACTCAAAAAGTCAGTAGCCCTCCTTTATACAGGTAATAAACAGATTGAGAAAGAAATCATAGAAACATTGCCCTTCACAATAGACACAAATAACATAAAATATCTTAGGGTAACTGTAACCAAACAAGTGAAAGACCTGTAAAACAAGAATTTTATGTCTTTGAAGAAAGAAATTGAAGAAGACACCAGAAAATGGAAAGATCTCCCATGCTCTTGGTTAGGTAGGATTAACATAGTAAAATGCCAATCTTACCAAAAGCAATCTACAGATTCAATGCAATGTCCTTCAAAATCCCAGTAAAATTCTTCACAGACCTCAAAAGAACAATACTCAGCTTTATATGCAAAAACAAAAAAAAAAACAGGATAGCCAAAGCAATTCTGTATAATTAATATTTTTAATTAGATGTGCATTTAGTGTAATCAAATAAATGTGAATAGTGATGATGGGCAATTCTTGAATAAGAATTTTTTATTTTTATTGTAGTTTAGATGAGCAGAACAAATATCATTAACACACAATATTCATGTTAATTTTTGAAGGTTAATATTTCCTTACACTATGCAATCATCAATTTGCCATGTTTGGAGCTTTCCCAATAGCAGTCATCATGCTACTTCAAGGAGCCCTTTCAGACACCACAGTTAACTCTGGATAGAATTATCTAACACAGGCTCAGATTCTGAAACCTCTTTTCTCTAATGAAATAACCGAAACCCTTGAGTTATAAATAGAAATATTAACAGGAATGAAGTATCTTGGGCTTCAGAATACTTGAAGTAATAACATTACTAGAATGGATAATATGTTCTTTTCTTCATAGAGTATGCAATAAAAAAATCTGAAGGAATACACTGTAAAGCAAATCCCTAAGAGGAACCTAGCAGAAAACTGATGCTTACCCTGAATAAATGTGATTTTTTTTTATTACCTGCACATCACAGCTGCAGCTGGAGCCATTCCTGCCTCTCTTAGATTATAACAGCATCCCACATATTCGTATATTAGATAGAAATTGATTCTCTTTCACAGCCAAAGAGAAACAGTTTTAAGAACAAAGGAGTTCTGGGAACCATTTCTTTGGAAAACTGATGAGCTGATTAACACAGACCAAGCCACACATGTACATACCTTCCTTCACACCTGGGATCTAAGAAGATATACTGCTGTCTTTCTTTACATAGAAATTGAGCAAAATTAAAATGGGAACTCAATTTAGATTACAATTAAAAATAATCTTTATCTGTTTATTTTATGCTTTCAACAATTACTGCTAAAATTATTTTCCAGTATATACTTTACTTTGATCGCCACCATTAATCACTTCATGTGGGAACTGGAATTCAGAAATAGAACCGAGGAAGTTATAAAAATCTCACTTGTGGGACTCTGTTGCAGTCAGCCTTACAGAGGCAAGGGCAAGGCTTCCTCCTTGTCAACATCACATCACTTAAGCATCTAGTGCGTCTTACTCAATGCTCGTTCTTGTAAGCTTGAGGTTTGCTTTACACTGAGCTCCAGAGCCATTTCTCCACAGCTGGGTATTGGGAAATTCTTTAACATATGGGTTGAGAGCTGACTAAAGGCAAGTATCAGAAGGCTACAGCTGCTTAACATTGTCTGTTTACTTAGCTACAACAGCGCAACTGTTTTCCCCTAAAAATATCTCCTTAAGGGAGGTCAGATTTCAAGTGTCCTCAAAGGAGCTCAGAACATCTCGTAAGCCTGAAGGTCACGAAAGATCAATGACAATACATCCGCAAGGAGGAAGCGGGTAGAATGTGTTAGCCTTTCTTTGGTTAGCTGTTACAGATGTATCAGCCTTTGTCTGTGCATTCTCATGAGGGTTTCTCTTGGCCAAGCATCACTGTAGCTGTAACCAGTGTACTTGTCTTTCAGTAGAGGAGAAACCCTAGGAATTGAGTTTTGTAAACTGATCTATCTGTTGTAGATTTTCATTTAAACATTGCTCATGCTAAACTATTTTTAAAAAAATAACAACAAACAATCCAAAAAGACATCACATTGAAATAGGCTCATCTGTGTTCTTCATATTTTCCATGATTTTTTGTGGACTGCTATGACTTCTATGGGAATTTCCCAGGGTCTGATTGAAGACTTCATCTAAAGGGTGGTGTAATTGGGAGGTGGCAGGACTTTCAAGAGGAAAGACATAGTAAATTCCTTTTGATTACCAGAGGATAACCTCATGGGTTATTATTAGGTATTGCCTTTTCTGCCTCCATTTGACATATTACACACACAAACACACACACACACACACACACACACACACACACACATCTTTGTTGTCTGTCAATTTACCAAAAGTTATGCTAATACCACTTCTCCTCACCCTGTATCACACTCTGATTATATTATATTTCTATTATATTCCTATAATAAGAAAGATGTCTCTATGTGTGATAAGGAAATAATACCCACAAGAGTTCTGTTCTTACATTTCCCCTCTAAAAGAAATTCCAGTAAAGGTAGCAGGTGAAAACGGTACCTTTGGAGCTGTTGATAAATAGGGATATGAAGTCTCTCGCTCCAAATAAAAAATATTGATCTACTTTGGTCTTTAGAACCTTTTATTGTTTAATGGCATTAATTAATTTTCACTGACACTGTAATGGTTGACTTTAACTATCAACTTAACACTATCAAGAGTCACACGGGAAAATAATCTTAGTAAATGATTATCTGCATTGAGTTGGCCTGTGTGTGGGGGTGGAAGGATGCTTTCTTACTTGTTTGTTAAATGATATGGAAAAACACAGCCCACTGTAGCATCATTCCCTGCCTAGGATGGTTTTCAACTACAAGTGGAAAAAACAGGCTGAAACCAAACAAGCAAGCTAGCAAGCAAGCAATTGTGCATTTCACTCTGTTTGTAACTTTGAGTGTGGTTGACCAGATGTCTACAGCTCTTGCTGCAGTGATTTTTCTGCAGTATTGGACTGCAACCTGGAACAGTGAGCTAAAAATAAGTCCTTTCTCCTAGGTTGCTTTTTGTCAGGATATTTTATCACAGCAACAGAAATAAAACTGGGACAGAAGCTATACATTACTCTTTTTGTCATTTAAAAGTAAACATAGAGGAACATCACAGAAGACAGATACCCTTGAAAACATGTACTTGAGGGGCTGGAAAAATGGCTCTGAAGTTAAAAGCACTTCCAGAAGTCTTGAGTTAAATCTCCAGCAACTGCATGGTGGCTCATAACTATCTTCAGTGAGATCCTATACCCTCTTCTGGAATAAAGGTATATATACAGATAGAGCACTCTGATACATAAAATAAAAAATAAAATCTTTCAAAAAAGAAAGTGGAAAAGATGTGCTCAATAATTCAGATAAAAAATTTACAGTGGATGGATGTAATCTACTATATGAGAAAAATACTACAAACACCATTTGGTTGCTGTCAATAAGAAATTCACTGATTTTTTTAAATCTAAATACTGACATTGTCCAGAAAATTTAACAGTTTTACTTATAGTTGTTATAGAGGTGTACTGTTGAAATTTATTCTTTGAAACAATTTGATTAGTATTAATGTTTTGCACCCATATTTATATAAATATTTTTATATAAATGAAAATGGACAAAGAGCCAAAACCAGATCTCTTTCTCCTATTTTGCCATTTATAGTCAGATCTGAGACACCTTTGACACCATGGGGAAAAGTATGTAACATTCAAAACTACATTGTGAGACTGGCTTAATTAGCGTAATATAATTATCTCTAGTTGATCCATTTTTAAGTAGCCAATATGACTTCATTCTTTATGGATTAAAAAAAATTCACTGTGCATTTATACCACATTTTAAAGCCATCCCTCTGCTGTTGACCACCTAGGTTGGCTTCATAACAGCTATTGTGAATCTTGTTGCAATAAACACTGTTGTGTCATGTCAATGTGGTGTGTTAACTTGGAATTTTGGAGGGGGAGGTACATTCCCAGGAATGTGACTTGTTTGCTTTGCTATAAGTATTTAGAAGACTTTTACAAAGTTAAAAATTATAAAAAAGGGGAATTGCAACAGATTAAAAAAATACTATTCATCAGTAAGAATTCCTTCCTTAGTGAGACAAACGTTTCATTCTTTCCTTCTGTGTGGAGCTTCATGTAGCAAACTGCGCTGATGTGAGGGGAAGGGAGTTTGTCTCCCTCCAGTTCAAACCTATAAAAGCAAGTCTGGAGTATGATGTCCCCCAGTGGAGTTTAAACAAATTTCTTTTGGATAGAGTTTCTGGGAGCAGCTGAATTTAGAAAAACAGTATAGTTCTTAGTTCCCAGTTCCAAGGCAGTGACAGGACATTTCGCACTACCCTAAGGGTCACAACTCAGCTTCCAGGTCTGCATCTCCAAGCCTATGCTGTGAGTGGGTAGTTCATCTTCTCTGGCTGTGAGGCTCCTGGAGGTGGGCATTGATTTTTGGACATAGGACTAACCATAGAGGGAGAAACAAGGAAACTCTCTGCCTTGACACTTCAACATTCTTTAGTCCACGTTTTACAGCCTGCACCAACCCCAGACTTCAGCTTGTAATCAGTCTTTGGTCCTACTTCTGCAGGCTTCTCCCTCTGCTGCTTAAGATGCACATGTATGTCAGGAAGGAGAGAGTGTCAGGCAGTTCCCACAGAGCTTTGCTGGAGCCTGTATGTTGGTACTGAGTCTCTTCTTCGGGTTCTCTAGTCCTGAGGTCTCACTAACCAGCCCTAGGTCAGCAGATAACTAACTGTTCCTGCAGCACCCATGCTAAATAGGGACCACTTTTTTTGGTGGTGCCCACTGATGCAGCGTGGTATGGCTGTGTCCTCCTGATATCAGGTATCGGCCTCTCCTGTAAAGTTTCTCTGTAGAGACTTAACCCAGATTAATAACTTTCTTTACAACTATTGCCTCTTGTAAGAAGACATTATTGCATATCAACCTCTTTTCCTTCATTGAGTCTCACTGCTGGGCTTTTAATCTACCATGTACCTAGAACTCCAATCTATTATGCTTTTGAATTTACCCCTCTAAAAATTGTCATTGCTTTTCCAGCTACTTGAATCCATTAATATAAATGGACACCTCCAGTGTTTCTTATTCCAACAAAGTGACAGATTTTTTGCATCAAAATCAGACTTCTTGCATTTGCTTGTGAGGCTTGGGGTGTTACATGCCAAGCACTTCAAAGAGAAAACGTGAGAGCACATGGGGAGTGTGAGATGAGGCAAAGGGGTCAAGAAGCAATTCATTTTGGCTTCCTAATGCAGTACATACAAGGAAAACTAGAAAATAACCCAGACAGGTCATTTTAAAACTGAAAATTGAATAGTGCTGGGAAAAAGATCAGTATGCAGAAAGAGAAATGGGATGATATATTAAAATCAAATTTTAACAGCTATATTACTTTTCTCAGCACATGTCAATGAAGGTATTATTAAAAACACCAGATTTTGTATGTAAAATAAATTATGTACAATACAAAACATGTCTATTCCCATTAAACATGTTTCTGATTGGTTACCTAGATACTAATGCCTTCATTGACATGTATTAAGCAAAATAATGAAGCCAGGCGATGGTGGCGCACGCCTTTAATCCCAGCACTCGGGAGGCAGAGGCTGGCGGATCTCTGTGAGTTCGAGACCAGCCTGGTCTACAGAGCTAGTTCCAGGACAGGCTCCAAAGCCACAGAGAAACCCTGTCTCGAAAAACCAAAAATAATAATAATAATAATAATGTAACGTTGAAATTTGTTCAAATTTAGCAGCAACAGAAAGATGTATTATGAGTAAAGTAGGTAAGGCTGTGGCAGTTCTCTGTGTATCGCTCAGCTTGTCCATGGCCATGTGTATAACATTAATCTTCTCATTGACGCTACAAAGTTAGTACCAGAATAATTTTTTTTTCACAAATAAGAACATTGAAGTGGAGAGAAGATAAATGAACTCCACAAAACAAACTCACAAAGCCAGCAAGCAAATGAGCTGGGGGTTAAGCATGTGCAGCCCAGCACTGGGCTCAAGTTCATGACACCATGCTTTCCAGGAGGAGTGGGTGCTGGGGCTAGAGGTGCACTGTGAGAAAAACATAGATATTTACAACCAGTTGCCTTCTCTCTCTATCTAAAACTTAACTTTCAAGTCGATCCTTTATGAAAACTGTAACTTCAAATGTGCCTGGTCTGAATCGAATTAACATGTTAATTACATGGAGGAGGTTACTTTAAGTATTCAACTTTTTAAAGTAAAAACATACTGTACAAACCAACCAATATTACATTTTATTTTCACTAGCTGGTTTTGGCACAGATTTAAATACGAGAATTGTGTTAGAATGTGAGTTTGGCCTTCCTTCTGGGCTAACTACATCATGTTTCTTGCTGTTACAGTAGTTCTGGAGAGCTAAATATTTGTGACTGTGTTTGGTTTAGAAAAGCTGTGCCTGTGTGATGGCTCTGAAGCTGTAGATTACAGATTCATCACATCTGGTTCCTGTTTACAACTTCAGCTTTCCAACATATATTTATGAGAAACATAATGAAGTAAATTGGATGTTTATAAAGTTATTTTTACTAATGCAATTCTGCCTGACATAAAATCCCTGGGTTGAAGAATCGTACATACTATAAATGATTTCAAGTCCCCTATTTTTAAATAACAAAGTAAATGTGTGAACAGGTACAAAAGAACAACAAACCACAAGACATTTTTATAACTCTAAACAGTCCTAAGTAGAAATCAAACAAAGGAATTTTTCTTAAATTCATCATTATAAAATAAAAATATTAAAATAATGAGAATATATTGAGTGACTGCTAAGTACTCTGCATTATTGTGGGTATAGTGATTGAGTATAATGATTAATTACATCCTTATAAAACTACTTTCAGCTGCTACCATGATCACTCTTTGAGGCCCCACAAAGGCAGAGTAAGAACAAACTGGGAGAGAAAGAGAAGAGGAACAGCCCATTTACTGTGGAAAGAAGCAGAATGTGAGAAATGGATGCAGTGAGTAGACCAATGTGGGAGACCTGCTTACTACCTGGAGCGATGGAGAAGGTGGTGAGGAGTAGGCTGATGTTGGAGGCCTCCTGGCCACCCACGGCCATGACGATGCCCAGGCTAGGCTGCTGCCAAGGGCCATGTCTGGATTCATGGTCTTATCACAGCCAGGCTCTGTGTGGATATTCGTGGTCCATGTTGCAACCAGACCGCAGGGATGCTCAATGTCTGGGCTGCCACCTGTGGCCATGTAGGTATCCAAGAACCATGCTTCTGCTAGAGACATGCTGTTCCAGGTGGCCTGAGCTGTCACCTAGTGCCATGGTATCATCCGGGCCCGAGCAGTTGTCAAGGGTCATTGTAACTGAGGGTTTCTCTCCTGCCTGCCAGTTCTCTGAGGTTTAATATTAATTACAAACAGTTTATCATGATGGCTCAGGCTTATAACTAACTAGCTTTTACATCTCAAATTAATCCATTTTATTCATCTATGTATTGCGTTACCTTACATCTTTTGCTTCTCCGGCTGCTGCTAGCATCTCCCTAACTCCACCTTCTTTTTCCCTTTATCTTTGCTTGGATTTCCTGTCTGGCTCTACTCTGCCTGGCTCTTGGCTAAATCAGTTTCTTTATTAACTAAAGGTAATAAAACATTCACAGCATACAGAATAGCACTCCACATCAGGCCATGTCTGGGTTCATGATCATACATCAGCCAGGGTCTGTGTTAACATCCATGGTTCATGTTGTCACCAAAGGCCATGTGGCTGCATGGGCCTGATCAGTCTTCTGGGACCATATTGGTTATCCATGGGCTATGCTATAGCTGGGGTCATACAGATCTGAGTGACATATACTACTACCTGGTACCATGGTGACATCCCTTCAAAATAAAGGTTTTGGAGAGACCAGGGATACAAGGAACTGCCTAAACATACCTAAACATAATAAAGGCAATATACAGCAAGCCAACATCAAACTTAATGGAGAAAAACTCCCAGCAATCCACGGTCTGTTGATGTCTGCATAATGCTTGACCTTCTGGCTTTCATTGTCCCCATTGAAAAGTCATGTGTAATTCTGATAGGTCTGCCTTCATATGTTACTTGGCCTTGTTTTATTGCAGCTCTTAATATTCTTTATTCTGTATGTTTAGTGTTTTGATGATTATGTAGTGAGGGGATTTTTCTTTTTGATCCAATCTATTTGGTGTTCTGTAAGCTTCTTGCATCTTCCTGGGCATATCTTTCTTTAGCTTGGGAAAGTTTTCTTCTATGATTTTGTTTTGAGTTGAACTACTCCTTCTTCTATACCTATTATTCTTAGATTTGGCCTTTTCATGGTGCCCCATATTTCCTGGATATTTTGTGTTAAGCTTTTGTTAGATTTAATGTTTTCTTTGACCAATGAGTCTATTTCCTTTATTAAATCTTCAGCACTTGAGATTTTGTGTTCCATCTCTTGTATTCTGCTGCTTATACTTGCATTTGTGGTTCCTGATCATTTTTATCATGATTTCTGTTTCTATAATTCCCAAGGCTTGTGTTTTCTTTATTGTCTCTGTTTCAGTTTTCAAGTCTTGAATAGTTTCTTTCATATGTTTGATTGCTTTTTCTTGATTTTCTTTAAGGGATTTGTTGATGTCTTCCAATTTTTTATTTGTCTTTTTCTCCATTTCTTTGAGGGAATTTCTCATTTCTTCTTTAAGTGCCTCAAACATTCTCCTGAAGTTATTTTTAAGATAATTTTTCTTCTGCTTCATATATATTTGGTTGTTCAAATCTTGCTGTTGTAGAGCCACTATGTTTTACTGGTGTCATATTGCTCTTTGTGGTGCTGCATGTGTTCTTACCTTATCTACCCATCATTTCCTCTCATTGGTATATTTGGGACTGTCTGTGTCCCTGGCGATCAATCTTCAAGGTACCAGTGGAGCCAAGGCTCAGATGGTTGCTGCTCATGGTGCAGTCATTCCACGGTTCCAGTTACCCCATTGGTCACACCATGTTCCTGGAGGTCACTCAGTGCCCACAGGGTTTGCTACGCTCCATGGAGTTCACTGTCTTAGGCTTGCTCAGGCCTAGGTTGCCAGCTCAGACATGCTTCTCTAAATATCCGGTGCTGGATTCACTCCTGTGGAGGTCCCTGGCTTGGGGTTGGTCCACCAAAGGTTTCTGGCTCTGATCTGCTTCCTAGGAGATCCCAGACTCAGGTGCACCAGGACCTGCAGAGGTCTTGGCTCAGGTCTACTACCTCAGAGGTTCCTGAATCACACCCAGGCTGGCAGAGGTCTCTGGATCCTACCTACTTCCTTGGAAGTCCCAGACTCATACCTGAACCCACAGAGGTCTCTAGATCCTGCCTATGCCCTCTTAGGTACCAGGCTTATGCCTGGACCCGCAGGGGTCCTGGCTCAGGTCTACTCTCTTGAATGTCCCAGACTCACACCTGAACCCACAAAGGTCTCTGGCTCCAGCCCACTCCCTCATTAGTTGCTCACCTGTACCTGTTCCTGTGGAGTTCACTGTCTCAGGTCTTCTCCAGCCTAGGTCGCTGGCTCAGTTCTGTTTCTGTAAATGTCCCTGGTCTATATTTGCACCCACTCACATGGAGTTTACTGTCTCAGGCCTGCTTTGGTCTAGGTTGCTGGCTCAGTCCTGCTTCTGTGGAGTTCGCTGCCTCAAGCCCGCTCTGGCTCAAGTCTGCTAAATTATGTTTTTAAGGTAAGTGGAGCTTCTGTGTTTTCTCCCAACAAGATTATACTTAATACTCATTTCAACCTGATTTAACATACATTAAAATGTTGGAAGAGTCTGTTAGTTTCTAAAAATACTCAAGAAGAATCTTGATAAAAACCTGTGAAAGTTAATCAATAATTTTCCAAACTTAATAATGTTTAAAAATCAATTTGTAAACATCTATGAATCTCATGGCATTTTACATGACATCTTGCCTTTTATTCTATAATTTTTATAATGATTCTAAGAGGTAGCAATATTCAGTTAATAAAACTTTAAAGAGAGCCTGTTATTTTATGCCTGGTTTAACTACAAGTTCCCATGCCAGAAAAAAAAAAACATAAAGATTTTTAGTCATTCTTTAAGTCAGATGATTAGCGTTAGGTAAATAGCTTTAGAGAATGTCACATTATAATTTGTTTGATGATTATGGTATCTAATGACATTCAAAGAAAACAAACGTATTCTGTGTGTTGAACGGTGGCCATTGTCTCCTAGCCATTACTTAGGCAGCACAACCCAACATCTATTCTCTTACTTACCATACTTAAACTGTTTCTCTATCAGAAATAACAATAGAAATTAACCCAAAGTGCTGATGAGATCTCCTGCTAGATATGGGTAATGTTTTTCTCATCTTTATAAGTTAGCCAAAAATAAAAAGAAGAAGTGAAAATTGGAGATATGAAGTCACTGACTCTCTGTCAGAATAAAATATTAAATGTCCACTTTTCTAAGGTTGGACAAAATAGGTAAGAAGACTAGTAGTCAGTGACCTACCTCATTCAGTTCTGTATGTAACATAGTATATTTTAGGACAAACAATAACTGGAGCATTCCTTGTTTTGCAAGACTCGATTAGGACACTTTCATTTGTCTTAGTTGATAATCAAATCATATTCCCTAGAATAACTTCCTGCATCAAAAAGATATGCACTGATTCTATTTTACAGTCTCATGAACTTCTGTGTCCTTGTTCCAGAGCATCACATGTTGATCCCAGAAATGAGGGCATGGACAGTTTGGGGAGTCAATTAAAAAATAATGAGAACAAATCCATAATCGGGAGGTGTTGGGAGAGCAAAGTAGATTTCTAATTCACATCTCTCCTTTCTCTCCCCCAACTCTGCGCTCTCTCTCTCTCTCTCTCTCTCTCTCTCTCTCTCTCTCTCCACAACTTTCTTTCTCCCTCCATTAAACCAAAGCATTTAAATGATGAAAGTTCATCATATGGATATATCCTTTCAATCACACAGATCATAGAAAGCCCTGTTCAGTTCTAAATCGGTTTTATGAATTTTCTTGGCTTTTGAATCTTAAGTGTAAGCACAGCGACTGGTCACCAGCAGAGACTAAAGACGACACATAGCACCTTTTAAAAGAATCACTCTCACTCTGAGGAACAAATTTAGGCAGGGAATGGTCAGAAGTTCCCCAAGATTAGTCAATTCTGCACCAAGACTCTGTCTCAACTGCAACGAAATTGTAGTTCCTTGCAGTTCTCAGACTTAATTAAATGAAGACCCATGTAAATTCCTGTTGTAAAAAATCCTTCTGGTTAACAGCATTAAGTCAAACACAGCTGAACATCAGCACATGTGCACACACTCTAAAAATACTATCACCAGTCCTACTTCATTGGAAATTTTATAATTATTTAAAAAATCAATAGTCTATGTCTTAGAATAAAGTAAACATAAAAAAAATTAACAGTGCCAGTATCTGGTATGCAAATAAAATATAAACTTACGGGGGAGGAGTCACAAGCACAGCGTGGTGCTTATGGAAGTCAAAGCTCAATTTGCAGGACTTGGTTCTCTCCTTCTAGCACTTGTGTTCCAGAGACGGAGCCCAGGTTCTGAGCCTTGACAGCAAGCCCCCTTTTCTACTGAGCCATCTCGGCAGTTCCAAACCAGATATCCACAGTCATACAATACACGAAAATTTCGGCTTTCCCCAGTCACCTTTGTACACCCTCCTGTGCGTGTTTTGTGCGGACTAGATGCATAGACTTTCTAGCCTATTTCCTCTAGAGCCAGGTGGTTCTACATTCCACATTGAATCCCATGCCCACTTTGAGTGCATCACAGCGTGAAGTGTGCTGTGAGATACAGGCTGAGATTCTCTTTGAGGTTTTGCTGTTCAGCTTCACTGGCTCCATTTGCTGAACCAGCTTTCATTCTGTAATGGCATTACCTTCCACTTCCAGAAAAACCAACCAAAGTTCATGTCGCTACTGGGGGTGGCAATAATTAACCTGTAAGGAACTTGCAAACATGCTCCCGGGAGGTGTTTTTAAAGGCAGAAGGAATTCTGTCTCGGGCACTTGGAAACGGCTTTTCACATAATTTACAAGACCTGCTGCCCTTCCAGAAAACATGGGTTTGATTCACAGTGCTGACGTGCTGGTTTGTAACTGTCTATAACTTCAGTTACAATATCTCTGTCATCCTCTTTAGACACCTTTTGACACCAGTTATAGACCAGGTACACATACAGACAGAATTGTTGGGAGCAATGAGACCCCAGATCCTGAATATCTTGTAATCCCCTGATCTGAGTGCCTACAGCTGCTCTGAGCACGAGACCTTCAGGAGTTCCTGGTGGCAGGAGAGTGGTTTCTGGTGGGTTTGGCTGGGGCGTGGCTATCTCTATATAATCTGCCCCTAAACACAATAAAGGGGGCATTCTTGGGGAATTCAAGGATGACCCGTGTCGCTGTCTCTCTGTCTGTGTGTGTTTGTGTATTTTAACCTCCAGCTCCCTTGCCAGAAGCTCGCAAACTGGGTGCCAGCGCACCGAGAGCAGACACGGGGGCTCGATGCGTGGCACAGAATACTCATACACATAAAACAAAAGTACTACAAAGAAACCTAAAAACAATCATAATATGATGACAGCATTAGGTCAAGCACAGGGTCCTGCTGAGTGCAGGACACTGGGGAGCTGCATGGTTGGCTCTGCTGAAGAGAGGCATGGTGTTGAAGAATCTGTGAGCAAGAAGAACAGCTGGGGTTTTGAAGCTGATGAATTTTAGGCTCTGATAAGTATGAATAAGAAGTATCTCTGATAGCAATGCACATAGCAGTCAAAGATCAGACAAAATCGTCACAATTTCTATGCAAATTGGGGCCTCCATCCTCAATTAACGGAACAAGATGTTTAAAGTGAATGATTGCTCCTGCCATTGTCTGTCGAGGGATAGCATTTGCAATGGACAACACTACATATATAAGTATGTATCTAAAACAAATAATGTTCTTCAAATTATGACAAACTCTTCTATTAGTAACTATTCTTCAGAAGTATATAGGCTCGTAAGAGCTCAATGTAGCATTTCAGCATTCACACTGTGTGGTCAAGATTTGAGACTCCATTAAGGAAAACCCATAAATGTGTATGACAGCACAGTCTTGACTGTCTACCACATCCACACAAGAAAACAGAAGATTCTGCTATTTATTAAGCTTGTACTTTAGACCAAATTCACTTTAAAACACAAACATATTAAAACTCTCTTCTATAAGTAGAGTACAGCCATCAATGAATAAATGTAATTCAATCTCCTATTTTTAAACCTATTCTAAAATACTTCCAGAAAAAAATGTAGAGATGTAATGATGTATTTTTAGCCTGCTACAAGCTAATAAAATATGGAGCGCTTGCTGCTGATTTTTATAAGGTGTTTAAAACTGATATTAAATAATTTCATATATTTAGAATGTGTTTAAGCTCTGCATTTAATTAACACCAGCCATTCTTAGGTATCTATGTCCAACTATACTACATCCTGTGGTTTAAAACCCTCATCCTCTTCCTTAGTCACAAAACAATCATGTCTCTATAGATATCTCAAGTCAGGAAATTATCAACAGGTTTAGATGTAGGAAAAGCTAAACGTTTAGAGCTGACTCTCAACTCTAGAAGGTTGGAGTGCTGAATCTGAAAAGGCTTTCAAGCGCATGCCATATTGTTCTGTTGGCAACTTGTCATTTGGCCTGCTCTGGTGTCTGGAGATCTGTGTTCCAGAATAAACCTATAAACTGAGGAAATTCAACATGAACTTGGGAAATACTTGGTGTTGGGTCTGAAATCCTAGAAATCTCTGCATTTGACTTTTATCTCTTCCTGGATTAAACAGACAGGAACTTACTCACTCCTGCTATTATTGCAGAGATGATAGAGTGTGTGAATTATTCTCAAATAGATCTCAAGTAACTGCGAGATCAGAAGAATCTCATTTCCACCATCCCTATAGAAGATATGTTTGCCAGTCAGAGCCTCATAAAATACTGCCATATGTCATCCAATTGGTCCCTGGGATGCAGCTGAGGAAAGGCTAGCAGCTCTCCTGTGATTGTGGAAGTTCACAGAGCCAAGGCTACACATTAGCTAAGCCTTTCAATGTGTTCAGAAAAGAAATGCAAGAGGTGGGTATGAAGCTCCAGTTCACAAGTTCATCTATATGAGAAAACAAACCCTACTGTAATATTTAATTCCTGAGCTCACACTCAGCTACATTTGCTTGGGACAGAGTCCAGCTGTCAAGAGACATACACATCCTGGGTTGCATGCTTACAGGAACGGTCATCTGAATCATCTTTTTGGGTTCTTAGGGGTCAGTCTACTGAAACTATTTATCTGCAAACCAAACTCTCACCTATAAGGTCACATCTACTATCTATCTCTGCCACATTCACAACACCATTGTGTGTCTAAGGATTTTCTTAGTCACTGCAGAGAACGCCACACAATGTAGTATGTTCTGACACAGGAGCCTAGACAAGGTGCATGACTATATTCATTCAAGCTTGCTCATGGAATCTCAAGTTTGCTGAAATTTCAGAGTTTAAAGGTTTACCTGGGTTCTCACCCGGGATTCAACTGGTGGAGAAGAGAGGCAGTTAGAGCACGTGACTCTTTTCTCGGGGGCCCTCTAGGCCTGGGTCAAAGCTGATAGCAGATGCTTTTTGACTTTCTTCCTTGCTATCTCCACCCCAACACTTTCTGATCAAAAAAATTCTCTTGCTTTTCTTCTTTTTTTCCTCAATGTTATCAAGATTCCTCCTTCTCGAGAGTAATGGACAAGGACTGCCAAAGTGTACTAAAAAGTGGATGAGATATAGGCTACAAAGAAGTCCTAGAAAGGAAATTACATTTTATTTTGAAATACTATATACTGCAGTAAGTTATGTAATGATATAGTCTGCCAAAGCGAATCTTGAATTAACTTTCTCATGTGTATTATATAATTAGTATATGGGTGTAAATTGACATTTCCTATAACCAACGTTTTAACTTTTTCATGTGTATTATATAATTAGTATAAAGGTATAAGTTGACATTCCCTATAACCAACATTGTTAAGCACTGGATTTCTGTAGCATGAATAATAAATCCAGAGACAGATACTGGGGTTCAAGCTGAAGATCAGAAAAGCAAAGCAGCCAATCACAAGAGAGCCCTTTTACCCTACCAACTTTTCAAACTGAATGGGTGAGATCTTGTCTCCAAGAATCCTCAGAGTCCACACTCTAGTGAGATCTTGTCTCTTCTCCTTTATATTCCTCTCTCCACTCAGCCATATCACTCCCATCTCCATGTTTCTAGTGCTGGGATTAAAGGTTTGACTCCCAAACACTAGGATTAGAGGTGAACCACCACCACTTGGATCTGTTTCTGGATCAATTTTGTGAAGCCCAGGGTAGCCTTGAACTCACAGTGATCCATCTGCCTCTGTCTCCCAAGTCCTGGGATTAAAGGTGTGTGTCACTACTCCCTGACCTCTAGTGGCTTAACTTTGTAGTCTGGTCTTCAGACAAGCTTTATTTATTAAAACACAAATAAAATATCACTACACACACACACTCACACACACACACACACACACACATATATTTCAAATAGTCAAAATCATAATAAACATTGAAATAGAAGGTTTAAAAATTTTATGAATACGTTCCTAACTTACATTCTGGACTAGATCTTGCTGTGTAGACCAGGTTAGCCTTAAGCAGAGATCCTCCTATTTCTGCCGTACAAATACTGGGGTTAAAGGCGTGTGGTACCATGCCTGGCACAGAAGTTCAGTTTTGAACATGGTAAGTTTGAGTTGCCTCAAACATATCTAAGTGGAGAAGTCCTGTAAGCATTTGAATTTAAAATTCTAGTTGGGCCAGCAAGATGACTCAGTGGGTAAAAACACTTACCATGGAAGCCTGTGATCCCTCAAACTCACATGAAAATAGAAGAGGGAATTGATTCCACAAAGTTTTGTGTGCTTCCTAATACTCTCTGGCACACACACCCATCCACACAGCATCATCATCGTCATACACAACCACAATCAAAAACTGGGGGAGCAGGGTACCAACTCTACCTCCTTGTAAGCTATATATGGTAACCTTTGTTACTATATCTAGTTTTTTTTTCAACTCCATAAAATAAACACACTGAGCTGCTGGAGTAGTGCAGTTTCTCCATCAGAAATTCCAATCCAATTTCTGTGTCTTCAAGCTCTTGCCACCCTAGTCAGGTCCAACTCTCTGATACCTAGAAGAAAACTTTCCCAACCTAAAGAAAGACATGCCTATGAAAACACAAGAAGCTTTCAGAACACCAAATAGACTGGACCAAAAAAAAAAACTTCTCTTGCCATATAATAATCAAAGAGGATTTGTCAGGCTAAGAGGAAGTCATCCCTAATCATTTTATCAGAGTTCTGGGCTGTTTTACCATTTCAAGATCTAAATTTCCTGCCTCTCCTCCTTTTCACACCTGCTCAAACTCTGTCATAAAGGTTTCTTTTTTCATGTACAGCAAATAATATCTGGGAGTATAACATTTTATCATGTAAACAATTAAAATGCTGTTATGATTTAGTTCATGGAATTCAGTTAACTATGGGTAGGTTCATGGCTAGCATTTCTTTATGTATATTTTATTAAAGCTCCATGAACTCAATAATGAAATCAACAACTCTAGCACCAAGGGTCACTCACCTTCATCCATATTTATTAATATTTTCCCATCACCTGTACTTTGCTTGTCAGGAAATTATGGATTGAAGTTTACAAGGCAAGAGTAAAGAAGATTTATCTGAGAGTATTATTTTAAAAGAGCTTCAAAATAAATAAAGAAAAACTTGAGCAAATATCAATTGTGTCCACTTCAAAATTTAGCAAATGCCACCTAGAGTCATATGATATGATTGTCATATCAGTCAATGCATTGTTAGTCAATTCAAAACACAGAGCAATTGAAGTGTCTTTCCTAGCTTCTATTTTTCTCCAAATTCATGAATGAAAATTAAAACATGCAGAGTTCTTCAAATTTTACCTGCAGGATTTCTTAGGAGCAGTGAGCCATGGCCTGTTATTTAGCTAGTCTACACTCTCCACTGACAAGTATACTCTCTTGATTCCAGTGTTACTATCTTAGCATGAATATGATTCCCACTTATTCCAATAATTACCACATGAATATTTAAAATTTTCTCCACACCCAGGAAACTCTGGCTCAGACGTCAGTTTCAGATGGGCTCATCTGGATTCAGTATTACTAAAACTTCTTAAAATAAAAACGGATGTTAAAATGCACCTCTCAAAGCCAATCTGGAAATTTAAGAATGCCGGGGATTCCAACTGAAAGCTGGGATAGATTATAATGCCATTTTTATCTCTTACACCTAAATGTCATCTCTCACACTGGTATAAGAAAGACAGTATAAATTAAACATGTCTGACTTCACCTACGTGCAGAAACTACCAGGAAGAGGCTTTTGTTATTAAGAACACAGAAATAGTACTACAAGGAATTCCTTTTGAGACAATAAAACATTTCTTTTTTATATACAGTATGTATGTTAATCTTTTAAATAAGGTATCTTCAGAGATTGAATATTAAAGAGAACCTATTTTCACTGCACATACAACCTTCTGCTTCATTGTGTTGAATGGAATCCAATAACCGCCTGGAAAAAAGTGTTGAACCCACTTTGTCATGATCCATAATCAATATAAGAACACCACATATCATCCTTGGCAGTACTAGACACACTTTAAATTAAATGTAATATAATGTCTGTCTTTACCAACATAATGCAAAATTGGCAAAGGTGTGAACCCCATTCCCTTACACAAGTTGTCTATAGTTCTTAGTATTGTCTTGAGTAGTGATGTGCACAGTAAAGATTTGTTGAAAAGAACATGCAGGTCTAGAGCATGAAGGAAGATGCCACTCCATCAGTTAACTAGATCTATGGCCTCAGTGTTCTGTCATCTTTGTACATTATCATCATAAAGGATGTTTGTGTGCTTGTATTTAGAAGCGTAAAGGTGATTAGGACAGTTTCTGCCCCCCACAAACTTATAGCCTGAAAGTGGTGCATATCTATAACTTAAAAAAAAAACCTTTCTTTCTTTTTAAAATTTATTTACTTTTACTATATGTGCATTGGTGTTTTGCCTGCAGGTAAGTCTGTGTGAGAGTGTCCAATCTTCGAGTTACGGATAGTCGTTAGCTGCCATGTGGGCACCGTATTTAAAACTGGGTCCTTTGGGGAAATAGTCAGTGCTCTAACCGCTGAGCAATCCTTCCAGTCCCACATATGTATAACTTTTAAACTGACAGCCACAATTGCAAATCTGACTTCTACTAACACAGTTGACTCCTATGACCCTAAAAGATATGTCCCAGTGCTAATTTGTATAACAGCATGCAGGCCAAGGGCCTCAGGTTGAGTTGTATATTAGAGTAGAAGTCCCCATTGAGACTTAGCATCAATATGGTACAGACCCTTGTGAGAATTGCAAGACTTTAATAAACCCTGTAAAGAGTTGTACATAGGCCTCTCAGGTCCATATAAACTTCAGAGAGCACAGAGGATTGTGCCTGGATAAGGGATGATGAGTAAGAAGAGCTGGTCCCCAAGAGAACTATGGAAGAAGAAGGTTTATGCAGACAAAGAGAACGGTGAAAAGTCTCAAATGGTCACTTACACTGAAGGGACACTTACCATGAAAGTAAGGTTGGAAACTAGAGGAAGTGACCCTTAGGTCAGAATGTGAAGTCCCATGAGTACTATGCTAAAAGGCTTTAACTTAATTTTGTAGATTACTATCTAAGAGGGAATGATTTTATTAGGATATTAGTACTGGTAGAATAATATTTTAGTTCAATTTTCTGCAAAATGCAAGGCTCTCTCTTGATCTTCTATTTCTCTGTGAAATCATGGTCACCCCTGACTTCACCTTTCAGTTCCTATGAAAATAGCCACCTCTTGTCAGGAAGAGTAAAACCTTCCTTTGGTTTTAAAATTGTACTCCCTGTTTTCATAGCTCTTCTGGAACTTAACTCTCTTACCCTTACAGCTTGTGATTAACTGTGCTAAGAAGTACAAGGTTGTATACCAAAAAAGGTTGCGCCCATCATAAATGTGAGAAAGAAATAGCGCACTTCGAACATGATACTCTGAGAATCTAAGCGGGTTATGACCTGTAAAAGGTGCCATGACAGCTTCCAAGAGAAAGAAGCAATCAATAGTCCTACCCAGATACAATGCCTGGAGACTAAGACAATGACCAAATGGCCAAATCTCCCCAAGGGTGCACTAGTGGCACAGATACCTTGGCAACAACAAAAGATCTACTCGGCTTTATATAAATCTTGCCTGACACTGGAAGTCTAGCCAACTGCCTGGGACTGGTGAAGTCATGTTTTGGCAGAGCATCTACCATTTCTCCATTACTAAACTAGCATAATTGCTAACAACGTTCTAGACATTTAACTTTATACTAACATGATGGAGGAAGGTCATTGGCTAATAAAGGAACTGCCTTGTCCCATTTTATTGGTTAGAAGATAGGTGGGAGGAGTAAACAGAACAGAACGCTGGGAGGAAGAGGAAGTGAGCTTAGTCTCGACAGCTCTCCTCTGGGGAGCAGACGCCTGAGAGAGACGCCATGCCCTGCTCCCGGGATGAAGCTCCGACCCAGGATGGACATAGGCTAGAATCTTCCCGGTAAGTGCACCTTGGGGTGCCATACACAGAAATGGGCTAAATTAATATGTGAGAATTAGCCTAGAAGAGAATGGGCCAAGCAGTGATTAAAAGAATACAGTGTCCATGTAATTATTTCGCCGCCTTAATTACTACACTAACATATGAGTGTCCTCACCCCTTCATGATGGAAACAACTACTTGCAACATTCAGAGACCATTAAAACACACACACAAACAATTGAAATGCAGAGAATAAGAGACTGCATTGTGTCCAGCATCAACTGATGCATCTAGAGTACATCTCCTAAAGCTTAGGGATCATAGTGGAAAATGGACAGAGAGATTGTAAGAGCCAGAGAACAGAGATTTTTTGTGAGGGCCTTTTTCCTAGAATTGTCAGAGAAGCTACACCCATAAAGTATAACCAACAAGCCACCTAAACAAGATATGAAGAAAGAATGACACCAATAGACTAGCAAACATGGAAGGGGAAATCTCATGGGGGCTAAATTGTAGACAATAAAACTACAAAAATAACATAAGACCAGGGAAGAGCTCCAGAATTGGTTGTCCAATACCAAATAATAATCCTTGAAAACATATACACACTAGTAACTTCATAATGACTGAGCAGGTTATATTTATATATTTCAAAATATATATAAATATATCTATTGTTATTGTTTTTTGTACATGTAACAGCATTAAAAGTGGTGGCCAAGAATTTGAAAAAAGAACAAGGGGAGAGGTTCATGGGAACAGTTGGAGGGAAGACAGAGACGATGAAATGATGTAATTATATTTTAATTTCAAAGCATGACTTGGTTTTGCTATGGGATAATGCTCTTGTACCCTGTAAAAATTTGTCACTCAAATTGGTTTAATAAAATGCTGTTTGACCAGTAGCCAGGCAGGATAATAGGCAGGGCAACCAGACTAGGAGAATTCTGGGAAGAAGAAAAGCTCAGTCTGCAGTCACCAGCTAAATGCAGAGGAAGAAGGAGGAGAATGCCTTACTGAGAAGAGATTCCAAGCCACTTGACTAACATAGATAAGAATTACGTGTTATTTAAGTAAGAACTAGTTAATAATAATCCTGAGATAATAGGCCAACCAGTTTATAATTAATATCAGCCTCGGTATGTTTTGTTGGGATTGAATGCCTGTGGGACTGGGCAGGACAGAAACTTCTGTCTACATGTTTTTAAAGTCCTACAATCTAAAGAAATGCATCAAGGAAACACATGTTAAGAAGGAAACAAAGAAACAAAGAAAGGATGTGAAAGAGCAGTAGAATACCTGAGTTAACAGAAGTAGATTCTGGAGGCTACAAGATGTTGCAGAGATTCATGGCTCCTGCCCTCAAAGCTGGTGACCTGAACTTGATTACTGAGACCCACATGGGAGGAGAGAACTTACTCCCACAACTTATCCTCCAATATCTAGAAGTGCACCATAGAATGCATGTACCCATTCAGGAACAAAATAAGTAAAAATGTAATAAATGTTTTAAGTGGATTCTGGGTTAAAATTATCCTGTGAATTATCAGAAACGCTGATCCTAATGCACTTATCTGGATGTGCTGTGACTATACAGTTTACAAGTTGCAATGGGCTTTATGAAAACTCTAGTAATAATAAAAAAAGAACAATTTTAGATAGCTGTCATTTTAGCAGATTCTTATCTGCACTTTGTCTAAATGAATAAGATCACCTTCCACTTGGTTAAAAGAGTAACTTGGAGGACTTTAATGCTCCAGGAGATCCAAACTGCCACAGTAAGCATGTAGGAGACCGGTGAGGAAGGAAATGATTCTAAGAAAAAGGAAAAATAATCACTTCCTGTGGTTAACATTTTAGAACCTGCTCCAGAACAGTCTGTACCAATATCGTGGGTTTGTTGGTGTCTTATTCATGAGCATCGGAAAAGACATGTGCTGGTCCATGTTCAGTAGAACGCATGTGTGAGGCAGATGGAACGTGCATTTCTAGCAGCCGCAATTAAAGACTGATTGAATACAGTGCCAAACACCACAAATATTAAACCATCTTACAGTAAAATTTACCACTGCTTTGACAGCCACTTCAACAAAAATAGCAGGTTATCCCCCAAAAATGAGAAGATTCAATGTGTGTAACTAATAGAAGCACTGCGATTGAAAACACTAACTTGGCAGAGACTAATTTTATTAATATGGTAAAACTTGCACAAATTTAAAACTACAGATTATGTTTTAATAAAGGACATGGGGTTCTTGCATGTGAAAAATAAGCAGTAGCTTTTAATTGGGTCTCTCAAGTAGAAATTAATAAAATACAGAGTGTAAGAAAGCTAGCTACTTTCCATGTAGTAGACGTGAACACAAAGGAAGCAATTGCTTGGGACCTGCGTCCCTCATGGCTCCCATCTTCATTTGTTAACCGATGGAAATTACCTACCTTTGAGAAATACTGTTTCATTCATGTTTTAAACCAGGGAATGGTGTTGCCTAGGCTGGCTTTGAACTCCTTATCTCCTCCTCCAATGACTCCACCCACTGTCATCTACTTTGAGAAACTTTTGACAAAAATAAGTTTTGATGTGACTTCTAAGATTACCTAAATAGAAATGGAGGAATTTTCTCTAAATAAAGAGAAAACTGACAACTGTAAGTTTCAACTCCCGTTAAAATTTTACAATGACAAAGAATTGGCTGCTAAATGTGTCTATAATATTTCTTTTATGATTTCATAAAAGCTTATTTTATATAGAGAGGCAAAATTTGTTCTTGCTGTAGGTCCTATTTTGTTAGGAAAGTAAATTATGTAAGTGTACACTTAGGAAGGAAAGAACTTCAGCCAAATTAAATACTCTTCCTTCCCCATCTTACCACCTTCATTATAAAATGTAATGCTGAATTTTATCATCTTGGAAGAACATTAGATTTGTATAAATATCTACATATTCTTCACCACAATGAAATAACATATATCACATAAATTAAAAATTTTCATCTTATAAATATATAGTAGAACGGATACATATCTTCTCATGATGAGAAAATTATTAAACTTAGAACTAGATACACTAGAATTAATATTTTCCATTGTCAAAGACAATTTATTTACCTTTTCTAATAACATATATCAATCAATTCCACAAATGTTGAATGTTTATTATGTTCTACTAACTAAAACAGTACTTGCATGGCAACTTAGTGAAGGAAAGCAGAGATAAAGATAACTTGAGGATTTGAGGTCCAATTTAAAGATAGAACCAGCAGATTTTTTGGAGTGTAGGATGTGTGGGATGTAACTAAGCAGGGAGGGGATCCAGGGTGTCTCTTCAGACAGAATTCAGCTGATCATGAACGCTGATAACATTGATTGAGATAGGAAGAACAGAAAGAATCAAGCAATCTGCTACTTCCAAGAATCTGATCTATCCAGTTACAGATATATAAGACATGGGTACCAGAGTCTGATAGCTCTGCAATCATTGGAATGTACAACATACAGAGCATTATTGTAAAAACATCCACTGGAAAGGCTGAGGAAAGAGTGATAGACTGAAATCTCCAACCCTTGAGTGGTTTTCTAATGTGGGATTCCTCTCTGTATGCTATGATTACCATTAATGAATAAACAAGTTTGCTTGAGCCTATAGCAGGGCAGAACAGAACTAGGTGGGGAAAACTAAACTGAATACTGAGAGAAAGAAGGTGGCGTCAGGGACGCCATGTAGCTGCCACCAGGAACAGACATGCCAGAACCTTGTTGGTAAGCCACAACAATGTGGTGATACACAGATCAATATAAATGGGTTATATTAAAATATAAGAGTTAGCCAATAAGAAGCTATTGCTAATGGGCCAAGCAGTGATTAATTAATACAGTTTCTATGTGGTTATTTGGGGGCTGAGCAGCTGTAAACAAACAAGTGGCCTCCCTGCAACAGTTTCCTCGACTATGGGTAGCTAATTACCAAAGACAGATAAAAACAAAAGCAAAAAACTCACCTGAAAATGATACATTCATAAGCTAAGCAGCCAAAGCAGAGACCATAAGCTTCTAGTCAAGTACTTTATTTGATTCTCTGAAAAAAGTCACAAAATCTCAATCTCCTGGCCTATTAACTGTGGAAGGATGCTTAAAAGATATCCCACACTAGATCAGAATTGAGAACTAGATGGTTATTTATTTAGGGGTAAACTCACAAACCAGAACCCTCTTCTTGAATGGAGAACAGAAACCGAATCTAGCAACCAGAACAGAGAGGCCGGAAAAAAGGCCAGATGCAAGCTCTACATCAGCATATATATTATAAGAGGCCACGCTCCAGTGGGCAGGTAACGACTGGCTGTAAGTCTTCCTACAGCATCTCCCCCCCCCTTTTTTTAAATAAGAGAGTTCTAAGCCTAATACAAAATATACAATAAAAACAAATATATTCAATAATTATCCTATCCTAACTATTTTAAGTCTTGTATAATGAATAACTTGGCCAAATCATGAGAGGAAAGTAACTACAACTATCTAGTCTTCAAGCCCATCAAAGATCTGAGGAGGGAAATAATATTACTAGAGTAAGCAGGAAGTGCAATCAAGCAACTTCCAAAATGTGCAACAAATGACAGAGACAATTGGCTACCTGGGAAATCACCGAAAGTCTCATTTGCAACGTTGAAGCAACCAACTTTAGCTAAGGCCTAGAATAACTTACAGACCATTTTCAAAGGCAGGCAATTTTTCAAAACCATCTTACCCTGTCTTGGCAAAATTTGACAGTCCTGCTTATCCATTTCCAGATACTATGCATCCTGTCAGTGTTTGAGGCGTGGACATATCTTTGCCCAAAAGCCAGTTATTTACATACTGTGGCCCAAGTTTTCGTAGAAAGTCACATTCATCGTCCTTGCTGTACAGAGATCTTGATCTCTAACCTCTAACCTTCTGCTATCTTTATAATCTTGGCTATAATCTAATAACCAGGATGCACAGCTGTAAGAGGGCTCAACTAGGGTCCTTCTCTGACTTTTTGACACTCAGAGAGTGTATGAGGATAGAACAGGAGAGAACTCATAGCTAACTTTTTCCCTACTTCCTTCTGTTAACCATCAAACAACAGTATCTGCAAAATAATAATGATAATGATAATAGGCAAATGTTCATCATTCTGGTCAAAAGTCAAACTGATAGTAACATTAATATTTGATTAAAATATCAAAAAATTCATAATTTTTAAAAATCAAAAATAATCCCTACACAGTAAGAAACATTGACATGCTTCAGGTATAAGACTTAATCTGTATTTTCACATTCTCCAGAAAGTTGAGAAAAATAATCTTATAATCTCAAGGGAGTTCTCATTAGAAATTAAGTATGTTAAGTTCTCCAATAAGGATGCCTACTATAGGGAAGTCAGTTACTTTGTTGCAAATTCTGAACAGTTAAAAATGGGGTTGAATAAGCTTCAATCATCTTTATTGACTCACTAAGCTATTCTTAAATATAGCATATAGGCCTTGATTCCAACAAATTAAATTGGTTTCCAGGAGTAGGGAAGGTTGTGAATCCAAGCACAGCACGCCGAGAAACTGGCTAGGTCTCAGAATAGAGCCTCTTCCTGCTTTGGGCCCTGCCTCTGCACATACCTGATATCTTATAACACAGCACCTAGATTAGCACCAAGACTCAAATTCAACAAATGAGGGCCATCACAGGACAATGGACTAAATGCAGTTTTCTTAAGTGGGCCAATGGATCAATTTTGCCTCATGAAAGGCTATGGAACATGTGTAGGAAAAAAAAAAAAAGCAACTAGAGATTGTAGGGATAAGTCCCGCCCCTAAGGGGGCGTGTTCACCTCGGGCTAATGTTTGCCTATAAATTTGGCAAGCGTGCTCCCAGCCGTAGCTTCTGCTTTCCTGGTCTCCGAGGGAAAGGTGGTTCTGTAAGTCTATTTCTCCATTAAAACTGTATATATATTTTTACAATCTGTCTGCATTCGCTTACATCACTACATTTTGGCATCCAACGTGGGCTATTTTGCCCCAGATTTTTAGTTCATGACTCGGGCCCCAGTGCTGAGTCTGAGACACACTCGGCCACACAGGCCCATTCTGCCTGCCTTGGCTAAGTTTGCAGCGGAACCCCACTGGCTGAATTAGCAGAAGCTCAAGTACCTGTGGTTTTGCAACAAAAGCCGCCACAGTGGCAGATTTGGTCTGATACAAAGTGACTTGGCCGGGCGGCGGTGGCACAGGCCTTTGATACCAGCACTTGGGAGGCAAAGGCAGGCGGATCTCTGTGAGTTCGAGGCCAGCCTGGTCTACAAGAGCTAGTTCTAGGACAGGCTCCAAAAACACAGAGACCACCACTGGCAGGAACCGATCATTGCATGTAAAAAATTTTTCTTTTATAAATAAAATGTCTGAACACATTAGTATTCAAGAATTTAACAGTTTTTTTAATTGTACCATGTGGGAGATTTTACAAGAGGTGTCTATCACCCCACATCTATGGATCCTTCTGGGATTCATAGATTTCATTGGCACTAAATGGTTTGATAATAGAAATATGATAAAGTCTTTACCAGACGAATCCAGGATTCTTAAGGCAGAGATTGAACGCTTAAAAACAATTGAGAATGACAACAATCTTCTCAAGAATCAGTTTGAAGTTCTCCAGGCTGATGTTAAGGAGAAATTCATTACTATGGAAGAGGGAACAGCTGATCTGGACCATAAGATTCAGTCCCTTTCTGTAGGAAATGAAATATTAACTGAGAGAATCCAAACTGCTGAATGTGACAATCGGATTTTGTCTAAAGCTTATGACAGATTGACGGAAAGATTGTCAATACAAGAAGGCACGGTTTATGCCATAAAAATTATGTCCAAAGATGAGATGTTATCTCTAACGGACAAACTTCATACTTTAGAATCCTCAATGAAGGTTTTAGAACATAATTCTGGACAGGAGATTCAGACATTGCAGAAGGCAATGGTGAATAGAATTGAAAAGATTGAGGAATTTCTAAATTCTGATGAAGAAGAGCAAAGGGTAGAAAGGCAAATTTTAACTTCATCTGTGAGTAAATCTCTCCGGGACAATTTCCACAAAGCTTTACTTACAGCTCTACCTGCCTTTCCAGTAATAACAACAGAGAAGGTGATTAGTTCCAGAAACCCTAGGGTCATCAAGGAGGATACATGGGAGCCTGTCCGTATGAATGATCTCAAGGAAATAAAACAGGCTGTCATGACTTTTGGGATGCAAGCCTCTTTTGTTAAAGAGATGCTAAGATCTTGGGCCACAACAAGCAGAGCAACCCCTTCGGACTGGCTCCAGCTGAGCTCTGCGGTACTTGAGAGTGGACCACAATTGAAATGGAAATGCTTATTCAGGAAAGAGGCTGGACTTTTAGAACAGCAGGAAAAAGTGAAGGGAATTGATGTTTCCCTAGATAAAATTCTAGGATAATGGCTCTTTTCCGACCCTCAGCAACAAGCTAATTTGGATGAAAACACATTCTCCATGTGTACTACAGCAGCCTTAAGGGCTTGGGACAGGGTACAAGACCCAGGACAGAGAATGGAATCATTTGTCAGAGTTAAACAGGGTCAGAGAGAACCCTTTAGTGACTTTTTACAAGGATGAACAAAGGCTGTACAAATAGGGATATCTGACCCAGAAGCAAGACGTATAATGATTGAGTCTTTGGCTTATGAAAATGCAAATGTGGAATGCAAAAGGATTTTGGGTCCTTTAAAGCTCAGATCAGCACCCTTGGAAGAATGGGTCTTGCATACACTCAATGTTGATACATTTGATTTTGGCACTGAAGCATGGGTAGAAGAAGCAATTTCCAATGGTAAAAGAAGACACCAGAATACCAAATGTTTTAATTGTGGCAAAATGGATCATATGAAAAGGAATTGTAGACAACTGATTTTCAGAAACAATAATAATACATCTTTCAGAAATAATAATAATAATAATAATAATAATAATAATAATAATAATAATAATGCATCTTCTAGAAATAACAGAAATAGGACTCAGCCTTCAGGTTTATGTAGAATATATGGAAAAGGCAGACATTGGACAAATGAATACAGGTCTATACGAGATAGACAAGGCAACCTGATACAGTTGGGAAACGTGAGGGGGGGGGGGCTCGCAGGCCCCCATGGCAAACATGGTTCAGTCATTTCCAGTTTCTGCAGAGAACGTGCCTCGTCAGGACAATTAGGAAGCCCCATGCCTACTGTTACAAACAATAATGATCAGAAAGATAAATTACGTGTGTTTTGGCAAACTTCTATAAATGATCAAAGACCTAAACTGAGAGTGTGTGTAAATGGTATTATATTACTGGCCTGCTGGACACAGGTGCTGATGTAAGTATCATTACCCCAGAATCTTGGCATCCGTGCTGGCCTCTTCAGAATGTAAATGTTCAGCTCCTGGGAATTGGAACCCTATCTCGAGTAAGGCAGAGCATGAGATGGGTTGAATGTATAGGGCCTGAGGGACAAATAGGAAAATTAAGGCCATATGTAGCCAATATCACAATGAATTTATGGGGTCGTGACCTATTACAACAATGGAATACCAAAATTAACATTCCTGCTACTTCTAGAGCCTATATTTCTGAGAATAATATTAAAAGATATTACAAATGGAGAAAGCCGGCCATTAGGGCTGTACAAGTACAAGCAATTGATGTCCCTTCAGAGATACCAACAGCCTTGCCTCTAAAATGGTTGACTGAGAATCCAATATGGACAAAGCAATGGTCTTTAGCTGAGGAAAAGATACAGGCTTTAGAACAGCTGGTACAAGAACAATTATATGCTGGACATATAGAAGAATCTACCAGCCCTTGGAATTCTCCTGTATTTGTGGTTAAGAAAAAATCAGGAAAATGGAGAATGGTGTCAGATCTCACGGCCATCAACAAGGTTATTCAACCTATGGGCCCTCTGCAATCTGGAATTCCTTTGCCCTCTTTATTACCAAAAGGATGGCCTCTCATAGTTATTGATTTAAAGGATTGTTTTTTCACTATACCTTTGAAAAAAGAAGATAGAGAAAAATCTGCCTTCACAGTGCCTACTTATAACAATCCTCAACCTTTGAGGAGGTTCCACTGGACCGTCCTCCCCCAGGGTATGTGAAATAGCCCCTCCCTGTGCCAATATTTTGTGAATCAACCATTGCAAATAATACACAAGAAATTTCCCAAATCTATAGTATACAATTACATGGACGACATTTTGTTATCCGATTCAAATATGGATACCTTGAACAGACTGTTTGAAGAAATAAAAATACTTTTACCTAAATGGGGATTGCATATCGCTCCTGAAAAGATTCAGAAGGGAGATTCTGTTAATTATTTAGGTTATAAAATAGGTTTGCAAAAAATTAAGACAAAAAAGCACAAATTAGGAGAGATGGCCTACGGACACTTAATGACTTTCAAAGACTGTTAGGAGACATTTCCAGTCTACGACCAGCATTGGAATAACACCTGATCTAATAATTCATTTGAACAAAACCTTGGATGGTGATAAAGATTTAAACAATCCAAGAGAATTAACAGCTGAAGCAGAAAAGGAACTGACAATGATTGAGGAAAAATTACAACAGGCACATGTGGACAGGGTAAATCCAGAGCTCGATTGTATTCTCGTCATACTACCATCAAAAATTTCTCCTACAGGAATTTTAATGAAGAGAGATGATATTATTTTGGAATGGATCTTTTTACCACATAAACCAAGTTAGAAACTGACAACTTATGTGGAGAAAGTCTCTGAGTTAATTATAAAAGGCAAGCTGAGACTTCGTCAACTAGCAGGCATAGACCCAGCAGAAATTATAGTGCCTTTCACTCCTGATGAACTAAAGAAATTATGGGAAGATAATGAACCATGGCAAAGAGCTTGTGCTAATTTTTTGGGAGACATTAATAACAACTATCCAAAAAGCAAGAGGCTTAACTTCATAAAGAGAACTTCTTGGATTCTTCCTCGAATTGTCCGTGATGCTCCAATAACTGGAGCCTGTACCTTCTATACTGATGCCAATAAATCAGGGAAGGCAGGTTACAAATCAGAAGACATGGGTAAGGCGGAACAAAGTCCGCATAATTCTGTCCAGAATGCAGAATTATATGCCATTCTTATGGTGCTAAGGGATTTTTAAAAACCTATTAATATAGTTACAGATTCACAATACGCAGAAAGAGTTATTTTACATATTGAAACTGCTGAATTTATACCTGATGATACAGAACTAACTTCATTGTTTCTCCAGGTTCAAGATTTGATCAGGAACAGGCTTTGCCCTATGTACATAACACACATCCGATCCCATACGGGTCTGCCAGGTCCTCTAGCACAAGGTATTGCAGAAATTGATCAATTATTGATTGGTAGTGTGCTACAAGCCTCTGAATTTCATAAAAAAACATCATGTTAATAGCAAAGGTTTGAAGAAAGAGTTTTCTATTAAATGGCAACAAGCTAAGGAGATTGTAAAGAAATGCCCTACTTGCTCTTTCTATAACCAAACACCACTGCCTGCAGGGGCTAATCCAAAGGGCACCCAAAGGAATGAAATCTGGCAGATGGATGTGTTCCACTTTGCAGAATTTGGCAAATTAAAATATGTTCATCACACCATTGACACTTATTCAGGCTTTCAGTGGGCAACTGCTTTAAGTTCAGAAAGAGCTGATTCAGTAATCATTCATTTATTAGAAGTCATGGCTATCATGGGTATACCTACACAAATAAAGACGGATAATGGTCCTGCTTATGTTTCTAGGAAAATGAAACGGTTTTTTGATTATTACAATATCAAGCATATTACAGGTATACCATATTATGGTTACAGGTATACCATACAATCCTACAGGTTAATCAGTCTTAGAAAGATCAAATCGAACTATAAAGGATATGTTGAACAAACAGAAAGGGGTGGAAAACACCCCCAGAAATAGGTTACATAATGCTTAGTTAACCTTGAATTTTCTCAACGCTAATGAGAAGGGAACAATGGCTGCAGAAAGACATTGGATAATGGAAAAGTCTACTGAGCTAAATCAACCAGTTTATTTCAAGGATGTGCTGACCTCACAATGGAAGCCAGGAGATGTGCTACGTTGGGGAAGGGGTTTTGCTCTTATCTCCACAGGTGAGGAAAAATTGTGGATACCATCAAAATTAATAAATGTTCGGTTTGAGGAAGAGAAGCCACTTGGAAAAGATAAATAACAATTCTTTCATAAGGATGGCGAGCATACTGATGGTAAGAAATACAGATAGGTTGGAGGAAGGGTTCTTTTCTTATCTCCACAGGAAAATACTCATCTTCAAAGAAACTGAGAGACCCTGAATATTTAATTACTGATGGATGGACACATTTTGTAAGTATTAATTTATATATATATATATATATGTCTTATTAAACATTTCTTTATAAATATATAGAGCTGGTTTTGAAGTTGGACTCTGGCTCAGTCCCTCTCCAATTCCAAGCCTGTTAGTAAGAGAAAAACCCAGAGTTTCTGGAGTTTCTGTCTCATGTCAAGAGCCATGATATGGGACAGAAATAAATATGAGTTTAGAAAACATCTTTGCTTTTCTTCATATCTATCATACTTTTCATTGAATATATATATCATGCCTTTCATTGAATATATATATATATATATATGTGTGTGTGTGTGTGTGTCTATATATGTCTATATATGTCTATATGACTAATATTTAAGTTTTTCACAATGAACAATGAGTTTTTCCTGAAGTGACATTTGAAGTTTCCAGGAAGAAGATGGGGCCCCACAACAACAACTCTACCTGGTTGATATGACGTCATGATACTGATAGCGCTACTACAAGACCTGTTTTGGATACCAGCTGCACAAGACGATCCCAACTTGGTTAGCTGAAATGGTGCACATCTTGTACAACATTCTGGCCAGACCTCCACAAAATACTCAGAGACTATTTGCAATTTTAAAAGACATTGATCTTGAAATTTAACTATCATTTTACTTTCACAGGATCCCCCAGAAAGAACATCGCCCCCATGACAGCTGGAAGTTATTCTAGAGGACAACGTCCCCTCTCCCAGTAAAATTTACCCCTGGGTTTAGGGACATCATTTAGTTGTTGGGAGGTTGGGGGAGGAATTTTATAAGCTCAGGGATCATTTTGAAAAAAAAAAGAGGGAATGATGGGATAATAGATTTATAATTGTGAGTTACTGCTTTTAGACAAATATATTGGTATCCATTCTTGTATATTGATACAAAGTTAAATTATATTGACTATTGTATGCATGCATGTTTCTATCTCTGTTTAAAACATTTTTTATGTATTGACATATATTGTATTGATAAATATATATTGTATATATTTACCATATTGCAGTGTACATTTCTACCTCTGAATAAGATACTTATATAATGTTTGTGTATTGATATATATTTACCATATTGCAATGTATATTTTTACAGTGTTTATATTTGGAGGTCATTATCCTCATTTGTTACACAGTTGTTTATTGTCTTAGTCTTTAAGTTAGTAGATATTGAGTATTACATAGATAAATAGTCATCTAAGTTTGTCATTTATAATCAGACTAATCAGGTTCTCTAGATATATAGAGATTATACTCATTTTTGATAGATAATCTTGAACCTCTTCAAAGAGCTGTAGAAAATGGCCTTTAATTTAACTCAGAGTTTTGTGATAGTGAGACACAATTGCTCCTGGCAACACCGCTCTATTCCCGAGAGAATGTTGAGCACCAAAGACACTCCACCTGGAGCCTTTCTTTTTGGCAGAACTGGCCTTTGGGCAAAGAAATGCCCATACCTCAACCACTGACAGAGATACAGAGCGTGCATCAATGGATAAAACAGGACTGTCATATCCTGCCAAGACAGGGTAAGATAGTTTTGAAAAATTCCTTGCCTTTAATAATGGTGTGTCAGTTATGTTAGGCCTTAGCCAAAGTTGGTTGACTCAACATTGCAAACGAGACTTTGGGTGATTGCCCAGGTAGTCAGTTGTCTCTGTCAATTGTTGCACATTTTGGATATATCTCGTTTGTTAAGTAATATTTATTCCCTTCTCAGATCTTTGACGGAGTTGAAGATTATATAATTGTAGTTACTCTCTACATTATTTAGACTCCTTGAGATAGAATGTTTAGCAAAACTTTTGTTCTCAATATTGTTTGTTATATTTATTATTTGTTGTTATTGTATATAGTTGTATTTGGTTTAGTTCTGTCTTATTTAGACAAAAAGGGGAGATGTAGGGATAAGTCCCGCCCCTAAGGGGGCGTGTTCGCCTCGGGCTAATGTTTGCCTATAAATTTGGCGAGCGTGCTCCCAGCCGTTGCTTCTGCTTTCCTGGTCTCTGCGGGAACGGTGGTTCTGTTAGTCTATTTCTCCATTAAAGCTGTATATATATATTTACAATCTGTCTGCATTCGCTTACGTCGCTACAAGAGAGGGCCAGGCTGAATATTGGTCTAGATACATAACTCTTGGCAGCCAAGACCTCTCCAGAGTTCAAGTGGTCTGTGATTGAGAAGAGTCATGGGAACAGAGGCCTGACTCACTTAAATGCAGAGATGAATCAGAACCCTGGCCAAGTAAGAGAAGATAAATCTTGTTCCATTACAATGTGTTTGTGCAAATCAATCATCCCATCAGTGTCTTTTCCCTAAGAGAATGTTAGGACTAGAACTTTCATTTCTGGCAATCAAAGGCAACTTAGCCTGTAAGTCTTAAAGTCCTTAAACACCATCAGAGCTGAGCTATGCTGTCTTCCCTTAGCAGCCGGGCCTGAAGTACTTCCCTACATAATCTGGAATCGAAAGCTGGAGAAAAAATTTCTTCTCAGCTTTTCCATCTCAGAAGCACTACCTAACAACACGGGGAGAATCTGGGCCACAGACAGTTAACCCTATGTGTATGTAAGCCAAAAATATAAAAATAAATGTGGAAGCTACTGGTATTGGAAGATGTCCACTATAGAAATAAGTGCCCTTCTTGATGGAGAACTTCACAAAAATGTCTCCATTCCCACTACTGGCTTGTGATTACCAAGGACGAAAATATTATTTTAGACCAAGCAAAGTGATCTAATCTGCTTATGTTGTAGCTTAGCTAATCAGTGTGTGTTAGCGACTAGTCATGTAGCTGTGATATAATACCTAGCAAAACAGCTAAAGGTAAACGTTTGTTTGGACTCAGAATTTCAGAGAACTTAGCCCACGCTGATGGGGAAGCCCTGGCAGAGCAGCTCATGGCAGGAGCCGGAATCAGAGGTTTTTCACATTAGGACAGATCAGAAAGCAAAGAGAACAGCTTTACCCACCAAGGACTCACCCCCAGTACCCTACCCCTTAAAGGCTCCACAGCCTCCAAAACATCACTACTGGGTGGGAAACAAGCATACAAAACATAAGCCTGTGGTGCACATTCTAATGTTCTAAAGCATAAGTTCCAAATAACATTCTTCTTCCCAAGAATTAAATTTAGAGTGCTATCAGCCAAGGCACTATGGCAGAGTAGAAACGCACTACAAAGAATGAAACTGAGTCCTTCCATACAATCTCGAATCTAATGCAGGAAGTTAGTGGATTTAGAGGCAGCCTAGGCTATACAGTGATCGCAGGTAGGGCCTGGAACTATACCATTTAAAAATTCTTTCTTTTGATGCGCTAAAATGTATTAGGATAAAGATTAAAACTTTGGTCATTTTATCATGGCTTCATATATTCCATTTTATTTTCTTTCCTTTTTTCTCCTTTTTAAAATAAATTCTTTGAGTAATATTAATTTTACCATAATATATTTCTAGAGATATGACAAAAATAATACTTAGTTACATCATCTAGTACTGTAACAATGTATTGGTACCATACACAATCACTTCAATAATTTCAGAAACATTTTCACGAAAGTTTGAACCATAATGCCCATTCATTTAATTTCATTTTTTAAATTGTGTTATTCAATAGCAATCCCCTTACAATCCACCCTACTTAGTGATACTGCTGACTTAGAGAAACTGTCTGTTCTCTGAGAATTCCCTACATTATAAATTGTCTGATTGCTTCCCCGCGTGTGGTCCTTTTTCTCTTTCCTTTCTCACAGGTCTTGAGAGCTATAGCTAGAACTCAGGGCTCTCTCAAAGCCAAGTTTAACTTCCCGGCGAGAATAGTACATAGGTGGAAATGTTTGGAGCAGTGGATCCAGAAACACACCAGGCCCAGCTGAAGCTGCTTAAGGACTCCGAGTTTAAGTGAGGACAGCTTGCAATTTCTGTTGTGCAAATCATTATCAGTCTTCCTTCTGCTCGCTTAGGCATTCACTGGTGTTAATAACTCAATGTGTCATTTCAGTGGGATTTTAAAACATACTTTGTTAATGATTGCAATATTTCTACATATTTTAGCTGAGATTGTTTTTGTAAAGAGGGTCCTCTCATCAATTTGAGTTATTTTTATCCTGAAATGTAGTTTGTATAATACTTTCTGGATAAATGTGTCTCTTCATCTAGCACAGATACATAAGGTATACACACTAAAACAGGAACAGTGGTGTTTACAATTGCTGCTTTAATTGAAATAGAAATTTGTAATTGTTTATCTACAATACAATTCCATTCACATTAAAAAAATAAGCAAAATTGTTTCATAAATTTTCCATAGAGAATGTGGCAAATATTGCAAGGAAAAGTTTAAATAGAGACTATGTAAACAATTTTTGTTACTAGTATTTACTTCAAGTATACTCTTTCAGGTAAATGAGCTGTTCTTACATTTACAGAATGTATTTATTAATAGAACAGTGCAGCTTAGGAAGTAAATTCAGGGGATATAATTTAGGCATTTCTATTAAAAGTTAATTTTTAATATAAGACCTCTTCGATAATTCATTGAATTGGGCCATTGTGGTTACACAGTAGCTGAAATTAACAGTGTATAACAGAGAAAGTGTATTATTTTGGCTTCAGGATTCAATGGATGTTGAAAGATTGAGAAGATTGCCTTGCTCAGCTAACATGAAGACAATGACACCTTACAGACATGTTAGGCTCCGTTAAGTAGATAAGCAAACAGTGCAAACACTGTCCAGTGCCACCCTATTGAGAGCTACTTCTCCTGACTGTGCCTAGGAGAATGTCAAGCATTTTCTACTGATGTTTTCTTTGTGATTATACACTGAAGCACTTATAAAATGCTTATGTCACTATGGCCTGAATGCCAAGGTGTTTTATTAAGTGAAATTTCTTGGAGGGCATAAGAGATTTTTCTTTGGAGAACAATCATCTTTGATGGCTTTTTAACTATTTCGAGAACACTTAATGGGTGTTATCAGAGAAACCATAGAAATATCACTCTGGATTTCCATTCAACCTCTGATACCTCATCAAGGTCAAAAAAAGGAGAAAGTCAGAAAGTCAGTTATGACACTACTGCAATGAACAGGGTGAGCACTTTTTTATGGGTCTTGCTCACACCCATATAAAGAGTTTAAGTACAATAAAATCCTCCCTTAAATTCCAGATCCCAGACATCTGTGCAGTTTCAGGACACTGTAGAGGAATTAAGACTCCTGCTTCTTTCTTGTGCAGGAGGAGGCCACTTGTTGGTTCCCGACTGTCCAGACTCCCAAAATAATCACACAGAAACTGTATTAATTAAATCACTGCATAGCCCTTTAGCTCTAGCTTCTAGTAGGCTAACTCTTACATATTAATTTAACCCATTTCTATTAATCTATGCATCTACCTACCTAAGTTTTTTCCTATCGTGGGCTCAAGACAGTTTCTTTATTCATCAATGGTATTCACAGCATACAGAGAGGAATCCCACATCATTCTTGCTATTCTGTTTTAGTAGCTCTTGCTCACACAATCACTCAGAAAACATCTCACAATACTTTGAAATTACTAATAAACAAAGAAGTAAATACTACCTCTTCATTTACCAGGATAGCTTTACTGTAGTTTTAGTAACAGTTGTCAACTGATTTTAAATATAAACTAGACACCTACTGAAAACCTCTGTTGCACAGAAAGAACAGAGGGAAAATGGGGGGTGATGCCAACATAATATAATTCAGACATACTTTCTATTTTTACTTTAGAGCAAGAGACACCAAATCTTTAGTCTCAGCCCTGTCATTAAACAGTGTGTGACTGTTAAGCGAGTCAGATTTTAGCCCGTGAGGTTATACCTGGTTTCCACAACCTGTAAAATGAGTTAATATAACCATTCTTGGTGCTTCTTTCCATTTTTAAAATTTTTTATCAGCTAGGTGGCAGTGGTGCATGCCTCTATTCCCAGCACTCAAGGGGCAGAGGCAGGTGGATCTCTGTGAGTTCGAGGCCAGTTTGGTCTACAAGAGGTAGTTCCGGGACAGGCTTCAAAGCTACAGAGAAACCCTGTCTCGAAAACCAAAATTGTTATCAACCCTTAGTGTAGTTGCAAATATTCTCCATTCTGCTGATTCCCTGGACAGGTTTCTCTCCCACACCTGGTCCCTCTCACTGCCACCTTATGAAATAAACACTCTGACGCTCAATATTAATTACTTATTCTTTGACCTATTAGCTCAGGCTTCTTATTAACTAAATCGTACATCTTAACCCATTTCTATTAATCTTTGTATCACCACGAGGCTGGGGCCTACAGGTAAGCTTCAGCATCTTTCTCCTTCAGCAGCTGCATGATATGTGCCTAACTCTGCCTTCTTTATCCCTATATTTAGTTTAGTTTTCCCACCTATCTCTATTCTGCCCTGTGATAGGCCAAAGCAAATTATAATATATTAAAACATATTCACAGATTGAATTGAGAAGCAAATGATCAGAACTTAACAGCACTAGAATTTCATAATTTAATTCATGCACTACAACCAGAAAAACATTTCGAGAGATATAAAATATCCTGAAAACATTTTTTTAAAAATAATTTATCAAATTGTTAAAGCAAATTAAAATGGAAGCCAGTCTTGAGAAATATCTAAGTGAATACAGCCAGTGAAATCCAGAAAACAATCTTAAATTTTGCTTAAAGCGTAAAACTAAGAAAGACTGAGCTTGAAGTGTTTCTTGTAAATGTTTATATTAGAGAAAAAGGAATCCTAAGTTCAAACACAATGAAGCAGGCACCTGTATATACAAATAGTGATTTTTCCCATAGGAAAGAACCATGTAAAGAAGCCGTGTAACTGCAGCCATCAATCAGCTGTTGGGCCTTAATTCCAGGCCCATCCTCTTGAGAACACCCCTTCATCCCTTTGCACATCCCTAAATCACTTCTGATTCAGAGCTGCCCAATTGGCAAACTGACCTTTGCTCTGAGAAGCCATTAAGATCTCATGTTGCTCTATTCACCTTTTAACAAGATATGCACTCTCAGGCAGCACCTCCACAGCCCCTCTTGGGTACTTCTAGTCTAAAATTCTTGGTTTAGTACCACGAGGAAGTCCAAGGACAGATGAAGAAAGAACACGTTTCCCATGAACTGTTTTTAAGGAAAATGCCAGAGTACACACGCCAGGAGAAACCTTAGCTCTGTATATCCCTGCACACACTAAAATGCTACAGCTGGGCATAACTGTTTAAGAAATGGGATAAAACCATTAGCAGACACTTGGCCTGTGGAAATCAAACGTTTTAATTGTATGGCAATTGGTGGTAAGCTTTTTGTCATTTGGTCTTTCAAGGCTTCCCACAATGTGTAAACACTCCAGGTGTTCGTGAAATTCAATTACTACCAAAAACAAAGGCTTTTTCTTATCTAAAATTGAAATATTTAGGGCAATTTTCTCAAGCGAAACAAGTTTATTATACTAAGGTGACAGAGGTTTTTGTAATGTTAGAATATAGGTTCTATGTAATTGCTTAAAACAAAAAAAATTCATCTATTTAATGAGCTGATATTTCAAAAATTCTTTGTAAACCGTTATTCAAAACACACCAAGTTTATTTATTTTTGTTTGCTTTGTGAGGCAGATTTGAGGTATAAGAAAGGCAATTAGACATAATATTAAACACAAAGGTTAAGTAAAGAAAGTCCCCAGAATGCTGTGTGGCACTGTGGAGTACTGTGTGTCATTTCCTCAAAAGATGCAGAAATTGGGCTGGAGAGATGGCACAGTGATTCCGGGCACTGGCTGCTCTTCCAGAGGTCCTGCGTTCAACTCCCATCACCCACATGGTGGCTCACAACCCTCTGTAATGTGATCTGATGCCATCTTCTGGTGTGCATGAGGACAGAGCACTCACGTACATAAAATGTATAAAGAATCTTTTTTTAAAAAAGATACAGAAATTAAGACATACTCAAGTGTGGGTACAGGTAACTTGTCTTAGGGTTTCCGTTGCTGTGAAAAAAAAAAAAAACATGACCGAAGGAAACTAAGGACGAGTTTATTTTCTGTTACAGCTCACAGTTCATTAAGAAAAAAAGTCAGTATAGGAACACAAGGCAAAATCTGTAAGCAGGAACTGATGCAGACCACAAAGGAATGCTGCTTACTGATTTGCTTCCCAAGACTTGTTCAACTTGCTTCCTTATACGAGTTAGAATCACCTGTGCAAGGCTGGCACCACCCCCAAAGGGCCAGGCTCTCCCAAGTCATTAAGCAAGAAAATGCCTTATAGGCTTGATCACCCATGAATCTAGGTGGTGAGAGAACACCTTCTCAATTGAGGTTCCTTCTTCCCAAATGACTCTAGCTTTATCAAGGTAACAAAAGACAATCCAAAACACTCCTTGAGAGAGAGTTACCAAGACTAAATTTTTTCAAAGAATAATTAATACCTTTATTAGTAAGTCATCAGTGTTTGTGCTTTGGACAAGAAATGACTCTTGACCTTACCCCTCGTAATCGAAGTCTGAGTCAAACATTTCCCCCGACATACGCTAAGGAATATGAAAGTTCTCTCTACTCCTCTCTTCTATTTCTTCTCTCTACCCTTTCTCTCTGTGTGATGTAAATGTATATGCAAGCCTGTGAGCTGGTGTGTGTGTGTGTGTGTGTGTGTGTGTGTGTGTGTGAGAGAGAGAGAGAGAGAGAGAGAGAGAGAGAGAGAGAGAGAGGGAAGGAGGGAGGGAGGGAGGGAGAGAGAGAGAGAGAGAGAGAGAGAGAGAGAGAGAGCTGTCACCTTTCCATCCAAACTCGGGTCTGTGGAGCAAGCACTTACCCACTGAGGCATCTCCCTAACCTGGAATTTTCTTACATTAATGGTCTGTGAAATCGTGTGGCAAATAAGTCAGTTTGGCTTTTAACTCCGTATTTCCTAAAGTCACTTGACCACAGGATCTTTTTCTCATAAAACCTGCCACCCTCATTCAGAAAAGTATTTTCAACACTTTGGCTTACAAAGAGCACTAAGTTTTCTTTCTATATTGAATGTCTAAATATTAAGAAAGTTACTTGCAAAATTTGTAAATTCCCATTTTTGCAGCTTTTTTTTTCTTAATTATACAGTACATATTTATTTATTTATTTATTCCATTTTTAATTGAGAAAAGGAGAAAAAAAAACAAGTTTCCACCTCCTCCCAGCCTCCCATTTCCCTCCCCCTCCTCCCACCCTTCTCCCCCTCCTCCCACCCTTCTCCCCCTCCCCCTACTCCTCTCCCCCTCCCTCTCCAGTCCAAAGAGCAGTCAGGGTTCCCTGCCCTGTGGTAAGTCCTAGGTCCTCCCCTCTCTGTCCATTTCTAGGAAGGTGAACATCCAAACTGGCTAGGCTCCCACAAAGCCAGCACATTACGTAGGTTCAAAACCCCCTGCCATTGTCCTTGGCTTCTCATCAGCCCTCATTGTTCGCCATGCTCAGAGAGTCCAGTTTTATCCCATGCTTTTTCAGTCACAGTCCAGCTGGCCTTGGTGAGCTCCCAATAGATCAGCTCCACTGTCTCAGTGGGTGGGTGCACCCCTCGTGGTCCCGTGTAGTAATTGGGGCAGCGGCGGGGCTGCGTCCCCAACACCCCAGCCGCCTGCCCGGCTAGCTTATGCCCGAAATAACAACACACAAACTGTATTCATTTAATCACTGCTTGGCCCTTCTGCCCTAGCCCTTACGGGCTAATTCTGATATCCCGATCAACCCATCTCTAATAATCGGTGAGCACCGGTCTTACCGGGAAGATTCTAGCCTAGTCCATCTTGGGTCGAGCTTCATGGCGTGTGTCTGCCTGGGAGCTGGGAGTATGGCATCTCCCTGAGGCATCTGCTCCCGAGAGCAGAGCAGTGGAGTCTCTGAGCTCACTTCCTCTTCCTTCCAGCATTTTGTTCTGTTTTCTCCTCCCACCTATCCTCTAACCAATAAAATGGGCCAGGGCAGTTCCTTTATTAGCCAATGACCTTCCTCCATCAGTCCCGACTTCTTTGCTCATGTTCTCCCTCCTTCTGCTCCTCATTGGGACCTTGGGAACTCAGTCCAGTGCTCCAGTGTGGGTCTCTGTCTCTGTCTCCTACAGTCACTCTGATACCAAAACCACACAAAGACTCAACCAAGAAAGAGAATTACAGGCCAATCTCACTCATGAACATCGACGCAAAAATCCTCAACAAAATACTGGCAAACCGAATCCAAGAACACATTAGGAAAATTATCCATTATGATCAAGTAGGCTTCATCCCAGAGATGCAGGGCTGGTTCAACATACGAAAATCTATCAATGTAATCCATCATATAAATAAACTGAAAGAAAAAAACCATATGATCATTTCATTAGATGCTGAAAAAGCATTTGACAAAATTCAACATCCCTTTATGATAAAAGTATTGGAGAGATTAGGGATACAAGGGTCATACCTAAATATAATAAAAGCTATATACACCAATCCGACAGCTAACATCAAATTAAATGGAGAGAAACTTAAAGCCATCCCACTAAACTCAGGAACACGACAAGGCTGTCCACTCTCGCCATACCTCTTCAATATAGTGCTTGAAGTTCTAGCAATAGCAATAAGACAACATAAGGGGATCAAGGGGATTCGAATTGGAAAGGAAGAAGTGAAACTTTCGTTATTTGCAGATGATATGATAGTGTACATAAGCGACCCCCAAAACTCCACCAAAGAACTTTTACAGCTGATAAACACCTTTAGTAATGTGGCAGGATCCAAGATAAACTCCAAAAAATCAGTCGCCCTCTTATACACAAAGGATATGGAAGCAGAGAGGGAAATCAGAGAAGCTTCACCTTTCACGATAGCCATTTTTGCAGCTTTAAGTCTTTTATTTTATTAAAGTCCTCTTCTTTCCTCTAGTTCTTTTTTTAGTAGCGGTCAGGATAAACTGGCAGACTTAACCACAACCATTGTGTAACCAGATAAACGTAATCATATTCACTAAGGTACTGTGCTGGGAATTATTATAAAGTTGTTTTGTCTGACATTTCTTCATTTTGAAATGTAAGTCCTACTGATTTTGACCTTATAAATCATAATTGATATTTATGTGATCATTTTCTGGACGTCTTGCCTTTCACAAACATCTATAATCACCTTGACTTAAGATGTTCAACAATGGCAATGTTTGTCTACTTCATGTACTCTGCTCCAGGAGTCAATAATCAATTTACACATCTTGTCTTAGATGACTGCTATGCATTTCCTTGTTAAGGTGAGATTCATATAAGTTCCATGACTTTAAATATTACCCTGCCTCTACCCATACAGTGGCCTTTCTCTCCAGGCACCCTATTGTAATATGCCTTTCACAGCAAAACAAAAGGTCATTCTTATTAAGACAATGAGTAAAATTTTTGTCTAAAGCACCTGTAGGAAAGTAGAGTCTACTTGTAAAAACCCACTGGCTTTACAGTGGCTTCACTGGATAAATCATTTTAACTGAGCAAATAGCTGAATCCATTCTTGACTTTGAAGATTCTGCACTTAAAAAAAAATTAGACATGACTGTTTTTCAGAATATATACAAGAATTTTCAATTGGTTCAGTTGCTTAATAAAAGCTAATTGTGATGGTAATTCATTTCCTACCTTAACTTAAAGAAATGTCCAACATCATTACTCATTAGGGAACTGTAAATCTGAACTACTTTGAGATTTCATCTTACATCTGTCAGAATGGCCAAGATCAATAAAACAAGTGACAGCCCATGCTGGCAAAGATGTGCAGAAAAGGGAACATTCATTTGCAGCTGGTGTGAGCGAAAACTTGTACAGCCACTATGAAAATCATTGTGGCAGCTCCTCAGGAAATGAGTAATAGAACTACCTCAAACCAGCTATACCACTCTTGAGCATATACATGAAGGACTCTACATCCAACCACAGAGACTCTTGCTCAACCATGTTCATTGCTGCTTGATTCACAATAGTTAGAAATTGAAAAAAAAAAAAGCCTAGATGTTCATTGATGGATGAATGGATAAGGAAACTATGGTACATTTACACAATAGAATATTACTCAGCTTTTTTTTTTAAAGGAAATCATGAAAATACCAGGTAAATGGATGTTATTTATGCTATAGGAGTCAGAAGAAAAGATATCTTGAGCGAGTTAACCCAAATCCAAAGAGGCAATATGGTATGTATTCACTTAAATGTGGATGCTAGCTGTTAATCTTCAATAAGCAGGCTATAGTCTATAATACCAGAGAATATGTATAGAGTAATGGATTAAGGAGCGGGAGGAGGAAAGAATGTATTAGGGGGACTGGAATGGGAGGATCAAACAAGGAGTGGAGGGAAAGAGGACATGCTGGAGGGAATACAGAGAGGGACAGCTAAAACTAAGGGCCACTTTGGGGCTCATTTAGAACTCTAATACAATAGAAGGTTCTTAAAATATATACATATATGTGAGAAATCTAAATGGAATCACCAAATAACTGGGGGACCAAGCCCCAACTAGATATCTCTCACCACCAAATGAAATATCCAGTGTTAAGAATGTGTTCCATCTAATGAAGTTGTTCTCAAAGGAGCCCCCTGGAAACTCGCAAGTAATTCAGGATATTGTCAAGGCTGCTGGTTGCTTTCCACGATCTAATGATAACACGCTATTGCTGAAGACATCTTCATGCCTCATTGACCACAGAGAAGTCAAGCTGGTATCTACCAATAACCTTGCCCCTCTTGACTGGTGTGCATGGTACCGGAAGGTACTCAGAACACTGCTAGAGGAGAAAGAGAAGCATGAGTCCACCTAAAAACCCCACTAATGTGGAATTCCCCTCTGTATGCTATGGACATGTTTTACTACCGTTGGTTAATAAAGAAGCTAGTTTGGCCTATGGCAGTGTAGAATATAGGTAGGCAGGAAAACTAAATTGAATGCAGGGAGAAAAAAAAAGCAGAGTCAGGAAGATTCCATGTGACTGCCAAAGGAGAAGGAGGCCCAGAACCTTACCTGTAAACTACAGCCTTGTGGCAATACACATATTAGTAGAAATGGGTTAATATAAGACGCAAAAGCTAACTAGAAAGATGCCTGAGCCATCAGCCAGTGTTGTAATTAATACAGTTTCTTTGTGATTGTTCAGGTCTGGGCAGCTGGAAAATGAACATGCAGTCTCCATTTATACCCCACAGCGTGCAGTTGTGACCTGCCCATGAATGCATTCATGCAATAGTCACACAAGGGCTGTGAAAGAAGCCTTCCTCCTGCAGCAAATGGGAACAAATATGGAGACCCACAGCTGTATGGCCGCCAAACTGACAGACTGTCCATTCACACTAGTGGTGTGAAGTCTTGTGGACACAGTCACCAAACTAAAAGACTGCCCATTCACACCAGTGGAGTGAAAAGTAGGAAGGAGCTGCTGGAGGAACACTACAAAGTGGGAAAGTGGCGCCGGAGAGGGGTCACCACCGCTCTAGAGGTGCACACACGTGGCAGCTCACAACTGCCTGTAACTCTGGTTCCAGGAGACCCAGTGCCCTCCTCTGGCTTCCATGGGCTCCTTCACATAGGTGGTGCAAAGAAACTCACCCAGGCTCATGCACATACACAGACATTAAAAACTAATCTTCAAAGTGGAAGATGCTGATGATAGGTTGAGGGAAAAAATCAACAAAACAAATAATGTTGCCATAAAAAAAAAAACCTAATACTTTATATGCTGATTAAAAATAAAAATGTGTGAATTCTAAAAGAATACTTCAAACTTTAACACTAATGGAAACATTAATCATCTTATTACTCAATATGGTTTTTGCCTAATGAAAATGTTGTTAATATGGAATTAGAAGAACTAAAGACATAGCTAAAGATGATAAAAGAACTAACTGGTGAAAATTTGATGTTATAGTCTAAAACCAAAAATAATTAATAGCAAACATTTTTGATACTACAATTAATTTTAGGAGTGAGTGTTGGGATGTATCCCAGGGCCTTGTTCACACTAGGCAAGTGTTTGGCATGTGAGTTGGATTTTTGATACTTAAGTTTTTTATGGTCTCACTGAATAGCACAGGATGGCATGGAATTCCAAATCCTCCTTCCTCAATCTCCTGCATGCTGGGATTCCCACCATACCTAACTAATAGAAAGAAATTAATAAAAGGAAGTTTAGTTTTAGTATGCTAAAGATGCAATAAATTTCTTTTGGGTAGTTTGCTGACTCAAACAGAATTTCTTGTCTGGAATAGTCTAATAATAACAATAATAGTAAAAATAATAATGATAGGATAGTCTTTTATTTAAAAGCAGACACTCCATAAGGGATATTTCACCTCTTTAAAAATATATATTTTAGAATTTCTTTTTAAGTGGAGCCATTTAAACATATCAAAAACTATAAAGATTAAACTTTAGGACCACATAGGAAGGATTAATGACACTGGCCCACAAGCTCATTTTTCTCATTACACATGCAATGCCACTGGAGGCCAGAAGAGGGAGCAGGATTCTTTGGCACTGGAGTTATAGACAGGTGCTGGGAACTGAACTCCCGTCTTCAGGTAGAGCTGCAGGTACTCCTAGCTGCTGAGCCATCTCTCCAGCCTCACATCCAAATTACTTAGCTGAGCGAACACATTTTATTATGTGATCTTTTTTCCATTCTTAGTATGAGGCTAAATTTAGTCAGAGAAGTACACTTATCAGTACTGAGAGTGCTGACTTGGGCTCATAATCAGCATGCAGGTTATACGGGTAAAAGGGTAACATGAATTCCATAAGGCCTTCTGACAATTTAACATTTCCTCATCACCCTTCATCCTCCTGGATCTTTTTCTTCTCTTCAGACATGTGCTCTCCTGGAGAGGGCATCCTAATTATTTTTAGATTTAAAAAACAGAAATCCACCCACAGGGTTCGTGGGTCTCCTCAGTCTTCCCCAGGAGAGAGCTCTATTGTGTCAGAAGATAGCTCTATTGTTTCAGGAGAGAGCTCTATCTTGTCAGGAGATAGCTGTTTGCCTTGTTTCACTTTCTGATCAGATGCACCCAAGGGGCAGGAAGCAAACCCAAATAAAAATCAGCAAAACAGAGCCCTGCAGAGAGCGCCCATATGTGCTCTATTTGGAACCATGAGGAGCTTGGACTCCTAAGCAGGATATCATGTATGCCCCTTGCTGTAACACAGTGAGCCTGAAACTTATGAAGTCCTAACAACGACCATTCTCCTCCCTCTTGCTTCCCACCTTACTAAAATAGTTAACTGTTGGGGTATATTTTTTTCAGGTGTGTAACTTTTGTTTATTCTACATTTGTTTAACTCTGTGAAGCTGTGTTACTGTGCCTGTTTAAAACACTGATGGTCCTAATAAAGAGATGAATGACCAATAGCAAGAAAGGAGCAACTATAGGCAGGGCTGGCAGGCAGAGAGCATAAATAGAAGGAAAAGTCTGAAAGGAGAAGAAAATGGAGCAAGAGAACAAGGAGAAGAGGACGTCAGGGGCCAGCCACACAGCCACACAGCAAGCCATGGAGAAAGAAGTAAAGAAATGCATACAGAAAGAGAAAAATAAAAGCCCAGAGGCAAAAAGTAGTCGGAATAATTTAAGATAGGGAAAGCTGACAAGAAATTAGCCAAGCAAAAGCTGGGCATTCATAACTAAGTATAAGCCTCCATGTGTGATTTATTTGGGAGCAGTGTGGTGAGCCCCTCAAAAAGCTAAAAGAGTGAAACATCAGACAACAGTTAACTTGTTTCAAATCCTGGAGATGCTATTTGGGAAAAATATATGAAGTACACGGCTATATAAAAACTGCCTCTCCTCTTATTTGTAAAGTTCTATGGTATGCACAAGAGAAAAAAAAAACATTTCCAGTTCAGGATTTAAAAAAAAAAAACAAAAACAAAACAAAACTGTGTAACATTCTGAAGTGAGAGATTCAACAAGGCAGATTTCTATTAAACTCCAGGCTTAGAGCTGCTAAGTCAACAGTGTGAGCCAGTGAAAGCGCAGAGGCGGTGCGGCTTGCCATGGCGGAGAGCACAGCAAAGCTAGGAGTGAAGGATTGGTACGGGGCAGGCGCTGCCAGGGCCTCAGTGTCAACACAGGTGTGTGGGAAGGCGCGCGCTGGCCCTCCCATCCCCTGGCTGCTGATGCACTGGTCGATACTGAAGGCCAAACTTTGAATATGTCATTTCTGTAGACCCAACACATCTGATTTCACATGCATTCCCCATCTGGCTGGCTCCAAAGACCGACCGCGTGTCACTGTTTTACACTGGAAAGTTGGAAGATCTGAGAGCAGGTTGTGAGACCCTCCAACTCCCCCTCCCCTCCTTCCCCCCCGCCGCAAAGCAAGGTAGACTAGTTATTACTACCTTGTTGGCTGCCATTTGGCAAGGATCCTTTTCATGCCTCCGTGGAATTAATGTCACCACAGGATTTTCCCTGCCAAAATCTGCTAGTGACACAGCAGTGCTATTTGAGGCTACAATATTTAATGACCCCGCCATGCTTTTAGCAAGAAGCTCATTAATAACATTAGTTAAAAGTTTTGGGTTTGTGAAGTATTTGCTTTCGTTCAAAGGTTTGGTTTTCCTGGTAATTGTGGGGAGGTTGCTTTTTAATTGTCTTAAAGGGCTTAATCTAGTCTCCTGACATCTCTGTAATCAAAGCTGTGTTGAGTGCATGCACAATAACATCAGGGTGGTCCTTGGCCCAAGACTCAAGTACCGCATTTTATCTGCACCATCTACTGCTATGATTCTCTCTAGCACACATCTTCCTTGTAAAGGCAATGGCAAGAACTTCCTGTTGGATGCTATTTCATGGAATCAATGGCCCAGTACACAGAGTATTCAGTCCTGTGCCTGTCCATAGTGACATAACTCATTGACTGTAAAATATAAATGCATTTATAACTAATTTCTAGGGATTAGCCCTCTGCTTTACCTTCTTTCATGATTTTGAAAATTTCTCTAGAGGGAGAGGGGTGAAGGTCCTGTAAGATGAAAAATGGTACATCAATTTCATTGGCTACATGGCGTGCTATCAGTTTTCACTTAAAACATAAGTGACAAAATTTAGTCAACTCAAGAGACAATTTTCATAGCTCTTACATGAAACAAACTGTGGTCCATGAAATGGGATTGAGTAACTCAGGAATGACTTCTAAAATGGTCACATTGACAAAAATTTTTAAAGTAGCAACATTTCCATTTAAGGTGCTATCTCAATAAAAAAAAAACATTAACTAAGCAAAATGAACTTGGTCTATCAAGACATTTTCCTAATTTGGATTCTGGAACCCTAAAGAATATTGTATAACATTAGAGAAAAGGGGGAGATAAGGTGAAAATCCACATATTATTTCGCAATGACCAGAGTTTTCAGAAATATCCATAGAAAGTTGTCTAATGGGTTGTTGTCTGTCAAACATTTCAAACAGGCTTTCAAGAACTGCAGCTGTTGCTTCTGGTCAGAGATCACCGACTGAGAAGCATTCATATAGGATTTTAATGTATAGATAATACATGTCAACATTTTAATGAAGTATTTCTACCGATTGCTTTTTTTCAGTGATCAAAAATTATTTGGAAATGTAAATCCCAGTATAGGGCCTGTCACTGAGATAAAGAATAATGGAAAAGGAGTTGGGACACATGTAAATATTATTCATCCTGACCCTACAGTTGTCAAAACTTTCTGAAGCTAACAAAGGAATCGGTGCTCACTTTGGCTCACTGTTTTCATTTATTAAAAGACATTATAGTTTCCGCATATTCCGCTTGTTTTATCTTAAAAGTGAACAGTTCTGGCCTGTGTCTGAGGGCTAAAACAAACAAAACAATAAAGGGCAAGTGACATTATGCCTATGAGATAATGTTTTTCCCTTATGTAAGTTGATATTTTCCACAATATCACTTAACACTAAGAGTTACAGTACTTAGAATTACACATTCTAGAGCTGGAGGGGACATGAAACAAAAAAAAAAAAATACGTTCATGCTGGTTTGATAGGCAGGGCTCTGGCCTTAGAAGTCTGATAAGCTGAGGCAGGCACCGGTGGAACCAAGGACAAGATTCAGAAAGCAAGTAAAATTATACTAAACGTGGAAAAGAAATTGTTAGAGAGAAAAAAGGTAGTCTGGAGAGGAAGGTTTGAGCAGAATTAAAACGAGGAGAAAGAAAGAAGACTGCAGTCTCGACAGCAGGTACACTTTCTCCCCTCCAAGCTAGCGGTGGCGGGGCACAGCCTTGACCAGCATCAGTAGTGCCCACAATCTCACCATGGCAGTTGATCTAAGAATGCCTGATTGACTTGAAAGCCTGTGAGTGTTCATGTCTGCCCCTCACAGCTCCAGATCCATTTTCATAAAAACACAACCTACAAGAAAAGATGAGCTTTCGAACATAGCTTTAAGACAGTAATAGGTCACGGTCCTCTCTTGAGCTTTCAGCTAACATTATGGCTGTGGAGTCTGTCAGGCGAGAAGCCTCACTCACTTCTATGTAACTCTGCTAAGTGATTTTCTTTGAGGTGTCTGAGCAAAGCTTATGCATGTGTATGTTTCTTCCTGTTTCAGGACTTTACCAGCTGCCACGATAGCTATGTATTACAGTGGACAGACTGGAGAAAACAGATGAGAGAGAGAGAGGAGAGAGAGAGAGAGAGAGAGAGAGAGAGAGAGAGAGAGAGAACTATGGCATAGAGAAGAACGCATAGAGAAGAATGGAAATCTAGTACAGGATGCCTGAATAAATGGAAAGGAAAAGCAAACAAAACAGAGAAGTCCAGAGCTGACATACCAGAGTCTAAGTTGCTGAGTCTCTGTGGTTTGGAGGAGACCAGTGAGGGGGAAAGCGGCTCTCATGGTTGGCTTCAAGAGGACTGGGAGTGAAGCCATTGACGTTGGAAAGAAAGGTCTAATGGTTCCCTGCCATAGCTCCAATGCTGACAAACATACCAGAAGACGACGGCAGTCAAAGCTGAGCCCTCGGACATATTTTGAAGTATAATTTTGCATTGAGGTCTTTGTGTACTGTGTGTACTCAAACATAGGCGAGAAATTCACATAGAACTTTTAGAGCCTTGAAATGGAATATAGCATGGACTACTCGCAAAATTACTGTTTTATATTTGTTATTCCTTTTCGTATGAGTGCCATGTAATAACCGATTGTGCCACTGGGGCTCCTTGTTATTCCTTTTCATAGGAAAGTTCTAGAGAGAGCTCACAAAGCACGGTTTTAAGGCAATTTAAGTTTCATTTGCGCGTGTATATGTGTACACACACATACTTGTGAGTGTGTGTGTTTGTGTGTAGATGTACCTGTATGCTGCTGCCCATAGAGGATCCCCTACAGATGAAGCTATGGCAGCTATGAGATGCCCAAGTGAATTCTGGAAATAAAACTCAGAAGCTAAAGAAATCTAGCTAAGCTCTAATCCCTCACAAAGGTTTCTAGCTCACTTCAATACATTTTCTACATTTAATTAAATACAGCTCCTGCTAAGGAAAATATCATAAGAAAACTTCTCTCTTATTTCCCCCTTGCTTTTTAATTAATATATCAAATGGCCAGAAAATAAGTTTGATTTTCAAAGTATCCCAAATTATTTTCAGGTAATCTCCTACATGGACTTTTAACCAACAACCTTAAACCCTGGAAGTTTTTGCACTTATTGGACTTCTGAGAGAACCTGTTTCCCCCTGGGTTGCTGAATGATAGACCTCTCAACCATCCTAGTGTGGTGAAGACCAGACTGAGAATTCTAGACTATTTCTGAGAGCTAGGATTGTTAATCAAATGATGTGTTTATTCCTCAGATGCCCCTATTTTGTTTGCTTTGGGGAAGCCAGCTTCAGAAGGACAGTTTGGAGGTATGTTCAAGAAAAATGAAACCTAAACAGAAGTGCAGACATTGGAGAAAAGCAAGAATTCGGTTGAACCTGTGAGCCCTACATGTATGTGCTTGTTAAGTTTTTCTTATATCACCGTTTCCTCCCTTAGTTGTCCTTCCTTCCTCTCCCGAGGCACAGAGGGATGTAAATGCTGTTGTAGAGGGATAAAGATATACTTTGATTTCCTTATAAAATGGCAAAAGTTTCTGAAATATAGAAAGGATGCCCATCTACATGTTGCTCCTGGAATCTGTAGACCGTTCTAGACTCTCTGCCTCCATCTCCTATAACCTCTCTTCTGAGACCTCACAACTCACTTTTCCTTTCTCCTCAGTCTCAGTGAAGTTCTGCAAGAAGTGGAACTCTTTTTCATCACCCCCCCAAAATACCTAGTCTGATTCTCTAGCCAAAGTTTTGATTTTATATTTTAGTTTTTTAGAACTTTTACTTGCATCATCTAAATTACACTATCAAGAGGGGTAGACACATCAAATTCCATTTGCTTCTGACTTTCATATTCTGGTATATAAAATCTAGGAAACATAATAAAAAAAGCTAATCATTTACCAAAATAATATTGAAAACAGCAACTAAGGCTGCTTGGTCTTTTTGCTGTGCCTAGTTCAACATGGTAGAAGTCTGTTCACTGCCTCTGAGACTGCCTGGTGGGAGGCACGCTCATCACCTCAACCTGGTAACCAGTTGGCCCATGCTGCCACCAAGTAACTTGCAGCACGCCACCCATAAACCCCATTTAAATGCTCAGCCTCTTGAAAAAAAAAAAAAACAGAGTTCACACTGGTAGCACAGCTTAGAAAGCCGCCATTTCAAAACAACATGGCTTTTTTTTCTGCTACCGCTGAATCAGGAAAACCTTTCTTAAAGGAGTCTCAGTGTTAAGCCATGCTCAACTCTGTTTTTTGTATCCAAAATTACTTTTTAAGCTTTCTCAGGTTTTACATGGATATAGTTGACCACATTGGCATGCCAATTTGTAGTGCTAAGGTACAATGATCTTTTATCCTGTCACTTGTATTATTTTTAATAAAACACTAATTGGTCAATAGCCAGGCAGGAAGTATGGATGGGGCAATGAGAACAGGAGAATTCTGAGAAGAGAAAGGGTCAGTCTGCAGTCATCACCCAGCCACAGAAGAAGCAAGATGAGAATTGCTGATGAAAGGTACCAGGTCACGTGGCTATCACAGACAAGAATAGTGGGTTAATGTAAGATGTAAGAATTAGGTAATAAGAAGCCTGAGGAAATAGGCCAAGCAGTTTATAGTTAATGTAGTAGACCTCTGTGTATTTGTTGTTGTTGTTTTGTTTCTTTGTTTTTCAAGACAGGGTTTCTCTGTAGCTTTGGAGCCTGTCCTGAAACTAGCTCTTGTAGACCAGGCTGGCCTCAAACTCACAGAGATCCACCTGCCCCTGCCTCCTGAGTGCTGGGATTAAAGGCATGTGCCATCACTGCCCAGCAACCTCTGTGTATTTCTTTGGGACTGAATGGCTATCAGGTCCAGGCAGGACAGAAATGCCTGTCAACACTCAGGAAAACATTTCTAACTGTGATTTTGATAGAATCTACCATTCTAATGCTAGTCTTAACTTTAAAATGGTTCACACACATTACAGAAGAGGAAAAATGGTTGTTTGTTTGTTGATTGTAGTTGTTTTTGTTGCTTTTTGGCCAAAGTAAAATTTAAAAAAACAAAAAACTGTAAAGCAAAAGACGTAAAGACATCTTCTGCACTTTTCAGGATCCTTGTTTTTCTCTAAATCTACAATATTCCAGGTATTTTTAAATATGAAGCTCATGAGAAGATGTCAAAATATTATGACAAGGCCGAAGGGGCTGCACCAGCTCCAGGGTTTACACCTCTATGTTCTTTGGTCAAGCTCACAGGAAGCTTAGCACATTCAGAACTGCCTTAAAATGAACCATTCAAATACCACCAACTTTATCTGCAAATGGCAAACTCAAGAAAGACTCTTCAGAAGGAAAGGTTAGAAAAATAGCAGAAGGAAAACAAAAAAGAAAAGCTTGTTAGTTTTGCAGTTTATTTTCTAAGTCTCTGAAGTTTGGAATCCTGGATGATATACTCCTTATGCAAAGCTGGGAAATGTTAGGGATGAAGTTTCAAATACTGAAGAGTTGAAAGACACTCGTCCCTTTCAGCATTCTTCACTACACAAGGCCTTTAACAGTGCCGTGGTGACGTCCATGTCCAGTAAGCGCCATCCTTTCCACGTCCAGATAGACAAATATTCTGTTCTCTTAGAGACCACTAACACAGAGTCACACACAGACATTCGGTGCATGGTTTAATGCCAACAGTGTAACACCACACTTGGTCTCGAATCTGGCAAAGAGGAAACTGCAGCATGCTCTTGGTAGGTTGGCCATATGAGGGAGCTATCAGCCTCCCACATATTTAGGGAGGTGCAATTTGGTCTCAATGTTTGCTCCAGGCTCAAATGTGGCATAAAAGTTCTCATTACAATGTACATTTTTTTTGTGTGTGTGTCCACAAAGGTAAGTCAAGACTATTTATTGGTCATGGGATTTAATCAAAAACAGCCAAAAATCATCATTTTGGCTCAAGATAGATATTATGCCTTTCTGGTTTTAAAAACATTAACTGAAATTTGAGATGTTGCAGATATTTGTAGCTGATGACGACCAGGTCCAGTTGGTAATACCTTAGTGTTTGAGCATAGACACCTGTGCAAATGCTGACGGTGCTACATCAGCTGCAAAACAGCACTCCAGTGAATCTCTGCCCTGCCAGAAATTATGTGACAGCCTGCACTGCGGCACCCTAAATCCTATACTGAGGCTGTAACCCTAAGTGACTGTTTGGAGATAGATAGGACCGTTACAGAGTATAGTTGAATGAGGTCATAAGGGCATAACCTAATCCACTAAGACCAGTGTCGTGGAAAAAAGTACAGGCCATGTGAGACTAAACCTTGAAGCCATCTGTGGGTCAGAAAGAGAAGTTCCTTCAGAAACCAGCCCTGACCACACTGTAGTTTCTCATTCCATCCCAACAGAACTGTAAAGTAAATTTTAGTTCTTTAAGTCATCTGAACTATTGTTTTGTTATGTCAGTGAGGCAGATGAATACTCATAGTAAGAATGCCAGGGTTTTTTCCATTACAAGTTCACATTTTACTACTTCAAGTTTATTTTCTTTCATTGGTAAAAATTTTTAATTTGTACTTTCAAACTTTCATACATGTGCAATGTATTTTGAGCATTCCCTCCGTTATCTCCTTTATCTCCCTTCCTCTCACATTGAACCTCTTCTTTGAAATAAGTCCTCTCCTACTCCCATGTCTTTTGTTGCTTTTTATTTATTTGTTTGTGACTGAGTTTAATTCCGATTGCATGCATGCCTTGAGCAAGGATGGCTTCCCAGTGTCTACACCACTGAGGAATATAGTACAGATCCCCTTCCCCAGCAACCATGAATGGCTTACAGCTCCAAGAAGGAGCATAGAATCTCATCGCCCATCATAACGAAATGCTGATAGGTCCAGTCACGAGCAGGCCGTGTACAGACAGCCTTTGCCGGTGTGCAATCACAGATAAGCGGCAATGTCATATCCAGCACACCTTCCCAGCCTTTGGCCCTTAAATTATTTCCTCCTCTTCCATGTTGCTCCCTGAAACTTAAAGAGGGTTGTATCGATTTCCTGTTTAGCATTAAGTCATCTTGACCAGCAATGAGTCTGAGCATTAACTATAAACCGTGACAAATATAAACTTCTCTGCCCAATGCTGAGAGAAATCCTAATCTATGGGCATAGACAAATATACAGAACAAAGATTGACTCAAAGTCAATTTACCAAAGCAACAACAGTCAAGCTGCCTCCCAGTTGAGCAGTGTGCTCCAGGCTTATAGCTTTTATGAACCGTCATCCACGCAGGAAAGGGCTTTGGTGATGCATCTGCCTTTGAGTTCAGTCCCGTAAGTACCCTCTCACCCATTCTATTGTATGCTGCCCTAATAAACTCATAAGGTCACCGTCTTGGTCTGGAAGCCTACACTACTTTAATCTATCATTGTTTCCTTATCTGGGATGAGTAGATATAGAAATAAAGGTTCAGAAAACCAACAAGCAGCCAGAAGCCTTGTGTGACATGAAATGAACTGTCTCTATTTTAGAAGACCAATTAAAAACTGAAAATAACACTGTGTCCTCAGTAGGGGACTCAGTTTTACATAGGACAAAGGAGTAATATGGAGTATCCTATTTACAATGAATGTTAGAGTGGAATGTGGATCCAGAAGGCTTGGAGGACACTGGAAAATGATCTACACAAAATAAGGTTGACTCAGAACTGTCTAACAGACCCAAAACTCGGCCATAGCTGAGACACAGAATCTGATGTGGTGGGGCCCTTGATTCTAAAGAATACGGGCCTCAGACAGAATACAGTTTTCAGGAGAGGTGTAAATGCCCTGCTCTAGAGATTTAGCTATTTTCATTCTACTGAGATGGGTGGAAACCTATCTTTAGCTCTTCTTAGGGTCACAAAGTGGACTCTTTCTTCTCTTCAGGACTCCAAACTGGAGACCTAGGAAAACAAACAAGGAGGAGATGCAAAGAGAGACTGAAGTACGCAAAGGGAGTAACACAAATAACCAAAATTATGTATCAAATAAATTAATTTGTCTCATACTGACATTTATAATGAATGAAGTACTAATAGCACTCTAGGCACTCAAAGAACATATTTAAAAAAGAGAATATTTCCTCTTACTCTGTGAGTACATCCAAGACAAAGGGATCTGGTATATGAAATATCTGTCACCCCATTTAAGTCTGAGCAAGTGTGAAAGCTCAAAAGAAAATATTTCCAGATACCTACAAGGCATCTTGCTTGGCTCTCTTCTCTAGGCAGGAAAATTATCATAAACAGCTTTCCACAGTGCTCAAGCAATTATTCCAGATTCGGGTGATGTTACCAGGGCTTGGGGTAACAACAAAGTTACTCAATGAGCGTGATTTATTGCTACTGGTGAAGAAAACACTGTCTGCAGATTGTCAAATATTATGACTCTTGCCTTGAAATTGAATGGTTAATTGAATAATTTATTTCTATTGTGTTTACTTCAAAGCTGTATTTGAAGTAGTTCCATTTTGGTATAATGCTAACTATTTGTACGGTACAACTTCCATTTTTATGTGTTCTAACTGCTTTGTAAAACAGTAAGAACCTCACCAGTCTGCTTTTACAGACAAAAACAACTGTATATTTTCTTTATAAAGACATCTATAAAATACTTTCTTTTTATCCAATACAGCCACTTCCCTCAGTTTTTGGTAGCGAGCCCTTCCATGCCTCTACGAGTTAGCTCTTTGTCACCAAAACGCGTATATTTTGGAGCATTGCAGGGTTCAAACCTGCTACAAAATTTTAAATATCACTACACTTTTATGACTCAAAAATTAATATTTCCAAGGAAGACCACCCCACTGAATTCTGACATGGACATCTAACTGTCCCCTCTATCCTCATTTGAATCTTCCATGGATCCACATTAGTCTGTTTCCTGAAGTGGAGTTAGGTGGAGAGGGGTTAAACAGCTTAGAGCTCTGGAGGCTGAAAGTCTGCACACATGTGGTCTCACTGTGTGGTCTCTTGTGAGGAACTCGTGGTGGGAATGTTCATAGAAAGAATCACGTGACAGAGCAGTAAGTACAAGAGAAGTAAGCATTCAGTTTGGGAAGCAAGTTTGCTTGCGTTTCTTTTAGAGGATTACTCATGGGAATCACGTGGGGTCCTGGAAGAACAGGCACAGCACCCCTAATGACCTAATCACCTGGAAGTAAGCCTCGCCTTTTAAAAAGTCTACTCCCTAGCATGGTCATCACTCTGAGGAAAAGCCTCTCAATATATGAACCTTTGAGGGACACAGCGAAACCTTATCTAAAGCAGAGTACAGTGTCAAACTTGACAGGTCTAAAATACAAACTAAGTCTCCACATTCCATGCCACTTTCTTCTCCATTCTTTATCCAGCCAACAAACAGTTGTCTTCATTTTATCTTCAAAATATACCCAAACACTCCTCAGAACTTTGAATGCTGTTGTCTTGGTCAACAAGATGCCATGCACTGTTCGGCTGATTTTAATAATTTCTATCCCAGGTTTCATTTTTATTCAAATTCAGAACTAATGTATTTATTTCCAGAAATGTCCTTTTATGGAGGATATTGTCACTTTTCTGAGCATAGCTTTCTCGTGTCTCTTTTCTCAAAGATGGCCAGTCACAGTCAGCCCTATAAATATAGGTGTATGGACTGAGGTTAAATTTAGGAACATAGGTGTATAAACATATATGCAAGCAGTAACAATTAGTGAAAAAAGAGGTCATGAATATGAAGACAATCAGGGAGGTGTATATGGAAAGGTTTGAAGGGAAGAAAGGGAAGAAAGACATGTAATTAAATTATACTTTCAAGAAAGAGAGAAGACGGAAGCTCCATAATGATGCACCATAATTTTGTCCCATTCTTTATTTCTTTGATCTCATCTGTCTTTATGTTACTTCACTCCAGCAATTCAGGTTCCCTGATCTGCTGCAGAGCAACAACATGGCGACCACCTAGAATGTCTGTCCCTGCTCCTCCTTCTGCCCTGGAGTAATGTTTCACACTTATTCTGGTCATTCCTACCTCCGTTTTTAAAAACTTTTTCTCAAGTAACAAGTTATAAATAAAGTCTTTCTTGATCATTCTTTTAAAAACTATAACCCTACCCCTCACACCAATCTCTCTCCTTGATGGGTTTAACTTGTCTCCAAATAAGTTATTACAATCTTTCAAATTATTTATTTTTGTAATGTGTTTATTTTCTATACTCTTGCATTAAAATGTAAGCTCTGTAGACAGTGACTTTGTTTGTTTTAATATTTCTATATTTCCTGATTCGAGTCAGTAATGGACATCTAGAAAATAATTAGTCAACACCAGACAGTAAATGAAGTAAGTATTTACTTCCCTGATGTATGAATTGCTGGTAGTGTATATGGTGACTACCAAGTGAACATTTAGACACATAAATGCAAACTATAAGATAGCATCTTAAGAAGCTGCTTAGTGCCTTCAGCCATATGCCACAAGAGTAAATAGATCACTTAACAGCATCTATTTCTTTTTCCTATTCTCTAGGACTTGCCCTCAATTATTTGGATCCAGTTTTTTAATACATTTTATTTCACCTATTGTTTTCTACATTTTGAGTACTTGTTCTTGTTTTCATTTTGTTTTGTTTTGCTGTTTTTGCTTGTTTGTTTTAAGAAGCACTAGAGATATAAACTAGAGTCTTCCATATGCTAGGCAAATGTTGTATCACTAAACCACATCCCTAACTTTTCAAGTATTACTTTTACATGGTATTGTATTCTTGTTTTTGAGAAAAGTAAGCAACAAACAATAAAGAACAGAGACCATGAATTTGAAAGAGCAAGGCAGGATATATTGGAACATTCAGGGGAAGGAAAGGGAAGAGGGGAATGAAGTCATTATATTAATATCAAAAAATAAAAGAAATAATTGTTATGGGCTATTTGGACACTGTGTGAAAATGTACTGCTATTATTGGTGTAATAAAAAGCTGAATAGCCAATAGCTAGGAAGAGGTTAGGCAAAACTTCTGGGAACAGAGAGGACTCGGAAAAATAGCAGAGTCACCAACTAGATAAAGAAGAAACAGGAGGTGCAAGCAGAAAGAGAGGTGACACCAAATGACAGAACGTAGATTAATATAAATGGGCTGATTTAAGTTATGGGAGCTAGTTGAGACAAGCCTAAGCTAAAAGCCATGCTTTCATAATGAATAAGAAGTCTCCATATCATTATTTGGGGCTAGCAGTGGAAAACAAACTCTATCGACAAATGGCATCTAACATTTGGCCCCACATAACCACATAAGGCAAGAGGAAACTTTTAAAAATGTTCTAAACAAGCAGCTTCCTGACGTGGTTTCTTGGCAACCACAGTCTCTTAGGTAGGCTTAGCACACAAAGGCGCAGCTCTTTTTCGAAGCCCTGCTGTGTAGCTGAGCACTTGACCAGCTGACACCGCTAGAGGTGGACACAACATCCCCAGAGCTGGGGCTGGTAAATGCGACTGCAGGGTTGGTGCCTATGGCTGTGAGGCGAGGCTCCCATGGAACCCAAATGGGCAGAGCCAGCCACCAGCATGCTCTGCCCTATGCTAAGTGATGTCATATGGCAGCAGCCTAGCAGTTTAAGATTTGACTCACATGGTCAGAGGAGGCTTCAGGGACACAAAAAGTCAGGTCCAGACCGAGAAAATCTTCGAACAAATATATATGCTTAAAAATGTGCTTAGATACTGAAGAATAAACAGATGTAAGCAGTGATAGAAAAGGTAGTTTATAAATAAAAAGTAAATCTCTAAAGAAATGTATATTTAATATTAATAATATAGATATTTTGCCATGTATGGATGAGAAATACACAGGGCATCTGGATCCTATATGGTGTTTTGTTGACTTTGAACTTTTTGAATGCTAACGAATGAACAGCAGCTGCTGAGAGACATTGGATTATGGAAGGAGCTTCTGAATTAAACCAGCCTACATACTTCAGAAATGTCTTGGCTTCAAAATGGAAGTCAGGAAATGTGTCACTTTAGAGGAAAGATTCTGCCTTTGTTTCCACTAATAACAAAAGTTATGCTTCTCTTTAAAATTAATAAAGATCAGATTTGATTAGGTGAGACCTCCTGAGAATCTTGGCTGGAGACATAAAAAAAGAAACCAAGAAAGACTTCAGGACAGGTGTTGTATTTATTGACCCTTCTATTACGGGAACAGCTCTGAGACTGGATGAGACATGTTAAATCTTGTTGGCTACAGAGTCCTCATGATTTGTTATTACATGTCATTCTTTCATATGGCATTGATGGAAGTTTATAGTTTGGCTGTAGAGTCCAAAAGCATTTATAACATTGACAGATGCCTTTTACCTGCTCAAACATAGAACAAAAAAAAATCTTTAACTGATTTGTACAACTGTACATTCCATGCTTGTGTTAATACAGATATATATGATACCTTTAAAAGTTCATGTATTCAAGGACACTTGCTCAATTATTTTCATAGCAGCATTATTTGTAATAGCCAGAATCTTAAAACAACTGAGATGCCCCTCAACTGAAAAATAGATAAATAAAATGTGTACATCTACACAATGGAGTATTACTCAGCAGAAAAAAATAATGACATCATGAAATTTGCAGGAACGTGGATGGACTAGAAAAAAATCATCCCAAGTGAGGTAACCCAGACCCAGAAAGACATAGTATGTACTCACTCATAAGTGGATATTAAATGTAAAGCAAATGATAACCAGGCTATAATCCTCAGTCCCAGAGAAACTAGGTAATGAGGGGGTCCCTAAGGGGAATGCATAGAAGAGGAAATAGATGATATTTCCTCAATAAACTAGGGGCATAGGTGAGGAAAGGGGAGGGTATATGAACATGGGGGATCAGGAAGGTCAACCTGGAGGCAGGATAAAGGGAGAGAGTAATGAAAGAGATATCTTGATAGAGGGGCCATTATAGGGTTATAGGGTTAGGGAGATACCTGGTGCCAGTGAAACTTCCAGAAACTCACAAGGATTAACCCAGCTAAGACTCCTAGCAATAGTGAAGATGGTACCTCAATTGGCCTTCCCCTATAATCAGATTAGCCAACACAGAGCCTTCATCCAGTAACTGATGAAAGCAGATACAGGGATCCACAGTCAAGCACTGGGCTGAGCTCCATGAGGCTAGTTGAAGAGAGGGTGAATAGATGATATGAACAAGGGAGGTCAAGATTATGATGGAAAAAGCCAGAGACAGCTGACCTGAGCTTGTGGGAGCTCACAGACCCTGAACAGACAGTTAGGGAGCTGACATGGGACCAAACTAGGCTCTCTGCATCTTGGTGACAGTTGTGTAGCCTGGCCTTTTGTGGGACCCCTAGCATTGGGACCAGGACCTGTCCCTGATGAATAAACTGGCCCTTTGCAACCTATTCCCTATGATGGAATGAATACCTTGTTCAGTCTTGATGCAGGGATGGAGGAGCTTGGTCCTACCTCAACTTGATATGCTATGCTTTATTGATTCCCAATGGAGACCTTACCCCACCCAAATGGAGATGGTTGAGAAGTGGATGGGGGCATAGAAGGGAGGTGGGGGAAGAAAACAGGAGGAAAGGAGGGAGGGGAAGTTGTGGCTGGTATTTAAAATGCAATAAAGAAAAATATTTATGTGTTTTCAGGGGGGAAAAGGGGGACCAGGCACCAAAGAAGATGAGTAGCCAAGGTCATCCAGTCTCTCAGAATGCCACTATTGTAGTTGCCTCAAAATTCTGTAATAATTAAACTTGTATTCATGTTAGGTATGTTTTCAATGTCATACAAAAAATATATTTAGATAGATGGTTTTTAAACACTTAAAAAACCTACAGAATATAGCATTTAAAATGTTTTAAAAACATAAAGCATTTCATGACAGTAAGACACATATGCTCCTGGTAGTAACAATCTACTTCAGAGAAGACGATGGGCAACAAAGAATCTCTATATGGAGTTTGCTTTCAATGTGGCAAAACTAGCCATTTGGGCAAGAAACTGCCCTGGCCTTGATTGCCAACAATATGCTGTACAAACTGGAGAAACAGGACACAAAAGTAAGTGACTTCAAACTTTGCCAAGACAAGGTAGATTTTTGGGATAATTTGAACATCATAAAATGTTCAATCATGTAAGGAGATGAAAACATGTTTTTACCTATAATCATTCACTTGAAAAATGGAATGCAACTATTTTGACTCTTGTACTGCCTGGAAGATTCTGTTGGGGTAAAAAAAAATCTGTAAAATAACATGAGATAGAGGAGAGAATAAAGATAAGAATAAAGAAGAATAAGAATAAAAAAGGAAAACATCAAGAGAGTTTGCGAGTGCCTTTTCCCTAACCTACCTCAGATAGAAAAGTTTGGCCCCACTGACTCCATGGATTCCTATCAATGACCTGTGTTGCTGGAGGTTGATCCCCCAGGCAGCAGTAAGATATTCTAGGCCTATAGGCCAAAGAAGGACACCCCAATAATGCAGAGGAACCTTGGGCGACTGTCCAAGCAACCAGATGTGTCTCCCGCTCCTATGGTTTTGGAAGTTGTTTGCTCTAGACTTCCTGTTTACTCAAGTAATATTTTATCCTTCCCAGGACACAAATAGGAGTGAGGACTAAATAGTTATACAGGTGTCCTTGTTTCCAAATTCAGAAAGAAAATAAAAACTTTGATAAAAGATGTAAAGTTTATAGGTTGAAAAACATAAAAGCTTAAGTTGTTTATCCAAGAAGATATTTTAAGATCTAAAAAGACAATTTTAGGATGGTAATACAAGTTATAATAGAACATGATTTAGGCATAAAACTTCGAACTCTCAAGAGAAAATAGATAATAGAATAGCTTCTCCAAACTTGACAAATACAAATGGACTACTCACTTGAATACACTCTGAGTATAAGTCTTACTTGATAATTGTTCTTATTGTATATAATTTTAATGTATTAGAGTTAAAACCTTTTCTTTTCTTCCATTTAAGCAAAGAGGGAAATGTTGTGGGATGATTGTACATTGTATAAAATTGTATTGCTATGATTGGTGTAATAAAAAGCGAAATGGCCAATAGTTGGGAAGAGGTTAGGCAGAACTTCAACGACAGAGAAGACTCTGGAAAGAAGAAGGGCAGACAGAAAGGAATTAGGAGGTGCAAGATGAAAGAGAGGTAACACCATGTGACAAAATGTAGATTAATATAAATGGGTTAATTTAAGTTATAAGAACTAGTTGAAACAGGCCAAAGCTAAAGGCCAAGCTTTCATAATTAATAATAAATAATCATTATTTTTGGCTGGCAGCAGAAAAGAGCCGTCTACAAATAATTTTATATATAAAAATAACATTAAATATAGGGCTGAAAAGGTAGCTCAACCCATAAAGTGCGTGTTCTACAAGCACAAGGAATAGCAAATCACCCCCAGAACCCACATAAGATATTCAAGTGAGTTGATGTTCCCTAGCAGGTATCCCTTTTACCATGTGAACCAAACATCGTTCTTTTAACCTTCCATCTAAAACTTTTCAATTCCTTTGCTTTTCAACTCACTTCCCAGTACTACTTTCTTCACACTCAGCATTGCTGAGTCTTGAGCCTCTTTGGGATTCAGAAATCAGATCATCCTATACCCAGATCCTGGATTGTTCCACTCTGCCTCTTCCAACATGCCTTTCCAAACTGCATTCTATGTAGTGTAAAAGTGTTGAAGATTGCCAAGCACCAACAGCTACCTCCTATCATTGTTTGCTTAGAGTTTTCATCCTGTTCTCCGAGGAGTCTAAATGATAAGGAACACAAACACCATGTGATCTCTGTGCCACCGCCAACCAAACTTAATTCAAGATATGGTGAATAAAAACACTATTTATTGTTTAAGGAAAACATGTTAAAAAGTTTAGACTGCCGGGCGGTGGTGGCGCACGCCTTTAATCCCAGCACTCGGGAGGCAGAGGCAGGCGGATCTCTGTGAGTTCGAGGCCAGCCTGGTCTACAAGAGCTAGTTCCAGGACAGGAACCAAAAGCTACAGAGAAACCCTGTCTCAAAAAATCCAAAAAAAAAAAAAAGTTTAGACTACTTGGACACAATGCTGACTCAATTATGAATTCAAAGAAGTCAGGCAGTGATGGCACACTCCTTTAATCCTAGTGCTGGGGAGGCAGAGGCAGGTGAATCTCTATGAGTTTGAGACCAGCCCAGTCTAGAGAATGAGTTCTAGGACCCCCAGAGCTGTTACACAAAGAAGCTCTGTATCAACAAACAAACAAACAAAAACAAAGAACTTAAAAACAACAACAAAAGGCTTCCAAGAAGGCACATACACTCTAGAATGTGAGAAGACTTGAAAGGAAGGGTGAGTGAGAATGCATGCCGCAGTGTAGGTACTCCCAAATATCTTTCAGTATGTTTGCCTGAATACAAACAGAAAATTCTGATGACCACTGAGCCTAGAGTATTTATTATATGCAAAATTCAGTGAGAAAATCATATTTACTAATTGGTTTTGTTATTTGAAACTTTTCCAAAACTATGAATGAAAAGAAACTGGGCAGTTACTACCCATGCTGTGGCTCTATAGAATAATATCAGAGGAGCTTAATAAGTTTGCCGTGCTTTTGAGATGTTTTACATGAACTCTTTAAGTCAGGCATGCTAATAACTTGTGCCCATTTTAGCATTCATTCTTCTGCCAATCTAGATGCAAACACCAGGCACTGCTTTAATGTGAACAAAGTACCACACGCATGATCCAGCCATCTGTTTTCACTCCCATTTCTCATGGTGTCTCTGACTTCAACTAATAATGCAAACATCGTTTTGAAATTAATCATCAACAGAAGAGTGTGAATTGTTTTAAGTTAAATTAACATCTCTGAAGATGACTAATGGAAAACACCAACACGAACAGATGTTTTCATTTGGGGAAATGTGTTATATCCCTTCAAACAAATCCCATAATCTACCCCCACAATTTCTACTGCTTAACAAGTAATCAAGTAAATATAATAATTTAATTACATTATTTTTCAAAGTTATTGTTGTACCACATTGTTCTCGTTCAGCCTGGTTTGACAGCCTTTTCAATGTTAAGGATATTAACAATAGTGGCTTTAGCTCCAAAAGGGCATTAAATTTCTCCCATATAAAACCAACCAACCATCAGATATATTTTACAATAGACTTTACCCTAATAGTAGCCTGTTAACATAACATAGCCAGTTTCATATAGAAAATCCATGGCCTTTACAAACCTAAGAGACCAATAAATTCTCAGAAGAAATTCTAAAAGTAATCCTATCCTCTTCTCTTTCCCAGAAATGGCAGTAGCCAGAAAAACCTAATTTGGATTCACATGTCCTATAGTTTATTCTGTGGGTGGGTATGAAGAGAAGCAAGTATGGAATAAAATGAGTAGCTGAAGTTCTGGTGGTTCCAACAGGATGATGTGATTGACTGAAGGACATCCACAGAGCCAGGCAAAGGTTACATGTTCCTTTAATGAAAGTACGAAATCAAGATCATAACACACGTCTTAGTGCACCCACCATCATTGTATGGCTGCACGCTCAGGCAAGGGGGCAGGTTTTATTGTGTCAGGACCTAAAATGCATCAGCTATCAGGGTAACATAGCAAAGAAGTGCTCAGGGCTTCTGGGAATCTCCATTCTAGTTCTGCAGCCGGCTTGTTTTTCTCATCTTACTGAATGTTTGGAGCTGGAATTGTGTACCTGCCTACCAGAAGACATAAGGTGGTAGGTAAAAACCTTAGCACCTGTATGTGTTTACTACAAGAACTAGTAAAAGTCAGTTTCCCAGGCAAAAATTTCCAAGAGGGAGGCACAGAACTTAGACCTACTGGGAGCATCATCATGCAGGGTGATCAGTTCTTAATTAGACTCCATTTTGCCAAGAGCATAGTTTTTGTCGGGTAAATAAGAAAAGTGAGGAGGGTGTTTAATTAGCCTAAGCCTTCTACCACTTGAACTTCCATTGTGTAGAGTGCTGTTAAAAGAGGGAAGTTTTTCATAAAAGCGGCTTTGGAGGTATCTTTATGTACCTAATGGAAAAGATTGAATTTTCTTTATACTTTATGTTTTTAAAATAAATATAATGCAAAATATCATGGAAGATCTTGTAATATCTAACTTAAATGATGCTTTTTCAAGTTGTTCAGTTTTTCACTAAGAACATAATGTGGCCTTAAGTTTGAAATGGACTGAAGGAGGTGATCACCGGGACTTTGTGATGAACGCCTTCAACGTTTCATAGCATCGCCACTGATGAATCTCGTTCAAACAAGCAAGCAATAACAAATAACAGTGTTTCTTCCTGTTCCTAGAAATCTTTCTTCCAGAATTACCAGAAATCAAATATTCCATTTAATTTATAATTCAAGTGTAATAATTCTTAAATTGAAAGTTTTCTTCAATAATTCTTAAAAATGCATTTTTCCTGTAACTATAAATATTCTTTCTGAGAGTTTTCTTTGCTTTCATCTATTCATCCATTCGGTCACTCGCTGTGGGGGAGGCAGTGTCACAGTGCACTTGTGGAAGCCAGAGAACTACTTGGAGGAATTGCGGAGGGACAATGCTCTTGTATCCTGCCACTTGTATTTTAATAGAATGCTTTCAAGAAATTTTGAAGTAAATCTTATATATACATCATATTCAACCTAACATAGGCTATCAGTGCAAAAATCATACCCGCTGATTTCTTAATATTTTATTTGTTTCAAGTGTTTCTTATCCTTTTTAACTTTTTTTTCCTTGCAGCTACCTTGGGAAAAAAAAACAAATAACATTATTGTAGAGAGGAAATTCAAATTCTAAGCAATGGGATGATAACTGAGGACAATTGTTCTGTGCACTTTTCTACCATTGATACAATTGCTCTCCACTTTTCATTTGAGACAGGGTCTCTCACTGAACTTCCAGTTCTTGATTCTCTTCTGTAAGTCTGGCTATCCAGCTAGCCCCGGGAATCCCTTCTCTACCACACTTTCCTGGCTTCTGCATGGATTCTGGGGATCTAAACTCTAGTCCTCACGCTTGCTTGAACCATTTCTCCAACCCCTAGTCACTGCTTTTGTTTGAAGCTTTACTTTATTAATCTACACTCTCTTTTCTATTATATTTGGTATGAATGCTGACACACTTACTGTTAGTGTTTTAGAGAACTGGAAGTTCCCAATTCTCTTTTCTTCTTTGGCATCAACTGTAGTAGTGACAGTTTTTATATGGGCTGGTAAATGATATCGTTATTTAACAGCTTAGGGAGCTAAAAAACACCTTTGTATCCATCATTTTTTCTTCCAGCCTTTCCTTCCTGGACTTGCTCATCAATCCAGCTTACAGAGCCTCAAATATAATTTGATGACATTGTTAATGATTGCACACAACAGCTTCTAAAATATTTAGCAAACACAATTTATTTAGTTCTAGTCTTTCATTATATATTCTCATCAAAATAATTTAGCTGGAGAAATAAAAGAATTATTTGGAAATAATAAAAAAGTTTTTATAGTTACAAATTAAACTCCACAGGTGGTGACAGATTTTTCTAATAACTTCCAAGCTTTATGAAGAAATATGTATGTATGGTAAGAGATTAATATCTAAAATAGTAGGTCAAATTGAACACAAAGTACTTAAGAAGATTATGAGCTCTTTTATCTTCAGAAAAATAACTATTGAACTTTTCTTCAGGCTTTAGCATTAAGAGAAAACATTTAAAAATGAACACATGTCAGCAAGATTAAAAATATTAATAAATGATTAAGTCTAATGTCATAATACAAATCAAACCAGAAAATATAAGCATATAATGATAATGCTAAACGATCTCGGGGCACACACAGTGGTAGTGTTCTTATCTTCTATATACAGGTAAGTACTATGAAAATAATAACAATGAAATGATTTTTTTCTAAAATTCAATTTTCTGACTATACTAGAGGTCATACAATCTCCTTTAATAAAAAATTAAATTATTCAGTAATCATTTGTTGTCATAAAGAAATCATTTCAACTTCTAAATAAAAAAAATAATGAAATTTTGTCAAGAACCAGACATGCATAATTGAATTTTCCTTTGTATCAACAACCAGTTAGGAACCATAGAAAGCTAGAATGAAAGCAGAATAAAGGAAATAATTCTGTTTCACTTATAAATAACTGCTAGTAGATGATGCTAAACAACAATAAAGCTAAAAATTAAATAAATTTCAATGCAAAAATTCAATAAAAAATAGATGTGCAAGAAAACGTAAAGTTTCACTTTTATCAGCCTAATTAAATTTCATTAGTGAACATTGCAATGTAAATAACAAACAGACTGAGGTAGAAAAGTATGGAAGAGATTTTCTGCATCTTTTTCTGAAAATTAAAAGGAAAGAGAAAAGCAAGTGGTACCATGCAGGCCTTGCTGATTTGACTGAGTTTGGCTGGACTTATAAAGTGAGCCGGAAGAGGATTGTTTAATTTCCAAGAAGTTCTTAAGATGCATGACGTGATGCTTTAGCTTATGTATAACTGTGAAGGGACAGACCAGATGAAAACTCACAGCAGTGTCTGGCTACAGGTCTGTGCCTCGCCATCCAGAGTAAGTGCTCTCTTCAGGACGTGGACTTGGGACACTTTTCTACATGAAACTTGTCATAATTTAATTAGAATATTTTAAGCTTGACCATTTGAATCCTAAAAATAATTTTAAGTAACAATAAAAGTGAGTTATTGCTGGGCAATGGTAGCACACACCTTTGATCCCCAGTACTCAAGAGGCAGAGGCAGGTGGATCTCTGTGAGTTTGAGGCCAGCCTGGTCTACAGAGCAATTCCAGGACAGCCAGGACTACACACAGAGAAACCCTGTCTCGAAAAATCAATAGAAATAAATAAAAGTTGAAGAAGGATTCTTAAAAGAAATCCCACACTAGCTCAGAATTGAAAAATAGATGGTTATTCATTTAGGGGTATAACTCACAAATCAGAATCCTATGCTGGAATGGAGATGAGAAACCGAATCCCATAGCCAGAAAAGAGACCAGGCACATGCTCTATATCGGCGTAAATAGTAATAGAGGCCACGCCCCAGTGGGCAGGTAACTACTGGCTGTAGGACTTTCTACAGCAAAAAGTGAGTTTTTGCAACTGAGTCAATGTCCTTAACAGACAGAATCGTACTTACTGGAAGGACAAAGATCTTTGCCAAGTTTTATAATTCTAAACTTACCTAAATGTTCAATGTTTAGCACTAATTGTTTAACATTAAGGGTCATGTTTATATTATGAAACATAAACTATATTTACTACCAAAGAATGCTACATTAAATAGCAATGTGAAATAAGTAAAACTAAACACATCATTCATTTTCTATAAAATGTTTAAAATTGTTTTTTATTTTTGAAATTATAGTTTAATTACAGCATTTCTCCCTTCCCTTTCCTCACCCGAAGCCCTCTCATATCTCCCTCCCTGCTTTCTTTCAAATTTATGGCCCTTTAAAAGCTATTATTTTGTGACCAGAATGAGAGTTAGAACTTGGGATAAAACGAATGCCAGAAGGAACTCGGCATTCTTTAGGCTATAAACAATATTAAGTCGGCAGGGCATCATGCCACTCCTGAAATCATCTGATATGTCTGCCCACACGGCTGCTGATGCCTACATCACAGAAGGACAGAAAAGAAGCACCAGAGGTAAAGGAAATGTTTGCTCAGAGGGAAAGCAAATAAAATACCATTTGGCTGTCGAGCAAAGACAAGATTGACACAAAGTAGGACAAGAAAAGCAGAAGGACTTCTACAGACAACACTAGAGGAGGCAGCTTGGGCGTGTGGACAGATTCTTCAGAGTCTGGGCTGCCAGCACATGAACTATTGGACTGCGTAGCATGAGTGGGAACATGTCAGGCTGCAGGGCTGTAGACATATTACTTAACAGACTGCCCAGGATGCTAGGCCAGGTGATGTAAACTCACCTCTGCTGAGAGTATGAGTGAGTAAGGGAAGGTCTTGGTATGATTTGTACTGTTAAAAAAAGTTAAACTCACAAAAATATAAAAAAACTGAATGGGAAAGTGAGAAATGAAGCAGGGAGAAGGGGCTGTCAAAATATGAAAGAAAGGTTGTTAAAACTATAATCCGTAACCCACATAAGATGATAAGAACCTAGTTAAGAAAGAGAATGGAACTATCTTTTTTCAATAAGGCAAATCTTAATTTATTTTAACTAACATATAAAACATAAATGGTATATATCAATGGGTTATGATCTTAAGTTTTTATACATGGATAATGTTTAAATTGGGTTAAAGACAGTTTAAAAGATACTTATCCTTTTTTTATTTAAATAACATTTTTGTCATTTATTTTACAAACCAACCTGTTTCCCCTCCCTCCTCTCCTCCCATCATCTTCACTTCCCTATCCGCCCTCCTCCATGTCTGATGCATTAGGCTTTGCATACTCCCATAGGGGGCTCTACCTTTCTGAGTAGAGTGTAGCTATATTTACAAGAAAATTATCAGTATGTAAATTAAGGAACATGGTGATTAACCATAGAAACTGAGGTTATATAAAATAAATAGTTGTAAATCAAAAATAAATATACAAAATATATAGCTTTTCTGAACACGGTTGAGAAATTGGAAAAAATACTTCACTTAATATAACAAAAAGAAATCACAAGTAAAATAGTGAAAATACTCTAAATACCTAATGAGAAACATGACAAAACCAAAGTTTTATCTGAGATGAATTATCCAGTGGAAGATGAAAAGTAGACCTAAGGCTCCTAAGTCAGTCAGATAAAGAAAAGGAGATGGTCATTTCTAAAAGAGAGAAACTGATCAATTTAAATCATCTTATTGGTAGATTCAAAACTAAATAAAAAGAAGACAAACAGATGAGCGAATGCTGTAGGAACTCCTTTAGCCATTGGCCTTTGGAATTTTGGCCTGCTTTGGGCATGACCTTGGGTACTATAAATGCAGACAGAGGGCGTGAGTGAGTTCATTCACTGCTGGATGCAGTCCCAGTTTCTAGAGCAAGCAGAGGATTGTGGATCACTATTCTGTGAATTTACCCCCAGATAAATCAACCTTTGTTATACTCCATTTAGGGCTACTATGGAACTCTTTTGTACCCCAATAAATTGGTTCCCACTGTCTGGGGCATGGACCCACATAAGACCTGAAAAAAATAGATTAAGAAAAGATAGAAGGGCTTCAAGATCCACAAAACTGGGTGCAAAGTGCAGTTCCTTGGTAGCCACAATTTTTTTCAGATAGGTTCTGTTTGCAGGGACACAAGCAGAGGTGCAGCTGCTTTAAGAAATGGTTTCCTGAGCCGGGTGGTGGTGGCACACACCTTTAATTCCAGCACTCAGGAGGCAGAGACAGGCAGATCTCTGTGAGTTCAAGGCCTGCCTGGTCTACAAGAGCTACTTCCAGGACAGGCTCCAAAGCTACAGAGAAACCCTGTCTCAAAAACGTACTGGCAGCATTAATGGCTCTGGTTCCTTTCGGAGGTCGTTCTACAGACCTGCCATGTCCCTGGAGCTGGATCAGTGAACATGGCTCACGGAGCTGGCGTTAAAAGTACCTCTGCCATATTGAAAGGCTGAGAGAGGTGGAGACATCATCCAGAGACACAGCAGCCACACCACTTAGCATTTAAAAAAAAACTCTGCTGGTCAGAAAATGATTACAGATATACAATAAAGACAGATTCAGACAGAAATAAACCACTGAACTTGTCATAGTGTGTTTTAAAAATGTACATAGGCTTGGGAGAGAGAAGAAAAAGAGAATAGACAGTTATAAAAAATAAAACAAAGCTTTTAAAGAGATAGTAAAAGACAGACATAGATTAAAGGAGAAAAGATAATAAATATTAAAAAGCAATAGAAAAATAAGTCAAGAAAAGATGGAATATACACAAAGGGTCTGTATTATGCAAGTTATTGTGTGTTCTTTGAAATTTTTGACTACAGAGAGACATTTGAATCTAAAGACTGTTAAGCTAAACCAACATATATATTGTAAAGGTATCTTGACTTCAAAATTTGAATCTAAGGATATGTTACTTTAGAAAAGAGGTTCTGCTTTTGTTTTTACAAAAGATGAGAACCTGTGGATTCTTTCCAGGCTAATGTGGTTTGATGGTACAAAATCCCCTTGAAAGATCTCTATGAACCCTAAAAATACTTTGCCCAATAAACAGCAAGAAGCAGTTTAGAGAAAACATCATTCCCAAAATGACTGTTTGTAAATGTTTGTTTTCATTTAAAGGTGGTTGATTATAAATGATTAAAGGTCACTTTCCAAAAGAAAAAGGGGGATATGATATAGAAATAAATACTTTGCATTTGTATGGATCTTAGTCTATTGATAAATATTTAAGGTCAATTTGTTACACTGTGTATATGGATTTCTTGTTTAAGGTATTATGTGTTTGTGAAGCTCATTTAAAAATGTAATGTATAGTTAAAATTACAGATTAATAGTCACCTACAATAATCAAATTGTAATCATGTTAGTTAGGTTTTCTAGATGCACAGAGATGTATTTCAGATAGATAGGTAATCTTCAACCACTTCAGAGAACTGTAGAATACGACATTTAAATACCATAGGATTTTGTTGACATGAGACATGATTGCTCCTGGCAGCATCCATCTATTGCTGACAGAATAATGGGCACTGAAGACACTCCATTTGGAGCTTGTTTTCTTCTTGGCAAAACTGGCCTTTGAGCAAAGAAATGCCCCTGCCTTGACCACTGACAAAATGAATGATGTCTAGACTGAACAAGCAGGATATAAGCAAAAAGACTATCAAACCCTGTCAAGACAGGGTAAAATGGTTCTGAAAATGTTCCTGCCTCTGAAAATGATCTATCAGTTACTCTAGACCTTAGATAAAGTTAGTTGCCCCAACACTGCAAATGAGACTTTGGGCAATTGTCCAGGTAGCCAGTTCTCTCTATCATTTCTTGCATCTTTTGGAAGCTGCTTGATTGCACTTCTATTCACTCAAATAATATTTCCCTTCTCAGATCTTTGATGGGGTTGAAAACTAGATAGTCATACTTATTTTCCTCTCATGACTTAGCCAAGCCATTTCTAATAAAAGATTTAGACTCCTTAGGACAGGATAACTATTAAAACATTTAGCATATTTTTGTTGCTTGATGTTGTTCATGCGGGTTGTAATTCTAATTTTTATACTTGATATTTGTACTTATTATACATAGTTTTGGATTGGGTTGGAACTCTCTTATTTAGACAAAAAGGGATGTGTGGTGGGAACTCCTTTAAAATGCTGGCCCACTTTGGGCATGACATTGTGTACTATAAATGTAGGGGTGTGCTTGTGCCCCTTGGCTGCTGGATTCGGTTCCAGTTCCTAGAGCACATAGAGGATTGCAGATAACTATCCTGTGAGTCTACCCCCTGATACATAAACTTTTATTATACTGCACTCTGGGCTAGTGGGGAACTTGTTTAAGTTGTAACAAGTGAAATAGAAGAGAGTACATAAAATAAATAATGAAGTAAAAACTAATCCAGATGATAATTTATTTCTATATGAGTTAACTTTCCAATTTGATAAAGAAAGAAGCAGAATAATTAATAAGTTGCCTTAAAAAAAACAAAAACAAGGTATTTAACACACACACTGTGTGTGTATACTTATACTGTTAGCATAAGATAACCTCTGGAAGTTGAACATGAAGCATGCCAACAAGAGTGTGGTGCTATTTCTCAGGGGTTCCTTGTTCTGTGTAAGCTCTATGTCTTTCCGCTTTCTGCTGGCTTGTTCTAGACTTTTTATCCACTTCCTCCAAACACCCACAGGGTTTCTCACTCCTTTTAGGGGTTTATCCAGGAGTTACTTTCTCAAAAGGGACTTTGCTCTTAACTCACAACTCTTTCAGCATCCCTACACACCTCCTTTATCTCATTGGCATTTGCCATTGTCAAATGAGTCAGATATTAACTTTACTTACCTTGTTTATTATTGAGCTTCCTCAACTGCAAGCTCCGAGAAAACAAGGCTTCACTGCTCTGCTCACTTCTAGCTTCCTACCAAACAGCTAGAGAATTCAGACTGCTCAACATTCATTGATGAATCAATGAAGGAATCAGAAAAAAAAAAGGCCAAAGAATTGGACTAAGAATAGGTAAAGATGACAAGACCATCAAAGGGTGATGGAGGAAGGTCATTGGCTAATAAAGGAACTGCCTTGGCCCATTTTATTGGTTGGAAGATAGGTGGGAGGAGTAGGCAGAACAGGACGCTGGGAGGAAGAGGAAATGAGCTTGGTCTCGACAGCTCTCCTCTCTGGGGCAGATGCCTGAGAGAGATGCCATGCCCTGCTCCCGGGATGAAGCTCCGACCCAGGATGGACATAGGCTAGAATCTTCCCGGTAAGCGCACCTTGGGGTGCTACACACAGATGATTAGAAATGGGCTAAATTAATATGTGAGAATTAGCCTAGAGGAGAATGGGCCAAGCACTGTTTAAATGAATACAGTTTGTGTGTTGTTATTTCGGGCATAAGCTAGCCGTGCGGGCGGCCGGGGTGCTGGGGATGCAGCCCCGCCGCCCTTATTACTACAAAAGGGCTGGATCAGGCTGGAGAACCAGACAAAAGTAACCACTGAATAGGAATTGGGATGTCACATTTATGACTTTGGCAAGAGTGGTTTAAAAAACAGTTCTCCCTAGGTCTCCTATATGTCATTGCTAGCTGAGAGATGGGACCTATTTTGTTCCAGAATGCCTTTTCAAGGATGTATGGACCATGAATTGATGCGGAAGATGTAAAGTCTATCTGAAGAATAAAAGCCAGGCTTGCTTACAGCTTTGGGAAATGAAGTCCTACGTCTGGAGGAAAAGACAGGCATGCTTTGGAAAGGCAGAGGCAAGAGGTATGCCACAGATGACAAAGTTCTTTCTCTCTGGCATGAGGATCTGAGCACAAGCTCCTAACATTCATTCATAAAAGCTTGAGCCTATGATCGAACTTCTGGGTCTCAATAGCCAGCTAGTCTAGCCAAATCGATGAACTCTGTGAGAAACTCTGCCTCTGAAAATAAGAGTAAAGCAAATAAGAAAAACAGTACTGACCTCTGTCACACACACACACACACACACACACACACACACACACACACACACTTAAAATTGTGAGATATGTGTCTCGGAATTTCTCTCCTTAGCTGCACTCCACCATGTTCACAGGTATTATTTCATCTTCACCAAGTTCCCTTGGGAGAATTTGACTCAAGGAACAGATACCAAATGTGTGACTATTGTGGATTCTGCCATAGTTTTGAATAATAAACTCCTTCATCTTTCATCAAGGGTGTTAGTCTCCTGCCAGTATCTACTAAGTTATGACAGTCTAGCCCACCACATTGCAAGCGGAGGACACTCTTGAGATCTTTTACATGTTGGGAGACAGCAAAATGGCAGAACTTTTACATATACACCAGTATTAACAATGTTGTACTCACTCACCTCCATCCAGGATAGCATTAAATAACACCTTAGAAGACCCATTTCCAGGTCTCTGTTACCTAGTGACATTTAGTTTCATGAACCCATGACCACTTCTCTGACAGCTGACTGACTCTCACAAAGATTAGCTCCTGGCCAGGCCTGCAGTCCTAGGAAATAGACAGGTGTGTCACAGAAGCTACCAGACTGTGTGAAGTTGACACAAAGATATGCACACAACCAATATAATCAGAGTGAGAAAGACTTGCTTTATACAAGCCCAAAACAGCAACACCTTCATGTGGTAAAAGTTTATGGTATGTCCTATAGAGCTGGGATGGTGGTGCCTGGGAGGGGGAGAAAAGTGCCGGAGGGGAGGGGAGATGGCACTCTTACCATCTCACTTTCTATTGCCTCTCACCCCAAACTATGCTCTTACTCTTGCCAGTCTAAAATCCTTGTTTACATCCCTAAAAGTGAAAAGAGTCAGGGAGGAAAAGTGACGGAATGGCAGTACCTCTTCCCTTTAAAAACAGCCCAGGCTTTGCCCGCCATGTTTCTCCACACGCTTCTAGTCAGCTGTACGTTACTTGGTCACGATGATGCCAAGGGAGATGGAAGACATGTGTGCAGCTGCCACTCAGGAAATGGGCCACTACAGGAGAGGAAGAGAAGGAAGTCTGAGTACAGCCTTCACTCTTCGCTCCAGTCTATTTGTCAGGTTCTTCAAGTACCCAGGCACAACCTGATAGAGAAATACCTGTCCTTCAGCTTGTTAGATACCACATACCATCCAAATGTCCTCAATGGTGGCAGGTGCTGGGAAGCATAGCCACTCACTGGTCATATTACATACCCTAGGCAGGAGTTACATACTATTAGTTGGTCTAACCATGGAGTGGGTCCATTGGTTTGGCCTATCTGGAAAGCCCTGGTCTTGTTTTGAAGAATTCTCCTTTGTCTTTCTAGGCCCGTTTTCATCCCAGAATGGCACTTTCCTGTATTTTCTTCTCCCTTGCCATGATCAGGCAGTCATTATACAGATCACCCCTTGTAGAGGATCAGTGTTATTACAGCCTGCCTCTGGCTGCTCCAGGCTTGGCAGCCCAGGGATTTCCTTAGAGGTTGGACAATTACAGGATTTTGAAGGCAATATTGATGTTCTTTATCCATACAACTCGCTTACAAAGTTGGTAAGCTTCTAGGCAGTTTGTTTTGGACTAGAGCCATATGTAAGAAACTGTAGCCAAAGATCTAATCTAGATGCAGTTTTTAAACCTAAAGGTTCCTGTCTTTTTATTATCTTGTATGCTTTGCTCTCTGTCTCTATTGGGGGAGACTACATGCTCCCCGAACTTTGTTTGGGTGGGAAAGCTATACCCTTAATTTGATTTTGCCTCTGCCCTAGCTCCAAATTTGGCAGAGCCTCAAGCTTATCTCCTACTGTGGCAGTGGCTTTGAAGCCACCAATTACAACTGCTTTGGTTTGGAGTACAGAAGAAGTTGACTTTTTCAACCCTTAGAGACGTCAAATTATAGAATTCTCGGTGCAATTATTTTGCTAAGCCAGCACAAAGAGACTTTCTTAGCAGCTCTATATTCCTTTCCACTTCTGCTTGTATGCTGGCTGACGGTTATCTGAGTCCATTTTTGTTGGAGGAGTCTACCGGAAGAGCAAGCAACAGTCAGCACACATCCAAATCCTGCTGCTCTCCTCAGAGTCCCTGTAATGCTATGGTCTTGGTTTTAGCATGTGTTCTGCCTTCTAAGATATTTAAAGATACTATGTCTCTCCCCAGTGTGCTTAAAATAAATCTATTTCCCAGACTCCAGTCCCCATGTCTCTTCCCATCTCCCAAATGGTGAACATCATATGTCACATATCTAGGTTTGCCTTCAAAAGCATCTTGCTTCAGGAAAAAAAATCTTCATTAAGATATATTATTGGAATGCATAACAGATATTCCAATGTAAGAAGTAAAGAAGATGAGTTTAGAAATCTTTTTTCGTTTCCATCCTGCTCAGGGTACTTTTGGGGAGCCTGGGTTCATTTCCAGGCAGCTCTGTCACTTCTGGGATACTGTTAATTTTCCAGGTAATTCATGACAATTCATTACCACAACACCTGGTTCAAAGCAACAAGATTGGAACAAGTGGCAAAAGGAGAAACAAACCTTTGTCGTGTTGAATGTTATATCTAAAAGAAGTCACATCCAGAGGTGCTTAGAAAAAATGTTCTATATTTTGTAGACAGGCACATATCCTGTTACAGAAGGGTCTCCAATTATTAGAGAATGAAAGAAAACAGATTGAGAGAACCTATTTATATGACAAGTTTAGGATAAGTAATTTGTTTATTTGTGTCTAATATGTCACAGGAAAACAACAGCAAGCTATGAGTAGACTATATATCATTTGGGGAACAGTTGATATTCTGTGTGTGCTGGACTCTACTGTCCAGAATGACCTAGAACGTGGTGTGAGACAATATGTGCCTGAATCTGCTGCCCAGATTTACCTAGAACCTGGTGTGAAACAATGTGTGTGCTAGACTCTGCTGCCCAAACTGACCTAGAATCTGGTGTGAGACAATGTGCTGGACTCTGTTTCCCAGGCTGACCTAGGACTTGATGTGTAGACAAGGTTGTAGACTTACAGAGATCCTCATGCTACTACCTCTCAAGTACTGAGATCACAGGTATGTATCACATGCCTTATTCAGAGATTTAAAGAGTGACATTCAGCCCCATAACAAGAGATCAGCATATTTTACCAATGGTACCATAAAAACGAAGCACTAGGGATTTTAAGAATGTCATGACCTTAATAAGCAGGAAATTTTGAATTCCTAGTGAATACAGAAAATAAATTTTTTTTCAAATCAAATGCATTTTCAGACTTTTATAATTTCAAAGAAACCAAAAAAATTTAGTTGTTCTCTTTTTACCTTATCAAATCAAACTGTTATTCCATGAACAAAGAAAATAATTGACTGTTATTTTATAGGTTTTATTTATACTAAGTCAGTAATCAAATATTTCATGTTTAAGATTTGCTTAAAAACATATATGAAATTGTGATGTATAATTATTTGCTAAAGTTGGGATATTTTTTCAAACGATTCAAATTAATGGAAAGAAAATATTTGTTTAAATCATCAAATCCATTTTGCTTTTAATTTTGAATAAAAAAGTGATTCGTCATCCTGAAAAGCTAAAAAAAAAAAAAAAAAAAAAAAAAAAAAAAAAAAAAACAGAACTTGGAACACTAGTCTTTAAGGCAGAGGCTCTTAGTTCTGTGTCCTTTCTAGAATCAAGACACAGGAATCACCACAGAAGGTTTTCAATACACAGCTAAAGTTGATGTGATGTGTAATTCATAAAATTTTATATTCTTTGAAGAAAATGACATATATATACACATATAAATAAAGCATGTGTTATAATAACTCAGTAATGAATGCTTCCTGACATTATGCCTTCTTTAAAATAAAATTGTTTCCAGGATATAACATCTCAGGAGAAATCACAACTTGAACTTTTAAGAGACCATTTTTTACTTTACAATTTTTTTTGTATTTGAGAATTGATGTGCAAATTAATATCAATAGCATGCAAAATCAACAACTGCTCAATTCTTTTTGCACATGGAGAACTCTTAGAAAGTCTTTTTGGTGATAGTTTTTGCTCAGTGAGAGTTGAAAAAGTCATTTAATGTTCTGCCACAATATGAGTTTAAGAAGTAGGGATTCTTTTCTGCGCATGCATATGTATGTACGCTGGCACCCGTGTACACACAATCATGTCTGTATATGTTAGATGTCAATCACTATCCACCTCTTTGCTGAGACTTGGTCACTTACTAGATCTGGAAATCATGAATTTGGCTAGACAAGCTGTCTAGCAAGCTTCAAGGATCTGTCTGTTTCAGCCCCCCAAGCAGACACAAGTTCCAATGCCAGAGTGTTTGGAGAGATTGGAGATAGAAATTCAGGCCCATGAGTTTTCACGATAAGTACTTACTAACCAAGCTATTTCTGAACCCTAAGTGTTATCTTTTTTAAAAAAATAAGCACCAATAAAAATAATCTTGGAATGATACGGGGTCAAACACCCTTGTTCCTCTGCTTTCTACTTCATACTCTCACTACCATGCACAAATGTATCTTAAAATAGATTATCCATTGTAAGAAAAAATTGCCAATAATAACAAAGACTTTTTTTGCATAAACATTACTATAGATAAAACAAATGAAAGGAAGAACCAGGGCTCACTTCTGGTGTGGGAGCTCAATCCGTTTAGCCAATGACGTTTGGACTGACTAGCCTTATGGTGTGGTTTTCTCTGAATATGTGATCAAATAAAACTGAGGAGGTAGTCTCTCTCTCTCTCTCTCTCTCTCTCTCTCTCTCTCTCTCCTCTTAGTCAGAGAATGGGAAGAAGCAGTCATGTCTCATATCAAAAGAGTTCTAAGTTATCAAAACATTTAAATGCCATATTCTGTAGATCATTGAATTGTTTAAAGATTACCTATCCATATGGAATATTGAATGCATATTTGTGCATATAAAAAATCTAACTAACATAACCATAAGTATGGCAAACATGGGTGAATATTAACCTGTAATTCTTAATAACCTATGAATCTTAAAAACTAAAACTTCACATTATAGAATTAAACAATCTTTAAACAACTGTACAGTATAAGGACAATGACCTTAAAATTGTGACAATATGTAAAAATATCTTAATCAGAGATAGAAATGTATAGTACAATATGGCAAAAATGTCTTTAACTTACATCAATATACAAAATATTCTATACAAAAGTAGAAGTATGACAAAATAATTTTATATTTGTATCAATATACAAAATTATTTTAAACAAAAGTAGAATCATATATACAATATGACAAATATAATTTTGAATTTGTATCAATATGCAAATTATCTTAAACAGGAATAGAAAAATAATTTTACATTTTTATCAATATATAAAAATCTACACAAATACAAATTATCTAAAACTGATAGTTGCTAATTTAGTTTACAAGTAGATATAATAATCTACTTTATTGTCCAAGACAGGGTAGGACAGTCTTTCAAATTTTCCTGCTTCTAAAAATGGTCTGTCAGATATAGCTAAAGTTGAATGTCTCAACATTACAAAAGAACTTTGGGTGACTGTGCAGGCAGTCCAAAGGTTTCTGTCATTTCTTGCATCTTCTGGAAGTCGCTTGCTTGCACTTCCTGCTTATTGGGGTAATATTACTTTCCTTCTCAGGTCGGGTTGAAGTCTAGGTAGTCACAGTTACAATCTTCTCATATCTTAGCTAAGAGCTTATTAGGTACAAGGCTGAGACACTTCAGAAAAGGACAGCCATTGGAGTAACCTCTGTGATTTGTCAATTACCCATGGTCTGTGTCAGAGTCCATGGATGGGGATTTGTTCCACTTTGACCAAAGGTCAGAGAGTTCAGGTCTATTCTTGCTCCTTCAAGGTTATGGCAGGTTTGACCCAGGGAGTGACTGCCTAAAGGATGCTTGGCCTAAGGTGTGGTCACTGCATGTCCTGTTAAACAACAGAATACTTAACTCAGGACATAGTTACTGGGTGTTTCGAGTATTGAAAAGGTAATTGCTCTGTTTGTTCTTTGTATCATGGTAAAGCAGGCTTTTGCCTTCTTTCTCCCCTCCCATTTTGGATTGGAGTATATAAAGCATATAAAAATAAATGTATGCAAATTCAGTATTCACTGGGTTACCCTCCCAACTCTATTCTGTGTCTCTGTCCTTTTCTTTAGTGTCTCTGTTTTTTCTGCCTGATATTTCTAATCCACATGCCCCTACCTTGGAACTTATGAACCTGTTAAGGCTGGACCCTAACAGATGTCACCCCGAAGTGGCACCCAACCAGCCTCGACATTCAGAATGTGTTTCTTTGTTTGGTGTTCTTATTCGTTGAGGTTTCATTTTTGTTTGTATCATTACCTCTTCTTTCTTCTGGACAATACTTGATAGTTATTCTTATTCTGTATAGTTTTATGTTAGGATTAGAAATGTCTTAATTAGAAAAAAAAGAAAATGTTGTGGGAGCTTGATCCATTTAACCAATAATATTTGGGGTGACTAGCCCTATGGGCATGGTTTTCTCTAAATACATGATCAGATAAAACTGAGAAGGGAGTCACGTGCTTTCTCTCCCTTGGGTGGTCTGAGCAGGAATAAGCCTTGCAGTTGGTCCTCTTCTCCCTTGGGCATAACTGTAGGACGATGGCAGCTGGATCAACAGCGGTGCATGTTTTGCTCTGTGTTCATGAGTATGTTTTTCCATTCCACCCCTTAATAAATTAATAAATAAACTTTTGTGTGTTCTCACTACACACTTCTGGTAGCCTATCCTCACAGCATGGCTTCCATTTGAATCTCCTTTTCCATATTCCTATCTATATTTACAAGTGATGTTCAGGCACTCATCAGTACCGATGATGGTCTTCTCATGAATTAGGCCTCGGTATTCAAGAAAGGTCCCTGTGTCCATAGAGCTTACACCGTAGCGGCACAGAGAACAGAACCCAGTCTGTAAATGTAATGCAGCATCAGAATATATAAAGGAGCACCCAGCAGAACCAGATCAGTGCTGAGCAGCCTGGACCTTCTCTAGAGAAACAAGCCATTCTCCAGAGAATGATTTGTTTTCCGAGATATATATCAGTAGCATTCAATGACTACCGCACTGCCAGAAAGCAAAACTTCAAACATCTGGGCAAAGGAGAGGGGACCTACCAGGTTAAGGGGCATCTCTAAGAAGTCTCAAGCAGCCCAGAGCTCAGGAAAACTACACAGGGACTTTTCCACGTAACCAAGTGACTGCCAACGCAAACAGAGAGCTAGAAATGGAAAACTGGCCCCAACTCAGGGGCTACTTTGAGCCAGCTCAGAAAAATAGGAAAAAGGGAAGGAGAAAGAATAAAGATAGAGAAGAAAAGAAAGGAGGAGAAGAGAATATATAAAAGAAGGTGGAGAGAGGGGATATCAAGGGTGTGAGGGCAGAGTATGAAGCCAGAGGAAGGGAGAGAGGACGGAAAAGCCTTTTGAGGGGTGCTTTCTGTGCTGCTGGGATTCTATGCTCATCTTCCAGGTAATGAAAAACAAATAGATGAAAATCCCTGCACAGAGTACTCATTTCAGTGGGGTTATGACCCACGAATAAATACAAAGCAAGTGAAATACACAGTTTATTTAATTCGGATAAATTCAATCAAATATGTAAGTGAGATAGAGGCAGCTGCATTATGGGGATAAAAATGAACCTTTCACTGTATTATTCAGAGGTCGCACAGAGCAGAATTTGGAAAAACAACCTGAAAAAAGTGAGGAATAGGCCAATGCTTGGGGTGGGGGGCAGAATGATTTCCTGGTAAAAGGCTCTGGGTCTGAGTGACTCTGGAGTACACGAGGAATAGCAAAGAAGCACAGGTAGTCGCAGCCCAGGAAGTCAAGCTGGAGAGCTAAAAGACAATGGACTGGAGATGTGCTGGGAGAGAAAGAAAAGCCAGTGAGTTTCAGCTGTTTGGCTGCGATTGCCATTTGCTCTGGTAGAAAATCTGTAGGGTAAGCAGATCTGGGAGGGATTCTCAGAGTGAAGGTGTAGGTGTGGTCAGAAGGACTTGTAAAATACTCAGTCTGGTAATGAGCCTGGTGCTAAATGGGAACGACCAAGTAGGTGTCATTAAAGGGCATATTCAGTTTCCAGTTAACAAATCAGAGGTGCCATGAAGGCAACCTGCAGAGTGCAAGAACTTGCCTGCAAAGGACTTCAAGATTAAGGAATTAAGAGGATGAAGAGGATGAGGCAAATGACACTGATAAAGAAGAGCTAGAGGGGGGGAATTACAGGGGGAGGGGAGTAGAGAGAAATATAAAAACTAAGTGAAAAGGCTGTTGTGAGGGGAAGAAAAAGGCATTGGTGCCTGACACTGCCACACCTCAAGCAGGAGCTGGGCTGCCATCTGGCCACAGGGCTTGACAATTTGTGGCTTTCTTATAACATGAATTATTTTCTTCCTAGTATTTAATGAATTATCAGGCATTGGAACCATGCCTAGTACGTAGTTCATGTACTATAAAAACAATAATTAAATTAATCTCATTTATTCATGTAAAATTTAAAATAGTCAATTGTTTTATGATTATCATTTTGTGGGCAGTTACATTAAAGATGTGGGAGTTACCAAAGCTTCATTTTTCTAGGTAACACTGATATAAAATTCAGAGAATAATAACATATGGAAAATATGGAAATACAATATAAAATGTTCATTCCTAATGCTCTCTTTAATACCAACATTATTTATTTTATCTCAAAAGTTGCATATTTACAATATGGCCCTTTGCATAATTCATAATGGCATATTAGAAATTACATTTGTTAATCAAAACTCAGCTTCTTTAAAGAAGTAGTATTTAATTCTATGAAAAGTGATACAAAGACTGAACCAGAAAGTTTCTTAGTTACTGCACATTTCATAGCATGCTCACATTCTTAAAATCCAATTTTATGTTTATAAAATCTAATTATGGTCATGCCATAACCAAACTGAGTCTTAACTACCTAAATGTTATTTAAGATTTTAATAAAGCTAAATTTATAATTTGAAATGACATAATATTTCAGCACCATATTCACCAAAATTAATTAATAAGTGAAGAATGCTGATGGCATAGTAGGAATGCAAGAGAAACATATAATTAAGTGAAATTAAAGCAGAAATACTCCCAAGAAATCTCTATCATGATGTTATGCTTTTTATACTGACATATATGTTCATATGTTTCTGTATCTTAGCTCAAATATAATTTCTAAGATAGTTCATATACTTAGGCACACATACAATGTTTTAGACGAAGGAGTTCACTTGAGTTGTTCAGTTAATATGCCCTTATTTTTTCTACAAAATTAATAGGGTCATCTTATTCAGATAAATAACTCCAGAGCAACTAATTAGTCACAGCTGATGACTGATTTTATATTAGTTGAATATTGGGTGAAATGAACGGAAATATTTCAGAACTTTCCTAGGCCATTTGCCAGGAAGAGCTCGTGTGGAAAACAGTGCTAAGATTTCACCTTTGCACTCTGTACTGTCCAAGTGCTTGAACTTGTAAAGACTCATCCCACAAATAACCTCGTGCTCTTTCTGCAAACACACTCAAGTGGAATTGAGCCTAATTTAGTTGGAAAATATTTGAGGCCAAGAAAAATAGCCACACTTATATGGAGCGCAAATAATTCTGGAAATATTAGTTTATTTCCACTCATGATTTCACTTTAAAGAATGCAAAGTTGTTTTTGTTGTTTCATTTATGCATTACATACCTAGAATAATTAATTCAGTTGATTAAAGAAATGAAGGCACTGTTTATATAATAGCAAGAGTTCAGATTCTGTACCTCCAGCCATTTCCCATCCTCACAGAGTCACTTAAACTTATATTATTATTCCCTGGAATGTAATCCTATTCACATCATCTTATAGGAAACAGACAAAACTAGTGCTAGTCTATTTTCCAATTTAAAGTGCAAAATCTGAGGTACTGAATGGATAGACATGGTTACAGGATGAATGTAGAAACTCCATAGAATTTAGAAATAACAAGAAAGAAAATGACATTCATTGATGAAAGAAACTAAGAGAGCCAAGGAAGAGTATCAGAAAAGATTCTAGAAGAAATAAGAGCTGGATAAGGTGTAGGCGCACTTCACAGTCACTGACCAAACCAATCATTCGGCAGATTTTATTTGGTAATTGTTGGTTGCTGTTGTGACTTGATGCCTATGAAATTACTTTATCAATTATCAGGAGAAATGGAATAAAATTATTATTCAATATTTCACTCGGGAGGCAGAGGCAGGCGGATCTCTGTGAGTTCGAGACCAGCCTGGTCTACAGAGCTAGTTCCAGGACAGGCTCCAAAGCCACAGAGAAACCCTGTCTCGAAAAACCAAAAAAAAAAAAAAAAAAAAAAAAAAAAAAAAAAAAAAATTATTATTCAATATTCAAATAAAATTATTATTACTAGTTAGTTAGTTCTTACTTTTTAATTTACATGTATATAATAAGTGAGAAATGTTAACTATTCAGAGAGCATTATAAATTAATATTGACAGATGAAAATAACAGATGCATCAAGAATCTGAACTTGTAGAGAAATATAAAGGTTAAATCTGCTATTAAATATCTAAAATTGAAGCATATAGCATTCCCTGCTTTTATACAAATTCTAAGAATTAGATGTTTAAATAAAAATAAAATGTCTTAAAATGCCATTAATCATGAATTATGGTGTATTTTCAATCTCATTTAGATACCTAAATGCTGTTTAGCACATTCTTGGTTTGGGAAAGTATCAACAAAGTTGATGGTACAATTGATTTTCTAGAATAAAATGGGTTTTAGTCCTTCAAGAGTCACATTAAAATCTAACTTTGAAAATATGATGCTTTCAATAGGAACATATATGTCTAAGTGTCACATGCAAGTTTGCAACTATTCCTCCTGTCTGTTAAAACCTGTGAAGCTCCATGCTTTTTACAAAAACATGTAGTAGTTGGATGAACAGTTAAGGACAAGTAAGAAATGACAACATGGAGCTGGAGAGATGGCTCAGAGGTAAGAGCACTGGCTGCTCTTCCAGGGGTTCTGGATTCAGTTCCTAGCAACTACAGGGTGACCCACAACCATCTATAATGAAATCAGATGCCCCCTTCTGGCAGGGGGGCATCTGATAACACACTGGGCATAGTAGGCACCAAATAAACTCTTGTTCCCCAAAGAAATGTGGTTTTGTTTATGCTGATAACACAAAGCAAAACTGAAATGCTAGTGTCAGTGAATTATATTAACCATGCTCAAGAATGTTGGGCTAAACAAAGTTAAACAGGGGCTTCTCTACCATACAACCTTTCAGAACTGTTAGTGTTCATGTGCACAAACATGGGATAGACATAGACATTTAACATTTCACATTTCTTCACCTCCTTTTGCCCATGAAGTTTCCTTTCCCTCCAAATATATGTCATACGTTCAAAATTACTTCACATGTGAGAGAAGAGTTACCACTCTTTTAATTAACAATCTGTTTTTCAAGGGAAACAAATATACATTGACTATACATTTTTGACTCTCCTATAAAACATTAAAGAACAGATATCAATATAAAAGAAAATGTCACAGCATAGTCTTAGAAAATTAGAACAAAACAGGAGTTTTCATATTCCATCACAAACAGTGTTGCTTCCTCGTTACCTAGAAGAACGAAGGGAGGCAGGACAAGGCCATGGACAACAATGAAGCTATTTGGGTCCAGCAGAAATGGTTCTGCTGAAAAGATGAGCATAACCAATCCCAACCACATCTCACAGGGCCACAAAAGATCCGAGAATGTGGCATCTTATTACAACTATTTGCCCATGGGATTATTTTTCTCCATATTGTCTGAGACACATTGTGAGTTTGAGAGGTCAGCTTGGGCTACATGAAAATATTCTTTCCAAAAAAACCATGTATTTGCTGTTGGAACACATTTTGAACTTCATTGAATAAGAATGCTAACTTTCTTCTCAATTATTATAACCAGGACATAAAAAGAAAGTTTAAGAAAAGTTACCGAACAAAGAAATTAAAATATTATTCTGCTCCCCAGAGAATTGATTCTAGTCCTCCATCCAAGATCTAGAAGTAATAGGAATAATTATATACTTGTCAGGCCTGCTAGAGTATTATGGTCATGGAAAAGGATATATAGAACAGTTGAATGGCTTTTAAAATAACATGTTTCCAGAAATACAAGCAACTAAAATTTGAAGGCTGAAACAAAATTTATAGTGTCCTATGGACCTATAGAGGAGATATATATATATATATATATAAGATATATATATTAAGAGTTTTTCTTAAAGGGAAGAGTTAAAATGGAATTAAGACTTTTATGCTTCATTCAAATTAGAAAAGTAATTAGACAAATAGCTTTTAATAAGTTTTGTAAGAACATGTGTGTTATATGTATAATTAATATTCAGAGCAACAACTACAAATTATTCAAACAAATACATTAAAAATAGATAAATCAAATGAAATTTTAATGATCTGTGTGCTGGATAGTTTTATGTTAATTTGATTCAAGCTCAAATCATCTAAGAGGAAGGAGCCTCAATTGAGAAAATGCCTCCAGAAGATCCGGATGTAGATAGGCCAATAGGGCATTTTCTTAGTGATTGATGGAAGAGAGACCAGCCAGTTGTGGGTGGTGCTCTTCCTAGGCTGGTGGTTCTGGGTTCTATAAGAAAACAGGCTGAGTAAACCATGTGGAACAAGCCAGTAAGCAGCATTCTTCCATGGCTCTGCAATAGCTCCTGCCTCTAGGTTCCTGCCCTGTTTGAGTTCCTGCCCTGACTTCCTTTGATGGTGAGCAGTGATGTGAAAGCATCCCCAAGTTGTTTTGGCCATGGTGTTTCATCACAGCAACAGTAACCCTGACTAAGGCCATCTGTAAATTAATAATAAGACAAGAGGAAGAAATAAAAAATGGGGTACAGACCTAAACAGAGAACTCTCAACAGAGGAATCTAAAATGACTGAAAGACACTTAAGGAAATGCTAAGCATCCTTAGCCATCAGAGAAATGCAAGTCAAAACAACTCTGAGATTCCTTCTTACACCAGTAAGAATTGCCAAAATCAAAACCACTGAAGACAACTTATGCTGGAGAGGTTGGAGGAAAAAGAAAACACTTCTGGATTGCTGGTGGGAATGCAAGCTGGTACAGCCTCATTGGATATCAGTATGGTGAATTCTCAGAAAATTAGGAAACAACCTTCCTCAAGACCCAGCAATACCACTTTTGGGTATATATCCAAAGAATGCTCAATTGTACCACAAGAACATGTGCTCAACTATGTTCATAGCAGCATTATCATTGCCAGAACCTGGAAAGAACTTAAATGTCCTCTACTTAAGAATGGATATTAAAAATGTGGTACATTTACACAATGGAGTACTACACAGCAGAAAAAAATAATGACATCTTGAAATTTGCAGGCAAATGGTGGATCCAGAAAACATCATACTGAGTTAAGTAACCCAGACCAGAAAGACAAATATCATGTGTACTTACTCATAAGTGGTTTTTAAACATAAAGCAAAGAAAAGCAGCCTAAAAATCACAATCTCGGAGAACCTAGACTACAATGAGGACACTAATAGAGACATACATGGATCAAATCTACACAGGAAGTAGAAAAAGACAAGCTCTCCTGAGTTAATTGGGAGCATGGGGACCATGGGAGAGGGTTAAAGGGGAGGGGAGAGAAAGGCAGGAGAGCAAAGAAAAATGTATAGCTCAATAAAATCAATAAAAGAAAAAAGATAAGAGGAAGAAAATAAGCAAAAGGAAAAACTAAAGTAAATAAACAGAACACAGAAAAGAAGATAGCACACTTAGAAAATAACATAATACGTTCCATTATGCATGAGTATAAAACAGCTAATCTAAGTACTCTGGTGTGGGAGGTCCTTCTGTCTATGTGTTGCTTTTATTGGGTAATGAATAAAGAAATTGGTTTGGCCTATAGCAAGGTAGAACTTAGTTAGGTGGGGAAAGCTAGGCTGGATGCTGGGAGAAAGAGGGCAGAGTCACAGAGAAGCCATGTAGCCCCGCCAAAGAGAGACCCTGGAAACTTTACCCAGTAAGCAACAGCCACGTGGCGATACACAGATGAATAGAAATGGGTTAAATTAAGATGTTAAAGCTAGCCAATAAGAAGTTAGAGCTAATCTGTCAAGCAGTGATTTAAATAACATAGTTTCTGCTCTCCCTTCTCTCCTCCAAATCCAATCCATCTGTCTCAGCCCCAGTTCTGTAGCAGATCACCTGTTGAGCCCTTCTCTTCCTCTCTGCCCCCATCTCCAGGATGTCATGCAAATCTCCTCCAACCTTCTTCTCCTCTCATTCCTGTGTCTCATTCTCCAATACCAGCAGGAATTTCCTGGGACCCTACCAGTCAAGCCTGCCATAAACAAGTAGGTCAAAGAAGCAGTAGGCAATCTACAGATCTTTACTAACTTTCCCCAGATCCAGAAAGCCAAAAATGGCATGTATTGACCTATATGCAGATGAGGACACAAGCTATTAAATCAATGATTAAAAAAAACTACAATTCATAGAACCACAAAAGTCAGGTACAGCATAAGAGACGGGGGGGGGGGAGTGGCAGAAAGATCTCCTTAGGAAAGGGAAATAGAATAGTTATGGATAGACTGGGGATAAATATGAGGACTGGAACAGTAACATTAAGAGGGAAGGAGAGAGAGAAGAACAGGGAGCTGAAAGAAGAAATATGGGCAGAGATATTTAAAATAAAGGGCCATTTGAGGAGTAGTATGGAAACATAATACAGTAAAATTTTCCTAAAACATACACACATGAGGCAATCGAAACAAAATCATTGAATAGCTGAGGAGACAGAGCTCCAACGGTGTAGTGATATTTTGTTTGTGTTTTAACAAATAAAGCTTACCTGAAGATCAGAGTGCAGAGCTAAGACACTAGCCACCAGGCAGTGGTGGCACACACCTTTAATCCCAGGACTGGGAAACAGACAAATTTCTGTTAGTTCATCCAGGGCAACATGAAATTGATTCAGTCTAAAAGAGAAAAAGAGATCATACAAGCTGATCTCAGCACTTGGGATCACATGCCTTTAACCCCAGCAATAGGGAGATGGAGACAGGAGTGATATGGCTGGATGGAGAGAGAAATAGGGAGGAGATAGGAACTCAATGCAATCTGAGGAGTAGTGTAGTCTGAAGCATCAGTCTGAGGAGGAAGTCTAAGGAGAGGATCTGAGCAGGTAGAGGTAAGAATTCTGTAATGGTTGGACTAACTGCTTCTCTGATCTTCAGCATTAACCCCTATATCTGACTCTGGGATTTATTATTAATACCAATTAGAATTTGTGCTACACACCTCAGCATCTCTTGTCACCAAATGAAGATTCTAGTACTGGGAATGAGTTAAATATAAGCAAATTCTTACCAAAGAAGTCCCTAAGTGGCCCAAGCTGCTGCCAAGGCTATAGATTACTCTCCAAAACTGATGACAAGACCTGTGGTGGAAGACAACATTTACACAACTCATTGAACACAGAGAAGTTTATGTGATGCCTACCTACACTCTCCACAGTATGAGCTAGTGTTCTTGGTACTGGAAGGTACTCTGCACCCTACCAAAGGAGAAATGAAAATACCAACCCAATTACAAAACCTTCAATCTACAATGCTGTCCTGCCTACAAGATATCCTAAAGCAGTGGTAGCACAAAGCCTGTGGGAGTAACCATCCAATATCTCATTTGACTTAGGGCCCACTCCATGAGATAGAACCCATAATCCATATCTTGTTTGATCAAGAACCTGAGATAGATAGCCCAAATACCTTGGGGGAAACCCAATACTACCACTCTAATAAAGGACAGCAAAACAACAAAAAAACAACCTCAAAGAATATTTTTGTTCTACTCATGGATCAGGTCAACCATCATCAGAGAAGATTCCTCCTGCAGCAGATGGAAAGAGAGCCCCACAGTCAGACAATATGCAGAGAGTAAGGGTCTTCAGAACACACAGCCCTAAAGGAAATGTCTCCACCAAAGCCCTCCCCTCATAGTGCAGGGAACCCTGCAGAAGGGGAGGTAGGAAGAGTGTCAGAGCCAGAGGGCAAGGAGGAAACCGATGAAACAAGGTCCTCCAAACACAGGAAGCAATGTCACAAACTGAGAAGCATAATAAAGTGCTGAATCAAAGTTTATGCATCTCTTTTATCCAGAAGGATTCAGCTGCTACCAAGGACTTCACATTTTTCTACTCAACCCGTGCAAAGGTTTTACACATTTTAAAATTTCTGGCTTCATCAAGTGAAAATTGTGTCTAACATCACCAAGGGTAATTAATAAGCTTCTTACAGATTCAGAAATTTGTCTATGTAGAAGGTACAAATTTCCTTAGACTGTGAATTTCTGGCATTATCATTTTAAATGTTAATACCCATAATGTATAGATTTAAAGTAATTATATACACATTGAACTTTCTGTGCACACTTTTGGGTTTTATATTGTTGTATTCTATTTTGAGTTTATAATATAATTACATCACTTATGTTGAATAGTTTTATGTCAACTTGACACCAGTTAGGTTCATAGGAGAGGATGGACCATTAGTTGAGAAAATTCCTCCATAAGATCAGGCAATAGGCAAACCTGTAAGACATTTTCTTAACTAATGATTGGTGATGGAGGGTCCATAACATTGTAGGTAATGCCAACACTGAGCTGGTGGTTCCGGGTTGTATAAGAAAGCAGGCTCATCAAGCCATAGGGAACAAGCCAGTAAGCAACAACCCTTACCTCTGCATCAGCTCCTGCTTCCAGGATCCAATTCTTTGTGAGTCCCTGTCCTGACATACTACAGTGATGAACTATGACACAGAAATGAAAGCTAAATAAACCCTTTCCTCCCCATCTTGCTTTTGGTCATGGGATTTCATCATAGAAATAGTAACCCTAAGACATCATCTACCCCTTCTTTTTTTTCTCTTTAAACTTTCCCTTATATACCCTTTCTTGATCTCTTTTGAAAATCCAGGGCCTCTTTTTCCATTAATTGTTCTTACATGCCTGTGTTTTATGAAAATCAAACAGAATTAGAAGCAAGCAAGTTGAGGGCTCTACATTAAGCTCATTAAGCTGTCTTTGGTGTCCAACCTAAGTACAAAGAAGGCATTGGCTAATGACTAAATGACCCCTTTCTTTTGTGTACTTGGACAGAAACCCAATGGCCTCCACACTCCAACGCATATCCACACATCTGAAGTGTTTCTGATGAAGTCAGCTGTCATCGAGTTTGTTTACCAGACTTTTTCACACTAACGGAAGATTCTGCTATTTTTACAGGAGACGCCAGTCATTCCCTGGTGTAAAATCACTCCCTGAGCCATTCACTGGCTTAACTGGCAACACTGTCCTTTTCACTGACCATTGCACAATAAAAGAAAAGCTTTCAAATAGTGAATATGTAACAAGGCACCGAGTGATTAAAATTCAGCCCATTATCTCTCTTGCGTTTTATTGCTGCAGGTGCAGCGCACAACTGTGCAGAGGCTTTCTCAGGGCAAGGTTCTCCTTAAAGGAAAACAAGTCTATTTGTGCACCTGCGCTTGCAGAGTCTCCAAGTGAGATGACTGAGGACAGATACTGGGACATAACAACAACAATAACCATTATTCTCACTGAAGTCTGAGTCAGTGTCCTTCTCCAAAAGAGGGGAACAAGAATAAAGCTTGACTTCATGAAGACATCCCCAGAACTACTTGAATTCTAAGAAACCTTGTGTACTAAAATGTGGCAAAGGGAATGCTTTTTTTTTTCCCCAATTAAAGAGATGGTGAACAGCAGCGCTAAGAACTAATGGTGTGTTCCATGTTGTTCATTTGACAGTGATGGCTTACACTTCAACGCCATACATGAGGCATCTGTTGTTCTTTCCACATATTTGCTGACAACCTACTGTAAGACATCACACTTGGGATGTAGTGTAGATGAGAGATTGTATTTTTTTTTAATTTATTTATTTATTAAGGATTTCTGCCTCGTCCCCACAACCGCTTCCCATTTCCCTCCCCCTCCCCCGATCAAGTCCCCCCCCCCCCTCATCTGCTCGAAGAGCAATCAGGGTTCCCTGACCTGTGGGAAGCCCAAGGACTGCCCACCTCTATCCAGGTCTCGTAAGGTGAGCATTCAAACTGCCTAGGCTCCCACAAAGCCAGTACGTGCAGTAGGATCAAAAACCCACTGCAATTGTTCTTGAATTCTCAGTATTCCTCATTGTCCGCTATGTTCAGCTAGTCCGGATTTATCCCATGCTTTTTCAGACCTAGGCCAGCTGGCCTTGGTGAGATCCCAATAGAACATCCCCATTGTCTTAGTGTGTGGGTGCACCCCTCGTGGTCCTGAGTTCCTTGCTCGTGCTCCGTCTCCTTCTGCTCCTGATTTGGACCTTGAGATTTCGGTTTCTCAGGAAATTCGGGATCAACCTACCCCTGGATCCAGCAATACCATTCTTGGGAATATACCCAAGAGAGGCCCTATCATACAACAAAAGTATATGCTCAACTATGTTCATGGCAGCATTGTTTGTAATAGCCAGAACCTGGAAACAACCTAGATGCCCTTCAACGGAAGAATGGATGAAGAAAGTATGGAATATATACATATTAGAGTATTACTCAGCAGTAAAAAACAAGGACTTCTTGAATTTTGCATACAAATGGATGGAAATAGAAAACACTATCCTGAGTGAGGTAAGCCAGACCCAAAAAGAGGAACATGGGATGTACTCACTCATATTTGGTTTCTAGCCATAAATAAAGGACATTGAGCCTATAATTCATGTTCCTAGAGAAGCTAAATAAGGTGAATCCAAAGACAAACACATAGGCATCCTCAGGAATATTAACCTTCATCAGGCAATGAAAGGAGACAGAGACAGAGACCCACACGGGAGCACCGGACAGAAATCTCAAGGTCCAAATCGAGAGATTGTATTTTGTAAATTTAGAAATCTCATGAGCACTCCGGTGTAGTGCTGCCCAGAGGCACTGCTCAGCTTCCATAATGCTGCCAAATAAACCTATCCGCCACTTGAAGGAATTAGCAACTTGTTTAATGTCATTTTTATAAGTACTTTGCTTTAGAGTTTAGTTTAGTTTAGTTTGAAACTTCTTAAGAACTTTTTCAATCCTATGCCTATTGAAACGAGGGTAGATGCCTGCCCACCCCCTCTTTGTAGAGACACGCAGAGAAAAAAAGAGAACATTCCTCTCCAGACGGGCAGCACATCTCAGTTACTATGCATTGGGTTTCTTTGCAAAGAAGGGCAACTTGGGACCATTTATAATAAGCAAAATTACTGTGCCACAGTTCTGGAGTCTAGGAAATCCCAGGTCATGGGCTGACAATGGCCATGACTTTCCTGCTGCTTCATCTCATAATAGAAGGGCAAAGACGGGCAAAGAGAAATGAGGGAAGTCAAACTCTTATAGAACCCAGCTCTACAACAGGCACATTAATCATTCATTTTCCACCCCACATGGCACAACTTTCTTTTCTTTTATTAGTTCTTACTTTCTGACACCATTTCCTTTGCAACTGAGGTTTCAACATTTTCATTCATTCAAGAGACGCATTCAAACTGCGGCAAGGGTCGTGAACTATGTCTAAAGGGACACATAAGTTCTTGGGCCACTTGAAGACATATTTTCCCTCCACAGGTAGCTAGGTGATAAGCTGTCCTCTGAAAAAAGATGGGCATCATTACCCCAGAACTGTCAATGGACTGTGTACTATTTATGGTTGGGCTCATCTAGAATATAAAGAACCCTGTCCACATTAACAACTTTTATTTGTTTTTTGGTCTTATTATTTATTTTAATTTTCACACAAGTATATATTGTATGTTGAGTGCATTCTGCCCATACCCTGCGCCCTCTTTTTCTTCTCCCTCCACCTTCCACACATCACCAACAGTGGAAGGTCATGGGAAGAGGCATGGTCAGAGAAAGAAGAGTCCCACTGAAGCCAGGAAAAGCTCTTCCTCTTCCAATATAGATTAAAGGTCAGTGAGAGATGTGCTTGACAGAGAACAATGCCAAGAAATGTTTTCAATATGGAGGATCACTGGTATTATGAGTAAGAGCAAAGGGTCTAATGCCCTCAGATGGCCTGAGGCATATCTATCTGAAAATACCACCAACAGAGATGTGAGTGGTATCCATGGCTTCCAATAGTGGAGGGGGGAAATTTATCTTTTCAAAGCAGTACATCAGTAAACAGTCTTATGGTTGGAAGAGAACATGGGTCCTGCAAGTAGCTTAAACTGAAGCCTCAGTCCATCAGCTCCCTTCATTCATCCATTAATCTTCAGTACATAGTGCCTATAACCGGTGTGTAAAAGCCATCTTGGTATATCAATCTCTCACGGGCAACAAGGAAGTAATAATTACCATGCCAGTCAGATATCTGTTCACTAAATCACTCTCTGGCAATGCAGTAAGAAAAATACTACAGATGGGATGATCCAATGGGATCCAGGTCCGGAGGTCCAAGGACATGCTTACCTCCCTGGGTAGAATGGAGGGGAGTCAAAGAGCTCCCACTGCAGGGGTCCAGGAGCTGTGATACAGTACTCTCAGTGAGGCTAAGACAATGGTACCTTATTTGGCGAGGAAGTCACATTTTGCTTCTTTTGTGGCTGAGTCACAACTGCAGACTACAGAATCCTCTTTCCAGAGTTCTCCTGATCTCATTGAGCCGCCTCTACTTCCTGCCTGGTCACTGCCCCGCCTATACTTCTTTTCTGGCTAGTGGCCAATCAGCATTTTATTAAAAATAATACAAGTGACAGGATAAATGACCATTGTCCCACAGCACTTTGCCCCCTTAAAAAAAAAAAAAAAGAACTCTCAAGAACTCTGAATCTAATATCCTTTGTTTAGCTTTTCTCCTGACCATTATCCATAACAACTTGTAACCAACATTCTAAACAAACAAACAAAAAATAATCCATAGTCCATTTTTTGGGAATGTGGGCATGGTTTTTCAGGCAACTTCCTGCTCATCGGGGGAGCTGATAATCTTATGGAGACCTAAAGAAAATTTAGAATCATGGTCAAGTCGTGACTGGAGTATCCTGTGAGGCTTGATCATCTCAGGCAGCAGTCTTAAATCTGTTCTGGAGGTAAAACTCAGACATCTGGGCCATTCGCTCCTATCGGAGACTTCTCAGGGAATCTTCCTTGATCAAACCTGACTTTTCTTAACACGGAATGAATCCACAGCAAATGAAAGAATTCTCAGAAAATTCTAAATTCCCATTTCCATAGGAAGCTTTACTGACAACTACATTGGCCTCTAAAATTAACTTTATATAGAGTTTAGTTTCAATAAACAAAATTGTTCACATTTAACAGCATCCTGTGAAATTCTGAAATGATCTAAGTGGATGAAGAAGACTTACTTGAACAGTAAGGTTTATTTGTTTTTTTTTTGTTTTTTTTTTTTTGTAAAAAGATCTCTTTAAAAGATTTTAAAAAGGGCTGTGCAGTGGAGGTGAACGCCTTTAATCCCAGCATTCAGGAGGCAGAGACAGGCAGATCTCTGTGAGGTTGAAGCCAGCCTGGTCTACAAGAGCTAGTTCCAGGACAGACTCCAAAGCTACACAGAGAAACCCTGTCTAGAAAAACAAAAATTTAAAAAAAAAGAAGTAGCAGCAACACTGGCTTGTCCATAACATTTGAAAAGAATCTTACAAAGTCCCCACACTTTGAAAAGTCCATTTAGAAATTCTATTTTCAAGAGTCCTGTATAACACAAGTTAAAAAGTCCAATTTGTTGTACATTAATGTATGTTCTTTGGAGGGTTTTTGTTTGTTCGGTTGGCTGGTTGTTCTTGTACTCTCAACTAAATTTTTTTAGGAAAAAAGTGGAAATAAGAACATTAGTTTAACAAGAATGATAACTGACATGCTCATGTAGGTGTTGGGGAAGCCATGGGGCCTCAATTCTGTAAAAGGAGCTACAGACAACTAAGGAAAGCAGAAGGCATGTTGGAGGAACAGTTTTCTTTCACACTAATTGGTTATCCATCGTGAAAACATACATACAAGTAACATTATATAAATTGAGCAGGATGTGTTAATGTGTTTAGAATATGTATGTATATGTATATATAAACAAGTAATGAGAAAAGAGACCATGAATCTGAAAGAGGGCAAAGAAAGGCTTGGAGGGAAGAAAGGGAAGAAAGAAACTATGCAATTATAATCTCAGAAAATAAGTAGCATTAAAAAATAAGCAATAAATGTTTATTATTCCAAAATTTTCTGTAGTAAGACCACAAAATATCACAAAGTCAATTTCCTACTTAACTGATTTAAAAGTGAAATTTTTGTTATTTATTTTAAAGATGCTTATGGGAACCTATATACCCTCTACTAAAGATTACAGGGGACCAGTGGGATTAAAGTAAAATCCGTGTCCTCAATGAGTTTGTAATCCAGTGGACAGCTGGAAAAGGCCTTTCATGCGGAATGTTAATATAAAACTACAGTTAAGGGGAGCTCACTGGAGATGACCGCTCAGACACAATGGACAACCGGTTAAAAATCTCAATTCCTGGGACCATACCCAAGTGTTCAGGGACCGAGGTGTGGCCCCAAGTGTCCAGAACTTGATTTTTAAGGACAGAGTCCTCATCCGGGCATCCCGCTCAGCAGCTGCAGGGAGCAGGGGGCTTCACAGAATAAACAGTTTGAAGCAAGCAGTTTCAACAGAAGCTGAGTGGTGCACTGGAGGGGGTTTCTCACGAGCAAGCAGTTTTAACAAAGGCTAAGATAAGTTAGCTAGGGCATCCTGACCTTTGCTTCCTAGAACAGGGTTGGGCGGTTTTCCATGGGATTTTCCACCAAGGAGATCAGATTCTAGTTAAACCTGGAAACAGCCTCAGCAAGAATGGATGAACTTTGTACTATCTTACCCCTCCACAAAACAAAACAAAAAGCGATAATGAAAAATTGTAAAATGTATGTATTATATAATGGTATAACATGAGACCTCAAAAGAGAAGGAGAGCAAGATTATTACACACATCAAAAACAACTTGCTAAGTATCACATTAGTCCATGAATAATGGAGAGATGGCTCCATGGGTTAGAGCACTTGCTGATTTTCCTAAGGACCTGGGTGTCCTTCCCAGACCCATTTGTAACTTGGGTTTGGGGGTGCAATGCTTTTTCTCTTCTCTGTAGGCACAAGGTGCACACGATACACAGAGAAGCAGACAAAACAGCCATAAACATAAGATTAAAAAAAAGCAATTTTAAAGTTTTAAATTAAATTTTATTTTGTTTTAAAATGCATAGAAGATGAGGTGCATCGGAGAGGGAGTATCTGTAAGAACAACAAAACAGTTCCTGGAAAAGAGTTATTCTATGACTTAACAAGCAGAGGACGTAAACACAAGAAGCAGAGAGGGCAGTGGAAACAACTGAAAGAAAGCAAGTGGGGAAAGTGAGCTGGAGAAAGTGCTAGGGAACGCTATTAAAGATCCGGGGATACAAAGTACCAAAACCAACCTATGCTTCAGCAGGAACAGCATCCAATCTAAAATGATGCACAGCATAGCTCGAGATGATTCTGGTTCACACCTGTCGTCTCAGTATACCAATGGATTTCTGTCAATTTAAGGTCTGCCAGGGCTACACAGCAAGACCCTATTTCAACAAAACCAAAATAGAAATTAAATAAACTAATAAATAATAAAACTGAAGGGCAGAGCTAAGCACTGGAAACCTCACAAGCACGAGCTGTCCAAACTTCCCCGAATTACAATGTATCACCCAGAATTTGGAGCAAGATGCACTAGAAGTTCTCCAAAATGAACATAATTGAAAATACGATTGTATTTCAAATTGACACCCAATTGTGAAACAACTGTCTCCCAGCTAATCCTTGTCATGGGAAAAATAGCTTATTACCACCAAAATGGAGACTGAAAGCATAATGATCAATCACTTCCAGGAAAGAGCCATATCATTTGAGAGGACATGCATGAGAACGTTTGTTGATGGTGAAGTCATGTGGTAGACTTCCTGCTCTGCTACCAAGTGAGTGTACCAATGCTTGTTCTCACACATGAGTGCCTAGTGATGACAAATTGCCCTACTGTCACAGGCCTCCTGCCCTAGTGTTTATGTTCAGAATAGCAATGTAATAGGATTCCCCAAATCCCTGGGCTTCACAGTTTATACACAGAAATTGTTGTAAACCATTCTTCAAGTTAACAGTCATAATACAATGAAGCAGCCTGTAAAATACCTACCAAGTATTTGTTTCGCTCACCAAACTAGCTAGCATCATTTTCATTTGACATAAAGTCAATGACCGGTAGCGTGGAATTCATAGAAAGATCTTGAAATGTCAGAGCAACTTACTACATTCCAATTATTTCTGATGTAAAAACACGTGTAGACATACAAGATTTAAAAAAGTCTCCCCTCTGTAACATCTGTGATAAGATTCTGTCTTTGCTATACCAGCTTTGAATGCATTCTCTGCTATGTGCTTTAAATTCTAACTTTCAAAGAAATGAGGGTAAGACCTTGTCAAAGCTTCACACAAACATGAAGGAAAAAACATGGAAAAATGAAAACAACACAATATATGATAGATAAGGCATGAGGGAGACGCAGAGCCACACGTCTGCCATTTAACAAAGCACAACTCTAAACAGTAAAATTGTGCCGACCTTCAAAAGACACCCCACCATCAATGGCACTCACGTCAACCTCCCTTTTCACCCCAAGGTGTCAAGACTACACCACAAGGATCGGTATCAGCAGTCCTTCCAGCATTTATATTAACGACAGTTTCTAACTGCCTGTGGCCTCGTGGCTAAAGACATTCGGGCAATTTTTCTGGATTAGCTAATTCAGGCCTAAGAAATAACTTAAGGACTCCAAAACTGCTGCTGAGTTTTTATGTTTCTGAGCTGTTCTTCAGATAAATTTGAATTGCAAATTGAATCAAATAAAAGTTCTCTGTAAACATTTACTGTGTGCATAAAAACGAATCTGTGGTAGAGTGGATTACTGATGTGTGTTTATGACACTGAGAATATTAACTCGGAGAGAAATACACTTTGTATTTTTCCTTCTTCTGAAAGTCTGGTGGCTAAAGTGGTCTTTCTGTTTTGTAAATCTTGAAATACTGTTGTACCCTGAGATGTATCACTGTGAAAAGTTACAGTATGTATTTATATTCATCATAAATAACCAATCCAAAAATTGTTAGGAGAATCTTTATGAAGGTGTGACACAGCCTCTGTCTATACAGACATGTGTGTATGTGTCTGTATGAAATTTTCTTTCTATTTATAATTTTTCCATATAGTATATTCTAATCATATTCTTTCTACTCCCCAACTCATTTCAGGTCCTCCTAACTTCCCTGCTCACACAACTTCCCTTTCTCCCTCTCTCCAACAAAACTCAAAAGTCAAATGAACAGAAAAATTAGTAAAACAAACACAGTGGTGAGTGCATACACACAAAAAAATAACGGAGTATATTTTCTGTTTGCTACTTACTTCTTGGCGTAGGGCCTGCCCTGGGATGTGGCTGATAAGTCCAAGAACAGTGCGTTGGAGAAAACTGTTTCCATTTCCCACTGTGAATTTATTGCAAACAAAGTCTCAATTAGGAGTGGGACTTGCATGCACTTTCCCTTCTCTGGGATGGGATTTTTTTTTTCTTGGTTTAAACTGGTGCCAGGCTTGTGTTTGCTCTCACAGCCTCTATGAATTTACATGTATATCAGACCTGTTGTACGCAGAAGATACTGTTGCCTGGGTGTCATTCATCACCACTGACCCCTCTAAAACATCTACTCCCCTAAGCCCGGGTAGGGAGTAGACAGAGTCATCCCACTTAGTACTCCAAAGTCTCTCACTCTCTGTTCATGGTCCGGTTATGGGTCTCTGTGTTAACTGCCATCTAGTGCAATGGGATGCTTCTGTGATGAGGGCAGAGTGATGCTCTAGTCTATATAGCTTTGGAGTTCTTAATGTATCCCTATTCATTCATGACAGCTATCGCTTCAGCACTTCGATATTGAGACAGCAGGTTTTGCAGGCAAAGTCACAATGCTGAAACAAAAAGTTATCCCTCCTTTCACTGGACTTAATATGAATGCAAATAAAACTCTCACAAAAATTCAATGTGCTAAAATGGAAAACATAAGTAATCAGACAAATATATCAAGAAAGGTGAAATTTCTCCCAGGATAACGCAATAACTCAACAGTGTCTGAGTTTACCTTTGGCTCTGTATTAGCTGTGGGATTTCATTCCTCCCTTTCTCTACTACACACATCCCAATTAAATGGCGCCCAGACTGTTGATATGCAAGTTACTCTGGGACACAAAGATGACCATTACTAATGCAATGAATTAAAATCATTTTAACAAGTAACTGGATGGCGGGATGAATAAATACATGGATGGGCAGATATGAAACTATCAAGGTGCTGCTTCCTAGTGCCCATAATCTAATAGAGATGAGATACTTTCTACATGCTGCTGCATTTTCCCAAATCTTTAATGAGCAACATTTGCAGGACAGTTGATATTCCCCATAGTCATAGTTCCTCAATGGCTATGTCTGCATTCTCCAAGTTATCCTACCTCAAGCAAACCCCGAAGCATTTCTCTTTGAAGCAGTAAAGCACGCTTGTCCAGTGGCGCTGACTCTCTCACTCCTCCGTGCTTGTGCTTCTCGACCATGTTGTTTACATAGCTCTTCTACCAGTTAGGACGCCCTTTTTCATGATACACTTAGTTGGGTATCTAAGCTAGTACTCTGAACTGTAAGGTCCTTAATAAAAGGACTATTTATTTGATGGTTAAGGATGTTGAACATTTCCTTAAGTGTCTTTCAGCCATTTTAGATACATCTGTTGAGTACTCTCTGTTCAGCTCTATACCCCATTTTTGTATCTGGGTTATTTGTTTTTTTGATGACCAATTTCTTGAGTTCTTTGTATATTTTGGAGATCAGCCCTCTGTCCAATGTGGGGTTGGTGAAGATCTTTTCCCATTCTGTAGGCTGTCGTTTTGTTTTGTTGACCATGTCCTTTGCTTTACAGAAGCTTCTCAGTTTTAGGAGGTCCCATTTATTAATTGTTTTTCTTAGTGTCTGTACCATTGGAGCTACATTAAAGAAGTGGTCTCCTGTACCTATGCATTTAAGTAAACTTCTTACTTTCTCTTCTATCAGGTTCAGTGTGGTTGTTTTTATGTTGAAGTCTTTGATCCATTTGGACTTGAGTTTTAAGCATGGCGATAGATATTGATCTATTTTCATTCTTTTACATGTTGATATCCAGATATGCTAGCATCATTTGTTGAATATGCTTTTTTTAACCATAAGAGAAATACAAATCAAAACAACTCCAGATTTAATCTCACCCCTGTAAGAAAGGCCAAGAGCAAAAATACTAATGACAGCTTATGCGGAAGAGGATGTGGGGTAAAGGAAACAGTCCTGCATTGCTGGTGGGAGTGCAAACTGGTACAGATGCTTTGGAAATGAGTATGTCAATTTCTTAGAAAATTAGGAAACAACCTGCCTCAAGACCCAGCAATACCACTTTTGTGTACACACTCAAAGGATGCTCAGTTGTACCACCAGGACATGTGCTCAACTATGTTCATAGCAGCATATTTTCCACAGCAAGAACCTGGGAACAACTTACATGCCCCTCAGCCAAAGAACTGATAAGGAAAATGTGGTACATTTACACAAGGGAGTACTACACAGTGGAAAAAATAATAGCATCTTAAAATTTGTGGGCAAATGGATGGATCTAGAAAACATCATATTGAGTGTGGTAACACAGACCCAGAAAGACAAATGTCATGCATACTCACTGATAAGTGGCTTTTAGACATAAAGCAAAGAAAACCAGCCTAAAATTCACAATCCCAGAGAACCTAGACAACAATGAGGACGCTAAGAGAGACATACATGAGTCTAATCTACATGGGAAGTAGAAAAGAAAAGATCTCTTGATTAAATTTGAAGCATGGGGACCATGGGAGAGGGTTGGAGGGGAGTGGAGAGATAGGGAGGGAAACAAAGAAAAATTTACAGCTCAATAAAAACAAGAATAAATATTAAAAAAAATAAAGGACTATTTCTTGCTTGATTTATCATCCAAAAAGTTTTCATGAAAGGTAACTTATAATAAGTACATACTTACCTTAACCGTAAGAACTCTAAGTTGATTCAGACTATTGATAAGAAACAAAGTATGGCAGCTTGAAGCTGTTGAAACAACCATTAGACTGTCTCTAATAGAGAGATGAGCACTAAGCAGCCACCAAACTGCCTGGATACAAATCCTACTTCTTTTATGTATAACTTGAGTGACCTCCATAACATACTTAACCCTGCTGGGATTAAAATCCAATACTCTCTTCAAAATCAATACTCTCTTCAAAGAGGCTGGTAGACAGCCCATAGTCCTTAGACTGATTGTAAATATTTAGAGACCATCTCTGTAAAGGTGTTACAGTAACACATGTCATACAGAGAGTAGGAAAAAATACAAGAGATAATGTTTTCTATGTGCATATTAATTGCCAATAAATGTTTATTATTATTACTACTATTATCATATCAGAATAGAACTATTCTCTGTACTATAAAGTAAAAGAAGTCTAATTCCTAGATTGCAAAAAGAGAAATTAACTGAAGAGAAATCTTACATTCGAACGTAACACTGAAGGAAGATGAAGGGAGAAATCAATCCATAAAAGTCTTGTGACGCAAGCATGAGGACCTGAGATCTTTGCAAAGAACTCACATGCAGTGATACACACATATAATCACAACACTAGAAAGGCAGGCACAAGTAAATCCCCGGCACTTGCTGGTCAAAAGGCCTGTCCTACTTCATGACCTTCGGGTTAGTGAGAGACCTTTTCTCAAAACACAGTGTTGACAGCTCCCAAGGAATGACATCTGAGATTGTCCTCTGACCTCTACATGTACACAAAAACATGTGCATGTACAACCACCCAAATATGAGGGCAATCACACACGTGAACATGTACACACCCCAAAAACAGAAAAGAAAATACAGCGGAAGAGATCTTAATACCTATTTGTCTTATACGCATCCCAAGAAGCAGATACCACACACAACAAATAGCAAAAATAGTAAAGAATTCACATGCTTAATACCTAGCAAACCAGGTGTATAAAACTGAATAAATAAATAAGAAAGATACCATTTTCCAACAGCAAGATAAGTGCTATACAATTTTAATTGTTCGATCTCAACTGAAAATTAGGCTATTTATATCCTTTTAATCCATCTGAATTTTTTCCCAGAAGTATTATTTATTTTAAATGCAAAAGCTCAAATTAAATGAACTCTAAAATTTGGGAAATAATGAAATCAAGTAATGGATGAGAATAATTACATATTGGAGAATTAAAAACCAATTTAAACTTATAGACTGTTATTTCTCCAAATTCCCTCTAAAATGGCTGTGGTTTATCATCATCTCGAGTTTGGCTAAGCTGTTCTCAACATTCCATTTTTCCGATGTCTTTCAGAAGTCTAAATGTTCAAATTCTAGAACATAGTCAAATTATAAAGAGATCTCAAAACAATACAGGCTATTGCCATTGCCCTTGGTTGCTCCTAGAACTTGGAGGTAAGTAAGACTCTATTACTGAGAAAGCTACAGACCTGCGTGCGATACAGGACTCGAAGGACTCAATCTGTAACTGACCTGGAAACTTCCTCTCTTAGGACTAACATCATAGGCCTAGAAAAAGCCAAGAATACGGCCAAGGTGAAAAAGCCACCAATGGTCCTACACAGCTGGAAAGCTTATAAAATAACCAAGAAAGACAAGGTATCCTAAGTGTGAAATAGTGGTGCTTGTGTCCTGAGGCTAACCATCAGCCATAGTCCAATTAAATTGGACTTAAGGCCCACTGAGTAAAAGGAAATCCACGCCTGGTACTGTAAAGACATAGTGTGGTAAGGCCATGGACTCTAGAGGAGAACCAACTCCTGTTACTTCCCCGAGCCCATATAATTTCTAACTGAATTCTAAATACTTACACCCATAAATAAGTGTAGCTCTTACCCATTATCAAAGAGGCTTATTTTTGCAGCAGAGACCATTACGGAAATCTGCAACTGGTCAACTTGCAAAAAATAACTACTCACTTGTGAACCAATACCAACTGGCAACTCTACAGTAGACCCTGCTTCTAAGACTCAAGGAACATCACAGAAGTGGGAATAGAAGGCACTAAGAGTCAGAGGAACCAGATGCTTGCTGTAAGGCAATATCTTCTACATCTGTAAGGAACTCTAAACAATATTTGTTGAGGTAATTGTTGCCTAAACAAGACCTGGGAAAATGACAACACCAACTGGCATGTCAATGTGGCATTAATGACTAGTTAAAGGAAAGACTCCATTTTCTTCATAAAAGACCCCAATAGGTTATAGAGTCCCAAGTGGTTAGTCATAAACACATATACATATGAGCAATACTAAATAAAATCAGCGTGTTGCATTTATAAAGGTGCGTGTGTGCACATGCATGCTTGTGTTAGTACATGCATGCAAGTGTGTGTGTGCACGCGTGCACATGCACACACACACACACACACACACACACACACACGCTTCTAAATGGAAACAACTTTTTAGATTCGGGCAGGAAGTACTGACTGCAAGCCAAGGTCTGAATTCTTCATTAACCTACTGAAGGGTCCCAAGCTAATAACTAAATTTCTCTAAGCCAATTTCTCCATCTGTGAAGGAAGAAACATGTTACCTCCCCATGATCAAATAAAATAATTCAAAACAATGTCTGATCTTAAATATAAAAGCAACTGCGATGATTCTCCAAAGTTTCAGCGCAGACAACTCAGGGGAAGGTGGGGGAGCACATACAGTTCTACAAACGCACAGGTAAAAAATATCTTCTCCTCTGAGATCCAACCACTAAGAACTGTGCAGCTGAGAGAAATTAGAAGCAGCCATACAAACATCAGGTAGCCCCTTGGACCTCAATGTCTGCTCAGTTCTAGCCTCTGTGTTTGAACACATGCTCTTGACGGCCGTCCAGACAGCTCCGCTAGGGTGACAACAGCATGCTCACAATGTCAGAGATGGACGTTTCAAAAGCAGAGGCAGAAGAGCTCCCTGCTCTGAGGTGGGAGGACACTTAAATCATCCAAGGCAGATGGTTATGTACTTCTTGTTTCAAAGATCCCCAAGGATTATACTTTCCCATATCCCCGAGTTACCTGTCTCGGTGTCTAATCCCCTCTTTCTACTTATGTCCATCTTTATGACCAACCGAACTTTTTCTCTTGCTACAGTTTTAAAGTCTTTCCTTTTATTAGGTCTCCTATGAGAGTCCAGCACATCTGTTCTGTATCTTCCATACAATAACCTTTCAAATGCTCGAAGACAGTCAAATCACCCTTCGTCTTCCCCCTCCAAGTTAAACAGCTCTGATCCCACTGAGCCCTCTCTTAGGACCTGGTCCCTACTCCTTACATCACTCTGGTTGATCTTTGCTGGACTTTCTCCAGAGTCTCCATAGTCTTTGCCAAATGCAAAGACCAAATCGAATGCAGCACTAATGCCAAATAAAGCAGGACTTCTCTTTGCTTCTGTCTTGCTCTCTTGATAAAACATTCCAAGAGGAGTGTGTGTGTCTTTTCTTTTTTTAAAAAAATATATTGCTCCTTCTAAGCCCCTTTGCTATGTAATTATGAATGCTACCATTTCGTGGTACCTTTCTCCAAGGCTTATATCAGATTTCAGGTGCTTCAAATAATTCCTGTTAGTGAAGATGGAGTTTAGAAATACTAGTTTTGAACATTTCTCTACCCACTATAAAAACTAAAAGAGAAAAGCTGTCAAAACAAAATCAGAATTCACACAATCTATAATGTGGCCATCTAATTAAAGTACTATATAATCTAAGAAACTATGCAGTATCTTTAAAAGTTTGCAAAGAACCAAACAAACTAAAAGATTAAAATTTGTTTTTAAACTATATGGACAAGTTTTTGGAAATGGTGAGTCTCAGCACCTTTGAAATTTTGAGTTTTGCTATTTGAATTTACACTCATACTCAATAATACATATTGAACACAGTCTCACAGCTGCATTAATTTTAAGTGCCTGTATGTATTTATCTAGTGGCATATTTCTAAGAGTTGTAGATCTGGAAGCAACTGAAATACCTTGTTTTCAGCTGTTAGAAGAAACGATATTTGAAAACAGCTGAATTCTCTCATGTTTTTCTTTCCGCTTATAATCATGAAACTACCTATATCCGAGTTCTCGTTTCACAAATATTTTAAACCATAATTATGTCAGTTGCTAACATACACATTTAGCAGTTGTTTATATTTCTTGAGATAGTACTTAACCAAATATTTTTAGAAAAGTTAAAATGGGAAGATTTTTGTACCATGGTATATTTTCATTTTAGAAAATCGTGTTTTAAAGTAAAAAATGTCCTTATCTTTTCCTCTGTTTTCTTCAGAGTCCCTTCTGGCTGTCTGCTATGCCTAACAATTCCCCCAAACAGCAGTAGACAGTTCACAATGGTAGGAAGAGGCCAGGCTGCATTTCTGTTTTCACACAAGCAATGTAAAGGTGTTCCTTGCTGTGCAACTCACGGGAGGCTCAGGCCATTGTTACTCTCATCTTCCAGTTGTCAAATACAGCTCACAACAAAAGGAATCTGCCAGCTGGGAGAAGTTACTTGAAGTCTTTATGTCTTACAGAAGTAATGGGAGGAGGAGGAGAGGGAGTGGGAACTTGGATTGATATTTTTTAAAAATCTAATAAAACAGATATGCTACAGGACTAGAACAAACATACAAAATAAAGAATACCTCCACAATAAGTAACTGAAACCAAGATCTCAGTGGGAAGCTACTTTGGAGATGGCCCAAATGGCCAAATAGCAAAAATAAAGCAAATTCTGTGTTAGATAAGATAAAAGACCAAAGTTACTCAACTTATAGGGTGACAAGAGCCTCTGGCTATATTGGTATGGTTCTGGGTCTGAACTTTAATGTACATTAAGAGAAAACTCTATCACACATACATATATGGCCCCTTATATATAAGACATTTATTTTAGTTTTAGGTAGAATTGGAGTCAAAGAAATTCTCAATATGTCTTTGTCTGTGGCAGTGTTAAAACCCACAGATGGTTGAAACAGAAGCAAGAAAATACAGATATGTATAGTAACAGTGGACCCTAGTTACCAGACTGGAAAAGGAGACTTTTCTCTCTGTACCAAGGCTTAGGACATCACATGGGGGGGGGGGGGGTGACTCCCAACATGGTGCTTCTTAATGGAAGCTGATTCTAGAAAAAAATATTTGAAATACATCTTAATTCCTAGAGCCATTTTCAGAAGTAGGGTGGTAAACTGGTTCAGATACTCTGAATATGAGTTTATATATTCATGTTTATATACCACAAGGGATATATCCAGAGACTGGTGTATGCCAGGACAAGTCAGCCCTGTGCATAATAGGAGACATGCCCAGAGCAATTCTTTTCACCATGGAAGAATTTATGAGCATGGTACTAGCAAAAATTTGGACATCTTGGTCAATGACAAAAAATTGAGGACCAGGACTTAAGACCACAGACCAGTAGCTAGCTGACTCCTGACAAACATGACCAAATATTCACTGGAGAAAAGTCAGCATCTTTGACAAATGGCCATTGTCAAACAGCATGTAGAAAAATAAAAGTAACTCCTTGCCTCTTGCAGGGAACAAAATGCAGCTCCGAATGGATCAATGACCTTAACCTAAGACCTGATGCCCTGACTCTTGGGAGAGGAGAAATCGGGAGATACGCTTAGATATACAGGCATGGGAAAGGATTTCAGACCATTACCCTAGTAGTGCAGCCATTAAGACCAATTGATAAAAGGAACTACACAAAACTGAAAAACTTCTATATAGCAAACGACAGTGAAGGAGCAGCATACAAAATGGGAAAATGTCTGCCCAGGATGGGTCTCATCATCTTAAATTGAGCTGTAAGAATTGTAGCAAAGAACTGCAGTGGCTAAAATATGTATATATACAATATTATACCATAATATTATATTATAATAGAACATGATATATATTACATATTATATATATATATAATATACATAAAGATGACAAAAAAGTTAAAGAAGAGGTCACAAACTTAGGCAGTAGGGAAGGACACAAGAGGAGCTAGAGGGGAGATGAAGCAGTAGAAATGTTGTATAAGTATTACTCATGTATGATTCCCAAAACCAACTAAAAACACAGATCTTTAAAAATAACATTTAAGATGCCTAGGATAAACAAAGACTTCATCATGGCTAAGCTCCAGGAAGGCACCACAGTTTTCTAATGACCATCACCAGCCTTAGATAATCTCAAGAGTGATTCTTGAGATGACTGTAAGACATTCCTTTATCAGTCTCTTGAAGGATAGGGGACATAAACCACACTGACAAGTCAGTGCCTGTAAGCAGAGACTACTTGTTTGCTTCCCAGTTGCCCAGACCCGAATAATCACACAGAAACTGTGTTAGTTGCAACACTGCTTGGCCAGTGATTCAGGCATTTCTAGATAGCTCCTACATCTTAAATTAACCGATTTCTATTTATCTGTGTATCACCACAAGGCTGTGGCCTACCTGTAAGTTTTGGCATAAATCTCTGTTTGGATTTCCCACCTGGCTTCATTCTGCCCTGCCATAGGCCAAAGCAGCTTCTTTATTAACCCACTGTAATAAAACATATTCATAGCATACAGAGGGGCATCCCACGTCAAGTGTCAACCACTGCGACTCTTTGCTACAATTCTTGCAGCTCAACTCATGACAATGAGACCCATCCTGGGCAGACACAGGAACAGTCCAGCCTTAAAGCCTCATTTCCAGGGTCTGGAGAAAAGACTGCATTTGGCCTACAGGCATGCATGCAGGCAAAATACTGTATATATAATAAATGAATAAATCTTTAAAAAAAAAAAGAAGATGAAGAAATGTAAAATGATGCAGCTGTGAAGAAAGCAGCATTATGGAATCCACGAAACTGAAAACAAAATGACCATGGGATTCATCGGCAGAACTCCGAGGTAGAGCCAAGATTAAAAACAGATTCCCAGAAAAATATTTATTCATCTATGTTCATAGCTTCCTTATTTTCAGAAGCCCAAAGTGTCCCCTCATGGGTAGATAAACAACACGTAATGTATGTATATGATGTAGCATCCTTTAGAAGGGAGGAAATTTTGATAAGCGCTACAGCAATGAATTTTGAGAACATTGTGATAAATATAATTGCAAAATAAACAACAGTGTGCAGTTCTACCTATGTGGCATAACCAGTGTCAGGACATTTGTACACACATATGCCCAGGATTGGCTCACTTAATTTAGGGTTGCAGCTTTGCAAGATGAAAATGTTCTGATAACTGATTGCACTTGTGAACAGGCCTGAGGCTAATGAACTGCCACTTAAATTTTAAAATAATGAGTTTTCTATGTGTTTTACCACAAATAAAAATCTTTGCAGTATATATAAAACCATTAACTCAAGAATCTCATATAGAGTCTGGGCACTGGGTCCGAATCATCGGGGCACCCAAGCAGGCGGGAGTCTCTTTGTTTCTATGGCCTGCCTGCACCAAGCAGGGTAGGCGCTTTGTTTGTGACCTGCCTACCAGCACGGAGGCCTGATCTCTCGGCGCCAGGAGACCCAGCATTGGGGTGAGTTTCTGACCCTGCAGCGCCAGCCCGGGAAGGGGAGCTCAGAGGTTCCTTGGCCCCCTATCCTTCTTGAGCTCTCGGCAGGGCCCCCACTCCCTGCATACCTCCTCTTTCTTCCTAGCCCACCCAGCTTCCATCCAGAACCCTCCCCACTTTGCCCCACCGCCTTCTTTCTGCACATAACATCACCCAGCCCAGGCAGTCTGGGCACTGGGTCCGAATCATCGGGGCACCCAAGTGGGAGGGAGTCTCTTTGTTTCTATGGCCTGCCTGCACCAAGCAGGGTAGGCGCTTTGTTTGCGACCTGCCCACCAGCACGGATGCCTGATCTCTAGGCGCCAGGAGACCCAGCATTGGGGTGAGTTTCTGACCCTGCGGCGCCAGCCCGGGAAGGGGAGCTCAGAGGTTCCTTGGCCCCCTATCCTTCTTGAGCTCTTGGTAGGGCCCCCACTCCCTGCATACCTCCTCTTTCTTCCTAGCCCACCCAGCTTCCATCCAAAACCCTCCCCAATTTGCCCCACTGCCCTCTTTCTGCACATAACATCACCCAGCCCAGCCTGTCTGGGCACTGGGTCCGAATCCTCGGGGCACCCAAGCAGGCCGGAGTTCCTTTGTTTCTTTGGCCTGCCTGCACCAAGCAGGGTAGGCGCATTGTTTGCCACCTGTCCATCAGCACGGAGGCCTGATCTCTAGGCGCCAGGAGACCCAGCCTTGGGGAGACCCAGCGTTGGGGAGAGACAACGTTGGGGAGATCCAGCATTGGGTAGGCAAGGAGACCTGATCCGGTAAAGAAGATCCATAAGGGAGCATTTGGAAGAAGAGATGGGTAGACGCCAAGGCAAGAATTCGCCCAACAAGCTGAAAAGCAACATGAAGCCACCAGAAACCAGCGACCTCACAATGGGAGGACATGAACACCTTAATCAAGAAGAAGTAGAAAAGGTTGACTTCATGAAAGTGATTGACACTCTTAAACAGCATGTAAAAAAATGCCCTTATAGAAATGGATGAGAAATATAACAGAAAGTTTGAAGAACTGAATAAATCAGTGAATGATACCCTAGAAAACCAAGGAAAAACAATCAAACAGTTAATGGAAACGGTGCAAGACTTGAAAACTGAAATGGAGGCAAAGAAGAAAACACAAACAGAGGGCCGGCTGGTCATGGAAAATTTAAGTAAACAAACAGAGTCTACAGAAACAAGCATAACCAACAGAATACAAGAGATAGAAGAAAGAATCTCAGATTCTGAAGATACCATAGAGAAAATAAACACTCTGATCAAAGAAAACAGCAAGTCCAACAAACTCTCATCACAAAATATTCAGGAAATATGGGACACAATAAAAAGACCAAACCTAAGAATAATAGGAGTAGAAGAAGGAGAAGAAGTGCAGCTCAATGGTCCAGAAAATATATTTAATAAAATTATAGAAGAAAACTTTTCCAACCTAAAGAAAGATATACCTATGAAGGTTCAAGAAGCATACAGAACACCGAATAGGCTGGATCAAAAAAGAACATCCCCTGAGTACAGCAGTAAAAAACAAGGACTTCTTGAATTTTGCATACAAATGGATGGAAATAGAAAACACTATCCTGAGTGAGGTAAGCCAGACCCAAAAAGAGGAACATGGGATGTACTCACTCATATTTGGTTTCTAGCCATAAATAAAGGACATTGAGCTTATAATTCATGTTCCTAGAGAAGCTAAATAAGAAGGTGAATCCAAAGACAAACACATAGGCATCCTCAGGAATATTAACCTTCATCAGGCGATGAAAGGAGACAGAGACAGAGACCCACACGGGAGCACCGGACAGAAATCTCAAGGTCCAAATCAGGAGCAGAAGGAGACGGAGCACGAGCAAGGAACTCAGGACCACGAGGGGTGCACCCACACACTAAGACAATGGGGATGTTCTATTGGGATCTCACCAAGGCCAGCTGGCCTAGGTCTGAAAAAGCATGGGATAAATCCGGACTAGCTGAACATAGCGGACAATGAGGAATACTGAGAATTCAAAAACAATTGCAGTGGGTTTTTGATCCTACTGCACGTACTGGCTTTGTGGGAGCCTAGGCAGTTTGGATGCTCACCTTAGGAGACCTGGATAGAGGTGGGCAGTCCTTGGGCTTCCCACAGGTCAGGGAACCCTGATTGCTCTTCGAGCAGATGAGGGAGGGGGACTTGATCGGGGGAGGGGGAGGGAAATGGGAAGCGGTTGTGGGGACGAGGCAGAAATCCTTAATAAATAAATAAATTTAAAAAAAAAAAAAAAAGAACATCCCCTCGTCATATAATTATCAAAACACAAAGCATACAGAATAAGGAAAGAATATTAAGAGCTGCAAAGGAAAAAGGCCAAATTACTTATAAAGGTAAACCTATCAGACTTACACCTGACTTCTCCATGGAAACCAAGAAAGCCAGAAGGTCCTGGATAGATGTACTTCAGAAACTAAGAGACCATGGATGCAAGCCCAGATTACTATACCCAGCCAAGCTTTCGTTCACTATAAATGGAGAAAATAAAATTTTCCAGGATAAAAACAAATTTAAACAATACGCAGCCACAAATCCAGCCTTACAGAAAGTAATAGAAGGAAAATCACTAACCAAGGAGTCCAACAATGACCACAATAACTCAGACATCTAGAGACCCTTCACCAACACAAATCAAAGAAGGGAAACACACAAACTCTACGACTAAAAAAATGACCGGAGTTAACATCCACTGGTCATTAATATCACTTAATGTCAATGGACTCAACTCACCAATTAAAAGGCACAGGCTAAGAGATTGGATATGAAAACAGGATCCAACATTCTGCTGTTTACAAGAAACACCCCTCAACCACAAAGACAGGCACCTACTCAGAGTAAAGGGCTGGGAAAAGGCTTATCAAGCAAATGGACCTAAGAAACAAGCAGGTGTGGCCATACTAATCTCTAACAAAGTTGACTTCAAACTTAAATCAATCAGAAGAGATGGAGAGGGGCATTTTATACTCATAACAGGAACAGTTCAGCAGGATGAAGTCTCAATTCTGAACATCTATGCCCCTAATTTTAAAGCACCCACGTACATAAAAGAAACATTGCTAAAACTCAAGGCAGCCATCAAACCGCACACACTAATAGTAGGAGACTTCAACACTCCTCTCTCACCAATGGACAGGTCAATCAGACAGAAACCTAACAGAGAAATAAGAGAATTAATGGAGGTAATGAATCAAATGGACTTAACAGACATCTATAGAACATTCCACCCAAATAGGAAAGAATATACCTTCTTCTCTGCAGCTCATGGAACCTTCTCAAAAATCGACCACATAGTTGGTAACAAAGCAAACATCCACAGTTACAAAAAAATATTAGTAACCACCTGTGTCTTATCAGATCACCATGGATTAAAGTTAGAATTCAACAACAATGCTACCCCCAAAAAGCCTACAAACTCATGGAAACTGAACAGTCAACTACTGAACCATACCTGGATTAAGGAAGAAATTAAGAAAGAAATTAAAGTCTTCCTGGAATTCAATGAAAATAAAGAAACAACATACTTAAACTTATGGGACACTATGAAAGCAGTCCTAAGAGGAAAGTTCATAGCACTAAGTGCCCACTTAAAGAAAACAGAGAAAGCTCACATTGGAGACTTAACAGCCCAACTGAAAGCTCTAGAAAAAAAAGAAGCAGACTCACCTAGGAGGAGTAGAAGACTGGAAATAATCAAACTGAGGGCTGAAATCAACAAAATAGAAACACAGAAAACAATACAAAGAATCAATGAAACAAAAAGCTGGTTTCTGGAGAAAATCAACAAGAATGACAAACCCCTATCCAAACTAATCAAACGGCAGAGAGAGAATTTGCAAATTAATAAGATCAGAAATGAAAAGGGGGACATAACCACAGACACAGAGGAAATTCAGAGAATCATTAGATCTTACTACAAAAGCCTATATGCCACAAAACTGGAAAATGTAAAGGAAATGGACACTTTTTTAGATAAATACCATATACCAAAGTTAAACCAGGACCTGGTGAACAATCTAAATAGACCTATTCGTCGCGAAGAATTAGAAGAGGTTATCAAAAACCTCCCTACCAAAAAAAGCCCAGGACCAGATGGTTTCAATGCGGAATTCTACCAGAACTTCCAAGAAGACCTAATACCTATACTCCTTAATGTATTTCACAATATAGAAACAGAAGAGTCATTGCCAAATTCCTTTTATGAAGCTACAGTTACTCTGATAACAAAACCGCACAAAGACTCAACCAAGAAAGAAAATTATAGACCAATCTCACTCATGAACATCGCTGCAAAAATCCTCAACAAAATACTGGCAAACCGAATCCAAGAACACATTAGGAAAATTATCCATTATGATCAAGTAGGCTTCATCCCAGGGATGCAGGGCTGGTTCAACATCCGAAAATCTATCAATGTAATCCAGCATATAAATAAACTGAAAGAAAAAAAACCATATGATCATTTCATTAGATGCTGAAAAAGCATTTGACAAAATTCAACACCCCTTTATGATAAAAGTATTGGAGAGATTAGGGATACAAGGGTCACACCTAAATATAATAAAAGCTATATACAGCAAGCCGACAGCTAACATTAAATTAAATGGAGAGAAACTTAAAGCCATCCCACTAAACTCAGGAACACGACAAGGCTGTCCACTCTCGCCATACCTCTTCAATATAGTACTTGAAGTTCTAGCAATAGCAATAAGACAACATTAGGGGATCAAAGGGATTCGAATTGGAAAGGAAGAAGTTAAACTTTCGTTATTTGCAGATGATATGATAGTGTACATAAGCGACCCCAAAAAATCCACCAAAGAACTTTTACAGCTGATAAACACCTTTAGTAATGTGGCAGGATACAAGATAAACTCCAAAAAATCAGTCGCCCTCTTATACACAAAGGATATGGAAGCAGAGAGGGAAATCAGAGAAGCTTCACCTTTCACAATAGCCACAAACAGCATAAAATATCTTGGGGTAACTCTAACCAAGGAAGTGAAAGATCTATTTGACAAGAACTTTAAGGCATTGAAGAAAGAAATTGAGGAGTATACCAGAAAATGGAAGGACCTTCCTTGCTCTTGGATTGGGAGGATCAACATAGTAAAAATGGCAATTCTACCAAAGGCAATTTATAGATTCAATGCAATCCCCATTAGGGTCCCATCAAAATTCTTCACAGATCTTGAGAGGACAATAATCAACTTTATATGGAAAAACAAAAAACCCAGGATAGCCAAAACAATCCTATACAATTAAAGGATTTTCTGGAGGCATTACCATCCCTGACTTCAAACTCTAGTACAGAGCTACAGTGATGAAAACAGTGTGGTACTGGCATAAAAACAGAGAAGTTGACCAATGGAATCGTATAGAAGACCCGAATTTTAACCCACAAACCTATGAACACCTCATTTTTGATAAAGGAGCCAAAAGTATACAATGGAAGAAAGAAAGCATTTTTAACAAATGGTGCTGGCATAACTGGATGTCAACCTGTAGAAGAATGAAAATAAACCCATATCTATCACCATGCACAAAACTCAAGTCCAAATGGATTAAAGACCTGACTATCAGTCAGAACACAGTGAACCTGATAGAAGAGAAAGTGGGAAGTACCCTACAGGAGATGGGCACAGGAGATCGCTTCCTATGTGTAACCCCAACAGCACAGACTTTAAGGGCAACATTGAATAAATGGGACCTACTAAAACTGAGGAGCTTCTGTAAAGCAAAGACACTGTCACCAAGACAAATAGGCAACCTACTGACTGGGAGAAGATCTTCACCAACCCCGCAACAGACAAAGGTCTGATCTCCAAAATATATAGAGAACTCAGGAAACTAGACTTTAAAATGCTAATTAACCCAATTAAAAAATGGGGCACTGAACTGAACAGAGAATTCTCAGCAGAGGAAGTTCAAATGGCCAAAAGACACTTAAGGTCATGCTCAACCTCCTTAGCAATCAGGGAAATGCAAATCAAAACAACTTTGAGATATTATCTTACACCTGTCAGAATGGCTAAAATAAAAAACTCCAATGATAGCCTTTGCTGGAGAGGCTGCGGAGGAAGGGGTACCCTCATCCATTGCTGGTGGGAATGCAATCTTGTGCAACCACTTTGGAAATCAGTGTTTTGGTTTCTCAGGAAATTCGGGATCAACGTACCCCTGGACCCAGCAATACCACTCCTGGGAATATACCCAAGAGATGCCCTATCACATGACAAGAGCATTTGTTCAACTATGTTCATAGCAGTATTATTTGTAATAGCCAGAACCTGGAAACAACCTAGATGCCCTTCAATGGAAGAATGGATGAAGAAAGTGTGGAATATCTACACATTAGAGTACTATGCTGCGTTAAAAAACAATGACTTCTCAAATTTTGCATGCAAATGGATGGAAATAGAAAACACTATCCTGAGTGAGGTATCCCAGACCCAAAAAGATGAACATGGGATATACTCACTCATAATTGGTTTCTAGCCATAAACAAGGGTCACGGAGTCTACACTTGGTGATCCCAAAGAAGCTAAGTAAGAAGGTGAACCAAAGGAAAAGCATATAGTTGTCCTCTTGGCTATGGGAAGTAGACAAAATTGCCGGGGAGAAAATTGAGATCTTGTGGGTGGGGTGGGTTGGGGGTAAGGGGAGATGGGGAGAGAGGGGGGAGAGGGGGAGAATGGGGGGAGCTTGGGGAAGGGGGAGGATTGGGATGAAGGAAGGTTGGATGGGGGAGCACGGAAGCACGGTTCTTAGTTAAGGGAGCCACTTTAGGGTGGGCAAGAGACTTGACCCTAGAGGGGCTCCCTAGTGCCCAAGATGAGGTTCCCAGTTAGTTCCTTGGGCAGCTGAGGATAGGGAACCTGAAATGACCCTATCCTAGAGCAATACTGACGAATATCTTGCATATCATCATAGAACTTTCATCTGGTGATGGATAGAGACAGAGACCCACACTGGAGCACTGGACTGAGCTCCCAAGGTCCCAAGGAGGAGCAGAAGGAGGGAGAACATGAGCAAAGAATTCGGGACCACGAGGCGTGCATCCACCCACTGAGACAGTGGAGCTGATCTACGGGGAGCTCACCAAGGCCAGCTGGACTGTGACCGAAAAAGCATGGGATAAAACCGGACTCTCTGAACATGGCGAACAATGAGGGCTGATGAGACACCAAGGACAATGGCAGGGGGTTTTGATCCTACTTAATGTGCTGGCTTTGTGGGAGCCTAGCCAGTTTGGATATTCACCTTCCTAGATATGGACAGAGGGGGGAGGACCTAGGACTTAACACAGGGCATGGAACCCTGACTGCTCTGTGGACTGGAGAGGGAGGGGGAGAGGAGTGGGGGGAGGTGGAGAAGTGTGGGAGGAGGGGGAGAAGGGTGGGAGGAGGGGGAGTAGGGTGGGAGGAGGGGAAGGGAAATGGGAGGCTGGGAGGAGGTGGAAACTTGTTTTTTGTTTATGTTTTTTTTCTTCTTTTCACAAAAAAAAAAAAAGAATCTCATATAGGAGCAACTCACCTAATCACATAACCATGCAACAGAAATTACATTTGTTATGGTTTCCAAGACAGGATTTCTCTGTATAGTCTTGGTTCTCCTGTCACTCACTCTACACACCAGGCTGATGTCCAACTTTGAGGTCCACCTGCCATTGCATCGCAAGTGCTGGGATTAAAGGCATGCACCACTATGCCTGGCTAAAGAATTACATTTTCAAAGCATACATTCTACAGGTGCATCAACTGCCACTCTCAAACATGAATTAAAAAGTCACTATTCAACTCTGATTGATAACCTGGTATTTCTCAGGTGCAATGGCTGTCTGGGAAAGGACAGTGCTGTTGAAGAAGGAGATGGCTATTCATACAGAACTCGCCTATAGTTAAGGTGCAAGGGATGGCATAGGCAAGGGAATCTCAGAGAAACGCAGCTGTTGACAAGAGCCTGGCTAGCTAGTCCACATGGACATAGTTCAGATGGACAGGCTGAGGAGACCTCCATGGAGAGGGCCTGCACAAGGATCCAAACGAAAAGGCACAGATACAGGATGGCATGAAGCAGAAAGAACAGCCAGCTTAAGGAGTCTATTTCAAGATGAGGTTCATGCTCCAGGGGAGCAAAATCAGTAAGTAGTGTGGGAACAAAGAGAAAAATCAAAACAACAGAATCACTTTAAAAGCTTGGAATCCACAGAGAAATAACTTCCTATATTCTAGCCTTTTTTTTTTCCCCTGGGAGATTGTTAACTTGCTGTAAGAAGCAGCAATCTCTATCAAAAGGAAATGGTTTTATGGCACCTATGTAAACAAATTTTATTTATTTATTGATGTTGGTTTTTCCAAATCTATTTATAATGCAAATATTTTTACATTACAGAAAAAAAAAAACTAAATGTTCGTCCTAATTTATTCTTAGCTTGAGAAAGTTTGTTATCGCTGTCCAAATCCAGGTGCAAAAACAGCTTTGCTGATGTAACAAATTCACTGGTTAGAGAGAAAGCTACCAAAACACACCTGCACCTTTTCAAAACTGATCAAATAGTGGGTGAAAGCAAGCATACTGAGGCCATGAATGTTTAGTCATCAAAAACCCCATTGTCCCATCGGCTATGTAGAGTGAATTATCAGATTACTTAGATTTGCATAGAGATAAACCTGCATTTCATGACAGCCTCTCCAAAGCCAGTGTCATCAGGCACTACTCGATGCTTACCGTTTCCACAAATAATGTTTTAGTCCTGTGGCTTAATAATTTAGAATAAAGGGAATAGCGACCAAGGAGAAGCCCCCATTCTGAAGCTGCAGCATTTAACGTATTTTATTATTTGAAGCAAAAGAATGTAGTTGTTAAGAATTCAGGCTGCTCCACCAGCTGGCCTGAGCTTTCATCTTGCTTCTGGCCTTTCTTTGTATAAACCCCATAAACTCCGTGTGTTTAGGTTTTCATCTCTACAACAGAGATAATAGTATTTACATCCACCAAGATGGCTGTGAGCATAAAACAAATTGAAACATGCTCAGGGTTCTCCAGCTTGCCTCATGTCAGTAAACGATATTTATAATAAGATCACTACTTATTATTACATCACACAAAACACACATCTATCCATGGTCTATTTTTTCTCCATGAAGACTTGCACATCTATATCCATCATCTGTCTGCATATTTACAAATCTCAACATTTGGGGATGAAAAAAAGACAATAAAGTAATAGTTGAAAAAAGCCATAATGCTGTAAGTTGCGATAAGTAATCTAAATATCGATACTATAATTTAGAAGCCTTGAGGACTGGCAAGATGGCTCAGCATGTAAAACACCTGTTGGCAAGCCTGGGGATCTGAGTTCAATCCCCCAGGGCCACCTGATAGAAGAAGAGAACCAATACCTGCAAGTGGTCCTCTCACCACTACATGTCTGCACAAGTGGTACCCACACACATACACACAAACAAATGTAACAAAAAATGTGAGTCTAGTCAGGCATGATGCTATGTGTCTCTACTGACCGCTGTAGGCAATGTAGTTAGACTTTGTCTCAAAAATATAAAAAGAGAGCTTATTGTTTGGGGGCCTCTGGGCTTCCTGTGGAGGAATCTTACACATGGGACAGAAAATTGTGTTTAATAGTTCATTGCTTCTGAGATCAGAGCTACCTAGACATTAAGGGTAACTCATTTCGATCTCTCTTTTCTATTTTGTGGAGGAGGAATGTTAGGGATAAACAGCATTTTCATGCTGTTTCAGCTAATCCCCCTCTGTACTCTTCTCTCCCAGGTCTCCCTCCCTGCTCCCTGCTCAAAGTTTTAACCCACCGTATTATCTATTCCCTTCTCTATTTCTCTTCAGCCTATGCTCTGCCGCCTTTCCTCCTTTAAGATGACTCTGTCCCCTCTTACTTTCACGGCTTCCAGGAGTGCCTCACGTTAAATAAACAGGACAGAGAGTGGAAGTTAAGACCCATTTATCTATGGTGTCCTTCTGGACCTGGGCTGTCTCACTCTGGAGGTTTTCCAGTTTTATCCATTTCTCTAAAATGTCCTTAATTTCATTTTTCCTTATAGATGAATGGAATCCCATGGTGTATAGGCATCACATTCTGTACTTGATGAACAACTATGCTAATTCCATTTCCTACCTATCGTAATAAGGATGTGCAGTCGTCTCTATGGCATGATAAAATCCTTTGGGTGTCTGCCCAGAAGTGAGAAGGGTCATATGGTAGTCTCGTGTCTACTTTTCTGAGAGACGTCTCTAGTGATTCCAAAGTAGCTTCACTAGTTTACACTTGCATCAGTAGTATTACAAATCTGCCAGGCATGGTGGCACATGCCTTTCATTCTAGCACTTAGGAAGCAGAGGCAGGCAGAACTCTGTAAGTTCAAGGCCAAGCTTTTCTACAAAGCAAATTCCAGAACAACTAGGGCTACACAGAGAAACCCAGTCAGAAAGAAAGAAAGAGAGAGAGAGAGAGAGGGAGGGAGGGAGGGAGGGAGGGAAGGAAGGAAGGAAAAAAGGAAAGAAAGAAGGAAGGAAGGAAGGAAAGAAAGAAAGAAAGAAAGAAAGAAGTGTCAGAAGTCTTGGTTGCATCCACCCCAGAGTTAGACGGTGAGTTTCACACATTTCTCCTGTAAGATTTAGAGAAATAGAAAAAGCCCACTGGAAACTTCTCTTCTTGAAGCTAGAGCTCAAAGGACTGGAAGATGCTTTTCAGGCTGTTGCAGAAAAAAATACATTAGTGTTTTACTCAGTTGTGAGCTTTATAAACTAAAAAAAAGGGGGGGGAGGAAGGAAAAAAGAAAGAAAGAAAGGAAGGAAGAAAGAAAGAAAGAAAGAAAGAAAGAAAGAAATCAACCTGCCAGGCAAGATGAACCCGCTTGTGCAGTAGCGGCATGACAGCTGTAGGGAAACCAATTGCCATCTTGTTGCTTGTGAAGGGAACCCACGGCTGGGCCTGTAAACCAGTTGACAACTCATGCTTGGGGATGTTTTAGACTCAAGTGGGATCTCACTACCATTATTTAACTAAATTCACATACTATCAAACTGCCTTCTTAACATCTGTGTTTAAACCCAAAGACAAATGCTACCCTCAGCCTTAATCCAAGAAGCCTCTCTTGGCAGCCCACAGTGGTAAATGCAGACTTGGGGCTGCCAAGGATGAGAGGATATGTGACTTTTAAGTGCTGGATCCTAAACTAGACCTTTACAGCATCCCCTTTCAGGCTCAGGGAACACTGGGAAAGAGGAGCAACAAGAGAGGAGCAGAAGATAGGGTGAAGGGCCTTTAAATCCTATCCTGCAGACTTGAGGCCTCCATATAATCATCAACTGTGAAAGTATGGCTGCCTGACAAACAAGACTGGCCTGGTCAACAAGCCATCATAGAAGGGAGTCAGGCTCACAGAGACTCACCCCCTTCCTGCTGAACTATTAATATTAATAGATATTGACCCAGGAGACATCACTGTCTTTGGTTCTATTCTCACTGATGATCCAACAACTCTCCAAAGAATAACCGAAACCCATGATTACACAGAAAGTTCTAGTTAAACTCATTCTGTCACAATATAAAATGAGACATGGACATTAGAAAGAGACTTATACAGCAAAGAGGGGGGTCAGGGAAGCATGAGAGTAAACAAGAGAGGGTGGGGATGGGAATAATACCTGCATTACACAGGTATGTGAATTGTCAAAAACAACTGAAAAATAAACAGAAGAAAACATAAAAGATATTCACTTCAAGGGTGTACCTCACACTTTTCTCAATGACAAACACAAAACTAAATAGGTCATTTATAATCGCCGATAGCCATCTATAATCAGAATGATTTTACTAGCAAATTCCTGGACACAGAAACAATTCACTGAATCTTACCTATCCTTAAAAATAATACTGATCATCCACCTTTCCCACTGTCTTCACACCAACCAGCCTAGTTTCTGTGGTATCTGCAAAGGTACAACGGATGCCCTTATCCGCTGTCTAACTGAACTTAAGGCCCACTCCACAGGCGTGGTGCTGGGATATCTAGCCAATTATTTAAGTCCCATGGTTGAGAAGAGAGTCTATGCGTTACTAAACTAGCATAATTCCTAACTACATTCTCAATCATTGTCCATCCTCTGATGAGACTAGCTCTCAGCAAGGGAGAGCCCAAGGGCCCACCTAGGCCCTCTGCATGTGTGTGACCTTTGTGAACCTTGCTCTGTTCGTGGGGCTGCTAGCAGAAGAATCAGAACTAGTCCCTGACACTTGCACTGCCTTTTGGGAACTTGTTCCCCATGCTGGGCTGCCCGACCCAGCCTTGATGCAGGGGGAAGAGCTTGGTCCTGCCTCAACCTGATGCTTTGTTGATGGGAGATCTGCCCCTTTCTGAAAGGAGACAGAGTGGTGGAATGGGGGGATGGAAGATGGGGAAGGAAATGGGAGGAGAGGAGGGAAGGGAAACTTCCATGTGGTCAGTATGTAAAATAAATGAATTAAAAAAAAGTAGCTCTCACTCTTTGTCAAAGTAGCTTCTCCTTGGGGCAGATGGACCCTTAGAGAAAGCCACGTGTAATCACAGTGCATAGACTGTCAGAGGTGTCCAGTCCCAGTAAGTACTCACACAACACAGTCTCTACACCTAAGGCTCAGGGAACATTGCACAAGAGGAGGTAGGAAGATTTCAGGGGCCAGAGGACCAGGAAGTCTGATATGATATTGTGTCTCCTAGAAATGACATAGAAGCTTCACCCATGATACCACAAGAAGATGGCTGCCTACAGAAGATATGAACAGTGATGACATTAACAGGCATGCTAAAGAGGAAGCGGAAACTCTTGTGGGACTCTATCCGTACATAAAGAGCTACGGGCAATTAATGATTGCTGAGAGAAGACTTTCTCAGGGCTGAGCCCCCTCCTTGGTTATTCAACAACAGGTGGTCAGCCCTGAAATCATATACACACAAACAACACTAAATGATCTCAATGGGTTGTGTTTATTTATAGATTTATACATGTATGTGCAGCAATAATTAAAGATAATTAAACAATTATTAAAGGTGACTATAAATTTGAGAGGGAATGAGGGGCTTAAAAGGAAGAGGGGAAGGGGAAAATATTGTAATCATACTTAGAAATAAGTTTAAAAAATAAGCTTAAAAAGAAATACGTTTATAAAGAAAAAGCAAATTGAACAAAATGAGGACAAATCTTAATATGTTGAAAGTGGACATTAGCAAGGTAAATTAATCAATTTATAAGTGACTAGTATCAAAGTGTCTGAAAAGTGGCCAACTTTTATGTTTAAGAGGATCACCTGGGTCAAGGGTACAAGACCCTCACCTTAAGTCACCTTAGAGACACTTTGCATCAACCACAGCAACCTTCGTAGAGATCGCTGGACATTTAGAATTGGGGGCTCCTGACAGTGACTCCCTGGGAATTCCAGAGGCCCATCAGAGTTCTCCAGAAACACTGGTCAGGCCAGTACAACCACAACTGTGCTGGGGCCACACCCACATCCACACTGCCCAGTGTCAGCAAACAGACAAACAGTGTTAAGAGGAGAGGAGGTGGCCCTCCTGTATAAGCAGACTCAGCATGAACCAACTGATGATCCTGCAGCTTCAGCCTAAACCCGCCTACCTGGAGGGTGACACGGGTAAAACTACAAACTGCATTGCAAGAACCCAGATTCACATTGGGCCACAGTTAAGTTTCACATCTCCCTCATCCATGGGAATCAGTGGAACTCACTGCAGGTGGACGTTTTCTGAGGCCCTAGGTTAAAAAGATCCTCAGGAAAAACTATGGTTGACCCCTGGGAGGGAGATAACACTGTGTCCTCACAAAGGGGCAGCAGACAAACCTCTCGCATCGCTCCTTTCCAACCTTGATCGTTTGTCTGTGGCTGCTGGAAACAGCTGGCATGATCACAATGGGGGAAAGAGGGAGGAAGAAAGGGAAGAGGAGGGGGAAGGGGTGCTTCTATGGCCATAGAGCAAAAACAGTTTTGAGGAAGAGGAAATTGTCATAGCAGTGAAGCTTGGTGGATGTGCCCCTTTCACACCCCTTGGCCACAGGAGCTCTTCCTCATCATTAAAGAATACACTGAGCAGGTGTATCTGAGGAACCTCCCCTCTCTGCCACAGCCACCCCCAAAATCTTGGCTTTGTACAAATTCGAGGTATTCCCACGGTGCTTATGCTTGCATTTATTGTTATCTTTTGTAATTATCTTTCTATTGCCATAAAAATGGCTGGGCAGTGGTGGCCCACACCTTTAATCCCAGCACTCGGGAGGCAGAGGCAGGTGGATCTCCATGAGTTTGAGGTCAGCCTGGTCTACAGAGCGAGTTTCAGAACAGGCTCCAAAGCTACAGAGAAATTCTGTCTCAAAACAAACAAAACAAACAAAACAGTGTATTATAAATGGTTTAGTGAGAGAACTGTGCTTAAGAGCACTGGGTGCTCTTCCCAGCATCCTTGTAAAGGTTTGTAACAATCTGTAACTCCAGTTTCAGAGGACCTAACACCTTCTTCTGGCCTCTGTGGGCACCAGGCATGCACTTGGCACACAGGTACACATGCAGCCAAAACACTATACACGTAAAATTAAAATAAAAATGACGACAAGGGAGTTCAGTTTAGAGACATATGACTGTGTGCCTTTGAATGTATTTTAAAAATAATGCCAGGCCTTGTCAATTGCTATTTATATATTTTATCACCCATAGATGGTACTTCACTTATATTAGCAGCCCTTCTCCAATCCTTCATTCCAGAGCTTTGACAATTATGCATCAACTTGGCTTCTGGGTTTACCTATTCTAAGCATTTTGCATAAATTGAACTATAAAATTTATAGTTTGTTCCTTTTATATTGCTGTGCTAATAGAGTTTGACCAAGACAACTCACAGGAGCGTTTATCTGGGCCTATACTCCCAAGGATTAGAGATAACCATGGCAGAGTGGAGACAGGGCAACAGGAGCAGGAAGCTGAGGGCTCATATTTTGAACAGCAATCATGAGACAGAAAGAGTGAACTAGAAATGGTGTCTCTACTTTCCTAGTGTTCGAATTAACCGTGTATACTACCACAACCAGCAACATTTCATCTTTATCAATTTCCAGCTTTAAAAGAACGTTTTCAATCATTAATCAGTGGTTTATTAATAACCAGAAGCAAAGAAAAAAGTAGCTATTATTTTATCTATCACTAGAGGATAGCTTTTCCAGTATGGGAAGGGTAACTCATATTCCATTTTCTGTACTTGAAGTGTAGTGAAGGGTATGCGCCATGGCCCCCATAAGGATGTCAGAGGATAGTGTGTAAGCAGGGCTCCGCTTTCGTCCTGTGGGTCCTAGGGATCATACTCAAGTTGTTAGTCTTGGAGGTTAAGTGACATTTGTCGAACCAGCTCGCTGGCCCTAGTACTTTGTTTTTTGAGCCAGGGTCACATCATACTGCCCAGGTTGTTCTCTACCTTGTGGGATCAAGCCCTCCTTCTGCCTCTGTCTTCGGAGCAGCCTCCACAAACAGCGTCACCGACTGGAAACCAAGTGCTCCAGGGCCTAAGACTATGGGACCATCCCATTCAGAGTACAGTGGGCTTTTGTGCCTGGAACCTTTGGTTTACCCTCATGTTCTCAAGACTCACCTAACAGTACATTGCATTTCCACAACGGAGTAATACTCAGTTATACTTATATACCACAATTCTAGCCATCTGTCAGTTAATAGGCGTTTGGATTGTTTCCCGTTGAAGCTACTACGAATAATGCTGCTTTCAACATTCCTGTATGAGTACTTACCTGCCTGTGTTTTCAGTTCCCTTGGGGATAATCTTAAGAGTAAAATTGCTGGGCCATATGGTAAGAATCTGTTTAATTTTTTGAAAGATTGCCAAGCTGCTTTCCGCTTCCCATTCCCTCCAATGACAGAATTTTACTCACCGGGTCATCAAACTCCTCGAGAGCTGTGACCAAGCCTTGTAATGTGGCCCCAGAACCTGGCACTGTGCCTAATGCATATGGCTGTCTATAGATTTTTGTACATGATTAAAAACTCAAAATATTTTTTCCATATTTTTCCTTCTTCTATGACTCCCTCATGAAAATGTATAACCCTTTCCATTTTATTTAGCATTAAATTCTATTATAAAATGAAGAAAGTATTATTAAGGAAAATACTCCAGCACATCTTCCCATGGCTGCTCTACAATTGCTAAACCAACAGAACTGCAACATTCCTGTAGCATCTCATCTGCAGGCTAGTGAAGGAAGCACACATCTGAACACACATATAGATGGGATCAAACATTTCCCACTTGGTACCTGTTGTTAAGCAAATATTCTCAGCTCTAGGTCTCCCTCTGCTGGCCGTGATGTCAACAACACCAAAATAGATTTTGCAGGGGAAAGAACAAAGTGGCTCCCACATGGGACATGAGGCAACATATGGGACACATCCATAACAGAGACTACCAGAAGAGATGGCAGATGAAAGGGCCTTCCTTTCCTAGAAGCCCTGTGTGGGGACTGACCTCCCGAGACTGGCACTTGAGGATTCTGATCGCTTCCAGCTCCGGACAGTTAAAGAGACCATTTCATAGAAAAATCCACTTTGATCCTCAGATATAAAAAGGACATGTGACATGGACGGATCTTAAACTTTAGACCAACTCCTCTCAATATGAAATAGTTTATATCTCTTAGGAAATGACATGAATGTAAATAAATTTTGTTTCTCCCTGTCTCTGTCCGTCCATCTGTCCCCCTTCAGTCCTTCCGTCCATCCATCCATCCATCCATCCATCTAGCTATCTATCTGAGGTCTTATATAAAACATAAACAATTTATACATTTAACTTGAATAGTTACAAATTAACAGGGTTAGAGGCTGAAGTGACCAACTGTGTGTAAGGTACTGAGGATTATGTGAATCACCTGTGACTCGTGGAACTTTCCTTTAAGGGTGACAATTACCTATTGCTAAGAGTCTGTCACACTACATACAGAACGGGACCTTACAGATGTGATGAAGTTCAGATTTTGGAACCAGGAGCCCATCCTGGATCATCTAGATGGGCCCACATCATCACATGAATCATTGAAGGAGAGAACATTCTCCTGCCATACCAGGAAAGACAACACGCAAGAGGAAGAAGGAAATATCCAAAAGATGGTCCATTATTGCTGGAGGAACAGGACAAATGAACAGAAATATGGACAGACTCTAGCAGAAGAAACCACAAAGAAATGAGGACCATGACCCCCAAACCACAAGTAACAACCTGACTGGCTGGGAGTTAGCCTTAGAGCCTGATCCAGACAAGAATTCAGCCTAAGCAATGGCAGATTACAGTCTTGTGATGTACTGAGTAGGGCTGTCACATTGATGGTAGAAATTATGAACACGTATGGTATTAAATGTCTTGAGCTTATGCACTATGGATACAATAGAAAGCATAAACTGCTGAATATCAATGTGTTAAAATATAGGATTATGTAGTTCTGAAACACAATCATCACGAAAAGGACCATCTAAAGCTGTACCTTTGCAGAACCCATGCACCTCCCAGGCCATGCTACTATGAGTACTTGGGAAATTTCTAATGATAATTACTGATAATTAAATGATAATTTAAAATATAAAAATATCTTGTCTAAGAATAACTCAGTATTTTCTAAGTAATCATCATTTCCAATACTTAAAATTTAATGACTTTTCAAGCTTAAGTAAACAGTTGTTTTAACAACTATTTTTAAAACTGTCTTACAAGCTTGATGCAATTCAACTTAGGAAAATATCTGTTCACTACTTGTCTTTGTGTATATGCACATGTGCCTATGTAGACATGTGGGCTCATGTGTACAAATGCACATACCCGTATGGACGTGCACATGTAGATACCAGAGCACAACCTCAAGTGTTGCTCCTCAGTTCACCACCTGGTTTTATGAGACTGGGTCTCCAACTGTTCTAGAACTCCAGGACGAGGCCACCAGGACCTGCCTCTCTCCACTGGCCCAATACTGGTATCACACACACATGCACATGCTAAGATTTTCACATGATTCTGAAGATCTAACTCAAATCTTCATACTTTCATGGCGAGTCCTTTCCCAAATGAGCTACCTTCCCAGTTCCTAACTACCTATCTCCATAGATTTTATTCAATCCATATTTTATATTACCTCATAGTAATCACGTTAACAAAAACCAGTGATAGTTATTGTCTTTACATGAATCAGTGTTTGAGAAATTCAAGAACATGATAAACAATGCCAAGGTTTATATGCTTCAAAAGTACAAAGACTTCTAAGGCAAATGTCACATATTTTTCGCTTATAAATGCATAAAACCAGTACTAGTGAGTTACTTTTTAACATGACTTTATTGATATAATGACCATATTTTGGAATTCATATTTCTTGAATTAGTAAATCAAACTGCCACACAGCATTACTGCAAGCATGTGACAGTCCCTTGGCTTCCTGACAGCAGGGTCAGGACTGAGAAATTTCAAGTCTTACTGCTCCAAGCAACCTTTGCAATTATCATAGTAGAAAAAGATTGAGTTTTTTTTTCCAGATACTCTAGGATATAACAAAATCTGGATGTGGCGCATGGAGACTTACTTTTTCTGTGTTCTTTCAGCCAATCTTGCAATATCTATAGCTGCCTTTCTTGCTTCGAAATCTTCTCTCTTTACAATCTCTCCTGTCCCTCGATAGCCTAGCTCCACCAACTGGCGAGCCAGGCTTTCATCCTGAGAGGAAAAACAACCAGCAGATGTCTGGGTGAATGGTCTTCAACATATACAAGATGATTGTTTAAATCAAGTGTTTTTTAAAAGGAGACAAGAGCTATTACACATGTGAAATTAGCCTCCTGACAGTACATTGGACAGTACATTGACATTTGGTCTTCTCGTTTAACCAGAGATAGAAGATGAAAAGAGAAACAGCATCAACCACCAACTTTTCTCCAAGGGATCAGAGAACAAAAATCTGTTGTGTTTTTAAACAATTTATGCACACAGCAGTAGACAATTAACAGTGTGTCTTTAAAGCAATATAATTAGAGACAATAGTGTTCATAAAAGAGAGACTTTGAGAATCGACTGCACACAAAGAGAATGGGTTGTGTTCAGAGAGCTCAGTGTTCAGAGTGACTTAAGTCAATTAGTTCATGACACAGAACAGTATGACTTCAAATGCAGCTAAAGAGGAGCAGATGGATTTCCTACTTAGCTAAGAGGATATTGTTCCTGTGTAACCATTTTACCAGTAAGAACAGAAAAGTAAACGCCCAAGAAGATAGCCACAAAATGCCTGAAGTTGATGGAAACAGATTTAGTCATGGAAATTTGCAGTATTTCAGATGCTTTAAGAATTGTATCATAAGCATTATGTGTATGACATACTCAAAAAATAATACTTGTTTTCCCATGTATTGGATATTGTTTTATGATGTTAATAATACAAACTACTAAACCAAATATTTGTTTATCAACAAATAATCACATTAAATGACATGGAAACATTTCAAATACAATGAAAATAGCACATATTATATTTTAGATATCAGCAATGAATACAGTACTAACAAATAAAGACATGAAAAATGCTAGATTACTAATCTGTTCTGCCCATCAAATAACTTATACATTAGCCCTGTTGTTTTAGTAAGAATTAAAAGACCACAAGATGGTCTACACACGCTTACTGGGCCATGATAATGCAAAGCTCCAGGCATGGGAGCATCGAGGCTGCTGCTCTGTAAGATTTCTAACTTATTTCCCTATTGCTGTGTCCAGTGATTGTGAACCACAAAAGTGAGCAAATGCCTCCACCTAGTGGAATTAATCTTTAGTAGAAAATGCAATGCAGATTTGAGGTTTGTTTTCAAATCTAATTTGAGTATAAACTGCATTAAATACACTGCTAAAACAAGTGTGTAGAACAGATTGTACTCAAGACAGTAAGACTGCTCCTTCATAAGAATATAAATGTCTTGTGATCACACAGAATTTTACATACTGAGGACCTTGGAAACGTTTTTGTAGTTACTTATACACTAATTTGCATGCCTTTGTGTTTTGACTCAGTTACACAAAACCATTTGGATAGTTCTGAAACTAGCAATACTTATATATATATTACAACAAATTTGCAAAAGGTATTAGGAATCAAACAAAAGTCAATCATGGCAACATGATGTAGCAGGGTCACGATTCATTTCTACTGTGACAATATAGTTCTAGTGTCTGGGGAAACATGCCACTAAATAGCAATCTATTCAACCAAGCATAGGCCCAAGAATATCCCAGAGATTCACACCTTGTTAAGATGGAATCTTGTCTATAAAATACGGCTTGACTTTTCCCCATCCCTCAATCTCATTAATGACTACAGTTAAGGCTTAACAGTTTTTCTATTACCAAGATTTAAAAGAATATTATTCAACTATAATATGTATATACCAAAAAATCAGAATGACAATTCAAAGGTAATTTTAAATTGTACATAATTTTTTTTCTCTGGCCTCGGATTCAGAAATGTGATATCTAAATCACGAGAAAGGTAATGGCTAGCTACAAACTTCACAATGCCAGGGAAACCACCAGATTGTTTATAACTTCCCTTCTTGACAAATGTAAAATGATTGTTGAAGAAAATGTCAAGACATGCAATCTAATACAAACGATAAATCACTTATGGTCTTGCCCTCAGACAGAGATAATCAGACACTCAGAGGACTAGTCTTCCACGCCTTGCTCTTGGGCATGAATATAAGCAGGCTAGGTTTCCGTGAACGAAGTTAGGAAAGTGTTGAGCAAAGCCTCTCACACCCCACTTCTTTAAATTTAATAACATATCTTGAACGCATTTTCATGAAATATATATATATATAAAATAAAATAAAATTTAGCAATTATACATTTCATAGCTCTGCATGCAGGTACTATCCGTAGCTCATTACTGTGCCTTCCATTTTCTGCCACCCTGTGATGAGTAGCGATGGGTAGTATGTGATGGGTGGTGTGTGCTGCCTCTGAGAAGCATCCAGGTGCTGCTGCCTTTGTTTTCCTCCACATTCAATCATGCGCCTTAGCTGCACTGAATACTCATCTTGATTATTGGTTGTTAGTGATTTCAAGAAGCTGCTCCTTATCGTGGGTTCCTTTTGTGCTTACTAAACTTAGAGTCTGTCGAGGATCTTGGTTTGGTACATCTATCATCTTCTTAAAACTGTTATCCTTTCAAACATTACCCCTGCAGGTTTTGTGAATGCCTCTTTCATGCACATTGGAGTGTTTGACAAAGCCTACACCAGGGGTTCTATTACCTCGGGGATTCTCTGTTTATCTTTGTTTACCTTATGCCTTCTGTTGATATCACATTTTTTATTGTTAGTGAATGAACTGTTTTTTAGCTCAGTCTTTACTTCCTTGTTAAACTCATGTTTTGTTCTAATCAAGTTTCCGTCAAATTTCCTGTGTTTTCCCAGTAATTCTATTCCAGCTCCTGCTAAAGGGGTGTGACAATTTCCCTATATCACAGCATTGCATTATATTGGCTGGACTGCAAATAGCACCTATAGTTTCTAACTTGAACATTCATTGGGTATTTGAACTGAGAATTAAATATTCTGTAAATGTTTTTAAATAATCTATCAAGATAGGACTAGAATTGTATTCAATGCTTTTTCTGCAACTACAGGAATCACATTTTTTTTCTTTTTTAAATTTGACCTATTAATGCTTTAACTTGGTTATTTCCTCTTTAGCAATTTCATATCCTGTATACTTTGGTCATATCCATCTCCCACTCCCCTTAACTCTTCCTGGACACCCACAGTAGTCCTCCCTCTACCTACATACCCTCTCCTTTTGTCTTCTTGCAACTCAATGAGTTCATTAGTACTACATGCTCAAATACTGGCTGCTCTTATTGGTTTGACTTTGTGCTAGTAACCATAACTGTAGTGTGTTTGAGTTTCATCTCGAATTTCTCTACCTCCTACAACTGTAGTACATTGTGCCTTCGGGAAGAACATCAACTGATCATCTAGTTAAAAGTGTTGAGACATCTGTAGCCTCTCCAACCAGCAACTCTTAAAGAGGTATTCCATGCCGGACACAGATTTCCATTTGATAACTCATGCTTCAAGAGAAAGCACTGCCCAACCTTGAAGACTATCAGTATCCTAACTCCTTCTCTCTTTTTAAAATCATATTTTAAGTAGTTTATAGAATGCTGAGTTTCCATAGAAGTTTTGTTTAACTTATCCATTCTCTCCTTTCCCATACCACCCCACCACATCCCCACTTAACCCTTTAACCCTAGTATCTGTTTTTGATGTCTAATTAAAATATAATGATTATACATATTTATAATGATAAGCATATCTTACCTCACATGTCATTTCACTTTTATATCTTAAACATATTTCTGCACTCACTTTTACTTTTTTATTCAGTTCTCAAAATTAGTCTTAGCACTTGTATTATGCTTTCCTTGGTTGATATGAGAGTTATTCAAGGCCTACAAAACTTGATGTAGTTTTAAGATGTGACCAGAGTTGAGTGTAAACACACAAATCAGACAGTTGCATGCTTTACCTGTCAATACTGATACCCAGTTTATTTGGAAGAGTAGGCTTGTAACTACCAAAAATGATGGGAATCTCTGTCTTGCTTTAAAATTGAAACATCCTGCCTCCGGAATATGCTTTGTAAATCCCTCCAGGGCCCCACTCATAAAGGGAAAAAGAATAAATTTCAGCAAATAGGGTGGGTTACTTCTGTGATACCCAGGAATGTAAAATAATACACAGCCTAAGCCTACAAAATCGGAAAAGATATTCACCAACTCCACATCTGAAAGAGGGCTAATCTCCAAAATATATAAAGAACTCAAAAAACTAGACATCAAAATACCAAATAATTCAATTTTAAAAAATGAAGTACAGATCAAAACAGAATTCTCAACAGAAGAGTCTCAAATGGCCAAAAGACATATAAAGAATTGCTCAACATCTTTAGGTATCAGGGAAGTGCAAATCAAAATTATTCTGAGATACAATCTTACACCTGTCAAAATGGCTAAGATCAAAAACACTAATGACACCTTATGTTGTAGAAAATGTGGAGTAAGGGGAACACTCCTCCACTGATGGTGGGAATGCAAACATTTACAGCCACCCTGGAAATCAGAAACAACAGTTTCTAAGAAAACTGGGAATCAACCTACCTCAGAATCCAGCAATATCACTCCTAGGCATATACCCAAAGGATGCACAAACATACTACAAAGATATTTGTTCACCTATGTTCATAGCAGCATTATTTGTAATAGCCAGAACCTGGAAACAATCTAGATGCTCCTCAACCGAAGAATAAATAAAGAAAATGTGGTATATTTACAAAATGGAGTATTACTCAGCAGTAAAGGAAGGAAGGAAGGAAGGAAGGAAAGAAGGAAGGAAACAATGACGTATTGAAATTTGCAGGCAAATAGATGGAACTAAAAAAAAAAAAAAGTCCTGTGTAAGGTAACCCAGACCCAGAAAGACAAACTCCATATGTACTCACTCATGAGTGAATATTAGACTTAATGAAAAGGATAGCCAGGCTACAGTCCACAACCCCAGAGAAGCTTAGTAAAAAGGAGGACCCTAATAAGGACACATATGCAGGGCCAGGAAAGAGAAATAGTTAAGATCTCCTGGGCAAACTGGGAAGGGGAGTAGAAGGGAGGGAATAGGTAATGGGAACAAGACTGTTCAAGATGGTTGAGTTGGGGGAGACATACAGGGGGAGCATTGTATGAGATAGCTTAATAGAGGAAGTCATTATGAAGTTAGGGAGAAACCAGGTGCTAGGGAAATTCCCAGGAATCCACAAGGATGACCCCCACTGAGACTCCTAGCAATAGTGGAGAAGGTGCCTGAACTGTATAATCAGATTAGTGACTATGCTAATTGTCATCATCGAACCTACTACATCCAGTAACTGATGGAAGCAGAAGCATTGATCCACAGCCAAGCACTAGGTTGAGCTCCTGGAACTGAGTGGAAGAGAGAGAAGAGGGATCATATGATCAAGTAGGGACAAGATCGTGATTGGGAAAACCACAGAGACAGCTGACCCAAGCTAGTGAGAGCTCATGGATTCTGGACTGACAGCTGGACATCCTGCATGGAACTGAACTAAGCCCTCCGAATGTGGGTGACACTTATGTGACTTGATCTGTTGGGGAGAGGCCTGGAAGTAGGACTTATTTTGGGTACATAAACTGACATTTTGGAGCCCATTTCCTATAGAGGTATGCCTTGCTCAGCTTTGATACAAAAGGGAGGGGTTTGGTCCTGCCTCAACTTGGTATACCAGGTTTTGTTGTCTCCCCAAAGGAGGTCTTACCTCCTCTGAAGAGTGGACAGGGGTAGGATGGGGGGAAGTAGGAGGCAAAAGAAAGAGAGGGAGGGGGAACTGGAGCTAGTATGTAAAATTAATTTTTTAAATATAAAATATAAATAAAATAATACACAGCCTGGCTTCAAAGTTACTTTGATAGGGCCTATATAGGCAAAAAGGCAAACCACAACTATGCATTCCATATACCAGTTGCTCCCACCATACAGATGAGCTATTCCACCATCCCAACGGTACTTTCCACAACATTATTACTGCTTAACCCAAATTATCAGTACTCCCTGAACTACAAAGATGCACCGTTACTTACATCTGCAGAGCTTACCCAGTGGTTTCTTCATACAGTAGAGCCAAGTCAACTGATTCACCTGACATGAGATCAAGGTACCAAGCATCCCAGCTATAATGGAGAGTCTATATTGATGTTCTACCTGCCAGAGCCATTACTGGATAGTTCACCCAAAAATCACAAGCTAGAGAGTAAGAAATATGTAAATAATAAAAAGCAGAATATCATTAATAAAATATTTGTAGAAAGACTTTATGCATCAGTAACTACCTTGGATGTAAATGGACTAATTTATCAAATAAAAATAAAGAGAAGAGAATAGATTGACTGGATAGATGCAGAAGTAAAATCCAATTATGTGCTGCCAACAAGATGCCCATCTCACTTTTAAAGTAACTGAAAGTGGAGGAATGGAAATGATGCCCCATGCCAATAGAAACCAAAAAAAAAAAAGCATACACACACACACATACACACGCACACACAAATGTTAAAGGTTCTGAAATGGAAGATAAATTGATAAATTGCAACACATTGAAAATCAGAAATTAACTCACTTTCAAAAATGGGAGAATTATTCAGAGAGAAAATTAATAATGAAACTCACTGGAGTTGAATTATACTTGAGTCTAACTTATAAAGCATATAAACATTCTATAGAGAAATGTGTAGAAACTCACACACTTGGGAGGTTTGAAGGGAGAGGATTTCTGTCAAATGGCTCTCACAATCAAGTTAATAACATAGGCTGAGGTCAGTCTGATATCCTACTCTGTAACTGCCAAGTTTATTTAACTTGCCTTTAAATGATTAATGCAGCCACCATTGTTGTAAGATTGGAGGGAAAAATGTTGTAATTGAATTATAATCTCAGACATAGAATTTTTGGAGCCTTTTTTGGCGAGGCAGTCACATCTTACTTCGTCCGAGGCTGGGTTATGACTGCAGACTGAAACTTTCCTCTTCCCATAACTCTCATGGCCACACCTCTACTTTCTGCCTGGTCACCATTGCCCTGCCTATACTTCCTACTGGGCTACTGGCTAATCAGCATTTTATTTAAAATAATACAAGTAACAGGATAAAAGACATTGTCCCACAGCATTATAGGTATTAAAAAAATCAATGGTATAAAAAATATTTTAAACTTAATCATAGAAAAAAAATCCCCAATCTAAAGAAAGAGATGCCAATCAAGGTATAAAAGCATACAGAACACGAAGCAGAAAAGACAAACTCCTCACAACACATAATAATCAAGATTAAAGGGACAGAATAAAGAATGGATATTAAAAGCTGCAAGAGAAAAAGAGCAAGTCACAAGTACAGGAAGGTCCATTAGAACAGAAGCTGGCTTTTCTTTCAGATAATCTTTATTTAAATGTTTCTCATGCACTGTATCTTGATTATATTCTTTATTCCAATTCCTCCCAGGTCTCCCCATCTCCCTTTTTCAACACTTCATGCTTGCTCTTGTTATCCCCCTGATTCAAAAAATAACAAAACAAACAATCTAAGAGAAAATAAAATAAATCAAAAATAGCAACAATATATGGAATCCATTTTGGGTTGGCCAAATACTCCTGGACATGGGGTCTGCCCTGAATTATGATTGACATACCTGGCAGTACTTCACTAGAGAAAACTGATTTTCCATTTCCAGATAGCAGTTGCAAATAATTTCCTGGGTAGAAGTGGAACTTTGTGTCCACTTCTCCCTTTGAAGTGCTGCAATTTTGTGTGGTGTCAACTTGTTCAGGTCTGATGCCTTCTGTCACAGACTATTTGAGTTCACATATGTATCAGTCCATTGTCTGGAAAATGCTATTTTCTCGGAGTCATTCACTACCTCTGGCTCTTATAATCCTTCCTCCTCCTCTTCCACATAGATCCTACACCTAGAAAGAAGTTTGATTAAGCCATCCCATTTAGGAATGAGAGCTGCAGAGTCTCTCACTGTGTGCACACAGCCCAGTTACATGCCTCTGTGTTAACTATCTGTTTCAAGAAGAAGCTTCTCTGATGATGACTGACAGATGCTCTGATCTATTGGTATAGTAATATGCCATTAGGCATACACTAACTATCAACTTCAGTTAGGAGCTGTGTAAGGATAAGTCCCGCCCCTTGGGGGGCGTGTTCGCCTCGGGCTAATGTTTGCCTATAAATTTGGCGAGCATGCTACCAGCCTTCGCTTCTGCTTTCCTGGTCTCCGAGGGAACGGTGGTTCTGTAAGTCTATTTCTACATTAAAGCTATAAATATATATATATTTTTACAATCTGTCTGCATTCGTTTACGCCAATACATTTTGGCGTCCAACGTGGGCTATTTTGCCCCCGACTCAAGCGGGTTGCCCGCTAGCTAACACAGCACCCTCCTGGGTGCTGTTTTTTAGTTCGTGACTCGGGCCCCAGTGCCGAGTCTGAGACACACTCGGCCACACAGGCCCATTCTGCCTGCCTTGGCTAAGTTTGCAGCGGAACCCCACTGCCTGAATTAGCAAAAGCTCAAGTACTTGTGGTTTTGCAACAAAAGCCGCCACAGTGGCAGATTTGGTCTGATATAAAGTGACTTGGCCGGGCAGTGGTGGCACACACCTTTGATACCAGCACTTGGGAGGCAAAGGCAGGCGGATCTCTGTGAGTTTGAGGCCAGCCTGGTCTACAAGAGCTAGTTCTATAGGACAGGCTCCAAAAACACAGAGACCACCACTGGCAGGAACCGATCATTGCAGGTAAAAAATTTGTCTTTTATAAATAAAATGACTGAACACATTAATATTCAAGAATTTAACAGTTTTTTTAATTGTACCATGTGGGAGATTTTACAAGAGGTGTCTATCACCCCACATCTATGGATCCTTCTGGGATTCATAGTTTTTATTGCCAATAAATGGTTTGATAATAGAAATATGATAAAGTCTTTACGAGACGAATCCAGGATTCTTAAGGCAGAGATTGAACGCTTAAAAACAATTGAGAATCAGTTTGAAGTTCTCCAGGCTGATGTTAAGGAGAAATTCATTACTATGGAAGAGGGAACAGCTGGTCTGGATCGTAAGCTTCAGTCCCTGTCAGTAGGAACTGAAAAATTAGTGGCTGATATTAAGGAGAAATTCATTACTATGGAAGAGGGAACAGCTGATTTGGATTGTAAGCTTCAGTCCCTTTCAGTAGGAACTGAAACATTAGTGGCTGATATTAAGGAGAAATGCATTACTATGGAAGAGGGAACAGCTGATCTGGATCATAAGCTTCAGTCCCTTTCTGTAGGAAATGAAACATTAACTGAGAGAATCAAAATTGCTGAATGTGACAATTGGATTTTGTCTAAAGCTTATGACAGATTGACAGAAAGATTGTCAATACAAGAAGGCACGGTTTATGCCATAAAAATTATGTCCAAAGATGAGATGTTATCTCTAACGGACAAACTTCATACTTTAGAATCCTCAATGAAGGTTTTGGAACATAATTCTGGACAGGAGATTCAGACATTGCAGAAGGCAATGGTGAATAGAATTGAAAAGACTGAGGAATTTCTAAATTCTGATGAAGAAGAGCAAAGGGTAGAAAGGCAAATTTTAACTACCTCTGTGGGTAAATCTCTCCGGGACAATTTCCACAAAGCTCTACCTACAGCTCTACCTGCCTTTCCAGTAATAACAACAGAGAAGGTGATTGGTTCCAAAAACCCTAGGGTCATCAAGGAGGATACATGGGAGCCTGTCCTTATGAATGATCTCAAGGAAATAAAACAGGCTGTCATGACTTTTGGGATGCAAGCCTCTTTTGTTAAAGAGATGCTAAGAACTTGGGCAACAACAAGCAGAGTAACCCCCTCGGACTGGCTCCAGCTGAGCTCTGCAGTACTTGAGAGTGGACCGCAATTGAAAAGGAAATGCTTATTCAGGCACGAGGTTAGACTCTTAGAACAGCAGAAAAAAGCGAAGGAAATTGACATTTCCCTAGATAAAATTCTAGGTGAAGGGCTCTTTTCCGACCCTCAGGAACAAGCTAATTTGGATGAAAACACACTCTCCGTGTGTACTACAGCAGCCTTAAGTGCTTGGGACAGGGTACAAGACCCAGGACAGAGAATGGAATCATTTGTCAGAGTTAAACAGGGTCAGAGAGAACCCTTTAGTGACTTTTTACAAAGATTAACTAAGGCTGTACAAATAGGAATATCTGACCCAGAAGCAAGACATATAATGATTGAGTCTTTGGCTTATGAAAATGCAAATGTGGAATGCAAAAGGATTTTGGGGCCTTTAAAGCTCAGATCAGCACCCTTGGAAGAATGGGTCTTGCATACACTAAATGTTGATACATTTGATTATGGCACTGAAGCATGGGTAGAAGGAGCAATTTCCAAGGGTAAAAGGAGACACCAGAATACCAAATGTTTTAATTGTGGCAAAATGGGTCATATGAAAAGGAATTGTAGACAACGGATTTTCAGGAACAATAATAATAATGTATCTTTCAGAAATAATAATAATAATAATAATAATAATAATAATGCATCTTCTAGAAATAACAGAAATAGGACTCAGCCTTCAGGTTCATGTAGAAGATGTGGAAAAGGCAGACATTGGACGAATGAATGCAGGTCTACAGGAGATAGACAAAGCAACCTGATACAGTCGGGAAACGTGGGGGGGGGGGGGGCTCAAAAGCCCCCATGGCAAACGTGGTTCAGTCATTTCCAGTTTCTGCAGAGAACGTGCCTCGTCAGGACAATTAGGAAGCCCCATGCCTACTGTTACAAGCAATAATGATCAGAAAGATAAGTGACATGTGTTTTGGCAAACTTCTATAAATTATCAAAGACCTAAACTGAGAGTGTGTGTAAATGGCATTTTTATTACTGGCCTGCTGGACACAGGTGCTGATGTAAGTATCACTACCCCAGAATCTTGGCATCTGTGCTGGCCTCTTCAGAATGTAAATGTTCAGCTCCTGGGAATTGGAATCCTATCTCGAGTAAGGCAGAGCACGAGATGGGTTGAATGTATAGGGCTAAGGGACAAATAGGAAAATTAAGGCCATATGTAGCCAATATCGCAATGAATTGATGGGGTCGTGACCTATTACAACAATTGAATACCAAAATTAACATTCATGCTACTTCTAGAGCCTATATTTCTGAGAATAATATTAAAAGATATTACAAATGGAGAAAACCGGCCATTCGGGCTGTACAAGTACAAGCAATTGATGTCCCTTCAGAGATACCAACAGCCTTGCCTCTAAAATGGTTGACTGAGAAACCAATATGGACAAAGCAATGGCCTTTAGCTGAGGAAAAGTTACAGGCTTTAGAGCAGCTGGTACAAGAACAATTAGATGCTGGACATATAGAAGAATCTACCAGCCCTTGGAATTCTCCTGTATTTGTGGTTAAGAAAAAATCAGGTAAATGGAGCATGGTGACAGATCTCAGGGCCATCAACAAGGTTATTCAACCTATGGGCCCTCTGCAATCTGGAATTCCTTTGCCCTCTTTATTACCAAAAGGATGGCCTCTCATAGTTATTGATTTAAAGGATTGTTTTTTCACTATACCTTTGCAAAAAGAAGATAGAGAAAAGTTTGCCTTCACAGTGCCTACTTATAACAATTCTCAACCTTCGAGGAGGTTCCACTGGACCGTCCTCCCCCAAGGTATATTAAATAGCCCCTCCCTGTGCCAATATTTTGTGAATCAACCATTGCAAATAATACGCAAGAAATTTCCCAAATCTGTAGTATACCATTACATGGACGACATTTTGTTATCCGATTCAAACATGGATACCTTGAACAGACTGTTTGAAGAAATAAAGATACTTTTACCTAAATGGGGATTGCAAATCGCTTCTGAAAAGATTCAGAAGGGAGATTCTGTTAATTATTTAGGTTATAAAATAGGTTTGCAAAAAATTAAGACACAAAAAGCATAAATTAGGAGAGATCGCCTACGGACTCTTAATGGCTTTCAAAGACTGTTAGGAGACATTTCCAGTCTACGACCAGCTATTGGAATAACACCTGATCTAATAATTCATTTGAACAAAACCTTGGATGGTGATAAAGATTTAAACAGTCCCAGAGAATTAACAGCTGAAGCAGAAAAGGAACTGACAATGATTGAGGAAAAATTACAACAGGCATATGTGGACAGGGTGAATCCACAGCTCGATTGTATTCTCGTCATACTACCATCAAAAATTTCTCCTACAGGAATTTTAATGCAGAGAGATAATATTATTTTGGAATGGATCTTTTTACCACATAAACCAAGTAAGAAACTGAAAACTAATGTGGAAAAAGTCTCTGAGTTAATTATAAAAGGCAACCTGAGACTTCGTCAACTAGCAGGCATAGACCCAGGAGAAATTATAGTGCCTTTCACTGCTGATGAACTAAAGAAATTATGGGAAGATAATGAACCATGGCAAATAGCTTGTGCTAATATTTTGGGAGACATTAATAACAACTATCCAAACAGCAAGAGGCTTAACTTCATAAAGAGAACTTCTTGGATTCTTCCTCGAATTGTCCGTGATGCTCCAATAACTGGAGCCCGTACATTCTATACTGATGCCAATAAATCAGGGAAAGCAGGTAACAAATAAGAAGACTTGGGGCCGGGCGGTGGTGGCACACGCCTTTAATCCCAGCACTCGGGAGGCAGAGGCAGGCGGATCTCTGTGAGTTCGAGACCAGCCTGGTCTACAGAGCTAGTTCCAGGACAGGCTCCAAAGCCACAGAGAAACCCTGTCTCGAAAAACCAAAAAGAAAAAAAAAAAGGAGACTTGGGTATGGTGGAACAAAGTACGTATAATTCTGTCCAGAAGGCAGAATTATATGCCATTCTTATGGTGCTAAGGGATTTTTAAAGAACCTATTAATATAGTTACAGATTCACAATACGCAGAAAGAGTTATTTTACATATTGAAACTGCTGAATTGATACCTGATGATACAGAACTAACCTCATTGTTTCTCCAGGTTCAAGATTTGATCAGGAACAGGCTTTGCCCTATGTACATAACACACATCCGATCCCACACAGGTCTGCCAGGTCCTCTAGCACAAGGTAATGCAGAAATTGATCAATTATTGATTGGTAGTGTGCTACAAGCCTCTGAATTTCATAAAAAACATCATGTTAATAGCAAAGGTTTGAAGAAAGAGTTTTCAATTACATGGCAACAAGCTAAGGAGATTGTAAAGAAATGCCCTACTTGCTCTTTCTATAACCAAACGCCACTGCCTGCAGGGACTAATCCAAAGGGCACCCAAAGGAATGAAATCTGGCAGATGGATGTGTTCCACTTTGCAGAATTTGGCAAATTAAAATATGTTCATCACACCATTGACACTTATTCAGGCTTTCAGTGGGCAACTGCTTTAAGTTCAGAAAAAGCTGATTCAGTAATCACTCATTTATTAGAAGTCATGGCTATCATGGGTATACCTCCACAAATAAAGATGGATAATGGTCCTGCTTATGTCTCTAGGAAAATGAAACGGTTTTTTGATTATTACAATATCAAGCATGTTACAGATATACCATACAATCCTACAGGTCAAGCAGTCATAGAAAGATCAAATCGAACTATAAAGGATATGTTGAACAAACAGAAAGGGGTGGAAAACACCCCCAGAAATAGGTTACATAATGCTTAGTTAACCTTGAATTTTCTCAACGCTAATGAGAAGGGAACAACGGCTGCAGAAAGACATTGGATAATAGAAAAGTCTACTGAACTAAATCAACCAGTTTATTTCAAGGATGTGCTGACCTCACAATGGAAGCCAGGAGATGTGCTATGTTGGGGAAGGGGTTTTGCTCTTATCTCCACAGGTGAGGAAAAATTGTGGATACCGTCAAAATTAATAAAGGTTCGGTTTGAAGAAGAGAAGCCACTTGGAAAAGATAAATAGCAATTCATTCACAAGGATGGTGAGCATACTGATGGGAAGAAATACAGATAGGTTGGGGGCAGGGTTCTTTTCTTATCTCCATAGGAAAATACTCATCTTCAAAGAAATTAAGGGACCCTGAATATTTAATTACTGATGGATGGACACATTTTGTAAGTATTAATTATATATATATATATATATGTCTTATTAAACATTTCTTTATAAATATGTGGAGCTGGTTTTGAAGTTGGACTCTGGCTCAGTCCCTCTCCAATTCCAAGCCTGTTAATAAGAGAAAAACCCAGAGTTTCTGGAGTTTCTGTCTCATGTCAAGAGCCATGATATGGGACAGAAAGAAATATGAGTTTAGAAAACATCTTTGCTTTTCTTCATATCTATCATACATTTCATTGAATATATCTATCATGCCTTTCATTGAAAATATATATGTATGTCTATATGATTAATGTTTAAGTTTTTCACAATGAACAATGAGTTTTTCCTGAAGTGACATTTGAAGTTTCCAGGAAGAAGATGGGGCCCCACAACAACAACTCTACCTGGTTGATATGACGTCATGATACTGATAGCGCTACTACAAGACCTGTTTTGGATACCAGCTGCACAAGACGATCCCAACTTGGTTAGCTGAAATGGTGCACATCTTGTACAACATTCTGGCCAGACCTCCACAAAATTCTCAGAGACTATTTGCAATTTTAAAAGACATTGATCTTGAAATTTGACCATCATTTTACTTTCACAGGATCCCCCAGAAAGAACGTCGCCCCCATGACAGCTGGAAGTAATTCTAGAGCACGACGTCCCCTCTCCCAGTAAAGTTTACCCCTGGGTTTAGGGACATCATTTAGGGGTTGGGAGGTTGGGGGAGGAATTTTATAAGCTCAGGGATCATTTTGAAAAAAAAAAGAGGGAATAATGGGATAATAGATTTATAATTGTGAGTTACTGCTTTTAGACAAATATATTGGTATCCATTCTTGTATATTGATACAAAGTTAAATTATATTGACTATTGTATGCATGCATTTTTCTATCTCTGTTTAAAACATTTTTATGTATTGACATATATTGTATTGATAAATATATATTGTATATATTTACCATATTGTAGTGTACATTTCTACCTCTGATTAAGATACTTATATAATGTTTGTGTATTGATATATATTTACCATATTGCAATGCATATTTGTACAGTGTTTATATTTGGAGGTCATTATCCTCATTTGTTGCACAGTTGTTTATTGTCTTAGTCTTTAAGTTAGATATTGAGAATTATATAGATAAATAGTCATCTAAGTTTGTCATTTATAATTAGACTAATCAGGTTCTTTAGATATATAGAAATTATACTCAGTATAGATAATCTTCGACCTCTTCAAAGAGCTGTAGAAAATGGCCTTTAATCTAACTCAGAGTTTCGTGATAGTGAGACACAATTGATCCTGGCAACACCGCTCTATTCCCGAAAGAATGTTGAGCACCAAAGACACTCCACCTGGAGCCTTTCTATTTGGCAGAACTGGCCTTTGGGCAAAGAAATGCCCATACCTCAACCACTGACAGAGATACAGAGCGTGCATCAATGAATAAAACAGGACTGTCATATCCTGCCAAGACAGGGTAAGATAGTTTTGAAAAGTTCCTTGCCTTTAATAATGGTATATCAGTTATGTTAGGCCTTAGCCAAAATTGGTTGACTCAACTTTGCAAACGAGACTTTGGGTGATTGCCCAGGTAGTCAGTTGTCTCTGTCAATTGTTGCACATTTTGGATATATCTCGTTTGTTGAGTAGTGTTTATTCCCTTCTCAGATCTTTGACGGAGTTGAAGATTATATAATTGTAGTTACTCTCTACATTATTTGGACTCCTTGAGATAGAATGTTTAGCAAAGCTTTTGTTCTCAATATTGTTTGTTATATTTATTATTTGTTGTTATTGTATATAGTTGTATTTGGTTTGGTTCTGTCTTATTTAGACAAAAAGGGGAGATGTAGGTGATGAAGGAAGGTCATTGGTTAAATAAAAAGAAACTGCTTGGCCCTCATTGGTTAGAAGATAGATGGGAGGAGTAAACAGAACAGAACGCTAGTAGGAAGAGGAAGTGAGCTCAGACTCCACAGCTCTCCTCTCAGGAGCAGATGCCTCAGAGAGATGCCATGCTCTCCTCTCCCGGGCAGACGCACGCGATGAAGCAAGCCGCCGGGTTAGACATGCTGAACCTTTCCCAGTAAGACCAGTGCTCACAGATTATTAGAGATGGGTTGATCGGGATGTGAGAATTAGCCTGTAAGGGCTAGAGCTAAAGGGCCAAGCAGTGTTTAAATGAATACAGTTTGTGTGTTGTTATTTCGGAGCCTAAGCTAGCCAGGCTTCCGTGGTGCTGGGGATGCAGCCCTGCTGCTCTTATTACTACATGTAGGGATAAGTCCCGCTCCTTGGGGAGCGTGTTCGCCTCGGGCTAATGTTTGCCTATAAATTTGGCAAGCGTGCTCCCAGCTGTCGCTTCTGCTTTCCTGGTCTCCATGGGAACGGTGGTTCTGTAAGTCTATTTCTACATTAAAGCTATAAATATATATATTTTTACAATCTGTCTGCATTTGTTTACGCCGTTACTGAGCTGACCTTTAAAGGGGAGACTCCAAAAGACATTAGGGCCTGAACATGCTTTACAAGCTCAAAGAGATCACAGATATCATCACAGACTACCATAACCAGCAAAGCTAATAATCACAATCAATGGAAAAAGAAAAGCATTTCACTATAAAAACCAAATCAAAGCAATTCCCAGTAATCCAGCTCTTAATAAGGTACTCCATAGAAAAGAAACTTCATTCTTAAGAGACTAACAACGCCAAGAAGACATGAGGAAAAAATAATCTTAGAATAGCTAGTCAAAAGACAAGGGGGGAAATAGTCACAGCACAACAACATAACAGAAATAAACAACACTCATTAATAACTCTCCATATTAACTGTTTTGTTTGTCCAATAAAAAAGCACAGACTAACAGATCAGATTTGAAAACAGGATCCATCTTCCTGTTACATCAAAGAAATGTCTCACCATCAAGGATAGATATCATCTTAACATAAAGAGATAAAAACAAAACAAAACAGACTTCAAAACTAATCAGAAGAGATAGGGAAGGGATACTATATACTCATTAAAGAAAAAAACTCACCAAAAGGATGTTGCAACTCAATGCACTAAACACAGGGGCATCCAAGTTCATTAAAGAAACAGTGCTGCAGCTAAGATCACATGTTGACCCTCACACAGATATAGTGGGTACCTTCAAGACTCTACTCTCACCAACAGGCAGGTGATTCAGACAAAAACTAAACAGAAAAATGCTGGAATTATGAATCAAATGACCTCGTGGACATCTATAGAATATCCTACCCAAAGACAAAGGAATATACTTTCTTCTCAACAGCCCATGAAACTTCTCCTCACAATTCACCACATATGTGGAGACTCAAAAATATGGGCCAATTCTGCCTTATCTGATGGTCAGAGAGTTTGGAGGTTACTCAAATGATTGACAAACATAGTTTCACATCCCAACTCAAGATGTGACTGCTTGGTTCTTTTATGATTAAAATAGCCCATTCAAGTAGGTCCACGCCATCCTGACAGGTGATCAGGGTGTGCAAATCTACTTCGGCTTCTTCTTTGTAACTACAACTACGTGGTCACCTGGGGTGGGGGTGGCCTTCAGAATAGTGATGTGGAGCAACTTCACTACCTAGACAACAAAATACTAATGATTTAATATCTCAGTGTGATAAAGTGATTGACTGTGTCAACTATCTTTTGCATCATGTTAATAAAGTCTTTTGTTTCCTTTTCCCCCATTTATGTTGGGTATAAAAGGGGTGGAGAATAAATGCGGGTGATTTTAGTAAACACTGGAATACCATTTTGGTATTATTTTATGGGTTTTGTCTTACTGTTTTTAGACATTTTTAAATTCTTTATTTCTATTTCTAAAATTCCCATGCCCCTCTCCTGATAAAAGGTATTTTTGTTGAAGCTGGTCTTCGACATACATATTAGGACACAAAGCGAGACTCAAAAATAGACTTGTCTGTTTGTTTGTTTTTGTTTTTGAGACAGGGTTTCTCTGTTTAGCTTTGGTGCCTGTCCTGGAACTCACTCTATAGACCAGGCTGGCCTCAAACTCACAGATCTGCCTGCCTCTGCCTTCCAAGTACTTGGCTTAAAGGCATGTACCATTACTGCCTGGATCAAAAATATTTTTTAAAAATTGAGATACCACCTTAAACCCTACATGACCACCATAGATTAAAGCTGGATATCAACAATAACAGGCAGATTACAAACTAATAGAAACTAAACAACTCACTGCTGAATGAATATTGTGTAAACACAGAAATCAACAAAGAAATTTAAAACTTTTGTAATTTAATGAAAATTACAACACAACATATTTAACCTATGGGACACAATAAAGGCAATTCTAAGAGGCAAGTTTATAGGACTAAGTACCTACAAACACACACACAAAAAAAATACTAGAGAGAGCTCATATTAATAACAAAACATTTGTGCCAGGCAGTGGTGGCACACACCTTTAATCCCAGCACTTGGGAAACAGAGGCAGGTGGATCTCTGTGAGTTCAAGGCCAGCCAGGTCTACAAGAGTTGGTTCCAGGACAAGCTCCAAGGCTACAGAGAGACCCTGTCTTAGAAAAAGAAATTGAAAGCTCTAGAAAAGTAAGAAGAAATGATACCCCCCTCCAAAAAAATAGATTAGACAGGAAGAAATAATAAAACTCAAGGATGAAATCAATGAGAGAGAAACAAAACAAAAACAAAAACAAAAATTACAAAGAATCTATGAAATGAAGAGTTAGTTCTCTGTGAAAGCCAATAAGATTGACAACTCAAGTCAAATTAACCAAAAAACAGAAAGAAAAGTTCCAAATTAATGAAATTCAAGATGAAATTGGAGCTATTACTACATCAAGGAGATTCTGAAAATTATAAAGGCATACTTTAAAAATCTGTTCTCTACCAAACTAGGAAAACTAAAAGAAACTGATAAATTTCTTAATATAGAGAACCTACCAAAGTTAAATCAAAATTAAAATTAAATAAGCAATTTAAAAAAACCCATAACCTCCAGTGATGTGAAAACAGTGATTCCCAGCAAATAAAATCTCCCAGCCACTAAAAGCTCAGGGTCCAATGGACTCAGTGTAGAATTCTACCAGACCTTCAAAGAATTTATGCCAATATTCCCTGAACATTACATAAAATAGAAACTGAAAAACATTTCCTATTTATTTTTATAAAGACACTATTACCTTGATACCAAAACCACATCAAGACATAACACAGAAAGAAAATCACAGACCAATCTCTATTATGAATGTAGACGCAAAAATTCACAATAAAATACTTTCAAACAGAATTCAAGAACGCATCAAAAAGATTATTCAACATGATCAAGTTGGCTTCATCCAAGAGATATTGGGGTGGTTTAACATATGTAAATAAACGTATGTAATCCACCACAGACTGAAAGACAAACGAGCAAACAAAAAACTACATGGCCATCTCAAGAGATGCAGAAAAGACACTCAACAAAATCCAACATCCATTTATAATAAAAGTCATGGAGATATTAAAGGAACCATGAAAACATAACCTTTCACAATTGGCTCAGAAAAACATATCATGGATGGCTCTAATCAAGCAAATGAAAGACTTGTACAATAAAAATATTAAGACTTTGAAGCAGACATCAGAAGATGGGAAGATTTCCCATGCTTATTGATAAGTAAGATTAATACTGTGAATTTGACCATACTACCAAAAATTTTTCTACATATTCAGTGGAATTCCCATAAAAATTTTAATACCATTCTTTATAGAAATTGAAAAAATAATGTATTCAGCTTCACATGTAAACACAAAGAAGTATGCATAGCTAAAACCACCCTAATAAGAAAACTCCTGAAAAAGTTTCACCATCCCAGAACTATAGTAATAAAAACTATATTATATGCATGAAAGCAAACACATTGATCAATGAACTAGAAATAAAGACCTAGACATAATTTCACACATTATAGACATGATTTTTGACAAATAAACTTGAAATGCACAGTGGGGGGAAATGTATCTTCAACAAATGGTGGTGGATCAAACTGTATGTCTGGATGAAGAAAAATGAAAATATATCCATATTTTCCACACTGCACAAAATTTTACTCTAGATAGATCAAGGGCCTCAATAAGATACCCTGAATCTAACAGAAGAGAAGCAGGGAATGGGATTGAATGCACTAGCACAGGAAAAGACTCAGAAGTGGAACACTATTAACATGGAGACTAAGAACAACATTTAATGAACAGAACCTTGTGAAGGTTTAAAAAAAAAGAACCCTGTACAGCAAAGGAAGAAAAGGATACCATTATTTAAGCAAAGTGGCATCATACAGAATGGAAAAAGTCTCTAACAATTACACAACTGATAAAAGGTTAATATCTAGAATATTTAAATAATTAAAAAAAAACTGAACATCATGCCCTTCAATGGAAGACTGGATGAAGAAAGTATGGAATATATACATATTAGAGTATTACTCAGCAGTAAAAAACAAGGACTTCTTGAATTTTGCATACAAATGGATGGAAATAGAAAACACTATCCTGAGTGAGGTAAGCCAGACCCAAAAAGAGGAACATGGGATATACTCACTCATATTTGGTTTCTAGCCATAAATAAAGGACATTGAGCTTATAATTCGCGATCCTAGAGAAGCTAAATAAGAAGGTGAATCCAAAGAGAAACATATAGGCATCCTCCTGCATATTAACCTTCATCAGGCGATGAAAGGAGACAGAGACAGAGACCCACACTGGAGCACCGGACAGAAATCTCAAGGTCCAAATCAGGAGAGGAGAGAGAGCACGAGCAAGGAACTCAGGACTGCGAGGGGTGCACCCACACACTGAGACAATGGGGATGTTCTATCGGGAACCCACTAAGGCCAGCTGACCTGGGTCTGAAAAAGCATGGGATAAAACCGGACTTGCTGAACATAGCGGACAATGAGGACTATTGAGAACTCAAGAACAATGGCAATGGGTTTTTGATCCTACTGCACGTACTGGCTTTTGGGGGAACCTAGGCAGTTTGGATGCTCACCTTACTAGACCAGGATGGAGGTGGGTGGTCCTTGGACTTCCCACAGGGCAGGGAACCCTGATTGCTCTTCGAGCAGATGAGGGAGGGGGACTTGATCGGGAGAGGGGGAGGGAAATGGGAGGCGGTGGCAGGGAGGAGGCAGAAATCTTTAATAAATAAATAAAAATAATTAAAAAAAATAAAAGATCTCAACAGTTTTGTGGGACAGAAAAAAAAAGGAAATCAAAAATACCAGGTTAAACAGGGGTATAAAATGAAACCAAGTTCTCAAAAGATGAGACACAAATGGCTGAGAAACAATTGGTGGAGGAAGCCACTTGTTGGTTCCAGGCCGCTCAGGCCCAAAATAAACACATAGAAACTATATTATTCAAATCACTGGTTGGCCCATCAGCTATAGCTTCTTATTGGCTAACTCTTATATCTTAATTTAACCCGTCTATATTAATCTGTGTATCGCCATGTGACTGTGGCTTATCAGATAAAGTTCAATTCGTCTATCTCCAGCAGGGCTACATGGCTTCTCAAAACTTTGCCTTCTTTCTCCCAATGTTCAGTTTAGTTTTTCCTGCCTAGTTCATTTCTGGCCTATCACAGGCCCAAGACAGTTTCTTTATTAACCAATGGTATTCACAGCACACAGAGGGGAATCCCACATCAAACAATTTTTAAAACGTTCAACATCCTTAGCCATCAAGGAAATACAAATAAAAACTATTTTGTAATTTCATCTTACCCCAATCAGAGTGGCCAATATCAATAAAATAAATAACAGCACATGCTGGCGAGGTTATGGGAAAAGGGGAAGACGTCTTTACTGCAGGTGGGAATGCAAACTGGTGTGGCCACTATGTACTTTAGTGTTTAGATTTCTCAAAACCTTAAAATATATCTACCATAAGATTCGGCCTTACCATTCTGGGGTATGTACTAAAAAACTTCACAACTTATTACAGAAGTATTAGCTCATCCATGTTCAGTGTTGAGCTATTCGTTATCAGAAAGTAGAAACCGTCTGGATGTTGATTAACTGATAAATGTATAATGAAATGTGGTGTATTTATACAATGGAATTATTATTCAGCTGTTAAGAAAAAAGAAATTATGATCTGAATGAGTTAAATGGATGGAGCTAGAAACAATCAACCTGAGGATGATAACCCAAACACAAAAATTCAAATATGCATTTTTCTCTTATGTGTGAATACTAGCTTTTAATATGTTTGTGTGTGTGCATGTGTGTGTGTGTGTGTGTTTCAATCCAAATAATTACAGAGGTTAAGCCACCAGCAAGGGACAGAAGTGGGCAGAGAGAAGGAGGTCTTCTAAGGAAGGAGAAATAGACTGTAGTGTTTTAGTAAGATAAAGGGAAAACTAAAATAGAATTAAATGGTAACAGAAGGGTAAAGGAGGAAATGCCGGGAAACACAAGGAACACTAAAGACCTTTTGAAAAACCACATGGAAACCTATTACTGCAGAAGCTTCCTTAAATGTATACATATAGAAAGGAACTTAAGTGGAATCACCATATAATACAGAGACAATTCTCCAACTAGACATCCTACACCACCAAGTAAAACCTCTAATATTAGAAATTGGGTAAATCTTGTTCAACTGTTGACCAAAGAAAGACTCCCCAAAAGCTTCAAGGACTAGTCCCAAAGATATTGCTTACTCTCCTTAACCTTATGGTAATGACTTATAAATTAATCATGTTATGGAACATTAAGAAGTTGAGCTGGTAAGCAAACTTGTGTGTGTGCATGTGTGTCACCCCTAACTGACCAACATTCATGGAGCTAAAAGGTACTCTGCACTCTACTGGAGAAGAGCAGTAATCACCAACAGCACCCAGGTACAAACCCTGTGACCTGAAACAGAGACCTGCCTGAAAGATATAATGGTGCAATAGCGGCACAAACGTTATAAGAGCAACCAACCATTTTTTTGTTGTATTTACTCCTACTCCATGAGATGGAAGCCATACCTGGCACTGCTAACACGACAAAAAGAACTTGAAACTAGAAAGGTCATGGTCCTAGAAGAAAAGCTACTAAAGGAACAGAGCAATAAAATGAGTCCTGATGATATATTGCTGTATCAATAAACCAGAGCATCTCTCAACCCTCATAAGAGAAGCTTCTTCTTGTAGTAGATGGTAATTAACACAGAGACATGCAAATGGACAATGTGCAGACATCGAGGGACGCTGGAGCACTCAGGTCTAAATGGGAGTGTCAGAACAAGGCCCAGGAGTTGAATCGTGAAGAGAATTCTGAGGGCTTGTGAGAACATTCCAAGAAATCAAGACAAATGTCTTGTGATCTCAGTTTCTTCAAAACATGGAACTGGCTTTTTGTGTATTCTTATGCTTCTCCCAGGCATAGCAGATAGGAGTTAATTTACTTCATATTACTCATTATTGCTTGCTGTTGGCATTCAATTAAATGTATACTTTTTGTCTCTATGAAAAAAAATGCTTTGCCATGCATAATTTGTCCTTATGATTGTATACAACTTGAACTCAGGAGAACTTTATTTATACAATACCTTTTAACCCTCAGAGCATAAATTGTCTGTTGTTCTGAACAAAGCTATCTATTGCATGAGACTTTAGACTGCCTCAATTTTAGGCTCCATTCTCTCAAATCTCACTTCTAGAGTTGTGACATGGGATGTCTTAATCAAACCTCTTGCCTCAAGACTTACACAGAAGAAGAGGAAGAAAGATTCTAAGAGTCAGAGGTGATGGATGACTCCAAGGAACCAGCATCTTCCAGACATGACAGGATTGGAACACAAATGAAGTCTCAGAGATTATGACAGAATACATAAGATGTACACAGAGTCAAACCAGGCAAAATTCCAGCACTAGCAATCGGAGGTGAACACAAAGTCCCAACCATAACCAAGAAGCTACTTTCAGTTGATACCTGCTGGGAAAAGGCACTTTCTCTCAAAAAGTGCCACTGGGTATATCAACTGCACTCCAGGGCAAGCCCCAAACCCAGGGTTATTCAGTCAACACAAAATGAACTTCATGGGTTTTTTTTTTTGTGTGTGTGTGTGTGTGCTATTTGTTCAGGTTTGTTTGGGTAATGTTTGTCTCACAGATAATTATTTTTTGTTTAGTTTGATTTTCATTTTTGTTTTGTTTCATTTTCACTTTGTTTTGTTTGTTTCATTTCTTAGAGATAGAGAGAAAATAGCATAAAATTAAAGTGGGGGCCTCTGGGAGGAGTTGGAGGAGAGATAGGAATATGGTAAGTATATTGTTGTATAAAACAACAAACAAATTTTTAAAGGACGTCCCAGACTCCACCTGTTCTGACTCCTTTACTACTCCTCAGCAGAGATGCTGTGTACTCGAGTATCTACTAATAGAATACCTTCTGGTTTCATGTGCCTTTTCTAATTTAACCATTGCTTGCATTCAGATGAACATCTGCTTCCATATGAGAACATCTGCTTCCATACGGCAGCTTTCTCAGCCTGTGGTCCATTGGATACTCCACTGTTTTGCTCTACTTTTCTCCTGCATGGATGCTGAAATGTAGGATGTAGTTGTTTGGTGGGTGCCCCACCTGCTTTTAATAATAGCATTTATTGGACTTAGTTTCCACTACATTGTATAAACATTTTTCAAGAGTTTTAACCTACATTTCCCAGCTGTTTTTATCTTCTGGACCTTCCTATTCTCTTATTCTTCTCCTTCTTCCCTGTTTCCCTCTCACTGAGGTCCTTGGGTCCTGCTTCCACGCCCAGGCCACATGTAATGGCTGCTCATCTACATTTCTCACGAGCTCCATTTTCTTCTCATTTCACACACTCTCCTCGGGAATCCTTTCCACTTCTCCACTCGCCTCAGTATAATACCCAAAGCTTTTGAAGTTACTGTACCTAAGACTGAATGACATATAGTGTAAACACACAGAATGTGGGTTTTGTACATGCTTTTGAGACACTGAGAAGGAGATCAGGCTCAAGTATCTGATTTTTATCCTGACGATAAAATTTCAGATATGTTAAGACTAAGATATTCTTGGTTAAGTTTCTTTTCTGGTCACAATTCATAATTATGAGGTAACTTGATATTTCTACATGGGGGAAGTACTGTAAGTTTTTTTTTTCAAAAGGAACAACATTTTGTATAATAATAATGTGAAAACTACTTTGCATAGTTGTTATTAATTGTTGGCTTATTATAAAATCATGGTAAACTGTTATTAGACTTTCCCTATATTTTTACCTATCATTTACAATTCTATCTAGAACTGTTTTTTTGTTTACTTGGTTGGGGTTTGTTTCATTTGTGTGTGTGTGTGTGTGTGTGTGTGTGTGTGTGTGTGTTGATTTGCCAGTATTGGGGATTGAACCCAGAGCCTCAAGCATGACAGGAAGCTTGAGATCCATTATCTGGAGAAGTCTTTAAATAATCTTAACATCTCTTCAACTCTTACCTGAGGATTTTTACAATGACTTGTACACTCACTGAAGTGATTAGTTTAATTTGATGATACTAACTTATATAATAAGTATTATTAATTAGCACATCAAAAGATAATTTTATTGGCTGCTACTGCAATAAAGTTGTTTCAAAGTTTTGTCTTTTTCTGGTAAACACAAGAGGATACACGATGGAGAACTGCCACTTTCATCTTCCCAGACCATGCTCTGCATCCTCAGCTCATCAGATACGTACGATGGTGTCATCATCTCTCCCCCACCTTCCTTTCTTCCTAAACAAGCTTCTTGTAAGATGCATTGTGATTATTATATGCATACAATACTTGCATACTTAATGTATATTTGAAATGGTAAACAGTGACAGAGATTAGGGTCGTATGGCAAGAAGTTATTGGGCAAACTCAAAGGAATTGCTGTAAACAATAATAGCACTCACAATGATATGGACAGAGTTCAGGGAAACCAACAGAGCGTGGTGACCCATCCTGGTGCAAGCAACATCAGAAACCATGATTAACACCATTACACACACCAGGAGATGGAGAGGAAGAAGTTCCTACAACAGCAGATGCTCCCAGGACCCGGAAATGGGGCTGGAACTCACAGCCAGATGATGGCCAAACAAATCTAAGGAATGTGACCCATTGCCAACCACAGCCCATAGGAGGTGACAAGGAATAAATCCTCCAACCACTGTCTTCCAACCCTCTGACCTCTTGTCGGTATTCTGCTGGCTGAAACCAGCACAGTGGGACCTAATAAATACCCTCCATGGTTAGCCTTGGCAAAGGCAGACCGAGGATAGCATGAAACATTGCTAGAAAAGCAAGGAAGGAAGGAAGAAAAGGATGTACCTGAAATAGAATGGTCTATGAGTAGGTTGCTTGTGGTATTACTGATGGAATGCTGGGGAGTCTAATTTCCATGTGACTTAAATGGGCAATTACCTTGCAGCTACATTGGAGATCGTCTGTGAGCGTCTGCAGCCAATGCGTGTTACGTGCCATTAGATGGCTCATGACGTAAATGCACAAACCCCTATGCCTGGCGACTTGGGTTTGATCCCTAAAAGGAAATAATCAACCACCGCACTATATAGTTGCTCCAGTATCAGTACTCAACTCCATATTATTTCAGCAAAGTTAAAAGATCCAGATTTGAGAGCACATGTCATTCCCTCAACAATGCTCCCTTCCATTCTCTGTTCTGGAGATTTCTAAAGTCCTGGCTGGTGGAACACAGCACAGTAATTTCTTACCTCCAATCAACATCAACGCTTTTAGCTTCTTATATGAAATTCTGTGTCAATATATATATATATATATATATATATATATATATGTATATATATAAATCTTTTCTAATACTATTAGCCTTAAGTGTGGCAATGTTCCATCTGGGCTACAAAGATGACTTTATTAAGATAGTCACTACTCACATTTTAATTTTTTGTGGGATTTTTTTTAACATCTGAAAGTTTGTAAACACAGAAAAGCAGCATTTTTGTGTCATTTCAGTGTTTTAGATGTAAGGAATAATTAAAAGTAACTTCTGTGGGTGAGAAAAAATTGTCTAACAGGCAGGGAGATGGCTCAGTGGGAAAAGGGACTTGTTGCTCAGCCCGACGACCTGAGTTCAATCCCTGGACCCACAGAATACAAGTTCAGAACCTACTCCCAAGTTGTCCTTTGATTTTTTTTTTTATGTATGTGTCTGTATACACAATTGCAATTGCAAAAGTTATCTGTGTGATACACTTAAAAGCTTGGTTGTTTTGCTGTTTTAGATCATGTTTTGTTGGAAATACCACTTACACTTATCTTCACAGATAATTCCAAAAAGAACAAATTCTGTTCAGCTAAGATTATTTCCATACCGTGACACATAATACATTTTGAAGCAAAACATTTTTCAAACAAGTTATCACGTAGTCCTCGAATAAGTAAAAACAGTGATACAATTGGAGAAATTTTAAAAAATGGTAGGTATACTAAAATGTTACAAGACTGCCTTGCCTTGCACAGGAGAGATGGAGTTGGCCAGGTTCAAAACCTTCCCAGACTGCTCTGTGGCTGAACCCCAAAAATGGTGTCCTATTTGTCCTGAAAGGGAGCTGACAGCTTGGGGCCCTCCCAGGCTGTGGGTCTGGGGCTTGAAGAACCCACCAGCTGCGGTTTTCCTCAGGTGCAGACAGCAACCGGTTCCCACCGTTTTCTCTCTTCCTTCCTTCCTACTATTTCACAAGGAACCCTGAATCACAGCCTCTGGTCAGTGCTGCACACCTGCACTTGGAGGGCCTGGGACTCCGGGAGTCGGCCAAGGAAGCTTCTGGAAAACCATCCGCGCCGCCGCCGCCAGGGGGCAACCGAGCCTCGCCGCGGCTCGTCCGGTGACCGGGCACTTACCTCCAGGTAATACAGATCTATAGTGGTGATCTGCGAGTCCAGGAAGTCTTCATAGGTGTTGAATTGAGTGACGATGTTGTCCACGGCCGTCAACCCCTCGTCCAGATCCATCGCGGCTACACGATGCGTCCCTAGCGACCGAACCTGAGGGCGGAGCGTCCCTAGCAACCGAAGCTGGGGGCGGGGCCATTCACTCTCAGGACGGTGGGGGTGGGCCGGAGCCCTGCATTAATCCCGCCCTAGTCGGTTCCCAGGTAGGCTTCCGCCTGACTAAACCCGGGAACCGGGAAATGGTCCAAGGCAAAGTCAGTCCTGCGATGCAATCTCCCACCCAGGGCTTAAAAACCACAGCCTCTCTAGGGTGTTCTGTCAAAATGGGCGTGCTCAGTGTTTGCAGTAAGTACCTTGTAAGAATATCACAGAAATCCAGGAGAAATAGTCCTGCTGTCTAATCAGCAGCAAGATCCACGCGTGTTATTGTTCAGGTTTATGCATTACAACTTAAGGCAAGTTATTGTTACGTTTGAGTTTAAGGGAAGATGTATAAACTTTCCAAGCGAAACAGCCTTAATGACAGGATCTTTAAAGACCTCCTTTGTCCCTAGGTTCTGCCTTTCATTTCCTTTACTTTTTGTTATTTAAAATTCAGCAAGTGAACAATGAAAAATCTTGCCTCCCTGACCCTTCCTTTTCTTCAAAAATGGGGGGAATCCTGATCATGGAACTATGTATGCCATGAGAGCACTTGGTATTGTCTTATATTTCTATTTCCTCATTTTTTAAAATAATACTGTTAGTATGGGCAGGACGGGTGGCTCAAAGATTAAGAGCACTAGCTGCTCTTCCAGAGGACCTGAGGTCAATTCCCAGCAACCACAGGATGGCTCACAACCATCTACAATGAAATCTGGTGCCCTCTTCAGTCATACATGCTGGCAGAACACTGTATACATAATAAATAAGAAATTTTAAAAAGAAAATACTATGAGTCCAAAATTGAGCTTGTGGGGTGGCGGCACCTGAAACATTTTTCTTATTACAGCTGCCCTGCACAGCTGTTTCTACACTGGAAACTCAAAAGGTTGATACTATGCCAAGGGGACTTTCAATCATTCCATCCTTTGTAGAAATCAAATTATATTCCGCAATAAATCTTCCATCTACTACAGGGGTGGGTTGGATAAGTGTGGACGCAAAATCAAGCTGGGACCTTTTAAGTCCCCAAATTTTTCAGTAAGTAATATCTTCATCAAAATAAACAGCGAATTTTTGGATGCTCACCTTACTAGACCTGGATGGAGGTGGGTGGTCCTTGGACTTCCCACAGGTCAGGGAACCCTGATTGCTCTTCGAGCTGAAGAGGGAGGGGGACTTGATCGGGGGGAGAGGGAGGGAAATGGGAGGTGATGGCGGGGAGGAGGCAGAAATCTTTAATAAATAAATAAATTAAAAAAATAAAATAAAATTCTATTTTAATAAAAAACAAAATAAATAAAAAATAAACAGCGACCAACAATTTGTATTGTGTAATTATCTAGAAAGCTATAGAAATCAACCTCCAAGAATGGTGACAAAATCCATGTCACTTAAAACATTCTCACAGGTAGGAAAGAGAGGTCTCTGTATTGGTCAGGTCCAAATGAGACTCAAGACAAAAGGCTTGCTGTAGCCTGCCAGGTATGCCTGTTAGCATACCAAAGCACATGCTGGCCTCCAGGTTCTCACTGCATCTCAGTAACCAAGTACCTGTTATAGAGTCTATGCTTGCACGCTGACCCAGCTCTTCTCACCCTGCCCTCTAACCTAAGTGTCTCCAACTATGGGTCCCCTTCCCACAGCATCTCATTCCTATATAACCCTGCAGTTTAAGCCATGTGCTCTCTTGACTCTTTCCTTGATCTAGACTTTTTCAGGTGCCTCTGGCTGTACTCTCCTTCATCACTATAGTATTCCCTCAACCACTTTATACATCTGCTGCTGAAACCCCGGCTTTATACACTTCCTGAAAGTGATTATTCTGTGTGTGCTGAGCACAAGAGAAAGCTTAGGAAAGTCTCTGACACTTATGTACACAGAATGTGAAACTTGCTTTCATGTGATAATTAAGGTAACTTTACCACATGTCATCCATGTTCTATATACCATACAGCCATTATTTCATGTCATCACAACGACAAACTCACGAGAAAGATAGCAATGAAGTAATACTCAATATGGAGACAGGATGAATTTCAATGACTTGGCCAAAGTTTCAGGTGCAAAGACTAACATCACAAAACAACAATAGTCTTTTCCTCACACACAAGGAATGCAGATGAAAAGAGAGGTTGGTTGTAAAGAGCTGTATAAAATTAAATACGAAAGTTTGTTTCTTAGAAAGAAAAAATTGTGCTAAGGAAAATGAGTTGAAATAAATCCTAGAGGCCAGCTTCCAAACTGTGGAGGCAAGAAACCCAAGTACCCAAGTACGGCTTAGGATGGAAGGACAGTTTGGCTTGGCTGTGGTAGCAAAGATCACAGAAAAGATTCCTTCTGAAAGGGTGGGGCTGACAAGAGAGAAAGGAGCTGAATTTGAAAGCTGCATTTAAGAATTTGCAAGAGAGAGTAGCCATGTCCTTGATCCAGAGAAGTCATGATGATCATGACTTCAGGGATGGAGCATGCTCTACAGCGTGTTGCTCATCTCAAGAGTACTTGGATGCATTTACATGTATTACACCTGTTTATAACATCCTCCCACGCCAAGGTTTCATCATTTCCTTAAAATAATAAAACACTTAGGGAATGTTTGAATTCATGACATTGACACTCCAATATCCAGGACCATTTTTACCACATCGTTCTAGGATGATTCACTGCAGTTTTATAATTTTAGGAATACTTTATTAATCTGACCCTGTGGTCGATAGCTCTTTGGTGAAATGATCCCAAGAGCATAGAAATGTAAACAGTCATTAAGGTATTTCCAATCAATGAGTCCAGTACTGTCAACTCTAAATGCTACCATGTCTCCGTAGTAAATGAAGTTTGTAAGTTTGGTCTATTCTATACAGAAAGGCTTAAATTACGGTAAGCCTACCAACATAGTCTCCTAAATTTTCAGGTTGAGCTCAGAAACACTTTAGACCTGTGCCTGAGAAACTCCATGAAAGAGTGGCAACCATGAAATGAGTGAGATTAAACAAATCTCTTTCCTATGGTGAGACTTTTGTTATGACGAAGAAATACTTTATTTTGGAAATCATAGATTCCTTCTTCAAGTCTGGGACTTTTCAATATTGAATCATGGAATTCAGCACCAGTCCTAGAAATTCGATTCTTTGCTAAAAAAGACAAGCAAGGATTATGTATATTCACAACAAACTCCAAGATGGAAGAGAGAAGAAACATATGGAAGTGTAAGAAAATACATGCTCTGTTTAGCATAGTTACTGGGTAAAGAAAGGCATATTATAAAGTACAGGCCATAGAAAAAAACTAAGCATAAATATTTCTTTGAAACAAACGGGCTTTTCTCTGTACCCACTAGAGAGAGATAAAGCCATTTCAAATTAAACTCTATCTTTTTCTACCTCTAGATCCTTAGTAATATTCTATGCTAGCTGGGAAAGTAAATAAAAAAAAATTTAGTTTGGTGTGTTGACATGATAGGAAAGGGTGCTGTGCTAATTATGTTAATAAATGCTAAACACTCTGAGTAAGAACTTGAGGTCCCATTATGATGGACTTAATACATTACCATATTGTAGGAAAGAAAAACATATGCTCACTCTAATAAGATAAGCGATTTGTGTCTGGTGTTGCCCAACTGCTTATTAAGCGCCTGTGATTGCAGGTGAGGGTTGTTGCTCAATCAGGAGCCAAGGGGAGCTTTTTTGCACTATGTCGTAACCATGACACTGAATGTGTTTAAGCGATTTCTTCTGGTGAGGTCACTGGACTTCGACACATTGGAGTGCATGTTCCACGACTTCTTAGTCACAGAAGTGTTCTCAGTCACATAGTGTTCATATGTCACAATTTCCATTCTTCTTCAATAACTGGAAAATGTGAAAGAGTCCAGAAAAAAAGACAATATAAGGTGGATTTTTTCCCAGGTTTGAGACTGTCTGATATCAGCAGCTGATAAAGAATAAAAATCCACTGTGCTATGTGCTATGTGATGAGTTTCCCACTCTTAGCCCTCCTTAGTTGTCTATAGTTCTTTGTCTAGGGAAGGGGTCCAGTAACTCTCCTCCGCAGTAGCACTGTTTATTGGTGTCTCATGTGGGAGTCCCTCTGTGTGCTGTGAATACCATTAATGAATAAAGAAACTGCCTTGGCCTGTTGATACCTACATTAGGTAGGTGGGGAAAACTAAATGGCATGCTGAGAAGAAGAAGGCAGAGTCAGAGGGAGAAGCCATGGAGCCACCGGAGAAAGAGGCTGGGAATTTTACCCGGTAAACCACAGCCTTGTGGCGATACACAATAGAAATGGGTTAAATTAAGCTGTAAGAGTTAGCCAATAAGAAGCAAGAGATAATAGGCCAAGCAGTGATTTAATGAATACAGTGTCTGTGTAATTATTTCAGTTCTGGGCAGTCGGGACAATTTAATGGGCTCTCCTCCTACGGATGTCTTTGTCCAGGGCTTGTTTGGACAGTCATGTTTTTGAGGTATTATGAGTGAAATTTTCTTGTCATTTCTAGGAACCACAATCTCACAGCAGATTTCCTGGTCCTCTGGCTCTTAGAATCTTTCTCCCTTTTCTCCTAAATGGCCCTTGAGCCTTACATGCAGGAAATATGTTGCAGGTGCATTCACTGCGACTGGGCAGCCCATGATCAATTGTTTTTTTGCATTTTGACCAGCTCTGGATTTCTTTAACAGTCTCCTGCAAAGAGAAGTTTCTGTGGTGAGGGTTAGGAGCGTCACTCCTTAGTGGGTACAATATTAAGTATTTAGAATGCAGTGAAGAATTAGGCTGGTTTAGTAACTAGCAGCTTCCCCTCTAAGGTCTATGGCTTCATTAGCCCTGGTTAGTTGGCTAGGTTTCTAGTACCAAGCATGATTTCCCTCCTTGTGAGCAGGCCCTAAGTACAATCAGACAGCTATCGGTTACTACTAAGCAAGTTTTACACCTTTAAGGATATCTTGCAATGCTGAGGTTTGTTGTGGTTCATTAGTATCACATCTGGTAGTCTTTGGGCTGGACTGATCACTCAGCGGTTAAGACCAGTGGATTCTCTCCCAGAGGATCCAGGCTTGATTCTCAGCATCCACAAGGAAGTTCACAACTTGTCTGCTAACTCCAAGCCCAGGTGTCTGATGCCTTCTTCTGGCCTCTGTGACCACCTGACATGCAAGTGGTGCATAAGCATACATGGAGGCAAAACACCTATGTACATAAAATGATTAAAACAAAAATAAAGAAAGCTAGTCCTCAGGGTAGATGGTGTGGTCAGACCCAGCTCATATCCTGAGTCCTGTGTCCCCAATGAATGGTGTCTTCAGAAATGGGGACTTCCACATCAATTGTCTTGCTTACTACTCTACATGTTTATGGGCCTCTGATTTTAATAACTAGCTGTGCCACTTACCTGAGCCCCAGGCCTCAATCCCAGCTATCTAGAAGACAGCACTTGAAAGTCTAGCATGTACAAACGTGAATTTTCCCTCCCATGGTGTAGTGTTCTATTTCCCTCAGTATAATGTCATCATTTCTTAGTGATGGGTGGTATGTATGACATTGTTTGAAACTCTCGAAGTGTTTTCAAGTAGAAGAAATGGAGCCTGTAAGGTAACCTTGACCATCTCCCCTCCCCTATACATTTAAACCCAATGTTCTAGAAGAAGCATTTGAACCTCATAGGCTGCGATGTCTCTTGGAACTCACTGACAGTGTTTCCTAAGATAGTTGATTCCTTTTGTTCAGGTACCCCTTTTTGCCCCCTTCTCTCATCCTCTCTTCATAATGAAGTCAGAATGGTTGTTTAAAAACAGTAATGTGGGTCTGGAAAGGTGACTCAGTGGTTAAAGGCACTTGCTGCTCTCAAAGAAGACCTGGATTCAGTTTCCAGTGCCTATAGAATGACTTAAAACCATCTGTAACTCCAGTTCCAGGAGATCCAATCTTCTCTTCTCAACCCTTGGGTAACAGACATGCAATGTTACTCATACACACTTGCAGGCCAACACTCACACATATGAAATAAATATTTAAAAAACCAATTTGATGTCATGATGCTCTTCTTAAAATCTTTGTTTTTCCACTCCAGTCTCTGATTATTTTATTAACATGGCTTACAAAATCGTCTGCGTTTGACCCTCCTTTGGCACTTGACATGCCTCTGTTTCAAGTGCCAACCATTTAACAGTCATTTTTCAAAGGAATCACGGTATTTTTTTTTTTTTTGGCAGTGGATCTCAAGCATGCTGTCCCCTCTGCCTAGAACATTCTTTCAGAGCATGCCGTTTTTCCATTATACCTCCAGGTATGTGCTGAAAGATGAGACATAGAAGTTAGTCAGTCTGCAAGGACATTCTGACTCCCTACATGCATGCTGTTTGTTAGGAAGAGTTTGCTTTGAATAAAATATGTGCTTCACTATCCTGAGTGAAGTATCCCAGACCCAAAAAGATGAACATGGGATGTACTCACTCATAATTGGTTTCTAGCCATAAATAAGGGTCACAGAGTCTACAATTGGTGAATCTAATGAAGCTAAGTAAGAAGGTGAACCCAAGGAAAAACATATAGTTATCCTCTTGGCTATGGGAAGTAGACAAAATTGCCGGGGGGAAAATTGGGATCTTGGGGGTAGGGTGGGCTGGGGGTAAGGGGAGATGGGGAGAGAAAAGGGAGAAGGGGAGGATGGGGGAACTTGGGGAAAAAGGATGATTGGGATAAAGGAAGGTTGGATAGGGGAGCATGGAAGCCCAATTCTTAGTTAAGGGAGCCACCTTAGGGTTGGCAAGAGACTTGAACCTAGAGTGGCTCCCAGGAGCCCAAGGCTATGTCCCCAGTTAGTTCCTTGGGCAGCTGAGGATAGGGAACCTGAAATGACCCTATCCTATAGCAATACTGACGAATATCTTGCATATCACCATAGAACCTTCATCTGGTGATGGATGGAGATAGAGACAGAGACCCACACTGGAGCACTGGACTGAGCTCCCAAGGTCCCAATGAGGAGCAGAAGGAGGGAGAACATGAGCAAAGAAGTCGGGACCACGAGGGGTGCACCTACCCACTGAGACAGTGGAGCTGATCTATTGGGAGCTCACCAAGGCCAGCTGGACTGTGACTGAAAAAGCATGGGATAAAACTGGACTCTCTGAACATGGCGAACAATGAGGGCTGATGAGAAGACAAGGACAATGGCAAGGGGTTTTGATCCTACTTAATGTGCTGGCTTTGTGGGAGCCTAGCCAGTTTGGATGTTCACTTTCTTAGATATGGACGGAGTGGGGAGGACCTAGGACTTACCACAGGGCATGGAACCCTGACTGCTCTTTGGACTGGAGAGGGAGGGGGAGAGGAGTGAGGGGAGGGGGAGAAGGGTGGGGGGAGGGGGAGAAGGGTGGGGGGAGGGGGAGGGAAATGGGAGACTGGGAGGAGGCAGAAACTTGGTTTTTTTTTTCTTTTCTCAGTAAAAAAAAATGTGCTTCATTTCATAGTCAGAACGTACACACAAGAAGACAGAGGCTGTGCCAAGCCTCCTCATTGTATTCATGGCACCTGACAGAGTCATTCATTGCCCAAAACACAATCATTCCTCAAAAGTATCTGCTAAATGAAACTATTTCTTCTCTGCTCTGTTTACTCTTTTTAGAAACGGCTAGGTGCGTGCCATTACCCTTGAGAGAAAGAGTATAGTTTCAAGCTTAGTGTTAGCACCCAAGTTCTAGAAAAATACTTAGTTATATCAGTGTAATTGCACAAGCCACAGTGATTTTTGAAGTGACAGACAAATTGAGAAAGGCAAAATTTGATTACAACGGGAGGGACCCAAGGAAAGCTAAAAGAATGAGGAACCAGGGCACCCAACAAATGGACATCGGGGGAATTGTGTGCTAGAGTTTCAAGGACAGGCGAGTGATGTTTAGGGAAGAGTGCATGTGTCTGTTTGATGATCATGTGGGATGTGTACAAAAGAATAAAAACAGGACAGCAGAACCGAAAGCAGACCACACCAAGCCCTGTCCACTTAGGAGCTCACTGTTCTCTCCACACACAAAAAAGTCAAAGGAGGTGCCTGGAAAGAACTGGTCTTTGCAGATGAAATTAGTTTTCTGACTGCAGTGAGTGGCCTGGGGGTGATATATGACACTCCCACATCACTTCAGCTCTGACCTAGGATGGACGTAGGCTAGAATCTTCCCGGTAAGCGCACCTTGGGGTGCTACACACATGATTGGAAATGGGCTCGTCCAGGTGCAAGAGTTAGCCGAGAAGAGGCTAGATATAATGGGCCAACCAGTGTTTAAAAGAATACAGTGTCCATGTAATTATTTCGAGGCCTAAGCTAGCAGGCGGCTGGGGAGCTGGGGACACAGCCCCGCCGCTCCTATTACAACATGGGGGGAGGCTGAAAGACCTCTTATGTCAAGGGACAGGAGAGAGGGGGGTGGGAATTTGAGAGTAGTTGCAGGGAGATAGAGGCAAAGGCTCTTTGGGGGAAGATATGTGCAGCCACAACACTGCTTTCCAGTTCCGTATACATTTTACCCCCAAGAAAGAATTGGTTTTTTATTCAGATCAAACTTTTGCTGCTCAGAATAAGTTATATAGTGACGTGGTTGGTTTTTAATGAAAACTCTCAAGTACTTTGCTCACTAATGAGGTACTGGCTTAATGGGAAGAAAGAAACACAGAAGAAATTTCAGGAAAGAATAGAAACTGATATCTTTAAAACCCCCAGAGACAAGGTGGAAAGAGGCTGCCTCTCTGAGGAGTATATTTAGCCTCTATAGAATTCCTGAGAGGAGAGGCTTGATCTATTTTAAACCAGCATCTTCATTTTAGCCTCTGAATGCGTTGTCAGAGCTCATCAGGTCCTCAGCACTTCTGCAGCCCTGATAATAATATAACCTCAGTCACAACTAAACTAAAGCAGAAAGGAAAAACAGAAATATTAAGGTCATTAGACCGCTTAAAGGCAGCATTAGAGTTGTGTCAGTTCTAGAAATGGGTAATTCACACTTTTGGACTCTGCTCTACCGCTCTAGGACATCACACTGTCTGTCTACCTGCTAATTATCCATCTCCCTGTCTACCTCTCACCTACTCAAACAGACTTATTACAGCCTTCACTTAAGGTAATTCAAGAGTTGTGCCCTGCTTGGTACCAGACTCTCACTATGCAAGAAAAATAATGCCTGATATTCCCCTTCGGGGCTATTCTAACTTAGGAATAGCTGATTGAAAGGAACAAGAAAACAAGTTGATCTACATGGGTGTAGTGAGAAAATAAACTTGCAAATGATCGCGGTAAATTCTTTTTTCAACAACTAAAAAAAAATAAACATAAAAAGAATATATATAGAAAGATTGCCAGGGAGGGGCATTATCACTCTGATCATGCTATTCCTGAAAATACATGAGGTTCTCCACCTGAAAAAAAAAAACCGACAAAAGTTGTGCTAATGTATACAGTATAGAAAAAGTGATCTTGTATATAGAAAATAGGCTTGATACAGAGTTCAGGGTTGGTATGTTTACAGAAGTCAGTAGTGGGGACTGGAGAGATGGTTTAATTCCTAGCACCCACATCAGGTGGCTCCCAATCACCTGTAACTCCAGCTCCAGGGGATCTGACACCCTCTTCAAGCCTTCTCAGACAATTGCATTCACATGAACACACACACACACTGAAATTCTTTATAAAGAAAATCTAAGGAATCAGTAGGAATTTTTTTTTTAACCTGGAAAAGAGTAATTCAAAACACTGTGTGGTTTCTAAGGTCATATCAAACTTCAGGACTCTGTGATAGTACTCCAATGTTTACATGAAGTGTTCCACTTTAGCCTAAAGGAAACAGTCAAGGAAAAAGTGCAATTGTTTTCCTCTCGTGTGTCTTAACTGGGATAAAGCACTGAATTTTACTGAATAACCAACCTCAGGAACTCGAGTCTCAATGTGTTTGGCAGCCCCACTCTTCGGCCTTAGTGTACTTGCTTTCTTTCTTTAAAAAACAAAATACCTATTTCACAGGCTCATTCCTATTTAAAGTTGTTACTTTCCTCCCCTTCCTGCTCCTCCCTGCACTACCACCTGTCACCCTGACGTATCCGCCTACTTCATCTTTATGTACACATGTTCCCAAGTGATAATCTTGCCCCATGCTTAATTCAGGCTTCCTGGCGATCCTCCTGCCAATTGGTCCACCAATCGCCTGCATCTGTGGTGATGCGTGCTAAAGTTATGAGGTAAGTGCTGCCCTGACAGGATGCTGCTCATGCCCCTCAGTGTTCTTCACACCATCAAGGGCTTCTCCTGCAGCTACACACTTTCTTCCTGGCTTTGGCCATTTCTCCTATTTCATTAATCATCCCTAATGACACCCAAACATGTTCCAGAAGCGCAGATCTTTAGTGACTTCGTGAATGACTTTGGCCTCATATTTTCAATAATTGTCAGTTTTTTCTTTTCTTCCAAAAATATCCCCCTGAAAAGAGGAGACCATAAATGTCACCATCACTCTCTACCTCTCTTACGTTTTCTGAAAAGAAACTGTGTCCCGGTGACCACTGGCCAATTCAAAGTACCTGCTCCCTTTCTTGCAGTCTGAGCTAGGACGTGACTCTTCTTTGTGTCCTTGACCTTGTGTGTGACAGCTGACTAGTCCATCTGTTGTGCAATGCTCTCTCTCTTCTCAGCTTCCTCACTCCACTTGCATACCGCACTGCCCACTTCTCAGCTACGTCAGAATCCCACTATTTTGTTTAATGCACTACACAGTTGGAGGCGTCAGTGCTTAATCCTGGGCCCCCACCACCACTTTTTGTTTACATATTCTGTCTAGGTGATCTCATTTCATCTCTATAAATCCTTCCTCTGCACTGGGGATTTTTATGTGTGTACTATTGGCTTTGACCAATCCTCAAAATTCAGTCTCAAATATCAAAATTTCCACATAGATCCAATGAGACATCTCAGCATTTTAACTTGACCAAACAAACAAGCAAACAAACAAAATTCTATACCACTCTTTTGTCCTAGTCTCCCAAAGAGCAACATCCTTCACCCTGTTGTTCAAGATAAATTAAGAGTTAACTTGATCCAGTTTTTGCCTTATAACATCTACTCGATCAGGTAGGCTTAGTTCAACCCCACCCCACACCAATCAATTTGAATCCTTTTGGTTCTTTCCAGATTCAGTTTCATCACAACACATGCTATCATCACTTTATTTCTTGTTTGCTTTGGTTTGGGGGAGGAAAGTCTCTCTGTGTAGGTAGGCCTGGCTATCCTGGAGCTCTCTCTGTAGACCAGGCTGGCCTCAAACTCACAGAGATCCCCTTGCCTCTGCCTCCCAGGAGCTTTAATGAAAGGTGTGCGCAACCTGGCGTTTTTGTTGTTGTTGTTTTCCTTAAACAACTATGTAACTTCCTAACAGCCCTCTTTATCTCCCTCTTTGTTCCCTCCCTTATTCCTCACTCCACACAGTAGAAGAATACTTTGTTCTAAATCTGTTATCAGACCGTATCATTGTTCGGCTAAGTTACTCAATTGATTTCCATGCAATTAGAAAGTATTCGAAAATCCTATACCTGTTTTATAAAGCCCTCCTCATCTTGTCAGTTTCCTCATCTCCTCTCTTATTTCTCTCTACCTTAGTCTCCAATCGTTGGATAGCTGTTTCTGGTTTTCTTCTGTTCCCAGGTCCTATTGTGGTCATATTCCTGTGGTCCAGAAAGCCACCTCTCCCTCCTTGCCCTAGCCATTGCGTATGTAGATCCTTCTCGTCATTCTCACGTCAGATTTTCAGATACAAATTAGACTGAATGTCTGATCCAAAGAACCAAATATCACCTGATTCTCCACATAGTAATTCCTCAAACACTTTATACTTATCTCTGTAAGAAGGGGTGTTGTCTACCCAGACTTCATTTCTATATTTGCTACACCAGTAAAAAATGCCTAGAACTTATTAAGTTTTCAATATAAATTTAATGATGGAAAGACCACAACTTACAAAATGACTAGATTTTTATACATTTTAAACAACCAATGGTCATAGTTAGGGTTATTATTACTATGATGAAACCCCAAAAACAAAACAAATTGAAGAAGAAAGAGTTTATTCAACTTCCACTTCCACAGCATAGTCCATCACTGAAGGAAGTCAAGACAGGAAGGAAATCAATCAGTGTAGGAACCTGGAGGTGGGACCTACTGCCGAGGTTATGGAGGGGTGCATGCTGCTTACTGACTTGCTCCCAGTATCTTGCACAGTCTTCTTTCTTATGGAACCCAGAACCACCAGCCCAGGAATAGCACCACCCACAATGAGGTGGGCCCTGTCTCATCAATAACTAATTAAAAAAATGCCCACAGATTTGTCTGCAGCTGGATCTTGTGGAGGTATTTTCTCAACTGAGATTCCCTTCTCTCTGATGACTCTAGCTTATGACATAAAACTATACAGCACACTAATCATGGGATATTTTCTAAAAGTTCTCATAAAAGAAAATCAGAGATTGTAAGTGAAATGAAACATCAGTCACACCGCCAATTTTTCTAATGGACATCATTAAGTGAAAATCTATACTAGTACCTATAAAAATTAAAATACAACACAGCACCACTCAGAAAAGAATACAGGGGCCAGCTATAGTTTCAATGTGCTTTCTGTCATGATTGATTATCCTGATAAAATACTTTTATTGTTTTTTTTTTCAAGACAGGGTTTCTCTGTGTAACAGCCCTAGCTGTCCTGGATCTAGCTCTGTAGACCAGGCTGGCCTCCAACCCACAGAGATCTGCCTGCCTCTGCCTCTTGAGTGCTTGGATTAAAGGTGTGCCCTGCCACCCTCACCAGGTGATAGAAGACTTCAACACATCAACATGATGAATAAAAAGCTCACATGAACTCAAGGGAAAGTTTACTTCCTCATTCTTTGGGTGGTTTTGGTTTTGACTTTTTTAGAGACAAAAACTCACTGTGTAAACCAGGCAGGCCTTGAACTCACAGAGATCCTACTTACCTCTACCTCCCAAGTGCTGCCATTAAAGGCATGTGTCATCATGCCCAACTATAGTTCTTTTTTTAATCATACCAACTTTCCCCTATTTCCATCTTTCATTTCCAAATGATTCGAAGATTTAAAATAAACAAAAACAATCTCTTGTATTATATAATGCACAAATACAAACTCCTGCATGTATTTACCCTTGTATGCACTTAAACATGCTTGTATAGCACAGATCCAAAAAATAAAAGTGAGAATATAGTTCAAGAGGCCTGATTGATGTGTACTGAGACATAGACTCTCAAAGAGAGGAGGAAGCTGTCTATGATAAATGAGAGAATGAGTCACACCTGTTGCTGCCAGTTTCAGAAGGGACTCGTTCCTATGCAGCTAAATGGAATAAATGGGGAACGGAAATGCTAGTAATAAATAGGGAGTGTTCTGAAGGAAGACTGGCCAACAAAATTGCTTGGGTAGAATTCAGCCTTAGTACAGCGTCTTTATGCACTTGGGAGAGCCAGTAGGACTGTGAGTAACTGGCTTCTCTTCCTTCCTCCCAGCTCTCCGATCAAGGCAAAGGGCCCTAAAGGAATTCGAGAGGATGCCATCCCTGTATCCAGAGACTTAGAGCATAGAGCTCTTTTCTGAAGGATTGATTTCAAAGACTCCTTTATTAAAATATGTCCCTAGAATATACGCCCAGATGGCCAGCCAGGCACATTAAAATTGGAATTAAATCTGCCAGCATTATGGTATGATTTATAAGCAACAATGTGACAAAGAACTTGAAGTGCTAATTTGGAGCAAAGATGTTACTTTATCAAGAAGGAGAAAGTCATTCAAATGTATTTAGGCCATAAACTGTAGCCATTATAGGAAAAAAATATTTACCATCATCAGTTTACTTTTTAGATGAAAAAAATAGATGAGACATTATTTTTAGAAAAGTTCAGATATAGTAAACAACAGCACTCACCAAATAAGTTGATTAGTAACATACTGATATCCAAGAATATCATTTATTGGTAAAACTAAGCTTTTCATAAACAAAGCAAAATGCTCCTATTGTCATCAGCCAGGGACAAAACATTGTCAATTTCCATCACCAACGGAGTCTTGCTGCAATGGGAGATAAGGAAGATGATAGAGAAAGAAAACAACTGCCCTGCCTAAAGCGACCCCAGCCTTCCACTGCAGGGATGGGCGCTGATCATGCCCAAGAACAAAGCCATAAAGAAACTTCCTATTTGAATTGTAGTAGCAGCCATGGCTTCTGGGACCGTCTCTGAACAAAGTGTCTTGGGTGCATCCCAATCTGCGTGTGACATTACATCACCACCTGAAATGCAGCAGCATCCAGAAGGATTTTTAGGAGTTGTCTTTCTCAAGTAGGAAAGGGCTGAACATAAGGACCTGGGTCCTTAGGGCCTGAAGAAAGCCTAGCCTATGAGGAGAAAGAAAATAAACTGAGAATATGCTTTAAAAAAAACAGAAGCTGAGGCTGGAGACATGAATAAAGTCTCCAGCCCTTAGGAGTGCTCACTGTTCTTCCAAAGGGGGTTTGGTTCTCAGCACCCATGGACGGAAGAGGGACCTAGAACTCACAAGTGCTTCCAGCTCCAGAATGTCCAACCCCTCTTCTAGCCTCCTTGGACACTTACACATGCATGGCATACATACTTATGCATTTAAAAATCTGGACTCTCTTTAAAGGGTAGATATTTCTATGGCATCAGCAGTAAGCACTGTAGGTGTGTACTTAAGTAGATATTAGCAAATGCCTACCTATATGGCCGTGTTAAAAGACACAGAGTTATCCCCTTTCCTGCCACTGCCTCACTGAGATCTTATTTCTCTGATTATCTAATTCTTGTTTCTAAATGCACTCTTCCATGGCTACTTAGAACATCTACTGCCATAGTCAGATTCTGTATATAACACCACAGCACATACTGATTTTTTTAAAAAAATTGCTGCTATCCTCAAAATTTTTAATTTCTTTGAAAATGGCTTTCTCGCAGGCCATCAGTGGTCGTATCCCTGAATTCTCATGATAGAGTCAGATGGTCAGGGCAGCTACACAGCTCCAGCATCCACAAGGGACACTAACAGAATGCAAGCCAAAGCTTTAAAGTGGGGCTCTCTGTATGGGTATCAGTAGCTCAGTGCATTAGTAATGATAAGTTAGGCCATCCTCTATGATACCATGTCTAACGAGCCATGTATTGTAATCTTTTCTTCTTCCTTTTTACAATTTGGTTTCGTGACAAAATTGCTGGACTTTGGTGAATTTTGTAAAGGGATGAAAAAAATTGAAAACAGAATGCTTTGAAAGTCTTTCTTAATGTCCATTCTAGACAGCAAAACAGCTATTTGTTGTGGAAATTTAAATAGGCAAAGATGTGTTACATGTGTTTATACTGCGTTTTTTAATGATGTAAGGATGTGTGATCACTTATGTAAGATGTGTTGCATCTGTTTCACCTTGCCTGCCTAAGGCACCTGATTGGTCTAATTAAAAACTGAACAGCCAACATCTAGGCAGGAGAAAAAGTAGGCTGGTGGGCAGAGAGAATAAATAGAAGGAGAACTCTAAGAACGAAGAGAGAAATGAGAGGAGAAGTGAAAAAGAAGGAGGCAGGGATGCCAGGGGCCAGCCAGCCAGCCAGCTAGTCAACCACAGAGGAATCAGGGAAGGAAGGAAGGAAGGAAGGAAGGAAGGAAGGAAGGAAGGAAGGAAGAGCCCCAAGGCAAAACATAGATAAAGAGAAACAGAATTGTTTAAGTTAGAAAAGCTGCCTAGAAACAGGCCTAAGCTGAGGCCAGCCATTTGTAATAAAGAATAAGAAGCCTCTGTGTCTTTATTTGGGTGCTAGGTGGTGGCTCCCTCAAAGGAGAAAAAAAAAACTACTATAATTATTTATCCTTTTTTATAATGTGTCCCATAACATTACATATTCCAGAAAGTCCATGCAGCACACAGTCAGTTCTCGAATTTTTAAAACATATTTTATGACCATTGTTTCTTCAACTAAGAATCCAGTAATTTCCTCAAATCATTGTTATAACTGAGCCAATCTGAACCGTGTAACCATTGACAATCATTCTAATTAACCCACAACATGTAAAATTTCAAAAGTAATTACTGATACACAGAAAAGAATCTAATAGTTAAAATTTTTTAAACAGTCTAAAACACAATTAAAGATAACATTGTGCTTTGGCTGTTTTCTGGAAGTTTGACCTGCATACTTATTCAAGAGTGAAGAATTATATTAATTTTATCAAATATTTGAATGCTTTCCATTATAGACTTATATAATTTGTTGATTATCTTAGTTACTTTTCAATTGCTGTGATAAGACACCGTGATGAAGGCAGCTTATAGAAGAAAGAATTTATTTGGTGCTTATAGTTTCAGAGGGTTAGAGTCTGGGACCAGCATGGCCGGGAGCATAGCAGGAGGTAGGCAGACATGTTGGGACAGCAGCTGTGTGTTCACAACTTCAGACACAACTAAAAGGCAGAAAAACTAACTGGGAATGGAGCAAGTGTTTCCAAACCTCAAAGGCCTCACCTAGTGACACACCTCCTCCAACAAGGCCATCTCTCCTAATTCTCCCCAAATAGATTTACCATTTAGGAACCAAGAATTCAAAAACATGCACCTATGCAACCCTTCTCATACAAACCACAACCCTGACCATTAAAACCATACATGATTATTCAACTAATTTTCCTCCATAGATTCTTTAAACAACAAGGTCTACACCCAAGACAGCAAACAGCTGTCAGCTTCCAGTCACACTGTTCAGGAGATTAGTCCAAAGCCAGCAGGGCTCACCCTCAGGCAGCTCTAACGTCTACCCCTTACAGAGAAGTCTGCCTTTGCTACAGTGCTTGTCTGACCTTTTTTCCAAATTACTTGACGATTGCTTCTGATCTTGGACGGAAGTCTTAGCCACAGGCTGTTCTGTTTCACATCTCTCTGAGAAATGCATTTAGCCCAGCTTCCTGTGGGTGGTGCTCCTACCTGATTCTCCCCAACCAGAATGCAGCATCCCCTCCCTGTCCTGGCTTCTTCTTTGCCCCAGTAGCTCTACAGGATCAGCATTTCCCACAGGTGCAAGCCATAATGTGGTATGGTTTGAAGGGCATCAAGTCTGCCAACCAAAAGCTTCCCTGGCAGCCTACCTGGATTTTCAGCCAAGGATCATTAGTGTTGCTCCTTAAAATAACTTTGTTGTTTTGAATCTGAACTCTTCTAGCCCCTACTCCCACCTATTCCTACTGAGATAATTGTTGTCTTACATGATTACTGAAAACCCAGGGTTTCATAAGATTTCAACAACTGGGTGAAGGTGAAGCAGTGCTGGTGAGCCGAGCTTCTGTGTTGCTCCTAATCTGTTCATCTCCCTTTTGTTAGACTGCAAAATAGGAGGAAAAACACACTTTTTAAAATGCTGGACTTCTCAGTAGAGAAGAATCTCACATGGTCTGTGGGGAAGGTAACAGAAACAATGCAATTAAAATTAAGATGAGAGAAATTCAAACAGAATGGGCAAGATCAAGACTACCTCATGGATGAGCCTCCCTAAAGCCTGGGCAATCAGAGTTTCTGTCCAACTATGGAGGCTGTTTTCCTGTTGATAACAATTTGAGTGAGCTTGTATTTAAATATGATTAAGCCTCTGATTGTAAGAAAGGACATTTGAATTAGAAAATTGGAGCATTAAAAATATGACCAATTAATTAATTAAGCTGTTTACATCAGCACAGCACTTCCTGAAGCAAATGGGATTCTTGTTGATTTGGATCAGGCAGAGAGAAAAAGAATAAGAAAGATCCAGGAACAGGACATAGACCACATCAAGTACCCTGTGGAAGTGGGGGTTAGAATCAACTAGGACTAAACACGAGAACATGATGTGATGTGTCATTAAACACTAATAAGATGGAAGGAGGGTGGAGGGGATGCAAGGTTGATTTGAACTAAACTAAAACATTTTTTCTTAGGTGAAATTGATCCACAGGTGTCCATCATATACCTTTATTCCTTCAAGAATGGGGCAGGCACTCACAGAGACATACAGATTATAATGATCAGTTAACACAGACTCCCAGGCTAGCTCCTATATTAGCATAATCTGGTTACCACTTCCCTCTTCCCTCTACAATTCACACGCCTGTCCTCACCTCCATTTCTTACCATTCCCCAGCCAAGGTGCTTTCACCTACAGCGAGGCTGAGGCTCATAGAACTCTGCTGGCAGGGAATTCTGGGATTCTAGATGGAGGCCAAGGAGAAAGACGTAGGCTCAGGCAGATATGTCCTTTGGGCTACTTATATTCTTAGTGGGAGTAGAGGAGAGGAGAGAGAATAGGAGTTCTCTGGGCTCCATCTCCCATCGTGAAGAAGAGCATCGGCTCTGAGCATGGCCGAAGCAGTAATAACCACCATCACAGGGAGCCTCATAGGATGTACAGTGACGTTTCTGCATCTGCAGTCAAGAACATTTGTCACTGACTACTGGACAACCACAGAAACCGTGATATATGGCCATTGCTTTCTCTTGCTGTGGTAATAGGGGGCGGCGGGGCTGCGTCCCTGGCACCCCGGCCGCCTGCTCGGCTACCTTATGCCCCGAAATAATTACACGGACACTGTATTCATTTAATCACTGCTTGGCCCTTCTGCCCTAACCCTTACTGGCTAATTCTGATATCCCAATCAACCCATCTCTAATAATCGGTGAGCACCGGTCTTACCGGGAAGATTCTAGCCTAGTCCATCCTGGGTCGAGCTTCATGGCGTGTGTCTGCCTGGGAGCTGGGAGTATGGCGTCTCCCTGAGGCGTCTGCTCCTGAGAGCAGAGAGCAGAGCGGTGGAATCTCTGACCTCACTTCCTCTTCCACCCAGCATTTTGTTCTGTTTACTCCACCCACAGGGCCAAGCAGTTTCTTTATTGGCCAATGACCTTCCTCCATCATTTCCCCTTTTTCGGTTTAAACAAAAAAAAAAAGGCTTTAACTTTAACATAGCAAAATTACATATAACAAAACAGTTATCAAGTAAAAGTTACAATAATCTTTATCATAACTAAGGAAAACTATAACTAACTATTCTTAACTCCATCAAAAGACTCCAGAAAGATACAATACTACCTAAGCAAACAAGAAAAAAGCAACTTTTAAAACTCTAGAAATGACAGAGACATCTTGCTGCCTGGACAGTCACCCAAAGTTCCTCTGTACCGTTGGGGCATCCATCTTCAGCCTTCAGGCCCATGCTATCCAGCAGACATTTCCATAAAGCAGGAAAATTCAAAGTCAGTACAGTCACTATCTGTTGTGTCCTGCAGAATGCCTCGCAGACTCTTTCATGAATCAGGAACCCCGAAAGATCATCTCACCTTAGGCAAGTTCAGTAGTCCTCTCTCTGCGGGTTCTCTGTGTCCAGTTTATGCAATAGTCCAGGCAAGAGCAGTTTCTTGCCCAAATGGCTATCAAACTCCATAACGAGCCTCTTCGATGCCCATCTTCCTCTTGAAGTAGATTGGTGCTGCCAGGAGCAGAGTGTCTCATTGTCATGAAAAGTCCTAAGTTATTAAAACATTTAAAATGCCATATTCTATAATCTTTGAAAAATATGAAGAATGCCTATCTAAAATATATCTACGCACATCTAGAAAATATTAACTAACATGATTACAAACTTGACTATTATTTATGATTATCCATCAACAACCTATATTTCCTAATTATACATTACATTTTAATAATGAACTACACAATCACAACACCTTAATCAATATCAGAAATACATATACATATAGCAAAATTGACCTTAAATCTCTATCAATAAAGCAAAATCTATACTAATGCAAATTATTCATACCTATATCATATCCCCCTTTAAATGTAAAAGAACATTTATAAACATTTTTTGGGAATATGGGCGCAGTTATTTCTCTCCAAACTGCTTCCTGCTGAATAGGGGCGCTGTTAATCAGATCATTTAGGGTGTAACCTGTGTGCTAGTTTCATCTCAGTTGGCAGTTGAGCGAAGCAATTTTCTGAAGGCATTCACACCAACCCTTCAGGAGGGCGTGGTCCATCATACCAAATCGGAATAGAAGAAATGAACAGCGTCTCATCCTCTGTGAAAACAAAATAAGAAACTCCTTTCCAAAGTACCATATCCTTAGATCCGAATTCAAAATATCTATGTTGGATTAGTTCAGAAGCATTTATAAACAAATATCTTTTAGTAGCTTTGGCTCTTTCCTCAGCATTCAAACAATTCAAAGAGAGCACAATAGCATACAGTATCAAAATTCTCTGTGTATTTTCCATCTTTGTGCAGCTTTGTTTTAACCTCTATTTTGTTTATTTTTTCTTTTAACTCTTTGCTTTTTGAGACAGGTTCTCTGTATCTTTGACCTGAAGTAACTCTGTAGACCAGGCTGTCTTTGAACTCTCAGAGATCCGCCTGTCTCTGCCTGGCAGGCATTCGGGATTAAAGGTGTACACTACTACACCTTGAACTCACAGAGATCTGTTTGTCTCTGCCTTCTAGGCACTGGGATTAAAGGCGTGTGATACCACACACAACAACTCTCTTCCTTTTTTTTTTTTTGTTTTTTACTTTAAGAACTTCAACTTTTAGTCTGCATATATTTTTAACACACTTTAAACCATTCAGAAATTTTCTCCATCTTTGAATCTCTCTTTACTGTATATCTCTCTTTTTCTGACCACATGAATCTTTAATTTACCAAACAATCTCAGTAGGATTAAAGGCATGGCTTTGCCGGCTGGATCCAGCCCATTCCTTAGCTTTCCAGCCTCATGGCTGAGGTACTGACTGTAGCCAGCAAGCGAGCTTCAGCAGCCTGTGCTTGCAAACCGCACAAACCGCCTGCATAAAAGAGTCAGAGTTTGTCCTGGCAGGACAGCCCAGAAAGCCGGCATTTTTAAACGGCTCAGCTTTTTTCCTGCTACGGCTGAAAACCAAAAAGCATGCATTCAGCTTTTCATCAACACCGTTTAAGTGTTTCGTGGCAGGACCTCTTAATGAGCTGCAGGCTTTGCAGCTAAAGCTGAGTCAGGAAGCCTCTCTTAGATGAGGCGCTTGCTTGTCTCTAGCAAGCAGAGTAGAACCGAGAAATTGCTGCTACCAAGAAACCAGGCACAATGCTTTCATTTTGTTCTAGAATTACTTCCCAAGCTGTCTCAGGCTTTTTGTGGAAGCAGTTGTCCACGTGGGCGCCATATGTGGTAATAGGGGGCGGCGGGGCTGCGTCCCTGGCACCCCGGCCGCCTGCTCGGCTACCTTATGCCCCGAAATAATTACACGGACACTGTATTCATTTAATCACTGCTTGGCCCTTCTGCCCTAACCCTTACTGGCTAATTCTGATATCCCGATCAACCCATCTCTAATAATCGGTGAGCACCGGTCTTACCGGGAAGATTCTAGCCTAGTCCATCCTGGGTCGAGCTTCATGGCGTGTGTCTGCCTGGGAGCTGGGAGTATGGCGTCTCCCTGAGGTGTCTGCTCCCAAGAGCAGAGAGCAGAGCGGTGGAGTCTCTGACCTCACTTCCTCTTCCACCCAGCATTTTGTTCTGTTTACTCCACCCACAGGGCCAAGCAGTTTCTTTATTGGCCAATGACCTTCCTCCATCATCTTGCAATGAGGAATAAGTAAAATAAACCATATAATCATATCTGGTTTTCCAATGTAAAAATAAACACCCATTATGAAGAGCAAAAGGAATTTCCAAGCCCTGTGGAATTATGAAAGTACATCATAAACTTTCTAATACTACATGCCCATTGGTTAACTTGATATCATACTACACAGACACACATACATATTCACGAAGACAAGCACACAAATGCACACATATATACACACTGTTTACTTAAAAGCATGTTCAGTTCAAACTCTTCAAGCTATGTCCAGTGGGATAGGCCTTTAATCCCAGCTACTTGAGAAGATGATGCAAAAGACTATCAAATTCAAGGCCAGCCTAGGCTATAGAGCAAGTCCAAGGCCAGCCCAGGCTATAGAGTGAGTCAAAAGCAAGCCTAGGCTGCAGAGACAGTCCAAGGCTAGCCTGGGTAACTTAATGGGATTCTGTCTCAAACAAAAGTAAAAAGAAGGCTAGAATAAGGCTTAGGGGCACAGTACATGTCTAGACTGTGTGAGGCTCTGGGTTCATCCCCTAATATTGCAGAAGAGGAAGAGGAAGAACAGGAAGAGGGATAAAGAAGGGGGAAGGATAAAAATGGCACTGTTAAGTTGAAGACAGTTACCAACACCATAGAACAATAAGAGTCATCTCAGACAGAAAGAATTGTAGGAAAAACTGAGCAAGCATGAATAAAAGATTCAGATTCAGGGATTTGGGGAGAATAGGTGGGCACTATAAACATAAGATATGTTAGCATCTGTTCTCTGGATCTTACCAGAAATTTCATAGTTAGTACTCATATTTAATATTTCATTCTAAAGATGAGGAAGCCAAGATCCAACAAGCTCAGGCATCTAGATGATACCATATATGGCATGTGGTGAAAAATAGTTGTTCAGTGAAGGACACATCATAACTATAGACTAAGTACTGGGGAGGACAGTCAGAGGTGGAGCCAGTGATGGAAGCCTGGAGACCTGGCTCCTGGTCACTAGCTTTTCCAGCATCCCTCCCAAGTCCTTCCTATCTATGCTCTGCGATGTGAAGTAAAGTGACAAAAATAAAAGATCAAAGACTGCCCTTTCCAGCACAGCGATGTGTATGCCTGTAAGCAACTGTAGAGCCATGTCTTCCATTTCCTCTAAGATGCATAACAAATTGTCCTTGCCTGATGCCCTGTAGGGAGAAGAGCAGGCAGGAGGCCTTCATTCTTACCTTAAACAGGGTAAGAGGAAGCACTTTATCACCTCTGGCCAAATTAAATGAACAAACAAAAATTCTGTACTAAAGTGTACAAGGACTTGAAACCTTTCTCCTCTGAAATGTAACTTAAAAAAAAAAAAAAGAATAAATTCAAGCCAACTAAAACTGCCTGGGCTCCACAGCAGAGAGTTGCATTTATTTTACTGTATCATATATTTTATCTAAATATAATTATTAGGACAGAAAACCAAATTCAATGAATCTTCTGTTAATAGTCCATTTTTTTTTTAATAATGCAAGTGCACATTTGCTAAAAGCATGGAGTCATTCTCTACCAAACCAGTGCTCCAACTGTAATTCCATCTGCTTGATACTTTGACATTTTCGGTCTGGAAAAGCATGGGGTGAAAGACAGCAAAGAGCAGGGAAATTTTAGTTCAGAGGAGCAAGGGCACACTGGAAGCACAGCTTTAGGAAAGCAGACTCCAAACCACTGTGACTAATACATTTTTTCAGATTTATTAACTGGAAAGGCTCAGAGGCAAAGGAGACAAGAGGCAAACAGAATTGGCTTTCAGAGCCGCTCTTGAGGATTCTGGTGAGATGGCCTACAATTGTTTTCATAGCTGGGTAAGAATAATAAGTTGTAGATGTATAATTCAGTAGACAGGAATACATTCTGCAAATAGTCTCTTCTACCACCTTATCAACAAACCAAAAAAAAAAAAAAAATGTGCCGAAGTTTGCGCCAACTGTTTCTGGGGGCAGAGCACACCTGTTTAAAGGTGAAAAAAGGCCAAAGAATGTGCTCTCCTATTTCACGTCCTTTGACCTTTCTAGCCATCAGCTTCATAATGCTGGTAACCGACAAATGAAACTTATGCCTCTGTATTTTAGAAGTGAACAGGACATTTTTCATTCAGACCAAATGAAATTCCCTTCTAAAAGCAGATGGTGATCTCAGCTTGTTTGCACAAGCATAACTCAAACCGACATGCCGAGGGCTGGATTCTCAATTCTAGAAGTATAGACAAAAAAAAAAAATACGCTGCTTCATGAATTATATTTTATCAGCAAAAACATTATTGAAGTATAATTCAAGTATCTTATAATTTGCAAATTCGGTGTGTATTGTATCATGGGTTTTTAGCATATTCACATATTACCCACTAACATAATCAGTTTCAGGACATGTCACTCGTCCCTGAAGAAACTCTGAGCTCCAGCTCCTATCTGCAGGCCCCTTCCAACATGTCCAGATTCCCATCCCTACCCAACCCATCATCTGCTTTCCACCTATGTATGCCTGCCTATTCTGACCACTTAGTGTATTTTAAAGATCCATCCATGTTGTAGCATGTATCAGTACCAACATACCTATGGTTGTATACATTCCATTCTATACATAAAACACATTTGCTGACTCATGAAGTGTAAGCCCTTGGCTTATTTCCATACTCTGGTTTTTATGAATGCCATTGCTAGGGATGGTGGACAAGGTTTTGTGTAGATGTCTATCCACTTTTCTTGACAGATGCCCAGAAGGACTTCCCCATAAGATGGTCCTCCATGCTCACAGCCCGAGGAACTAGCATACTGCTATATAAACTCACTGCACTGATTTGCCTTTGCAGTACGTGAGGAATAATAGAGTTTGGTTTTCTTCTCATTTCTGTGCAGTTACTGCCAGACACTAAGGCCATGGCTTCCTTAATGAGCTGAACTGGTATCTCTGTGATTTGAATGTCCTTAGTGAATAAAACAGCAAACTGTTCTGTGTTTCTATTTGTCATAAGAATATCTTTTTAGCAGGGCGATGGTGGCGCATGCCTTTAATCCCAGCACTCGGGAGGAAGAGGCAGGCAGATCTCTGTGAGTTCGAGACCAGCCTGGTCTACAGAGCTAGTTCCGGGACAGGCTCCAAAGCCACAGAGAAACCCTGTCTTGAAAAACCAAAAAAAAAAAAAAAAGAAAAGAAAAAAAGAAAAAAAACAAAAAACAAAAAAGAATATCTTTTTATATTCTTTGCTCACTTTCACTGCATTTATGTGTCTAGATTATTAAATGTAACGTTCTATATTGTACATACAGTACATACTCTCTCTTTTTCTGAGGCAAGGTTTCTCTGTATAGTCTTGTCTGTCATGAAACTAGTCTGAAGACCAGGCTATCTTCAAACTTACAGAGATCCACCTATTTCTGCCTCTCAAGTGCTGAGATTAAAGGTGTGCATCATGGCCTGGCCAATCTCTTCAACAGATATATGAGTTACAAACAATATTGACTCATTCTGAAAGTTTTCTTTAAATTTTCCTTCAGTATTTTCTGAGACACAAAAGTCTAAAATTGTGAAAAAGTCCAACTCACCTTTTTTAATTCTGATGCTAATACTTTAGGAACACATGCAGGAAGGTGCCACCAACTCCAAAATGCTGAGCATTTCTTTTGTTTACTTCTAAGAGATGTGTATTTTTATCTTTTTTAATTTGATTTTTAAATAAAATCTGGAAAGCAATTTCCATTGACTATAAACAACAAAACCAATTAACAAATTCAGTAGAGGGGAAGCTGTTAGTCTTTAGAAAGAAATAATATGTAATAAGCAGAATTCTCATTATGGAGCATTTGCCTTTATCTCTTCCCTTCTGGGGACACATGTTCATTTTCTACCAGGAACTACCTCTGGGTGTGATGTAGCTATTCATACACATGAGCCATGGATGATGTTTCTCTATGTCTCCCAGAATGCCTGCCACATTTCTTGACAAAACTATGGGAAAGTTAAAACACTAATTTGAAAATCGCAGTCCATATCTAAAATGTCGGTACCCATTCAGTTTCTTTAAACATCTCAGGCTTCTTTTCATTGGGATGTGATGGAGGAAGGTCATTGGCTAATAAAGGAACTGCCCTGGCCCATTTTATTGGTTAGAGGATAGGTGGGAGGAGTAAACAGATCAGAACGCTGGGAGGAAGAGGAAGTGAGGTCAGAGACTCCACAGCTCTCTCGGGAGCAGACGCCAGAGAGAGATGCCTCAGAGAGAGACGCCATGCTCCTGACTCCTGGGCAGACACACGCTATGAAGCTCCGACCCAGGATGGACTAGGCTAGAATCTTCCCGGTAAGACCGGTTCTCACAGATTATTAGAGATGGGTTGATCGGGATAACAGGATTAGCCAGTAAGGGCTAGGGCTAAAGGGCCAAGGGTGGCGCACGCCTTTAATCCCAGCACTCGGGAGGCAGAGGCAGGTGGATCTCTGTGAGTTCGAGACCAGCCTGGTCTACAGAACTAGTTCCAGGACAGGCTCCAAAGCCACAGAGAAACCCTGTCTTGAAAAACCAAAAAAAAAAAAAAAAGAATACAGTGTCTGTGTAATTATTTTGGCATAAGCTAGCCGGGCAGGCGGCCGGGGGTGCTGAGAACGCAGCCCTGCCGCCCCTATTACTACAGGGATGAGAAGTAGTGCTGCGAAATACCACTTTTTCCTGTGACTTTCCAGGTATCAAATGCATATTTGTTGAAATAACTTACATATTTTTTGCTAAAACAAAATGTTGTGATTTGAGAAAGACTATATATCATTTAACAAATAATAAATCAGTCATTTTTGATTCACTAAAATAGGACACATTTCACTTTACCATATCCCTGTGGCAGTAAGTTTATATACACACACACATATGTAGACATCTGTCTGCAAAGGTCAATTCAATTCTCTTTCATTATCATAATTTTTTATTATTTGAGAATTTCATATATGTATAGGATGAATATTATCATATTCATAGCCATTTTCCCCTTTACCTCCCACTGTCACCCATGCAACCCATCCCACTACTGACTTCTTCACACACCTATCTTTTACAGCCTAAAATATAAGTACTTGCCATGTAGGGCAACTTTCCTCGTCTACATGGAAAGCAGCTTCTGAAACCACTTTGCAACATATTGAATTTTTTGTTATTAAAAGGTACCAGCATCTGGCACAAGCCTGATAGCACAGTCATAAAAGCTAATGAAGAATTATAAAGTGATTCCGGGAATACTATGAAACTTTCAACATGTCTATCCACGTCCATCTGTCGTCCCCAAGAGTGGTTATCTTCGTTTGAGTAGTGATTCTGAGACACTCATTAAACAGCTCAGTCGAGGAGTTAGTGTTTCACAAAACACAGAGGGGACTGAGTTCAGGGCCAACCTCTTCCTGAAGTGAAGACCGACCTCCGGAAGCCAGGACGTGTTGCATGGAAAATGGCCAAGACATTCCTCCACAAAGATAGTTTCTCTTAAAGAGTTTTAGCCAAAAGCTGGAAAAGATAGACAGAAAGAGACTGAGAAACAGAAAGTAAAGCTACCCTCAGGGAACGTGAGTCCTTTTTGGAAGATTAGATTGATCTACACCACAGCTTCATCTCTCTGTTTTGACCTTTCGCCCTCTATGTTTCTTTCAAGGGGGTGTATGCAAGCACAGGGAAGGCTTAAGCAATTAGTCTTATAACTTGGACGATTGTGTTCACATTTTTAATAATTATCTACTCATACGTTTTTAAGAACAAGCTTTCAACTGCTATAAAAACAGTTATTGAATGCATATTAAAAGTTGGCAAAGCTGATATCTTGAGCTATCATTAATTCATAACAAAGCAAACCACAAGAATGCTTATTTACAAGTGACGTATCCGAACATGCCCCCTTAAGTGGTGCTTAAATACTGTTGATGTTAATCTCTTCGAAGTGCTGGCACATCCACATTAGTAGAGAGGGAAGAAACGGGTCTCCAATCAGCTCAGCTAGACATCAGCTATCAGGCAGGATGGTCTGCATTTGAAAACTTACCTGCCGTCTGTCACTGTGTGAAACCGGGCAAATCACAGAATCTCTCTTGTGTCTATTTTCCTATTTTTTTCAAACTGGGAACAATAGAAGTAGCTACTTTATGAGATGCTTTTGAGTGACAAATAAGAAAATACCTGTAAAAATCAGCATGGAATATTGTTCTCAAAATGACTTTGAATTTTATTCCTCGTCTTAACCTACTTCCCTGAAAATAAAAACAATTTTATCTAATATGTTCCCTATTTTAGTTATAACAGAGATATAATAAGAATATACTCTGAATTCTGTTGATAATGGCCACCAGTGATATGAATGGAACACTAAATTTAATATATTTAATATATATATATATATATATATATATATATATATATATATATAAAACAAATAAACACATATAGGCATGTGGAGATTATCTTCTAACTTTCCTACTTCAGCACTTTGGTTTCCTGCCTGCTTTTCCCTCTGACTGGTGGGACCTGTGTTCGGAAGACAAGAATATCCACAGCCTTTGCTAAATCATAAGGCTATATTAATTCAACAGTTATAATTAGTCTAGGCTGTGTATTTTACAGAGGCACTATAGGACAATAAGACTGTTTATGACCATCTTGCTTCTCTGTCACCAACATTGCTTAGCTTAACACCTAGGGCACTGTAGGAGCGTTCAGTGACTGTGAGTGAAGCTAATCTTGGTTGTCAGCTCTACTGGATCTGGAGTCAGCTGAGACGCAAGCCTCAAGGTACACCCATGAGGGGTTTTCCTGATTGAGTTAACTGAACCGGGAAGACCCACCTATGTGGGCAACACCTTCCTGTAGTGACTGCACAGGTAAGAGGAAGTTCTAGGAGGGCGCTTTAATTTGTCCTTGTCACCTGCATGCTTCTGATGTTCGCCAGCAAATGCATCTGTTTGGTTGCTGTCACTGTTGTCACAGACTCTATCCTTCACTAACTTTGGAACCTCACTTCTTTGACCTTCTAGCATGGACCGAAACCAACGGGTCTATAGAATCTTCCAGGCCTCCAATGGCAAATGAGGACAGCTGGGGCACCCAGCCTTACATGGACTGATCAGGGTAAAATGAACTACCTGGACCAATCTAATCCTTTCCTTTAACCTATATATAGTTTATTGGTTTTCTTCCTCTAGAGCATCAGTTCTTAACCTATGGGTCATTATCCCTTTTGGGGTCAAACGACAGGGTTTGCCTAAGACCATGGAAAAACACAGACAGATGTTTACATTATTATGCATAACAGTAGCAAAATTGCAATTATGAATTAGCAACAAGAATAATTTTCTGGTTAGGGTCACCACAACATGAAACACTGTATGAAAAGTTTGCAGTATTAAGAAAGTTGAGAACCACTGCTCTGAAGAACCCTGACTAATATAGTGACCAAGAACAGTGTATCTCCTAAAAAAAATAGATTATGACCAAATAAATCCAAATGTGAACTATTTTAAGGAAAGTGCCTAATGAGGTGCAATATAAATTAATATAAAATTATTAGCATTTTAATGTGTATTGCTGATAATTATGTTTCCACAGTAGTATATGTAATTTGTAGACATTACTTTTATAAAAATTGAGAGTGTTGGCTGAAATACTTTAAAATGTTTACTACATTTTTTATGAGTCGTGTGTGTGTGTGCACGCAAACTTGTTTGGGCATGCACTCACGCACTAGTGTGTGTTGTGGTGGAGGACAATTTACAAGAGTCAGTTTTCTCCTTCTACTATGTGAATTCCATCGATTATATTAATGTTCTCAGGATTGGGGCAAACACCTTTAGCTACCTGCTGGGCCATCCCACCTGCCTTCAAATATTCTTTTTTTTTTTTTAAAGAGTTAATTCTAGAAGATATGGAGACTCAGTGGTGGGCGAAAATGGCCAACACATTCCTCATCTACCTCCCTACCTACGGATACATCCTATTCCTCATCTGTCTATTACCTCTCTATGTACTGACACATCCATCCTTCTTTCCCCTTCTTCTTTCTGCTCTCTTTCCCCACCCTTTGGCTTGATATTTTCCTCACCTGAGATTTTTGGTTTTAACATCAAAACAAGAGAGAAGGCAAATAGGAGACATAAATGGCTATCAGGGGACACAGATTCTGAGAAATTGCTTATACCTAGAATTTTCTAAGCCTCCATAAACACTGAACAAATGTTATTGCCAAAATCATCACTTTCCATACTCTTCACATATACTTGAAATGCTTCACAACTCAAGAACTGAAGAACTTGTATCGACATAGTTTTCATTTCTCTTGTAGACTAGAAGCAGGTGTTTTCCTACTGGACTCCTAATGGATTTGAAACTGTGTTTGTTAGTCTGGGATTTCCTCGGTTTGTTGCCAATAAATGAGTGTACTTGTCTTTGCACATAGATGGCCCCAATACCGTAATCCATCCACCTGGAATCTTGCTGGTTTTCTGTTATAGATTACTCAATAAAAAGGGAGTCTTGCTTTATAAGCATTAAATGTCAATATACTATGTATGTAACACATACATTTATATATAATAAATGATATTATATATAATTTTATGCAAATGATATAGAAATGGAAATTGTTAAATAAAATACAGTCTGTTTTTAAAATAATTGTAATAGTAATAACTAAATAACTCACTAATATTGGCATTCTGCTGACTGAGATTAAAACAATGTAATTTTATAAACTCGGTTGATGTTACAACAATTGAATGCAATATTTCTAAATACAGTATGTTTCACTGTTACTTTAATTTCAATTTTTCTAACCAAAAAATATTCCTCCCAGAAGCATGTTGATCCAAATGAGAGTGGATCAATGTCATCTCTATTTACTAAGTTGCCATTTGAGCTCCATCTTTCAGTTATAAAAAGCACTTTTGGTGAAATGCACCGAGTTTCTCTCTGCCCTGAGAACCATCGCTTACCCTTTGCATGTGGATTAAAGGGTTCCGTGCACCTCTGCCTGCCTGACATCTCATTCTCCTTGGTCTCATACTTGCTAATTAACTCTGTATTGCCATGCCTAGGCTAAAGAGAAGGGAAATATTTGCTACAGAAGCCGCAGATGCATACACACAAACGTGCATCAAAATTTGCTAAAGTCACATCAACGAAAATTGGCGTTTATTGATTCATTTTGTCTTCAACAGAAATAAAAGTTCCCAAGAAAGTTTGAAATGGGCTCTTTGGGTTTACATCAGAAACAATAAAGTAGGAGACAAGGGAACCTTTTAGGCTGTAAGAGAATGAATATTTACAGCACAAAATGTAAGATGGAGAGCACACAGGGGCCATAAAGATAGAAGCTATATCTGTCTCCTTCCTAAGCACTCCATTTAGAATCTGATACCTGCATGGTTTCCAAAGTCGGCAATTGAAAACCAACATGATGAATGGTGTGTAATAATTGTGTGATACGCTTCATATGGTGCCTTTCAGAGAAACAAAGTGTCTGGAGCATCCGTTGTGAGAGGAAAAGAATGTGCTCAGTCCTCACTTCTAAGTTGGCTTCACAATAAAAACAGATCATGAAATCAAACAGTAGAGAAATATCTTGTTTTTCATGGGCCATCATAATTGTTTCATGAAAAATTGCTTTTAGCAGTACTTTAATGCTCCTCGTGACTTTTGTGATATTTTCTCTTAAGAGAGACAAAATGGGCCCTCTCAGTTCACAGTGTAAACATAGTTCTGTCCATCTATGGTTGCTGTAGAACATCAGCACTACTACCGAAAGTGGAAGGTTGGCTTTAATGCATGAATAAGCTAAAGGAATGAGATGCAAAGATCAAGATCAACAACACAAAGAACTATGCAGATACTTAATATACACTATACATATGCATTTGCACATGCGCATTTACTATATAAGCACTCAGCAGCTACTTCACAGGGAACAAAGGGAACTAGGAACACAATTTCTATTTCAGATCTGGGAGGGAACTTACTGTGCAGTACAGGTATGGAAACAGGTGCATATGTTACAGTGATGAGGGAGAGTCTTCTCTTTTGTGTTAATTTCATTGGTTAAATAAAGAGACTGCCTTGGCCCTTTAATAGGACCCAAAATTAGGTAGGCGGAGTAGACTGAACAGAATTCTGGGAGAAAGAAAGCTGAATCAGGCAGTCACCATGACTCTCTGCTCCGAGATGGATGCCCGTTAGACTCGTCCTGGTATGCCACACTCAAGTGGCAATACGGATATTAGAAATGGGTTAGATCAATATGTAAGAGCTAGCCAATAAGAGGCTGGAACTAATGGGCCAGGCAGTGTTTAAAAGAATGCAGTTTCTGTGTAATAATTTTGGGTGTAATGCTAACCAGGCAGGCCGCCAGGCGCTGGGAAAGTGGCCCCGCCACTCTTATTACTTCATTCCGGGGCTAATGTTCTCACCTGGAACTCAAAGTCCTCTGCAGGCTTCTACTCTCCCATTACACAGAGGAGAGTTACCAGTGGGGCGCAGGGATTGGTTTAAGAATGGGTCCTAACTGTCATATGAAGGCTGCACAACTGGTCATAATAGAAACAATGCCAGTGGCCTTGTAGTCCGGAAAGCTCACGCATTGCTACAAGAGCCCCAAGAACTTACGCATTGCTACAAGAGCCCCAAGAACTCTACTGGATGGTAGCCATCACCTCCCAGGACTTATAAAACTGTACCTTAAGAAAGCACCTTTAATTTTTGCTCAAGTGTTTTAAAGTGTGTGATGCCCCAGTTCATCAACATCTTCACCAGTGATTCTCAGACCCAAGTCATGGGCATCAGCACAGGTACAGATTCTCAACTACAGAGTCTGCTGAGAGTCTCTGGAATCCTAGAGGCACTGTGACCATAGGACAGTGAAAGAGCAACCTCAAAGAAGTGACCTGTAATAGTGGGAACCGCCTGATGACATGCTATTCAACAGCAGACGACATCTCTTGTGGTCTCACGGTTTATAATGGGGCTGAAATGCCTGGCCTCCTGATGATGTCATAGAGGTTACACTGTTGGTCTGCAACACTTCACTTGGGTGCTATACAAACACTAATGCAAATAAATGCATTGCGCTGTCATTTGCATAAAAATATATCAGGGACACTCATGCACGAGGGAGGCATGGTATTTGATGCCAAGACTAAGCAAGTGTGTTAATTGGTTTATATATTTAAGATACACTTTTATTTTCCTTTTTAAAGAGCTCTCTTATCTTAAAAAATGTACTGTAAAATAGTATGGCTTTTATAGCAACAGCAACACAAACACTATAGTTAGCCTGGTCTCTTGATAGCATCTTTTTTTTTTCTTTGTCTTCAGCTTTTTTTCTCCTAAGGTTGATCATCATAGGGCTATTATCAGTAGGCTATACCACAGTGATGAGCATGCCTACACGCGCAAACACACACAAGCCCTACTCCCATGTTCATAGTAGTCGTGAGCTAGCCATCTAGGTTGGGATACACACACTCTTTATTGTTCTCACAATGACAAAATTGTCTAATGATACATAATTCCTATAATTAAATGAGATTTGACTGTATTAATGTTTTCGTTATTGTCCTGGAACTTGATATGTAGACCAGTCTTGAACTCATGGAGCCTCAGCTGAGTCCTAGGAACTGATCTCAGATCACTGGGTCCAGGAGGAGCGTTCCCCTGCTGAATCTCTGGTCTCACTGGCCCTGCTTTTTAACCTTTGGATACTTTCTTTTAAAAAGTTGTCATGCAGTCGTATTCTCTAACTTCATGCTCTAGAGGACTTGCTCAGACAGATTCCTAGGCCTCCTGCCCACAGGTTCTGATTGAGTAAGTCTGAAGTGAGACCAGAGAATTTGCATTTCAACAAGATCTCAGGTGCTGCTGTACTCCCTCCTTGGTCCAGGGATAAAGGCACTGTGAGAACCTCAGGCCACTGATCAAAACCCACCAGGTTCTTCCCATAACAGTCTTTTCCCATAGAAGGCTTGTCCTCTGTAATCCACTCCCAAGTCTCCTCACCAGCACCATTGAGCTGACGTAGCATCAGCCTGACAGGCCCTGTCATTTGACCATGGTTCTCTCAAGAATGGACTTCCATTAAAATAAGTCTAGATCCTGCACATGAAGGAAAGCAAGTGATAGCTTTATTTCTGAGTCTGCTTTGCTGGTTTGTTTTTTTTTTTTTTTTTTAGCACAAAGGGACTTAGGATGAGACAGGGATCAGGGGAGAGGGAGCAACAGAGGGTAATGTGAGATGAAGGTGATCAAAGTATGCTATGTACATGTCTGAAGGCTTCATAAAGAAACCCATTGTTCTGTATAATTAATATATATATCAATAAACAGATAATGGGGGAAATTTATCTAAAACAAAAATGAATAAAAATAAATCTCTCTTCCTTGAAGCATCTCAGATGATTTCGACATGAAGCGCTTTCTAAATACATATCATTTTCCTATACATGTATCACAACCGTGATTACCCACAATGCCTATCCTGCCATGCAGACATAAGCAGGCACATGTTCTATTAGACTTTGGTTCTTTGACACTGGACAAATAAATAGACATTTAAAAATACTTTCTTCCTGAATTTACTTATTCAAGGAAAGAACTCATGATAAATGGAGACTGCAGCCTGAAGCCTGAAACCAGGATCAGCTCCAGGGAAGAAGAGACATGAAAGGTTGAAGATTATTCACATAGACTAGGCTGAGCCAGCACATGGCACTGTGAATTTTTGGCTGACAATAGAGTAAGCGCTCTGGGTGAATCTTGGGCAGACCAAACTCTGAGAACCACTAATCTAAGAAACTCAGTATTAGAATGTTAGTATTTTTGGAAGGAAAAACAACAAACATACACTGTATCTTTCCTGAAGAAAAAAAAAAAACGCATAATAAAGGGGAACAACCGCCTAGGAACTCCGGGAGGGGCAATGCTAGAAAACAGAAGCAGCGGGGAAGAAACCGGGCTGTCAGCCTCTATCAAGCACCGTGCCTGTGCCCTTTCTTGGGCAGTAAGAGAACGGATTAGTTAAGACACCTTCCCGGGAGGTGGAGCGGAGGTGTTTGAGACACAGCCTGACTATTGGCGCTCAGGATTTTTTATCACCAGAAGGGTTCCACCACCGTAAATCTTCAGAGGACTACCTCAAAGGCATGTCAAAAATATATGTGAATTCGGAGTTAAGAAAGTAGTCGGTTAGTGGGGGAGGGAACGGAGTGAGGACGGAGGGAGCGCGGCCTGAGTCCCTGAGTCAGAAGGATTCAGACTTAATCCTGATAGTCACTCCCTAGCTGGTGATCTCAGGCAAATTACTTAATCTAACTCTGGTTTTTGTCCTTATCTATAAAAGAGGATAATCATACCTACCTCAGAGAATTGTTGTGGGGATTAAAAGAGATAATGACAAGCTTGGCACCCAGTAGGAACGCAATTGTCCAGAAGCAGCTGGCAACCCCGCGCTCCCTCGGGCACAATGGAAGTCCTCCTACCTTCCTTCTTAAGTGGAAGCTTTTCCGATGGATTTTTTTCTTTCTTTCTTTTCTTTTCATTATCTGCTTTGTGTGGAGAAATGACCAGAGAGTAAAGAGTGTTGCTCTCCTGGAGTTGGTTACCTGTCAGCCCTGCTCTTGCCCTGCTCCCAACCTTCCCCTTCCTTTCCCTGCAGCTCTGGTGTGGGGGTGGAGGAGGTGGAGAAGCAGCCCCGGGGCAAGTTAGATACCCCCTCTCCAATGCTCTGCAAGCTCTGTGTGGAGAGGCAGCCTTAATTAGTCATTTGCCTAGCGCGTAACTCAGCAAATCTCTGAAGTAGAGGGATCCTAGATAGACTTTTATTTTCCCACCATCCATTTCACGTCAAAAAGGGAAGGGGGGGGAGGTGAAGTTAGACAAGGCTTGAGGTCCCAGTCCTTTTCGATCTGCCTTCTTTGCCTTTGTGGAATTTAGGAGTAAATATCTCCTAGACACAGATGAATTTTGCACGCCAGCTATCTGTCAAGTGTAGCAAGTACTCAGCCAGCTACTGCATTAGGTTTTGGTTTAAAGCCACTCTAAATGATTTATTGTTTTTAAATTATTTACACGGCATTATTCCTTTCTTGTAAAACGCAGAAGGGCTGTCAGGAACAGCACAGCAGCAAGGTTATGAATGGCACTACAAGTAAATCAAGGTAATTAGGCTTCAAGTTGCTAATACTGACAAGTTCTCCACCAGCCACCCCTTCACCGACGATAATAAAATTTGCATGATTTCCTGACATTATATGCACCGCATATTTTCACGGCACGCTCACTGTAATTACCAAGGGCGTGATCTCACACTCAGAGCAAGCAAAACTCTCCCTGAACCCAGCAGTGACTATTACAGATGCTTCAAAACGAAGCACATGGAATTAAGGAGAGAGTTCCCTACATAGCTTTAGGGATCTGTGATGTATCAACCGAATCTTGACAGCTGAGAAAAAAAGCAATATTCTCAACCACTCCTAAAAGTAAGACCAGGTCAAATTATAATGAGACGAAAGTATCTCTAAGATAGGCTGTGTGTGCTGGGTTTTGTGACATTGACTCCTGCAATTTGTTTTCTGGTTCTTTGATGTTAAAAGTAAATGTGATTTGAATCCCTGATACAAAAACATATGTAAACATAGCTTTAAGTATAAGTTCAGGAGGAACCCCCCCCCCAGATCAGAATGAATAAAATAATTCCATATACCCAAAGGCTCTTTCCAAGAAGTACAAGTAACTAAGCAATTCAGATTCACTGTTCCCAATCCATTCCCAACTTTTATTTGGTCAAGTGAGTCCTCAGTGTCCGAGGCATCTCTCATATACACAGATATACAAATCACACACATTCTATGTTTCAGTTCAGCTCATCAGACTTACATCTAACACCTCCCCTCCCCAGAAATGAATTATAGGCAATATAAAAAGGTAACATAGAGTTTCGAAGATGCACATATTATAGAAATTACAACAGTAATTAATAACCTCTGTGTGGCATTGTGCTAGAACACAGGAAAAAAACAACAACTCAGTTTCTAAACTTTACCTCAGGGTCTTAGGAGGTTGACATAGTATTTTAATCTCATGTTCAGCCTGAAAGAAAATTGCACATTCTGTGCTTCTGATGCCTAAGGAGTTAGTGAAAGCCCTGCTCTGCACATTCTCTGACTTATGCAAAACACTGGCTTCTTATGAACATCAAGATAGGACATTCCACCACATAGCTCTTTCACGAAACCCACGTGGAGCAGAAAGCCATGCTATGGGTAAGAATACCTGAGTTAAGAGCATCTTGGTACAGCAAGCAAGGACCCTCATTTTCAAGAACTTAGTAACACTCAATGGATTCTGAAAGGAAGGAGAATTTTAGGGATGAATCACTGCTCTCAGCATCACAGAAAGCAGCTGGTCGTATAGCAATAAAAACACTGTTGTTGGGGCAACTGGTTCTTAGGTGTTGCTTGTTTCAGTTCCTAGTACTCCCACACCCGGAGGGAAAGACTGGTAAATCCTTAAAATAATGGAATTTGTAAAGGATTCCCACACCCTTGTCTGGTGCTTGTCAAAGTAAACAGCTACAGTTGTTGGAACTACCCGCCTCCATCTCTCCTTCAGTATCAGGACCTCCTTTCTACGTCTCAGCATGTTTGGGAAGGGGTCTTTTTTTTTTTAATATGGTAAGGTCTGTGAACTTGTAGTAACATATATGCAATCTTTAGAAAAGTAGAATAAAAGCCTGTTGCACATAGTTTGTGTTAATTAGCTTACAGATGACATCAAGCTCTGCGGTAGGTTTGCTCATCTTTAATTATATCCATTTTTAGAGCAGTAGTAACTTATGAGATTTCTGGAATGTGTTTAGTAATCCACTGTGGAGACTGACTCAGAGTCATAGAAGAAAGATATCTAGTGTGTCCAATTGCCATGGCCGTGGCCTCCATCACTTGTTCCCACACTTTCGCATGAATGGAAATGTATCAAAAGCACACAGTTCAGTTGACACAATAGCCACATGAGTCTGTTGTGCAGATGTGACACATTTTACATTGAATCATGAGTGGTCATAACTTCTGCTAAAAATACACATGTCTGTGTTCAAGTGACCTTTCCTTTGCCATTGACTGGATTTTGAAGACAAAATAAGACATCTTTTACAGAATTCAACCGCCTGCTCATTTTATTGTTGTTGTTGACAATACTGCTCTCATTTTTCCTACTCTTGAAATGTCAGAAATTAGTCTGATCAAACCTCTTAGAGTCGAGACCAAGTTTTCTGAGTGAATAAGTTCTTATTGAATATGTGTCATTGTTACTGGGACACTCAGACACGTCTTAAGGTCAAGCCTTCTAAAGAACATTGCCATGGTTTTCCTCGTTAGTGAGCTTTTGATTGATGTTTTAAATGATGATTAATGTAGCAGCTAATCAGTCAAGATGCTTACAACTAGTGAGTCCATTGCATGAAGGTCTAAAAAGCACTTCATTAATTCTTTGAGAATTTCATATAATGCATTTTGATCATGTTCACCCTACTCCATCCCCTAAATCCTCCTAGATCCAGTCCCATGTTCCCTCACCCATCAACTTTGTGTTCTCATTTTAAACCCATCATATCAGATTGACTTACCATATACTCCAGGGTGTGGGGGGCATCCACTGGAGTGTGCTCAGCCTACCAAGAAGAGCCAGACCCTTAAGGAAATCTCCCACCCCTAGAGACCATGAACTATCCATAGCTCTGAGGAATGGGGTGCCATGAACCCCTCCCACTCCATGCTAGAATGTTTACCAGTAGATCTTATACAGGTTTGGGGTAGACAACCACAGCTGCTATGGGCTCATGCATTCAGGGATCATGTTTTGTCCAGAAGACATGGTATTGTTCCAGTCTTCCCCCTCGGCTGACTCTTACAAACTTTCCACCCTTCCCTTTAAGATGATCCCTGAGCCTTGTGGGAAGAGGGAATCTAGGTGTCCTATTTGTGGCTAGGCACAATTGACACTTATTTTTATGATGTTTTTCTAAAGCCTAGATTTAGAGTGTGGTGGCACCAATCTCGTCCCACTTTCTATGTGTTTGTGAATGCATTTACTCCTTTGTCTTGTTCTTGGTCATGTTTATAGCTCTTCTGTGTTTGTTGTCTCCCTTTCTTTTTGTTTGGAAAGAGTTCACTCTGAGAAAGACTAAAAGAATTGGAGAACTGAAATGGATGTCAGTAAGAACAGAGAGTGATAGATGGCTTACTAGGAAGTGTGACATTATCTCAAGAGACTCAAGTGGAAGACAAAGTTTAATTTAGTAGGAGAGTTTAAAAATTCTAGTCAATTCTAAGTTAGAATCATTGATTCCTTCTACTCAGAGTAAAATGTTGAAAGATCTTTAAGATTAATGTGCACCAGCAAAGGAGATGAAGAAATATTTGCTAAACTTTTTATTCATTCAATTAGCTATCATAATTAAGCTAAGAAATTTTACTGGCATTGTCTGCTCTACCAGAGTAGTCTGTTATTTTATGTTAAATAGGTAATCCCTAAGTGTTCTATACTCATAGCTTCTCTTAATCATGTCTGTCTACCAGGTCCTTTCTAAAGGGAGCCTGCAGATATCTGCAGAGTTAGGAGAGGGGCGCAAAGACTTCTTCATAATAGCATGCACTGTGTGAAGAGAACAGAAAAGATCAGTGGTAAAGGTACTCAATTTAGAAAGTGAATAGAGGAAAAGTAACAACAACAACAACAAAAAACCAGCTCAAAGTTCAAAGTCCTGGAGAGTTTTATAAATTATCAGGTCAAGCCCCAACAAGATGTCTAAGCCTTCCTTGTAAATTCACATCAAGGTTACTTTCAGAGCCAGTCTGATCATCCATGGTCCAATGAGCGCACTTAGAAAGCCAGAGAGCTTAGAGACAAGAGGCTTGAAAAACACATGTGAAGCGGCAGAGGAGCAATGAGTCCTCTCTAGTCCTTTTACTTATCTTCTTAAGCAAATCAGAGAACTATTATCTGATAATAAGACATAAGGCCTTACGAAACTGTGATTAAGCCTTAGTATGGTGACACCCATCCTTCATCCCAGACCTTGGGACATGGAGAGAGGGGAATCAGGAATTCAAGGCCAGTTTAAGATACACAAGGCACCGTCTCAAAAGGTAAAAGCATTCCAGTGGTTATTTATATATTAATGAACTTATTTTTAATTGCTGCTGATCTATATAATTTGAAACTGGTATGACTTAATAATTAATGTATATATGACCTAAAAATAAAATAAAGTATGCATCAGGCAATTGCTAACTCAATTTATTGAACCCAGTAACAAGGGTATACTATCTAAATTTTCCTTGTAACTATATTGTCAGTTGTAGACTTTGGACTTAAATTATCTAAGCCATGTGTCTTCATTTCCTTTGCTTGGTAAATATCAGCACAGAATGACAGCTCTTTGGAGATGACGAGGTGAAAGTTGTTTTATCACTTTAAATGGGTATTAATATCAGAAGGTACCTCACAGAGTATATGCATTAGGTTGGCTGTAGGCATCAATTTTCTGCATCATCAGTGTAATGAGGATAAGTTTTTCTAAATCACAAAGAACAAAAGACAGTAGTTTCTGTATAGCATAACAGACCAACTTCTAAGAGCCACTACTTCATGCAAAATTGTTCAATAAAACTCATAGGAAAAACATATAGGAAAAACAGGGTTAAGAGCACAAAATTTAAAAGGAAAGAAACCCAATGAAAATAGTGTTAATGTTTTGGATATGTAAAATTATGGGGGAAAACATGAATTAATACAATAAATACAACAAAATCTTTACTATAACAGTAAAGGAAGAAAGAAGGCTGGGGAGGTGGTTCCATGGTTAGGAACACTGTCTGGTTTGCAAATGGCTGCAACCACAAACCGTTCCTCTACACAGAGGCAGAAAGAGAATTCTGTCTTTCCTGAGTTTCTTAGATGTGAGTCCTCACAAATTAGGACCCCACCTTATGACTCCATTTATTCTTAATTGTCTCTATGTTGTCATTATCTCCATGCTGGTAGTCAGGGCTTCACCATATGAATGTTGGAAGGCACACAGTTCAGGCCATCACACCTCTGAAGCAGGTGTAAAGTTGTGCCATCAAAAGCAGTAGCTTTGACTCACTGATCTCACAAGATATAGGAGTGTGCATAGTGTGTACTCTCAGTTTAGTCCAACTGAGTTGCTAATGACTCTCACGGATGAAATTGCATATTTGAATGCAAGGCTCACACCATGCTTCAATTGCTCTCTAGTCTATCAAGCTGGGAGGCAATAGTATTTTCAAACAAGTGCTATAGCTGAGCCAACTGCACTTGTTCAGGTTAATCAGTCAACAATTTTTGGGTACCTCCTTTGTGCTAGATATGTTGTTAGGGACCAGAAATACTACCATGAAGAAGTCAAAGTACTTAGACTCTGCTAGGTGGGAGACAGACCACTTACATACCTGTTAGGAAACCATAAAACAAAAGAACAAAACAGTTAAGTGATGTGAAAATTACTCTTAAAAAACAAGAAGGGGCTGGATGGTGGTCGTGCATGTTTTTAATCCCAGCACTCACGAGGCAGAGGCAGGAGGATCTCTGTGAGTTCAAGACCAACTGGGTCTACAAGAGCTAGTCCCAGGTCAGGCTTCAAGGCTACAGAGAAACCCTGTCTCAAAAACACAAAACAAACAAACAAAATAAGAAAGGGATTGACAGAGCAGGGAGAAGATCCTTTAAGCAGAAGCTTCCATAAGGACATCTTTGAGGAGTGTATGGACCTAATGAAGGACCAGAGGGGAGGCATCCTAAACAGTTGTAGTTAAGACAGAGCTCCTGAGATGGAAGAGAATTGAAGATACTACAGGAAAGTGAGTTAAGGACCAAAACCTTTCCGGGGGTGGGGGGGAACTTAAGACGCCATTGAAGATTTCTGAGCAGAAAAATTCAAACAATTTCTAAGCTAAAAGATTCACTTTGGTTTCTCTGAAAACCTCCCCATACTAAGAAAGCAGACCAAAAAGGTTGAAGGCTATATCAGCAGATCAATATCAGCAGATCAATCATGAGAGTGGTTTAGGATGGATAGAAGTGGCGTCTTAGGTATTTTGAGGGTTTAGACAAAGGTTACCACTAGTAGCTTGAATGAGGGTTCGGAGAGAAAGCAAAAAACACAAGAATGATCTCCAGATGTCTAACTTAAATTCTCAAGTAAGTCATCGTACCATTGACTGAACTGTAGAAGCCTGGAACTTAAAGGAGTTTGGGAATAAGAGTTAAATTTGAGACATGCTCAGGAGGTTGAGGACGGAGGCTTAAACTTGGGCGTCATCACGATACACACATACATACACACACATGCACATACACACACACACACACACACACACACACACAGCAGAGATAAAATCACAAAGTGAGTATAGGGCAAAAAGAATGGGGGTAGAAGATGAACAGAATCCTCAGGTCCCAAGACCAGGAGAAGAAGAGACGTATTAAATAGACAGAAGGAGCAGGCCTTGGGTTGGGAGGGTGCAGAAAGATCAGGGGCACTTGATGACTTTGGATAAGTAAAAATAAATAAATAAAAATTTTAAAAAAAAAATCTGTTTTGTGAAGGAAGGAAATCTACTTTTTGAGAGACTTTTTTCAGAAATAATGGTAAGCCCCTAATATGATCACGTGATTTCGGGAAGCAACAACCCACATGCTTTAGTATGATTTGTAGGGCACGTAGAATCTAATGCTGTGGCAGGAGAGCCAAGAGTTCATGCCTCAGAAACATGCTTCACTGAGGAAGTATTTTAGAATTGTACAGACATTGCTGCTTTTGAATCTGTTATTGTTTATGAGTACTCTGTAACGTTCCTTGTGTGCATAACAATGTCAAATGTGCCCTATAAATATAAAAAAGGGGTCTCCTGTGGGTTCCTTGGTTCATTTGAATGTCAAGTGTGTCCTCTGAAGATAAAAACAGGGTCCACTGTGGGTTCTCTTTTCACTCAGCTCAATGTTTCCTTCCTCCGTCCAGGCTGCTTTTCTGTCCGTACCGTGATTAGAACCTCTTCCTGGAAAACGGGTTTCCTAGAAACACTAAGGCTGAGAGTGGCACAGAGTGACATTGGGGAGGTCTCTTGAAAGCCATCCTTGTTTGTACAGCGCTCAGACGTAGCAAATAAAATATGGATTATGCACGTTCAGTGCTTTGACCTTTCTGACAGGAAGAGTCATTGTATGTCAGTGAGGCCCTTAGCTCTCTCTCAGCCTGCAGCCTCACCTCTTATGAATGTCTCCTTCCATTAACCCCTCGGTGAGTCACACAGATGCTTGATGATAATCCTCCGGTGGACTTGCTTCTTCTCCCAGAACAAGTGTTGACACAGAGTAGGCTCCAGATTCCCTGAAGCCAGACTACTGATCCTGAACTTTAACCACATTGGATCCTGCTGGCACATCCTGCCTCGGGCTCCACACCCACCTCACCGCCCACGGCATGAATCCCTGACCACAGAGCCAGATACTCACAGGGTGGTCCTTTGAGCACACCTTCAGGGGAAAAGACATGAAATATTTACTGTCGGCAAGCCAATGTTAGAGGAACGCTGGCTGAAACCTCCGTAAGGGTGCCTCTAACACCCATGGTAGAGGCAGGAGCATCTGCCAGCCCCCTCCTATGTCTTGGGGGAGAGTCATTTGCACTAACCCCAGCAGGCCAAAACGGAGCAGCTGTTCCCAGAGGGAGTCTGATACATAATCCCTTGTCTAAGACCAGCAGTGGGAGGGGATGTTTTATTTAAAATGTGCTAAATTGTTATCATTTTTTTTTTTTCTGCAGGAAGCAGGTAGGAAGGCAACTGGAAAGTGAAGGTAGATTCTGGCCCAGATTCTCTTCCAGACGTTTTAATTCTCTACTTGCTTCTGTGCTGTAGACATCCTCATCTCAAAAACAACCAGACTCTGGGGAGCACAGGTCAGTGTTTCCCGTTTCTGAGAAACTCTGAGATCGGATTGTTTTTTCCTAATTCTTGCTGTCAAGTAACTGCCTGTAACAGATAGACTCTGCCATCAGCCTTTTCAAAGTCACATACTATTTTGCTATGTTCTCGAGATCTCATTATCTTTAAGTGAACATAGAACAGTCTTGTACCCTTGAAAATACCCCGAAACTCAATAAATATGGAAAATATGCTAGACAGTCTTAGAAAGGAATGTCAAGGTCACTTGTGTATAACGTCCAAATAGATAGTATAGCCAACTTAATACAATTTATATATAACTTAAGCTTTTGGGTCTGTCATGGTAAACAGTATTCTAACATTGAATTTCTTGGGCAAGAAGAAGTACCATTTTTAATAGACCAAGAGCTGAATATAACATTCTAAGACTAGGATTCACTGTCATGATAATATAAACAAGTATGCAAGCTTCCCTCAAGAAGCTCTTACATCTAACTTTACCTCTAGAACCTCACTATAATGCCAGGTATGAGTTGAACTGGGCAGTGAGTGTGTCTGAAATTTATTAGTGGTGCCTCGTACACAGTATTAGCAACCATGAAGTCATTATTCATTTAGTTTGCATTGGCTCCTTTGGACCTTGGAGTTTTGTTGGACTGAGTTGATTTTTACAGCATTAAACATCAAATTCCCAGGACTATTAAAGAGAGTTCTTGTGGTTTGTGCTCTGCACCACAAGCTGGCGTATGTTCGTGTGTTTATTTCAGTTTCTCTTTTTCTCTCTGCAGAGTGAAATTTAAGGCTTTAGACAACATTATTCCTAAGGTAAAAAATGAGTTTGCAGAGGCGACCCAATTTTAATCAGTAATGATACAGCTAGTGTGATAACTTTAATGTGGACACAGCTTCTTTTCCTAATCATCGCTTCCTGAAACCCCAGCCCTCAAAGGGTATTTGTAGAAATCATGTCGATGACTTCCGTTACCCTTTCACTAAGCAATACCACGTCTTCACCCTGTGGTAGTGCATCCTTCATGCTGAAAGACCGAATTGACATTGACAGAGAATGTCCGACTTGTGTGCTGTTTACCTCTCCAAAATTTAAACTCATCGTCTCGGGTACTCTGTGGAAATAGGGAGTGTTTTAGAAGTAGTGTGTTTTTATACCTTTATTAATCTGCTATGCAGGTACACTTGCTCTCAGGGGCCTTTTGTGAAGGTAGATGTAGGACAACAAGCAAACTTTTTTAAAAATGTAAATATATAGCATGTGTCAGAGTGTGGAATGCACACATTCTCCAGATAGCCTGCCATAAAATCCCGAACTGCTGGTGGATGCACAGCCGTAATTGCTCTCTGGAGAGTGAAAGAAGTCGTGTTGTGTCCTCAGCAGAAATTCACCTCCCCGATGAAAATCTGATAAATTTCCCAGTTTCCCACCGAGGGAACGACTGAGAATTTAATGAGAAACACATTGGAATGGGACCTGTCACCGTGTGATTATGCATTCACTAATCTCCCTGCGGGGTACAGAAAAACTCAGTCTTCTCTGGGAGAGTTTATCTGAGAAAGGGGGAAAACATATCTAGAAATAAATTGCCGAAAGAGAAACGTCTTCACTCCCACACGGATCCCTACTGACATCTCACTAGGCAGCTTGTTTACCTTACAAATAGCAAAAAATCAGGATTTGCATAGAAACCTGTTTTTACGATGATCAATGAAATAGGAGTTGTCACATGCTGACTATTGTATTGGTACCTAAAGCAGCTCATAAAAGCCTGGCAGTTTTCATTTGGTCTTACAATTTATGTGCAAAGACTCTAAGTACAGGGACAAGGAGGGCGGGTGTTCTCACTCATAATGAAGGAGCTAATCTTATACCTAACATGTAATTCTCTTACCTGGGATAGATTTCTTCAAGTACATCTTACTTATTTTATCCTAAATTTTTTAAACTACTAGCATATATGAGGGACCAAGATATGTATGTGTATACTCAGCTCTGTGAATAAGTCACATATCCAGTGACCTCTACAAAGTATGTCACAGAAACATATTCAAAATTACTACCAGCTAAGGGGATTTCATAAGAGCCATCACCTACTATCAGACTGTCAGTGCAATAAGAGCAGATATGCTCTTTCCAGAATTTAAAAATAAGAGGCACAAAGAATATATTGAATGAGTATTGGGCAGATCAAATATATCTCAGTAGCTCGGTACTTGCGCAAGCTAGAACTTTAAAGAAAGCATCCTGAGTGCCTGGAAAGTAAGAAAACAGTGACTGGGTGTTGTGTGGTGAGCTATCCTTATTCAGAACAACGATGTCAAGAAAGAACTGCTCACAGTTCTTCATAGATTCTGGAAGGCTTTCAGAATATGGAATTATTATTACAAAAAGAACATTAAAAGATTGTGTGACCAATGATGCTACCTGAACCATTGCCCTCTGTATTAATTCGTACTTACTTTCCTTATCATCCATAAAATCTTGAACTCAAGTATGACCTCGATGTTGTAAGAGTGAATCTCACTCTTGGCCAGTTGTTTAGTTCTAAGGATCAAACACAGAGTGTTCTGCATTCTAATAAACATTCTTCTACTGGTTCTATCCCAGCATTTTTTTTTTTTTTGGAGCTAAGATTGGTTTTTTTTAAAATTACATGTATTTCTTACTTCCTTGACTTTTTTATATTCATGAGATTTCCATCCATGTTGTGTGATGTTTCGCCCTTTTGGCTTTTTTAAGTTCCCCATCACCTAGTTCCCAAACAAATCACACAGGAGCTTATTATTGCTTATGAATGCCCGGCCAGAGTGTGGCTTGTTTTTTGCCAGCTTTTCTTATGTTACCCTGACTACCTTTTGTCTCTGGATTTTAATCTTTCTTTATTTCTGTATACCTTACTTTATTTCTTCCTCCGTGGCTTGCTGTATAGCTGGGTTGCTGTCCTCCTCTCCTTGTTCTGTTGTTGCTCTTCTTCTCTCCTCCCAGATTCCTCCTTCTATTTATACTCTCTTCCTGCCAGCCCCACCTATCCTTGCTCCTGCCTTGTTATTGGCCAGTCAGCTCTTTATTAGACCGTCAGGTGTTTTAGACAGGCAAAGAATCACAGCTTCATAGAGTTTAACAAAAGCCACACACTTGAAAATAATATATTCCCCAACACATCCAAATGTAGCTTATTAGTTGAATCTAAAAAATAACTATGCCCTTTCTGAAACCTAACTAGAACTGTTCTTGTCTCTTGTCACACAGGTCTTTCACTTGCTTGGTCTGAGTTACACCAAGATATTTTACATTATTTGTGGCTACTGTGTAGAATGCTGTTTCCCTGACTTCTTCCTCAGCCCATTTATCATTTGTATATAGGAGAGTTATTGGTTTTTTTTCCCCATTAATATTATATCCAATCACTTCACTAAAGGTGTGCATCAGCTGTAGGAGTTCCCTGGTAGAGCTAACGAGAGTTGTTAATATTTGAAAACTCATGCAATTTATTGTAATAAAACTGGAGATGTTAAAGATCAAATGGTAGAGCTCATGATAGAACCGAGTAACTCGTGACGTGAAAATAGTAAGCTGGAGAGTTCTGAAGAGCTCTTGATGGATTAACTACCATATTTCGTAACTTATAATCACTTAAATGCTCTTTGATGACTTGAGGCATGCCTGAATGAGTTAGTACTGCTTAGATCAGTGCTTCTCAATTTAGGGGTCATGACCCTTTAACAGGGGTCACCTAAGACCATAAAAAACACAGATATTTACATTATGATTCATAACAGTATCAAAATTACAGTTATGAAGTAGCGAGGACATTTCTATGGTTTGAGGTCACCACAACATGAGAAATTGTATTTACAGGTCACAGTATTAGAAGGTTGAGAACCACTGCCTTAGACTGTTAGTTATAAGATGGCTTCCTCTGACTTTTTTTTTTAATTATTTATTATGTATACAACATTCTGCCTCCATGTATGCCCACACACCAGAGGAGGGCGCCAGATCTCATTACAGATGGTTGTGAGCCACCATGTGGTTGCTGGGAATTGAACTCATGACCTCTGGAAGAGCAGAAGGTGCTCTAAACCACTGAGCCATCTCTCCAGCTCCCCCTTCCTCTGACTTTTGTCTCTTATCTCCAAGGCTTTCCAAAAGGACAAAGAGTTAAAGGTAGGAAACAATTTTGTCTCTGTCTTTATGAGATCAAAATATTACCTCCAACACACTTTTGTAAAACTAGTTTAAAAACTAAAAGACAATTGAAAGTTGTTATGCTTTATCTAGGAGGTTCTCTCTTTTAAACATTTTACAAGTAATTTATGAAATTAATTTGCCTGTCTAATTTGTTCTTTCTTGCTAATTCCTAGTCTGAGTGTCAACTGGACATGACTCTTGTCAGTGTCTTCTGTCATTATTATAGCGTGGGGCCACTCTCACCCAGGTGAAAGGATGAAGGTGGCTTATCTCACGGCTATCCATAATTAGTTTCTTTAGAGGGGAGCAAAGGTTGATTTGTGGACCTGTGATGCTGATCATCCTATTTAGGACTCCTCTCTTTATTTCTGTGTATTTTCAGACAACAAATACCGTGAACTAAAATTCAAACATAAACAACCAACAAAACAGAAGTATCAGCCTGAAGTTTGTATCTGTTGGGCATAAACTGACTTTCTAAATAATGACACTTATAAAATTCTAATTCTAATAAAATAAAATTCTAATCCAGGACCTTTGTTTGACAATAGATGATCTAGTTATTTAAAAAAAAAATGCTTGTGGTGAGGCATGTCTTTAATCCCATAATTCAGAAGGCAGAAACAGGCTGATCTCTGTGAGTTTGCATCCAGCCTGATTTATAGAGGGAGTTTCAAGACAGTCAGGAATACAAAGAAAGAGTCCCTAAATTATTTATTGTCAATAAGTAAACAAATAAAAACCAGAAGGAATTGTATGTATGCATAACATCTATGCATGATTCACTTAATTGAAGCTTTTGGCTTAACTGTGCTTTAATTAAATATAACCATATATTGCCAGTAAACTTCAGATAAGTGTAATCTATTTTTTTTAATTTCAGTGTGGCATTAAAGTCTGAAATTAATTAGTCCTGACATGAATATAATATATATTTGGTTGCTCTCCTGATTTAACCTTCATACACTAATTAAATCAAACTCAAAGTAGAAGATAAGCTATGCGTCTTAGTAAAAAGTGTGAGTGGTATTTAGTTGATTTGGTGTATACATTAATTTGTTAGCTGTCATCTGTTCCATCCCCATTTATTAACACGATTCCTAGTCTGTTTCTCTGTGTAGTCTAATAACTTGATAACGAGTTCACAGTTTTTCACAAGACACTGGAATAAACTAGAGGAGGATTTGCAACATTGTCCTGCATAGAGAGGGACATGTGGCAGTGCCAGAGGAGCTCGATGTAATCTGGGGAGTACAAAACAGCATCACCTCTTTAAATCGGGAGAATTCTAAAGTATATGCTAGTAAAAATTGGGAGCAATTCATCACATTAAAAAATCATGTGTTGAGTGTGACATTTAGTCAAATTATTGACTTTATAATGAACTCTAGACTGTATACCTGATATTTTAATTCTGGGCATATTACACATAACATATATATATATATATTCAGTTTGTTCCCATTAAAACAATGCAACCTGTATTGTGGCACTAAGTTCAGTTTTGGTGTGTCTTTGAAGTGTCTTGGTTTGTATACCAAAGTAAGTCACACTTGGTCTAAAGTAAAGTATTTATCAGTATTCCTCAAATATGCCAGAATATCAAGTGCAAGCTTGGATGAGTACTTCTGCTTTATGGAAGACACACATCTAATAATCATCTACACATTTTATTACACATTTTATTGCAGCATTCATGAATATAAGATGAACACTTGTATTTCATAGATCTCCATAAAAATGATTATCCAAGAAAATAAATTTTGTAACTCTTCGTAAGTTAAACTTTCTGTGATTTCTGTTCAGTGTTTGAGAATGAAATGCCATTTTCAATTTATCAAATTCCCAAATTAAGCTTCTATGTCGGATTACATCACATTTTCTTACAGTAGCCATTAGGGTAGAAAGCTCAAAGGTATTTGATTGAATAATAAGAGTGTTTTTGACCATGAGTCTCAACATGAATACCTGGCCATGATTCATCTCCTTCAGTTACACACACACACACACACACACACACACACACTCACTCACACACACGTACACACGCACCCTACTTAGTTGCTCTCTGCGGATCTGCACAGTAAGGATAACAGAGAGTCACAGAAGTATTTTTAAGCAGTCCAGTTTCACGGTGTATGCTTGATGGACAGAATAAAATGTATTCCTCAGCTGTTCTTGAATGAGAGCAAGGGGTAGATAAAAGCAGAAGCAAAAGAGACGGAATTAGATCGACACAGATGCTGCACATTTGCAGTGCTTTTGCCTCCGTCCTTTACATCCAACCTCTAAACCCATCAGAATACCCTCAATTTTCCTGGTTCTAACCGAGAAAGCCCAGCCACTAACATGGTAGGATTCCACATAATGCCTTGACTTTATACACAATACACACCTCCAAGCTGCGCCTCTGCGGCTGTGGAAGCACATTTAAACATTTTAAAATGTAGAACTAATTTTACACGACTTGAGGTATGGCTACAACAAAGTAAACAATGCAGTAAAGAAAAAAAATGCAAAGGAGAGCCACATGCTACCAGACAATCTATCAAAATGTTTATAGTTCATGAACAGCAATAGATGAACTGTGTGTGGCACATTTGTTAAAATAATAAAAGTAAGAAAATATGCTCAATGTAGAGGTACCTTACAAAAACAAATGTTTATAAAATATTTTATCTGCATTAAAATATTCTTTGGAAAACAAAAATAAAAATGTATCATGTATGTTCTTTCATGTTGATCTGTAAAAGTCAGAAAAAAATACATATAATCCAGACTGTTGAACATTCTAGAAATGTAGAATGCTAAACGTCCTCCAATCATGAAGCCTTTATACCTTACTGAGCTGAAGGGATGTGTTCCCTGGATTGCTACAAAGAATTTCACTTCTGTGTCTATTTAAAATTAAAAATAAAATAAAAAAACACAGTTTTGTTCCAGTCAAAGTGAAACAATGACCTGACTTCCATACGTGTAAGCACAGCGGAGGGACGGAGGGACACTGTGCCTGAGCGCTTCCTTCAGGGCTCCATGACACCTGTAGAAGGTCCTGAGGCAGAATAATGATTTCCCACAAGGCCAGGAAAAGCATCATCCAAAGCGAAACTTCAATCTGTACTTTACTGGGCTGGGACTTCTGCGAGGTGGAGACAGGGGGACCTTTGGTTTCACCGGACGAGGTGGCTTTTTCTTTTCTGGTACAGTGACGGTGAAGGAAAGTTCAGGTTGCTCTGACTGCTTGAATCTGGGTAGGAAGTGGGTGGAGACGTGCTGGGGTTTGACCCTTGGGCTGCAGCCCCTTTTGGCCTTCCCTCTCTTGTTCAGGGCCACATACCACTCCCGCCCAGTCTTTTCAGTTCTGTGGATTGCTGATGCATAGGTATTATAGCTGTTTTCTTGAAATCTCTCCCTGAACTTACAGTCATCTGTAAATTTAGCCTATAAAGGAAAAAATGGGAAATTTAAGTTGCAACAATATTTCAAAATACAATAAATAGAAAGTCTTGAAAACCCAAATATTCTATGACTCTAGGACCCTCGTACTCTGTTCCTCTTTATAAAGATATGTTCCTTTTAAAGTTGTGTGTGTGTGTGTTTCTATATTCCCATTTTGTCTTTGTCACATTATTTTTTATTCATTATGTTCAGGTGATATAGTGTCATTGTTAAACAAATACCTAGAACTATTGAATTTAAGCATTGTAAACTTTCACTTTAATACATATGAATACTGTTACTGTTTCTAAACTATTTTGAAATTTGTATCTACAATTTCTTAACGTAGAATTTTTCCCCTCTAAGTCATAAAAAGTAGAACTAGATTATTAAGAAACAATTGCCAGATAAAACATACATTTATGTTGCAGAGGGCCAAGCTTCTACCAGGAATGCAGTTAGCAGAGTCATATGATTCTTTTTGAGACAGGCATACATTTTCAGCGTTATCAGTGTGATTCTTGATAGCGAGAAAGGGGTGGCATATGGCTCTATTAATATTGCATGTGTTAGAGTTCTTTAGGAAAGAAATATATCTTCACATATGTGGTTCAAGAAAGTACATCTGAAGCCAGGGAGAAAACAGTCATCCACGTCATTAGCAACAATTCACCTGTATCTTATACATACTCACAGGCAAGCTAGCTTCGGAATTAGCAACAATTCACCTGTATCTTATACATACTCACAGGCAAGCTAGCTTCGGAATGCACAGAGAGATGGGTGAGCTGACACCCATCCATCCATCAAGGTGCAGCTTGTGATAAGGAAATGTGACCTCCGTGTGCAGGGCGCCCAATAACAACAATGGAGGTGATAGGCAAGAGAAAGCCCCATAAAAAAGCAACATTTGGGCTGTATCGTGTGTGGCAAGACAGTAAGGAGGCAGCTGAGTGAACCTCCAGGAAATGGGAATGTGTGTTTGGACACTGGACATTTCTAAGTAATTCTGTGTGACTTCCATTTGGGATCTCTGGGGGAAAGGACAAGAGATGGGGTTGGGAAAGTAAGCCAGTGACAGCTCCCAAAGAGCTCGTTTGCCAAACTGAGGACTCTGGAGGAACGTGATGGAGGAACCGGAGAGTTGTGCATCAGGCTTCCTGCCGTGGCCTGGTACTGATGGCTGAGCTCCCATCACTGGTTCCTATGCAGAAGCTCTGCCTACATGGCTCCCGTGATGAGCAATACATGTTCCTAGGGTAAGGAGCTATAATTCCCAACAAACATAAAAGAACCCATAACCTTGAATGGCTTAGGAGTCCCTGTACTAGTCCAGACCGTCTGGATTCACAATGTCAGTGTCCCTTCTGTGCAAACTTTTCTCAGCAATGCAGATCACACACTGAAATCTGAAAGCTTGACTTTCATAATTTTCATAAATTTTCATAAAACCACTATTGAGCCCGATAAACAATTTTTCTTTACTTCTGCAAATCAAAAGATGCTGTCAGAGGAAAACCAACAGAAGAGCAATTCCCACAGCATATTTACCTATGTGCAACAGGGTCACCAAGTTTTTTACACTTGGTTCAGGCAAGTCCCTCTTTGATGGCTATGAAGGAATACATGGCTAGTTGACAATACTGGTAGAACTCTGCACTGGACCTGCTAAGGCGTAAGCAGGTGTGTTACAGAGCTACCCCATGTGTGACATCATCTCTTCATGTCCTTTAACTCCTACCGGCCAGCCTGTGTCTACTCCAAGGATGCTTAAAGAGACTTTCTTACAAATATAATCTATTCTTTTTCTATAACTGTTTAACCCTTTCAAAGGTTTTCCCTCCAATGTCAATAAATATAGCTATGATTTTAATATATCTTTGTGAGACAGAGTCTCACTATGTCCCCAAGGCTGCCATGGAACTTTCTGTGCACACCAGGCTGACCTCAAATTCACAGAAACCAGAGAGCCTCTGATTCCTGACCCAGATTATTTTATTTTATTTTGTGGTTCTTTTGAGACAGGGTCTCTCTACATGGCTTTGACGGTCCTAGAACCCACTCTGAGACCACATTGGCATCAGCATCACAGAGATCTGCCTGCTTCTTCCTCCTAAATGCTAGGATTAAAAGCATGTGCTAACACACCTGGCTTCCAGGTAAATCTTAAAAGAAAAAATTGAACCATCTCCACTGTTTGTGGCCTGTAAAATGACAAACATCTTAGAAAGACACGGATCATTTCATGAAAAAGAATAACAGGCCAGGGCTGCAGATGGATCATTTTTTGTCTGTGTAGCATGTGTAAGGCTCTGGGTTTAATCCTTAATATCTCAGACAGTAACAAAACTCATTTTATTTTACATCCTTGCCAAATAACACAGGCACAGACAGACATGTCCGGTTTTTGAAGTGGGCTGTATTGTTTAGTCTTGTTTACTCTCATGGTCTCTAAGGAAGTAAAGATAGGTCACCTTTCAAAGGATGTGTCTGAGGCATGAACACATGCACATACACGTGAGCGTACGTGTGTGACCCTGCACACACACACACACACACACACACACACACACACAGAGCATATTTTGAAACATGTTTCAGTTCCATCCTAGAGCGAAAACCCACTTGATCCAGTCCCTAAACTTATTCAGCATAGGGACTTTCTCCACTTTCTAAGAATTCATGCTCTAAGGTTCGGTCAAGAAGCTGGAGACCCACACAGGAGCACTGGACTGAGCTCCCAAGGTCCCAAGGAGGAGCAGAAGGAGGGAGAACATGAGCAAAGAATTCGGGACCACGAGGCGTGCATCCACCCACTGAGACAGTGGAGCTGATCTACGGGGAGCTCACCAAGGCCAGCTTGACTGTGACCGAAAAAGCATGGGATAAAACCGGACTCTCTGAACATGGCGAACAATGAGGGCTGATGAGACACCAAGGACTATGGCAGGGGGTTTTGATCCTACTTGATGTGCTGGCTTTGTGGGAGCCTAGCCAGTTTGGATGTTCACCTTCCTAGATATGGACGGAGGGGGGAGGACCTAGGACTTACCACAGGGCAGGGAACCCGGACTGCTCTGTGGACTGGAGAGGGAGGGGGAGAGGAGTGGGAGGAGGGGAAGAAGGGTGGGAGGAGGGGGAGAAGGGTGGAAGGAGGGGGAGAAGGGTGGGAGGAGGGGAAGGGAAATGGGAGGCTGGGAAGAGGTGGAAACTTGTTTTTTGTTTATGTTCTTTTTTCTTCTTTTTGCAATAAAAAAAAATAGAAAAAAAAAAAGAAGCTGGCTTTTGAGGCTGCCCACCTTTCAAAGGTCACACAAAGTAGAGACAACAGAGGGCTAAAGTCCCGATCACTGTATGCAGCCACCATTGAAGGCCAGAGTAAAAAGAGTCAAACCATTTGGGTTTTCTTAATTGACTTCTAATGTGTGTGTTTGTGTGTGTCTGTGTTTCTGAAAGATCCCCCATCTATGATGCACCAGAATTATTCAAACCAATCTTTCCATGGCCTTTCTCATTAGGAAATCCAGTTTCATCTTGAAGAACTAATGGTCCTGTCAGTATTCTCTCCTCACGGGGAAGATGGTAACTAAGCAGAATGTCTCCGATACAAGGGTCAGCATGGGACATCTAAGAACTGGTGACTGGGCAACATGGCCCTATCAAAATATATAAACATTTACCAAAATGAATATGATTATTCTTTAAAAACCTTGGAGAATAACTTTCTAGAGTAATTTTCTTCACCTTTTTCATTGAAAATAAATTATTTTCAAACAATCTATTTTGATCACATTTTCCCCTCCCTCATTTCCTTCCAGATCCTCCCTGTCTCCCCACACCCTACTCCATGTCTTCTTTCTCTTTCTCTTTAGAAAACAAGCAGGCGAATAAAACAAGCAAACTAGAATTTAAAAAAGAGAAGAAGAAGCACAAGAAAAGACACACATACAAACAAAACCCATAAAAACAAAAATCAAAAACCGTAGTATACAAGCAAATATACAATATACATAATATACAAGGCCAGTGAGATCTTTTTAAATGCCCAAGTAAAGCAATATGAGACAAAAAAATATCTACAAAAATACCTTTGAGTTCATATTGTGCATCAGGCCTGCCCTTTCTCCAGTGAGACTACACCGGAGAAAACTAACTCTTCTTTGCAAGCAAACTGTCTAATGGAGATAGCTTCTTGGTAAGGGATAGGCACTGGTATGCCCCTCTCAGTACTGGTATCCTGCCTGGTTTGGACGTGTGCTCTCTTCCACAGCATCTGAGTGAGTTTACATGTGCGAAAGTCTTATTCTACTTTGGAGACACTGCCTCCTTGGTGTCCTCCATTCCCACTGGCTCTTAAAATCTGCCTCCTGAGCACTGAGGGGGGAGGGGTCTGATGAAAACATCCCATTTAGGACTAGATTTTTGTAGGGTAATTTTCATGTTACATTCACCTTTAGATTATAGGACATTTTATAGTAAAATACATGAATTTTAAATAACAGAAACCATGAGTCTCCGGGTGGTTGTGGGTGAATTTGGCACACACACCTTCATTTAATGAAGTTATGATATAGGCAGGCAAATCAAATGCTAAATTATCTAATGAACTCGGGACTCATAGCTTCAGTGTCCAACCACCGTCTGTCACTAGGGCAGGACAGCCTCACTCAGATCTCTGTCTTTGCTGGGCAAGGTGACACACACCTGTAATCTCAGCACTCAGGTGGGTAAGACAGAAGAATGGCCAGGATTTCAATGAAACTTGGTCTCAAAAAAAAGAGAGAGAGAAAGGAAGGAAGGAAGGAAGGAAGAAAGAAAGAAAGAAAGAAGAATATAAAACAAATTTATTTCTACCTTTGTTTCAAATATATGTTTTAATTGATTTGATAGTTGTTTGTTGACTATGTAGCCAAATATTATGCTATTTGCAGCTTCTACAGAGAGAAACTATATAGGCACATAAGCCTTCCAATCTTCCTTAATGAAATAAATTATTTGTGTTTTTTCTCTTTATTTCTGCTCATCTTAAAAGCGTGAAAACAAATTGCCATCAAGAGACCCCAAGTTGAACATTAATATAAAATGCTTAAATCAACTAATTTATTGTAGCTCACCATTTCTACCACAGCAAGTAAAACTTAAACAAATTAAATTATGTTAGCTTGAATACACAAATTATTACATAGAGGGAGGGGATATAATGCTGATAAAAGCAAGAAATTTTTATCCTCACATATTGTGCTTTCAACGATTGCTACCTAAGTTTTGACAAATAGCTCAAGAAAGTTCATTCAACAAACAGTTCTGGCAAAACTGATCATTACCCCAAAAAGAATGAAATTAGAAGTCCATCTCTCATGCTGCACAAAACACATGGGAAATGGATCAAAGATCTCCACTGGAAACCCAATGGGCCAAGACTGTCAGAGGAAAATGATGGGGAATATATTTCCTGTTGTAGCTCCTGGCGAGAACTTTTTGAACAGGCCTCCACCAGCAAAGGTCAGAGCCTCAAGAATCAACAGGTAGAATCCTATGAAATTGGAAAGTTTCTGCACACAAAGAAAATTGTCAGAAAGTCTACAGAATGAAAGAAAGTCTTCACCAACTGTGCTGCAGTTGGGGACGTAGTATCTAGAATACATAAAGAACTGCTAAAATTTAAATACCAAAACCTCAAAACTGTCAGGTAATAATTGGGCTTGTAAAATGAACAGATTAATTCTCCAAAAAGAAATAGAAATGTTCCATATGTATTTTTTTAAGCATTCAACATCACCAGATATTGGGGAACTGCAAATAAAACTACTTTGAATTTCATCTCAGCCATCTCAGATTGGCAAAAGAAAATTAGATGTCAACAGATGATGGTGGGGATGGAGGAAGGAGAAAACTTTATGCACTACTGATGGGACTATAAACTAGTATAGACAGTATGTAAATCTATATGATTACTACAGGTACCAGATATACCACCCTGGGCATAAAAAATAGTCTGTATCCTACCATAGAAATAGTTGAACATGCATGCTTATTGCTGCATTATTCACAATAGCAAGAAAATGCAGCCAGCCTAGATGACTATCCACAGAAGACCAGAATGCAGCCAGCCTAGATGATGATTACACACAGAAGACCAGAATGCAGCCAGCCTAAATGATGACTACACACAGAAGACCAGAGTGCAGCCAGCCTAGATGACTACACACAGAAGATGAGATAACAAAAATGCAGTTTGTACACAGAAAGGAATTTTATTCTGATGTAAAGAATACTGAAATCATGAAAGTTTCAACAACTAGGTGGAAAGTACCATGTCAAGTGAGATAACTACATCACAAAAAACTAAATTCACATGCTCTTCTGAATCTTTTCAGTGTTTTTATTAACGTGTGTGAAAGGTAAGGGTAGGCACAGATGACAGAGTTAGAAAGCAGACCTTGAGGGGAGATGGATGTTAAAGAACTCAAGTGTAGTAGCAAACATGATACCCAGAAGTGGCTCTGGGGGTTAGTGGATGACTAACTACTAAGGAAGGAATCCGGGGGATTGAGAGAAAGAGAGAGGAAAGTGAATGATGTTTTATTTGAAAATGCAATGAACTCTATTATTCTAAAATCAATGTACATTGATTTTAAAAGAAAAATAAATGAATGATATTGTTTTGACTTCACTGTCTGTTCTCTCAGTATGGAATCCATTCTAAACGACGGATGTTTTCAAAGGTCCATGTCACACACCTGTAATCCCTGCACTGGGAAGGCAGAAGCCAAGAATCTCTAATTCCAGACTGGGGCTAAGCAAAAACCAACTCTTAAAATGTACAACTATGGATGAAAATGCAGTCCATGAAAGATATGGCAATTGGAGCGAATTTGGATAAACACGTGGATTTTATAAGGCATTTAATTTATTTTACTGTTTTTCAACCTACTGGTATCTTTTTCCTAAAAATTATAAATTTAAGAAATAATTGGCTTAATCCAAATAAATAAAATGTTATTACATATTGCAATGAAAACACGTATTGACGAAATCATGCTTTAAGCAGTTTCCTGGCAGCATGGATCCCAGGTTCTTGTCTCTCTACCCCCCTCTTTCAGTGCTGCTTGGCTCTCACCTCTACTTCTACGAATATTGATGCTGGAGAATGTGCCAGAAGCTCAGGCTGTGTGTACAGCTGTGCCCTGACATAGTGCAATGTGCACCCAGAGGATCCGCCCTTTACCCTTTTCCATATATAAGTCATATAGAGGTCCATGGCAACACTGCTGTACTATCCTGGCAGGGCCATAGTTCCTGGATGACACTGAAAATCTTGCCACTCTTTGTCTCATTTCTTTCTATTGAGCAACCAAGGAAATGTCTAAAATGGGTTTAATAATAGCCAATTTCGTCATATGGTGACAAATGCCAGCCATGAGACTTCTCTTGTAAGACAAGACAATAGTCTTAAAAAATCACTCAGATATATATTTATATTTTAGTTCTCCATAACCTCAGAGAACTTACAAATTTTATACAAATATTTAAATTGCAAAAAAAAAAACCAAGCAACTTTAAGGACATCAATATACTTCAAAAATTAATCAGATATCAAATTTAAAATGCTTGTTCCCCTGGCAGTATCTCCAGAGATTTTTCTTTTGTAGGGGTGAGATGAAGGCTTGGATTTGAAACATTGCTTGCTTACTAGATGGTAGTGACAGAGGTGAGGTAAGAATCATATATGGAGAACGGAGCTAGAAGGCGGGTGCTTTGTTTCTGGCATCATCTCTATTATATATTGTATTATATAAGGAAATCAATTGCAAAGGCAGAACCCTAAACTGCTTTTGGATCCCAAATTACTGAACCTCTTATTTTTCCATGAGAAGCTCTTACAGTGGAAAGGATGTCTCTGTACAGATGCTTTGATGCAGCCCATTGTCTTGATGGGAAGAGTGGATCTTACTAGGTTTTATTTTCTAAGTGATAATGGTAAGTATTGCTCAAGTCTTTCTATTTCCCCCTTTAGTAAGCATCCTGAGCTATGGGGGCTGCTGGCTGCTCGTCACTGCCCCCAGCACCTGAAGTCCAGTCCAGACTCTCCCCCTAGGCCAGCCAGCTGGCATCCTCTGAACCCAGGAAAGGAAAACGATCATCCTCACCCAGGGCTGACCAGCACACATTCCAAGCCTGTTTCGTAAACTCTGCAATTAGCTTTCCTTCCAAACATGATCCCCTAGAACCCAGAGACATAAGAAAATAACCATTTGACCACATGTTTTTCTCTGTATAGCACACTTCTTCCCCAATATGTAACAAGCAGCCACGCACATTTCCTGAAGACATTGAAGCACACGTGATACCCAACTTTTCCAAGATTTAATATTTTCATGTTTAAAACACTAAACTGAACTGTAGGTCTCCAGAAGAATAACACGATTGTGGTAATAGAGATGCCTGCTATTTGACAGTGTGAGTTGCCTTCAAAGTCGATTCCTCGGCAAAAGGAAAAACCTAGCACATAAGAGACTGTTGTGTGCATAAAAAGTGCGGTCCCAAGAGTAAAGGAAAGGCTAGTGGTGATTAGGATTTTGGCTAATCTAAATAACTGAAGAGTCACAGCCATTTGACCTGGAAATCAGAAGGAAAGATTGAAGATCATCTACCAGCTGCCAGAGAACACATTCTGGAAGATCGGCTTAAGTTGCAAGTAATCATAGTTTCCAGGCTCTACACCAAGTACTCTGCACATATTATCTCATGTAAAACACAGCCACCGCTGCGGGCAGTCGCTGCAGGAAAATAATTCTCCTATTTGTATCACCCATAAAAGCAAAACCCAGAAACATTAAATAGAATGACACAGTGGGAAGTGGAATTTGGCTTGAGGGGTCTGCACACCCAGAGGGATTCATGTTCACATCAGAACCCTGTAAGGAATATCCAAACAAGGAATTCTGTGGGGCTTTCGGTGAGGACCCCAAACCTGAAGAAAGAGCATGAACAGATGAAAGACAGCAAAGGGCACATGTTCTTAGAAAGTCCCTCCATCTGGAGTTTGTTGAGACGGAGAATGGGAGCCACAGTGCAGACTGGTTAATCCTGCTGGTTCTCTGGGAATTAATTATTGTCTCCTATTCTCTATAACTCCTGGCCCATTTTGACAAGAAGACCATACACTTTTGGCCCATAACATGTGGATTTGGGTAGGCAGGAAACTGGGGAGAATCTGGGAGGAGTTAAGGGAGGTAAAACTATAGTAAGAATATACTGTATGAAAAAATTGTTTTCAATTAAAAAGATTCATTAAAGACAGCATGCCGAGACTCTCATGTGTTTGGAATCTGAGAATGGTTTGGAGGTGGGTATATGCAGATCAGGGATAGACACACCACCTGTCCGCCTGCTTGAGTTTCAAGTAAAACTTCCATTGTGAAATTAACCATCAGGACAATTAGGTCAGCTCCAGTATTGCCTCCTCCACACTGCCCAGGGCTGCCGCTTTAGTGTGCCACCTTTGGGAACACGAAAGAAGTAGCGTTCAGGGCAGGAATGTTTTCAGGAACCAGGTAGTTCCTGTTTGAAAGCTCTATCTTGAGAGGGGTTCCCTAGGCAACAAAACATCACACTGGATAACAACATACAAGTCTGATAAGTTCTGTGATAGACACCTCCCTTTCTCTATAGACTAAGGAGTTTGAGGGGAAGGCTCGGACCAAAATAAATGTGTTCTGAACTTAAGGGAAGGTGAAAATTAATTTACAGCTGTCCACATCTAATCGAGAATTTCCCTCTTTGCTAGTTAACAGCACGCTATAAATGCTCTTAATGATGTCCCACAGTGTTCATTTCTGACATATGGTATGAAAATATTACTAAATTGGGCACTTACTAATTCCTCTAAGCATATGAAAACAAAAATGTGTTCCCAAACACAATGCTTTCTTTTAAACTAACTCGAACCTATAGAACACTTGAATATTTCAAGAGGGAATTTGGAAATGATACAATTTTCTTCAGACACATAACCATGTGATCTTAGGAAAATAACTAAACATCTCAGACTCTTTCCACGACTCAGTGTCTGATGGAATAACGAGAATGGAGGGTCTCTTACTGAATTCTGGAAGTACATCACCCTGTGTGGTGATTAATCTCTGTTGGCAGAACTGAATGGAAACGGACAATTCAGTGTAAGGCGATTACTTTCCCCAGAGTTACCTGGATAACTTCCACATCCAGTTCTGCTTTGGAAGAAGAAGCTGAAAGGTAGGCACTCTTTAAAGCCATTGTAAGATTGTTAGTGTAAAGCAACTCGCAAACTAGGCACTACTAAGTGTGAGTTAGGTTTTTGGATGGTAATGTGATTTTGTAACTATCAAAATCAAGTCAAATAAACACACTGAAAGTTATAAGAATGTTTTTTAACGTATTCCACTAGAGTGAAAACAGGAAAGAAACCAGCTGGGCATAAAGCCGATAATTGCTATGATTAATGCTATTTCTAAACTCGACTTCTTTAAAAATAAATCACTTCATAATTTAATTAGGTTTCTTTCCATCGAGAGAAAAAGCACTAATAAAAGCTCAGATAAGAGAATGTAGGTTTGGACATAATCGTAGGGCTTAATTTTTTATCTATGGTTCAGCTCAAAGTCATCAGAATGACTTTTATATCAAAGAGCCGCAGTGAGTGACAGGAGCAAGGCTTGCTTTGTGCTGTTTAAAAGTCATTACTCCATGAAATAACTTGGCCTGCCAAGATGAGAAAGAATAACAGATGCTGTGTTTTTGCGTTATTTGCATTATTTCCACCAGTCATCCTTAGACATTTGGGTCAAATTTCTAGAAATTAGTTACTTGCATTTGACAGAGGAATCATGTATCGTAACCCCTCAGTTTGACCCTTCTAATTGACATCCATTTATAATACTTTGCTTTCTGTGGCAATTATCCTCACGCTGGCCTAAGCTCCATCTATTTCTGTATGCACTAGTGCACAGCTCAGAAAGTTTTCAGGGTTACGATTTTTCATCCTACAGCAGACAAACCCATAAGTGGTGATTTTTAGTACCAATGAACTGAGATTTTGAGGGCTTTTAAGACCTTAAATTAGAGCAAGGAAAAGGCATTGATTTCCCACCAGGATTTGAGTTTTTAGTGATCAAATATTATTCTTAACAAAATGAGATGTCTGACTTTTCTCCACAGCGATACAGAATATTTTTCCCCTCAAATCAATGAAATGTCACTTTTAGTTGTTCAGGCGTAGCAATCACCTTTAAAAACTGTGTTAGTCTTTGCTAGAGTACAAGCAACCCATAAATGGAATAAATTGCTTTTACAATTCTTGAAATTAACAACTAAACAATTTAGCGGTTTTCATTTATCTTAAATGGCAGTTGCTACATTTATATTAATTTAGTTTATTGCATATAATAATACAAACCATTTATTGAATAGTTACAAGGTACCAAATGCTGCCCTAAGTACTTTACATATACTCGCTCACTAAACCCCCAAATAGCCATAGTGTTCTTTAAAAGTTATTAATTACTTTAGATGCAAAGAAAAGGAAGTTGTAAGAGTTTTGCATGTAGAAATGAGGGGAATTCTGATTGGATTCTTAAGGGTCTATAAGTAAAAAGTCAAGGAGTGCCAATTGATATCACTCTTAAATTAGACTTTTTATCTACTTTGAAAATTGCAAAAAGAAATAGCTTTTCATTTGCTGGTAATTAAAGAGTCAACTTTAAAGAATAATTCCACTAATACAAATAAACAGAATCTGCACTACTAAAAGCTAGAAACAAATGATTTGTAAACCGATTACTAAATGTGTAAGTAGTCTGAAGAAATACGTTGAATTCAAGATCAGTAAGTAATTATACTTGATGAGGCAAAATACAAGAAAGAAATTTCCCTAGTTCATCCAGCGCTATTTCTTTCTGGGAGGTAAGGGGATTTGCGGTCTTGGTTTTGTCTCTTACTTGCTTACATGGAAATGTATATTAATCAGACCAAATTTGACATCATGAATAAGCTATAGGATCAAATAAGAACTCTCTACCTATCAAACACTCAAACCGCCAGATACACGTAAAGTTAAAATGTAAGAGGGTAGCTTGTTGTCATGACAAGTCTCATCCAGACCCCTCTGGGACACTAACAATGGCAACCAGTGTGCAAAGGCTACTTCCAAGTGCATTTATCTTTTATGATTTTAAAGGTTGTATGTATTTTCAAGTTTGTTCAAATGATTACTTACAGACACATAGAAAATTGGTTATACATACATATAATTTTACCAAAAGAAAAAAATTAAGTTCCTTAAGCAAATTGTCTATCTCATCTGTTGGTTTTGAAAAAAAAATCACTTTTGTTACAAATGTAAAACCTCAGAGCACCTTTAACAAATATAAAGTGGTTCTACTTACACTTGCATGGAGTTTTCCTTTTTTTGACATCGCTAAAAATTTGTTGCTGAAAACTCCTCGTATTCCTACAATCCCCTGAGACACAGCAAATATTTCCAAAATACCTAGGATGACAAAAATCCCAAAATAAAACACAGACTCTCCTACACAGAGCTGGGAAGAATGCAACGTCTACATGAACGGCTCTCAGTCTTCAACACTGGGACTAAAGAGAGGGACATGCAATGACCTTTTGTGACAGTCGCTATGTTAAGGAGTGGCCAGTGTCCTAGTGGACACTCGGAAGGACTTATTTCAAGATCTAGAAATTTGATTCTGCTTCCTTAATAATTCTCCATTTGCAAATAGTAAGCGGCTTTTGCTGAATACTGTTTGTTTGGCATTAGAATCTTTTCAAATCCCCAATGTATTGAAAGATGCTTTAAAAATATATTTTAGATTTAATACTAATTTGTTATTATTTCAGCAAAGAGGATCTACTTTTAGTATTAAAACATAAATCTGTCCTCAAAGTTAGTATAAAAAATTCAAAAGCCTGAAAAATTATACTTTCTTACATAAAACAAATCTTTCTCTTTCAATCATCACAGTTTGAGAACTTAAATAAGTATATGTCATATTCAATCGTTTAAAACCATAAAACTACACCTAAGATATTAAAAACAGTATACATTATTATTACTTCCATAAATTGTTTGATAAATTATGTTTTGAAAAATATTAGATTTTAAATCATTTCCCAGAAAAACGATTTCAATACAGTTGTTATTGAATGCAGTCTGTATGTCAACACAATGTCCCCTCATCCCCCACAGTCATGTCAAGAACCATGTGCTTTGAGGCAAGAAACTGTTTACTGTAATTCACAGAGTGAATAGATTAAGTGTGTATTCTGCATGTAGTTAGACAACCTGCTTAATATTTATAATAAAGTCAAAAGAGATTTTATGTAAGTATGAGTAAGGATAACATTCTTGTTAGTTAGACATTTGAAATTGTAAAAAATACAGAAACAAGGTAATATAGTTAGGAGAGCGGAGAGGAAACGAAGAAGATGGAGGAGGAGAAAGCACAGCTCGACACTGGGTCACAAGGGTTCCGCGTACACATTAACTAGGGTATCTTAGCTCTCTGCAGAGGAGACACCTCCTTCACGTTTCCTGGAAATGGCAACCTCCCCCTGCAGTGCTTGGTATGTGTGCAAAATTATTCAATTTACTAACAAGGGCTCTATGTACATATAGATGAATTAGTTTATTGAGGACTATGTCGCACAACACAAGCTGAGAATCTGTCATTGTCACAGATATTACTGCTTGCTTTCTCTCAGCTTGGTTTGTTAAAAATACTTAGAAATATCACAGGGTAAAAAAGGGATACCTGGGAAGTTATTTTTGTTCTTATTCTTTTTAAACCTTAGCCCAGAGTAAGAAAACCTTCTCAGAGAAACTGCAGGCACCAATTTAGCGGTGCTCTTTTCATGAGAATTTTAAAACACACTCAACAGGGAGCTATTTTGGCTTATGTAAGAGAGTGTTAATAGACTCTAGTGTTCTATGCTTCGTTTTCTTTAATTGTGTTTCTAAAATGTAATTTGTGTATAATTTAATATAAACATTGACTGTGATACACACACGAAGATTTAGAAGCACCGTCATTTTACCAGATACTGACAGAGCACAGGGAACGCTCTGTAAAGTAACATGCATCAGTTATAGAGAGTATATGACATATTTAGCTTTTTAAAGTTTTAAATATACTTCGCATGGAGGATATTGAACTTTTAAAACTAAACTATAAAGATGATATTATTGCTAAAATATGACTAGGACATCTGATCAAGAGCTCTGTTTGAATCAGAATCGAAGAGTAATACTGAAAGCATCAATAACAAGTTCAAATATTTGATTGATTGGGGACGAAATTGTAAACACTGCATAAACATATGTGAGCAGAAGCATGAAGAGGCCTCCATTGGAGCTCTGCTTTGTGGACTGATTGACACAACAGGGACAATGGGGTTGAGAGATGAGGTCTGGACAGTTTTCCTCCAGTGTTCTCCTTGCTCCAGACTGGTAGGAGTGGCCTTTGCTCACCCCTAAGAAACATTATTCTAATGCTTTTTAAAATTCAATATTTTCTATAACTTAATTATTAGGAATCCTTGAGAATGAATTCAAAGGAGATTTTTGTTCACCTTATGAATATGCTCAGCTTTATAAATGCAAATTGGTCATGTATTAATGAAAAATATATGACAGTATCAAAGACCAAATTCTCATGTTTTCAGTCTGACTTTTAAGATGGTGAGATTAGATGACTTTATAAATATTTACTTAGTTAAAAAAGAAATGAACAAAAGCTTCCTATGACTTTGTTTAATTAAACTAGTGCTTTTCAACCTTATAACCTTCTTTGGAGGACTAATTTAGTCTCATTTAGTATCTCAATATACTGCATTTGTGCCGATAACATACATTTTCATTGCAGTTAATTTTAAATGTGGAGATGACAAAGTAATGCCTGTGAAAGCATTATTTTATTTACCTTACATGGTTTGCCTGATAAATTCTACTATAAAAACAAGTATTGCCAGAAAATGGAAAGATTATATAATTTTAATAAGATTCCCTGGATCTGGAAACTTTATATTTTGTGTGTGTGTGTGTATGTATATACATGTGTATGTATATATGTGTATGTATGAATGTATATACGTGTGTATGTATATGTGTGTGTGTATGAATGTATATACGTGTGTATGTATGTATATGTGTGTATGTATGAATGTATATACGTGTGTATGTATGTATATATGTGTGAGAGAGAGTGTATGTGCTCTTATGTCTTCTTTTTTCCACACAGACAACTTTGGAATTGATGTTTTACATCTAAATGCAATTTTGATCTAATATTGGGTTCATCGTAAAGATCATAATTTCTAACCTAATTTCAATAATGACTTCACTCTGTCTTGGTTTCTCAGAATCCTGGTACAACTCAACACGACTCACAGTGGGTTTCCTGCTCCTCTCTCCAAGAGACCACAGGCTCTCTATGTCATCTACTTTTACTGCAAATCTCAGTAGCTCATTAAAGACTTCTAGGAAATTCTTTAAAGCTTTGTATATTATATCGTGAATTAATGTGTTCCAAGAAACATTTCTCTAAAGCTGACTTTGAGTAAGTCAGTAGTTTCTATATTCTCATCTTTAGGCGTCAGTAATAATAAACCCGAAGGAAATTTCCTCTTCACCCTGTGGATGTCAAAACAGTATCCTTAAGCAAAACTGTAGAAGGCAATTGTCTCAGATACCAGCCAGTGACTATCTGCAATGTTACACTTTCATAGGGACACCACCACCCCACCCCTACATAGACACATGCGTTTTGAGTTGCTCTTATTATTGTGTCTGTTTCCTGTTTGGAAATTGGTGTAGAGAACTCAGGAAAACTTAATTAATATTCAGACATTGAAGATTTTGCTCTCTCTTTCCCAAAATGTTCAAAGTTAAGATGACAGAGAAAGAGAGAGAGAGAGAGAGAGAGAGAGAGAGAGAGAGAGAAAGAGAGAGAGAGAGAACCCTTTCTCATTAAAATGTCAGGACTGATTTCCAGGTTGAAGCAGACAAAACTTTTTGGTGTCCTTACCATTGGTCCTTAACCTACTCTCTTCATGGGATAATTATGCCTTAAAAATAAGTTTACTTCGGTGAGAAAATATACCCATAGCTTCCTTTCTTGTTCTTCTTATATTCCTCACTACAAGAAGGCTCTGTTGATGGTGGAGGGCTTGGAGAATAAAAGCTAGAACAATACAGATATCACATGTGTTCAGAGGCTCTCAACAACATATTTGAAAATTCCCAAAGAAAAATATGGTGACACTGAAGTTTCTCTACTTTCATCCATGGCAACAGACATGCTCTGCCAAGTTATCAAGTCTTAGTCTTGAACGATCCAATTTAGCACAGTCTTTGTTGATTAAATTAGTAACAGAATTTCCCCTTGAATTTCTCTGCACAATAAATTCTGATTTCTCCAGCCCAGGGAAATGTCTGATGACCGTGTGACACCAAAGCACATAGTTAGGTGAGATTCTCAAACAAAACGTAAAATTCAGGACTCTCTTAACCAAAATGTTGACGAAATTTTCATATTTTGTGTGACTGCTTTCTGTAGCCATTGCCTAAACTTTTCTCCTCTGAGCTGATGCTAATTTCCTAGTTTTAATGGCCCAAGGTAAGCCAACCAACATCACTGTATCAAAGCTAAACTTGACGGGTTCTAAGTTTAATCAGCTACTTATCTTTCTTCACAGTTAGAACTCATAACCTCATCTTCTCCGTTCTTCTTCACTTTCCCCAGTATTTCCTTCCAATGGGCAATAAGCTAGTTACCATGTTCTAGTATAAGATAAACAGGGGCCTTACTAATTGGTGTATCTAAAGGAAGGTTTCAATATCTGTACCTAGAGCACGGTTTTAACAGTAAAATTAAACAAGTCTTTGCAATTGGCAAATATATTTATTGTTGATTAACAATTGATATTTTATCTGACATAAAAGTTTTATTGTAGCATCTTAAAGAAGTTTTATATTGAGGTTTTATTGCAAAGCTCTCCTGGCCTTCTCCTGTGAAACAAAAAACCAAATGTTTCTACACATATTCTAAGTAACCGTCCAAGGTCAATGCCTTAGTTTACATAAATTTTAGGAATCTATAAAGCACTACCTTCAAAGTACGCTAAATAATCAACTGCAAGTAGCTGCTGTTTTCCTTCCATGGTGACATAAGTGTAAAGAGTCATATCAACGTTCCAAATTCCATGTCTTCCCACTGCACATACAAACATTTCCTAGAGCATTGTTGGGAACTCCAAATACCCAAAGCAATCACTATGACCATAGTATTTAAATTATGCTTTCCTTTAAGAAAAACCTGTGGAAGGCAAGGCCAGAAAAAAAAAAGGCAAACCAGAAAAGGAAAAAAAATGGCATGAAATTAATCAAAACATCATCCTTCCTGAGGTGGGTGCCCTATATTGGATTCATGAATGAATGAATGGGTGAATGAATGAAGGCCAGTCTTTTGAAAGAGACAAATTAAATTCTGAATGTCTGTTTAAAATTGGGGGGGGGTGGGAGTCAGAAAAAGCTTCTTACAAAGATTTATTAGTTCCTGCCTAGGATACATCTGTCATCTGGTGGTCGTCCTTCAATGAGGATTATAAAATAAATTGGCTTTTGGCAATAATGGATAGCTGGCCAGTTTCTTCTTCAGTCAAAACTAATTCTGTTGATCTGTTCTCACTTTTCCTTCATTTGTGTTTCTGTAAATCCCCTTTTAGCGGGGCCTAAACTGCAGCCACATTTAACTTCAGCGTGCTTTTGTAATGAAGAAGGGACAATCCTGTTTTCAGAGCTCCCCAGCATTCCAAAGCTACCTCAGGCACCAGGGATTCCAACCTACAACTTGCTACCTGTTACTCTGGATCTCTCCTGAGCCTGAGAAAGTAAGGGTTATGTTGAGTAGGTACCAGTTTCCTGGATAATTTCACAGCAACAAACTAGAGAATGGTTTTCTTCAAGAGCCAGGGAGATTGCTGGGAGTGGAGACTGAGTTCGAGTGTCTCTTGGCAGAACTGAGTCCTGCAGAATGAGGACGATGAGGAGAAATGGTGAAACAAAAGTAGCTCTCGTCTCCCTGAAGCAACAGAGAACTCATCCTTACCAGAACAGACTACTCCCTTCGTCAACAAAGGCCAGACTTCTTTTAAACATGAAAAGAGGGGGTCCAAGGTGGAGCATGTGGGAGCCCTGAGACTCAACGTGACGGGAACCTAGAGCCCTCTCTGCTTTGCACTGCCTCCCCACCTACACCTCAGCCCGCTGAGGGGTGCTCTCCAAAGGCAAAACTAGCAGCCTGCTGGCTTGGAGCCGCACCTGTCGGGTTGCTCCTGCCAGATCTCACGTGTCTGATCCTCTTAACACATTGAAAGCGGCTGGCTAGCCAGCCACCCCACCTGGGCTTGAATCTCCAAACCCTCTCCGCAGGCCCCTGCAGACAACAAATAAAGCCCGCGGTTCTTGGAACTAAATAAACAGGAGCGTGCTGGTCTCTGGGGGAACAGTGGTCGGGTGAGGTATACCTGGGCGCCACCCGGAAGACAAGAGGGGCCAGTTGACAGCACAGCATTATAACCTGGCCCCATTTCCGTTCTCCCTGGGAGTCTGAGAGGTCCCTACTTTGTTTTTTTATCTGGAGGACTAAGCCCTGCTGGAAAAGCGATTTGACTCTAGCGAGAAAATACCTAGCTGGACCACAGAGACAACCCCAGTCCCTCGCACACAGCCCCAGATTACCGCTCGCCTCAGCCGCCTAGGAGCAGCTAGATAGTTCGAGAGGCTACTGCGACAGTCTAGAAAGCGGGTGGAGCGGAGGGAACGCGGGTGGAGTGGAGGGAACGCGGGTGGAGCGGAGGGAACGCGGGTGGAGTGGAGGGAACGCGGGTGGTGTGGAGGGAACGCGGGTGGAGTGGAGGGAACGCGGGTGGAGTGGAGGGAACGCGGGTGGAGTGGAGGGAACGCGGGTGGAGTGGCGGCAAAAGGGAGAGAAGAAAGAGAACTCAGAAAAAAAATTAAGTTGGGTTGGTTTTTTTTTTTCTTTTTAAGTTTTGCCCAATTTCCAAACATTTTCAACGTCCTCTGTGGTTCTTTTAAAATTAGGAACTTTCCTCTAACTGTCTCTGGGAACCAAAGGATAAGACGGTCTTGTCAGGGTCTCTGCTTACTAATACACTGATAAATCCAGCACCGGACTCAGTCATCATGTGGTCTGTCCAGTTGTCTAGCTCATGTTGCCTTCTTGCAAACAGGACTCTACACTCCGTGTGTACATATAAATTCTACATAGATGTGTGTAGCCGGTGTGTGTATACATATGTATGTATACGTGTGTGAAATGTGTCTATGCGTGAAAAGTTACATCCACATATTAACATAGACCTATAATATGGGATATATGTATATGATGTATGCGGCTGGAGAATAGAAGTAGTCTGATATTTTCAGAAACTAACCTGAATTGTGTACGGGGGCGGGAGGGGGAAGGTGTACTTTGACACTGGAAGAAACATGCGATTCTAGCTCATAAGAAGAAAGAAATTGTACCAGGAGAAAGACTTTTACTTCTTGCGTTATTTTTTCCCCAACTATGGAGGAAGGCTTGCCCCCCCCCCCCCCCGCCAGGCATCCTGGAAACGAGCTTTCTGTCTCATCAGGATAACCTCCACCTGGGGAAGCTCCATGCCCGCTGCCCGAGAGACGGGAGCGGGTGCACGGACCCTGTAGACGCATGTCCGCGAAACCTACCGGACTACTTCCAGAATCAGCCAGGTCCCAGAAAGCTGGGCTTCCTAGAGGTGCCCCTGTAGCCCAAAGGAAACCTGGCCGTCCCTCCCAGAACAGGTTTTGTTGGAGAGTGGACAACTTACTTAACATACTGGCTTCGTGGGAGCCATTGACTTTGCCATCCGGGTAGATCTGCAGATGGAAGCCGATGCCCACTCTGCAGTACAGGCTGCCGGTCCGGCGCCCCGAAGGGCTCCACTGGAAGCTGCTGTGCTCCGTGCCGCTTCCTTGGCTGCCCGAGGAAGCCGCGACTGGTGAGGAGGCAGAAGATGAGGAAGACGTCGTGCTACTTCTGCCCCGGCCGCCGCTGGTGTCTCCGGGGTTCCTTGGAGCCGCGGGTTGCCCTTCGGGAATGAGACGCTTCTCCCCGTGAGCCCAAGCGCTGAGGATCAGGTGGCTGCAGAAGAGGAGGAAGAGCCAGGACAAGCTCATTCTTCCGGCCGCGGGGGTCCTAAGTGCATCTTGCAGGGCTGGCTCCGGGCTCCGTAGCCCCCGCGCGGCTGCGTGCCTCTGGCGCTGCCTCCCTCGCCGCACTGGGTGGACATAGCCTCGGGGAAGGGAAAGGGAGAGGGAGAGGGGGAGAGAGTGAGAGAGAGAGAGGAGAGAAAGAGAGAGAGAGAGAGAGAGAGAGAGAGAGAGAGAGAGAGAGAGGCCACCCGAGCGGATCTCGGCGCTGGCACCGGGATATTTATAACGCCAGTGATCTCACTGCTCCCTGCACGCCTGCGAAGCTTCCCCTCACCCGCCGCTTTGTGTACTCACTGGCCGGTGCGGGGAGGGAGCGCCGCGGTCCCGGGGGCGGGGGTGTGAAGGAGAAGGGAGAAGCGATCCAGGGAGTGGGAGGAGGTACCTTGCCCTCAGAAGCTGCCCCCGGGACGTTGGCTGCACCCAAGCACCGGCCACGAACCCCAGAGGATCTCAGGAGCCTCAGGGTCACCCCACCCCCTTGCTTGAACCAGCCGCGCGGGATTGGGCTTAGAGCGCGTAGCTCAGCGCACAAGGGGCACAGACGGAAACGTAGGCATGGGTTCCCATCCTCAGTGGCCACGTGTGTTCCAGGCAACCCAGCACCCGACGTCTGAGTTGCTGGCCTACCACCTGGAGCCTGGGAACCACTTTCTGAAGGGAACCTAGAACTGATTGGCAGCACAACTCAGAAAGGCTTTTTGGTGGCCCAGGTGGGAGAGGAGGCTGATTTCCTAATGTTAGTGATTTATCAAAGAGCTAAGGTGTGCGCTTATTTAACCTTAGAAAGCCACCCTGAATCAATGTGCCAGAACGCTGCTGCCTTGCTGATGGACGATGTCCGCCTTCCCCCCCCCCTTTCCAAAAGAAAGCCCTGTGTCTGTGTTGGAACAGGTGAGAACACCCTTGAAGAAACACACACACACACACACACACACACACACACACACGCTCGAACTGGAGGCAAGGATGAAGTGGGTCTGGACACAAGGACATGTGACTGGCTGCCCAGTTGTCCTCTCTAGTCCCATGATCCCTTTGCCCAGAGGAATTAGCCAACAGGGCTCTCTTCAACTTCCATTGGCTGGAGGGCCGACCCCAATGAATGATTAATGACAGAACTCTGAATCTCAACCCCAGGAAACCCGAGAAGGGAGACTTTCCCTGTATGTAATGCCACGACTGTTATTTATCTGAGAAATATACCTGACTTGCATTCTTGGAATATTTCTGTCTGAAAACATATTTGAAACTTTAAACTACACTGTGATCTATTAATCATTGGCCACTTAAATCAAAAGTCAATGATACCACCCAATAAGGTCAATTCACGTAAGTCGTGCATGGCTTTATTCATTCCTGAGTATCTGCTTAAGATTTCCTATCTTAATCATGAAAAACCATAATACAGATGTGGATTTGTCTTCAGAATCGTAAATCTTTAGGCAGCTTCAGCTTTACCACAGAGCTTCAGTCACCTGAACAATACAGGGAAGCCACCAGAGGGAAGAAAGGGAACAGCCAACACAAAGGACAGTACCATGAGGCACAGTGGCCCTGGTGCGCTCCACAGCATACCCTCTGTGCCGAGGTTCGCTTGTTCCATGTCCACACTGCATTTCTCCAGCTTAACTGAGTTGGGAAGAGAGGTCCTCACAGAACAGCCCGTCTGTCTGTCTGTCCTCCTTCCAATATGGACATTGAGAACAATCCCAGGTTCCTTCCAAAAGGCCCACTTGAAAAGAGTCTCCTCTTCCAGGGTGAGTGAATTTAGCATGCTGAGATAATTGTGCCACGCCTTCTGAAGAAGAAACCCTTGATTTACATGGTTTAAGCCACTCTTGGGGTCTCTGATGACATCAGTGAGCCTCCTTGTGTGTCTCACAATCCACTGCCTTGGGACTAAACTCACAATTTTCTTTCAAAGCAATTTCGACTGCTGGTCACCAACCCTCCTCCATCCTGAGGAGTCTATGGAAGGAGGAGCTGAGTGACTTACCCCTCAGATGTCTGACCACCTTTGCTACAGGGTGGGAGAAAGGAGAGGGCTTTGGGAATTTTGTAAACTGAAATTCGCCCTCTTTCTACTCGTTGAGCTCTATCTGCCTGAGACAGCAGTCTCTGTGTTCCCCTTGTCCCTGGCGAAAGCCAAGTTGAAGATGAACTCTCTATATAAAAAACGGTGCCGCAGAAAGGCTAAGCACCTGCTCAGGCTTCAGCCTCCCTCAGTTGGCGGCATGGCAAGATGTTTTTTTCTGGTGTCCAAGGGTTTGGGTGGAGAATCACTAAAAGGAGACAAGCCCCAGCTGCTGGGGGAAGTGATTAAATTTGGCAAAGCAACCAACTTAATTTCTCTTCTCAGGATAAAACATGTGTACATGCGCATTTACAACCATGTCCCCACTGGGGTATGTAAGCAAATAGAGTGATTGGCATCAATATATATTGGTTTTTCGAGACGGGGTTTCTCTGTAGCTTTGGCGCCTGTCCCGGAACTAGCTCTTGTAGACCAGGCTGGCCTCGAACTCCCAGAGATCCGCCTGCCTCTGCCTCCCGAGTGCTGGAATTAAAGGTGTGCGCCACCACCGCCCTGCTGCCATCAATATATATTTATAAAGGACTGTTAAACTGGTATTGAGCTCATTTAAAGGGGGAGGGGCTACAAAACTGAGCCTGAGGAAGTGAGACAATAACAACATGCCTGTCACCTGCCAGTGAGCTGATGATTAAACTACCCCCCTCTCTACAGCTCAGCTATTGCTCCACACACCGATGCTGTGCTTGCCTGCAGTGCTTACATCCTTTCTCACATGTGAGTAGCTGGTCTCAGCCAAACCTGGCTCACAGCAAATTCACTGATGAGGACAACATCTCTCCTTTCATTGTCTTGGCTGCTCTGGATTTGCCCCAGCGAATGCTACCCCAGAGTGAGTGCAATCCTGTCCCACATTTTCTTGGGTGGCTTTCTAAAAGGCAATCACCCTATGTCCTCTGCTGGGTAGAGTCCCACAGTCCCTGTTTATGAGCCTGGACGCTGTCCTTGAAAACTGGAGCCCATAGTGTTATCCCCACTTTCTCAGAGCCGAATTCTGCTCCTAGCTGTCTACTTTATAAATCTAATCGTTCTCGAAGAGTGGTGTGTATGTACCCATTACCATCTAACAGCAGTGAGAAGCCCACCAGTCAACTAGGCTCTAGGCTTGAGGTGTGCAGCCAGTTTGGCCCCGTCCTATATAGCTGACCTTCTACAGTCCTAGTTCTTCAGGCTTCACCTGCTGTCACTTTATTGACCTAAACCTCACATTTGGAAGGCCCACCACCTCAGACTCCTTTTTCCTTGATCACAGCACCTGGACCCTTCCAGGCCTCTCTTATTTCTTTGAGGAGAATATCAGCTGTATCATTGATCCAGTTTCTAGCCCCCATCATCTGGAAGGAAGATACAATAGCCAACCCTCAGCTTAGACCTCAGAAGCCGCTCAGAAGACAGGTTAAGGTGAATGCTTCCTTTACCCGAGGAACAGGCTCGTTGTTTATGACCTTCCAGAGTTGTAAGCCAAGGTCTGGCCTTGCTTAAAAGATGTCCCTCCTACAGTGCATCCTGCAGGGATCAGGAAGGGCAGAAATCTAGACAGTGTTTAGTGTGCACCACTCAAGGCAGTGCAAGCTGACCTTGAGGCCCTCCCACCTGGAAGCGGACTCCTGTACCAGGACCCTGCATAGACCTCTGCTCCAATGCTTCTCTTGAGCCAGATCTCTGCTCCTGGAGGTGCAAGTACTTCGTGGGGTGTATCTGTTTGGAGTTCTGTTACTGATAAGGCTGGAAGGCAAGGCTTCTCTTTGATGGGAGCGAACAATCAGGATGTTTTTTTCTTTTTCTGCAAAAGCTGTGTTAACCACCATTTTAAAGGACTCTGTGGCTTCCGCCATTCCTCTCCCCTTTCTATGCTCAGAGAGGTTATATCCACATGACAATACACATTATATTTTCCCAACCAGGTTCTCATGAATACCATATACATTTTCATAAGGCCGCTCTGGACTGAAAGTGTATATCACCTCACAGGTCACATGGAAACCCTAAGCTCCATTGTGATGCTATCTTTGAGGAGTAAATGAGCCCTGGGAATGGATTCCTCACGAATTAATGTCCTTCTAAGGAGACAGAAAAGATGAGGTTCCATCCCCACCTCTGCCACCATGTGAGAAAATGAGAGAACCCTCATCAGAACTTAGCCATACGGAACCATGACCTCAGCTGTCCCAGACTCTGGAACTGTGAGCATACTTACATGTTTTCCAAGGCATCCAGTCTCCCACATTGTTGTTAAAACAGCTGGAGACAGAAAACAGCAGGGTTGCCTTGTGGAAGGCGTTGGGAGCTGACCTGTGGGGCCCTCAGACCCGAGCGGTTGCCAGGACCCTCTATTCCCTCCAGGCCTGGCTTCCCACCAGCCAAGTTGGCAGCCACTACTGCAGCAAAATTGCCTATGGCTACAGGAGCAGGCTGAACAAGTTGAGGATGGTGGGAAGGGCCTTCTGTGCAAGAGGGAAACCAAGAGGAGCACAAGGGGGTTAGATCTCTCCTGTCTTCATTGTCTATTGGTTCCTCTGCAGAAGGGTGGCAGTTGGAAGTAGTCACAGCCCTCTCCGACGTTTGTGACATCCGATGTAAAAAGACCTCTGTAACCAGAATGCACTCAGGGAAATCAGCTATATCTTTCTCAGTATAGCTCAGTTCCTAGGCTTTTGAACTAACCTAGTGACTGTTCATATTTTAGCTTCTCTACAGATTCACACACCAAGTTCCCAAAACACTACAGGATGCCGACCATCTTAGCAGGCAAGATTCAACAGTGGGGCGGTAACCATCTAAAAGGACTAATACAGAAGAGATGTCTGATGTTTAATACACATGGGGACAACAGTCATGATTTCTGGTTTACCTCAAGTCCTCCCGCAAAACAGAGCACTCTGCAACCCTGTGCCAGGTCCACAGACAACAGCAATGTGTGATAGATTTTGTTATTGGCACTATTCCTAATAATCCCAAAGAGTATACTGTGAGCGCACAGGGAGGATGCTGCGTCTCTGAGGGCATCAGGTGGGAAATCATGGGAATTTCTGGAGGAAGAAAGTATTGTCTGCCATGAACTCACAGGAGACCACACCATGGAACTGACAATGGCTGTCTGTGCACCAACACGCTCACAGGCTTCTTCTAGAAAGTGGCTCTGAAGACATCTTCTCAGATTAGATATGGACATTCAGAGTGTGTTTTTTTCCCTGGTAGTCAGGTGATGTATTTTTTCCATGTTGATCAGAAAGGAGGAAGACACAGTCACGCAACTACCCGTGCAGACAAAATTCAAAAGCTGCTGTCAACAACAGCATGAGGATATTTGCTTGCATTTCATTTGATGGTAGTTTTTGTTCTTCCAAGAAACACATACACATATTTTTTTTTATTTACTAAAACAGGATCTCAGTGTGTAGCCCTAGCTGACCTAGGACTCCCTATGTAGATCGGGTTGACCTTGGACTCACAGAGATCCATCTGACTCTGTGTTGCTGGGATTTAAGGTGTGCACCCCACATCTGGCTTACACAAGTCTAGAGAAACAGTCATTGATACTTTCTCTCAGAAGTTGGTTTTAGTTTAGTCAAAAGATGCTAAGACAAAAATGAATGAATGAAAGAAGGAAAGAGCCTTTAATCCCTGACTCGGGAGGCGGAGACAGGCAGATCTCTGAGTTTGAGGCCAGCCTGGTCTACAGAGTTAGTTCCAGGACAACCAGGGCTACAGAGAAAGCCTGTCTTGAAAAAAACCAAAACTACAGAGAGAGAGAGACAGAAAGAGAGAGAGAGACAGAGAGGAGGAAGGAAGAAAGGAAGGAAGGAAGGAGGGAAGAAAGGAAGGAAAGAAAGAAGGAAGGAAGGAAGGAAGGAAGGAGAGAAAAGCATTCTTCCACTGCACCCTATAGAAGGATTATTACTAGCAGAGCCCTCTGTTTCTTCCAGCCAGTCTTTCCTAATTAGGAAATAGCTAATTTCAAAGTCTAGCCTGTGTGGATATTACAGATAATCCACAGTGTATATGAGGTGAAGCTGAACACTCCACAATACCCCCATTCCTCTCACCTGCAAGCATACACAAGAGCTCTAAAGTAGAACATAGGCCTAACCTATGCAAATCTTTTTGGTTATTATGATCATAGAGGCACTACCAGAAAATCCCACTGACGGAACCCGTGACTGGGTCTGACATACTTGTTATTATTCCTGTAACTGACTGGACTAGAGCAGTGAAAGGCTCCAGCCTCTCTGTAGCCTGGATCCTGGATAAGAGAACAGACAGAGTGAGAGAGGGGGAGTTCTGGGCACAGTAGTCAGCAAGGCATGCCTGCAGTTCCTGCTCCATGAGGAGGCGGATCGTGCGGATCATGTGAAACCCAGGAGTTGGAGACTAGCCTGGGCAACATGGCAAATCCTGTCTCAAGAGGAAGAAAAGAAGGCAGGAGGAGAAGGGGGACTTTATTTACCTTTTGTAGGTCATTCTGTCTGCTCTGTCTTAAAAATCCCTGCATGATTCTTAAGGAAGGGACTTAGGAACACACAAGACATCAAGATTTTTACTGCTTATAAATGAAGAAGTTCCTGTTGGAGACAGGAGGGACACACAGTGAAACTTGCTGTGGTAACATGGTCACTACTAAATGCGCTATTGTGGTATTATTATTACTCCATTGTTTAACTTTTTTATGGATCTATATGGTCAAAAGTAAATCATAGGTTCCTTAAAAACAATATGCTGTCATAATGCACAGGCATGGCATACCATCAAAAATGCAAGGACTGGGTAGGATCCTTATAAGAAATGGTTTTAAATGATCCTAAATAATTGTTTCAAAGTTTCACCAAAAGAAGTAAGAACTTTTAACACTTAAAAATATGCTGCAAGGCTGGTTGTCTACCATTTCCTTAATCAAGGATCCTGAAGATTTGGAAGAATACGGTACCTGAGTATGTGTGCATTCTTCTCTGTGTGGGTGGGGGGGAGGTGTTTGGTCATCATTTGCATTACTATAGATCTTAATTATAATAATCATTTTCAAAAATGGGCTTTGTTTCCTATTCCAGATACCCTGGATTTTTGCAGGCTCTGCCGGGCAAACACCTGTTGCCCGGTGTAGAGGAGCACCTGTTAATGCAGCCACTGAGTGCTGTCGTCGGGTCTTGGAAACCTTTGCACTAGTCAGAAGAAAGGATAAGCAATGGCCCGGGGCCGTTTGTGGAGGAACAAATGACAGCTCATGGACTTCTAACAGAAGAGGTCTGTGGGTTCATCGGCCTTCCTCTGTCTACCCCCTGAGAAATGCAGCCTGGGGCTGCGACTTCTGTCGATGAGCAAGTGAACGTGGTCAGATTCCAGGAGAGTTTCTTTTGAAAGTAGACCATAGTTTTACAGGTAGGAACAATTTCACAGGTGATTACGCACCTGATAGGAGTAGAGGGAAGGGGATAAGCAAGAAAAGACATGGTAGCATGAAATCCAAGACCAACTTGTCCTCTATATAATTTCAGAAAAGGGGCATTTTGAGCGAGTTGTTGGTACTAGGCTGGTGTTAAGTAGGACCAGTTAACCATGCTCTACAAGACATCACTGGGAAAATCAGAGTCAGTTTAACTAATCAGGTTTTCCTTTCCTTCTACTCTCTTACAGAGAAAGAAATGAGCAAAATGAAACAGAGGTTAAGGAATGAGGAGCAAAAATAAAAAGCTCCCTGGGTTTTTTTTCTTTTCCAACGAGATTTCAACACCACTATTCATTTTCATACGCCCTAACCTTTTCTTCCCCAGGCTTAATATGTATAGACATTCAAAACGGCCCAGGGAAACTTCTGGAGCCTGCCTCATGCTGTAGAAGATGGCCCACAGAGCTGGGTTTCCTAAGGACCCATCTGCGTTTATTTCCAGTTGGAAATGTTCCCCAGGATGTTCTCTCAGAGGGGCTGCCAGCCTGTCCTCCCCGAGACGGATGACGCTCCCTGTTTCTACCCCCATTGTCTCCCCTCACACCATGATCCTCCCTTCTCTCTGAACACTCTCTGTGCTTAACTCCAAGTGGCAATTTCAGGTAGATTAAAAATATTACACACAGGAAAAAGGGGAGACAGAAAAATGATTTCGAGGATTTTACTCTGGGGCTCATGGCTGGTTTTTCCTTTGTTTCATGTTCCATATGAAATTCATCAGAATCCTTTTAGCTCCAAAATATAACTTGAGCCCAAATCACCAGAATAACCCAGCCATCATAAGTCATGGGGATGATTGTGACCTCAAATCTCCTTATTTTGGGCCTTAGACAGTTGCAATTTGTTCTTGTCACAGTCAGGCAATCTTTTTAAGAACAGACATCAGTTTATAATATCCCTGTTCTTAAAAAAACACTATCATTTCTCATTTCACTCAAAATGAAAACTCAAGTGTTCTCAGTGGCCTTCGAGCCCCAACCTGACTGAGCTCTCCCTACTGAGGCCACATAGATTTCCCCTCACTTCTAATTCAGCTCTACTGCCACCAAGGCCACTTTCTCTGTGGAGGCTGAGCTTTCTGTGTCTGGTCAGCTCCATTAACTCTTTAAGGCTTTGCTTGGAGGCTTTCTTCTCAAATCTGAGGAGCCTGTCCAGATCTGCTCTGTAATATCTGTGTTCCTTATTGGTTCTTTTCCTCAGAGCCACAAAGGCTACACCAGAAGGTAAGCATTCTGGTCAGTTCTGCCTTCATCAAATGCTCATAAAATCTTTCCAAAATGGGCACCATCATCTTGTTTGTTCTAGTTGACCAAAGAAGGGGGTGGGCTATCACAAAGAAGTTAAATTTATCTCCTGTAGTTTAAATGGGTGGGGCTGAGGCCCAAACTTATGAGTCTGCTCCAGAATGAATCTCCTTATATCTTTGTGGCAACTTATCCCTTTCTAATACTGCTATTTCAGTATCGACAGAGCTGCAGACTGTCTGTTTCGGCCAGCAGCTTAGTGTGTAAACTCAATGGAAACCAAAATCTTTCCTCTGCTCAAGGTTAGAAGATGACTTCTGACACACGGTGGGTACCCAATAATGATGCTGAGGTCATAAATGAACTTGATTGGGTTATTCCAGAACATCCAGTTCCCAGGTGCCCCAGCTTATATTTTAGGAGAGCTGAAGAAGGGCCTAAGGAAGTCTTCTGTTTTATGATGTTGCATTTTAATATGACATACTGCATCAAAGATGCTGCTTTTGGGAAGTTCCCTACAATTCTACCTGCAGGGTAAATGGAGTAGGTACTTGTGGCAGGAACCCAGGAAGGAGAGACACCTTGAGGTTTCACCCTTGCTCTTACGCACACAGACTTAGCACCACTTTGCATATAAAAGTGCTTTTTCTCTGAGAATTTCTCTGGCACATCACACATGGATTTGGTACTAGAAGACAGGGACAGTGTGACCGAGATGCCGAGCTCTCTGTGGTATCTACACAAAACCAAAGCAAAGAAATATGAGCAGAGAAGAACAGGAAGCACACGGTGCTTCCAAAACTTATTTTGCAAGTGCAGCAGGGACCACCAGTGGAAAAAACTTGATGCTGTAAATGAGTCCCCAAGCTCACCTCAACAAGAACACTCACAGTAACTGAGTAGACTCTATCAAGACACAGAACTCTATGTTCATTCTACATTAAAACAGAGAATAATTTTTATCTTTCTTTGTGTTTTTAGGGAAAAATGAGAGCCCCAATGTTACTATGAATATTAAGTCATTGCACAAATATAATCTTTTATGTTACATATACCTAAATAACATATTTTCCTAGTGTACAAAAAGTGTAAGTGTAATTATAAAAAAATAAAAAGTCTTAATTCATTTGACTTGGAGAAATGCAGACAATAAAACAAAAAGATTTTGAATGTCATGATTTGTGGGATTTGTGGTAGAAGGGGGATGGTCTAGCACCTTTTTGCAAGATTAGAGTATGCATCCTTCTGGGTAGTTGGGCGGCTAAAGACAATGATGTTGAAAGTGAGAGGATTGTAGTTGCCTTTTCTTCTGAAGGATGACACCAAAGGAAAGGAAGATGACAATTATAAAAGCCCGTGGGTGTTTTCAAATGTCTTCAACAGCTGTGATGATGTAAGGGCTATATGTGACGTGTACAACACCTTCCCTCAGTGTGACTATGCCGTAGTTTGCAGTGTGTTGACCTGTGGATGTAAGTTCTGCCTGTTCTTAAAAGAAAGGGATTTTATTTCATGTCTCCATGTAAGAATATCTTTACAGCAAGCATTCTCATGACATGGTAGTTAAAATGGTGTGTCTTAAAATAGATAACCTGATCGGTGGTTCTCAACCTGTGGATCTCAACCCCTTTGGGATCACATATCAGATGTCCTGCATATCAAATATTTACATTACAACTCATAACAGTAGCAAAATTACAGTTAAAGTAATTTTAAAGTAGCTAAAAAATAATTTTATTGTTGGAGGGTAAGCACAATATGAGGAAGTGTATTAAATGGTCATAGCATTAGGAAGGCTGAGAACCACTGCTTCATGTCATATAAATTGCTAGAGATGAACAAATCTTCCATTTCCATATCAGTTTCTCCATGCACAGGAACCAAAAGCAAATTTGAAACTTTAAGAGTTTTACTCAAATATGATATTAATTCTTGAAGTTTTACAAGGTATTTAGAACTTGTTGCCACATTATTTGATTATTTTACGGCTTGTGGTTTGTTTGGGCAGATTCACTACACCACTATATGTCTAATATAACAAGCATTTTTAGTGAAACACTAGTGCATACTTAAGACAAAAATTTCAAAGGTCTACATGTTTTAGAGGAAAGAATCATGTTGGGCATGGCTGGTCGTGGTGCAGAATTGTCACAAACAAAAGGGACAGAGAAAAGAACTGAAGGAATTGTCTAATCCAGTGTTAAAGACTGGTTTAAACACTCGTTTGCCACTAACATTTGAAATAATTAAGAATTTTTGGCTGGGTGTTGGTGGTGCACACCTTTAATCCTGGCAGAGGCAGAGACAGAGGCAGAGGCAGAGGCAGGTAGAGTTCTGTGAGTTTGAGGTCAGCTTGATCTACAGAGTGAGTTCCAGGACAGCCAACGATACACAGAGAAACCCTGTCTCAAAAAACAAAAACAAACAACAAAAACAAAACAAGTTACCTTTCTAGTCATTGTTATGAAAGAGAAAAACTTCAATATCTTGTCTTTATAATTCTTTGATATTTAATAATATACTGCCAGTCCAACTGGGATTGCTAACTAAGCAAAGCCTTGAGGAGTTCTTTGCTTGTAGCCCCTTTATAGGAATCCTGGTAGCTTTGGTCCCTGTAAATGCTGAGAATGGGCATGCACACTGGTCCTAGTAGGAACTGACCCAAGATGCCATCCTGCTGCAGGAAGAAATCAGCACACACATGAACATCCACATCCGTCTTAAGACTGGCTAGATAAGTAACCCTGTATTGTCGCCTTCACCAGCGCACGCAGCCTGAGAGCAGGAAGTATTCATTCTACATTAGGTCTCCCTCTCCCAAATCCCTTGCTCTCCACCATGGAGCAACCTCTCTGAGCCTTGCAAACAAAAACAGGCCTATATTCACAGTGCTGCTTCCCTTGTGAAAATGGTGTAGTCTGTGCACATGGGCAAATCAGTACTGCCCATCCTCTGCAGGAGAACTGATAAGAAATCATTTCAGGGGAGTGGTAGACCGCATTTTAAAGAGGCTTTTCCTTTTCAAAGTTATGCCGCTTCAATTCTGTAAAGAAAATGCAATTCAGCTTGAGTTGTAAAAATCACAAGGGATTTCTTTTGATATAAATATCAGAGATAATAGCGTCAGACGATGCTTAGAGAAATGACAGCTCTCCCGTTTAACAGCAATCATACCAGAATCGTACAGGGTATGAAATGATGATCCCTCGAGCCTTTCTGTTCCTGGAGTGATGACATTCAGGCGCCTCTATTACGTGTTCTCCATGAGCGAAGCTGTATCTCTTGCAGATAATAAAGGCACCTGTCGCGTGGTGCCAGAATGAAGCTTTAAAATGACACCCCATTTGTCAAATAGACATGTTACAATACCTATTTTTCTTCTGGGAATTTCCCTAGCCTGCCTAAATATTGAAGGCATATTAAAGAAACCTTCTTGGGTTAGAAATATAAAAGAATTGACAAATAAGAACCAGAGCAAATATCCCACCCATATGGGGAAGATCAGGGTTTCCCAGAGACACACCCTTCCACTCATACTTCCATGCTGCTTGTCCTTTTCAGTGTGAAGTGTAGAGAAGAATTGAATGGTAGTAGCCAGTGGGACAGTTAATTTGCATTTTAATTTGATTTTTTTAACTTCCATGTGGTAAAACTCTTGTTCCCTGAGTTTTGATGAATGAATGCATGGTTATATAACAATGACCACAAACCTGGACTTTCAATTGGTTTTACCCTGCTGTAGACATGTAGGGCTGCTGAGACAACTCAGTGGGTAAAGGCACTTCTCAGGCAAGCCTGGCAACTTTAGCTTAATTATCAGGATACGTGTAAGATAAGAAGAGAGAAACAAAGCTACCCCGACTGTTGTAGGAGGCCGTTCATTGGTTCCTGGCTGCCTAGACCTGAAATAATCACTCAGACTCTATATTATTTACAATACTGTTTGGCCAATAGCTTAAGAGTATTTCTGGCTTACTCTTATATCTTAAATTAATCCATTTCTATTAATCTGTGTATTGCCATGTGGCTGTGGCTTACTGGCAAGGTTCCAGGGCATCTTTCCCTGGCAACGACCACATGGCTTCTCCTGACTCTGCCTTCTTTATCCCAGCATTCAGTTTAGTTTTTCCTCCTAGCTCTACTCTGCCTTATCACGGGCAAAAACAGCTTTTTTATTTATTAATCAGTAAAAGCAACACATATACAGAAGGACCTCCCACACCACCTGACCTCCACACATATGCCATGATACCCGTGGTCTCCAGTACATGGATCATGGCACCAGCAGCTTCCCCTGCTATATTTTCAAAGCTTTTCATTCTTTTTAAAATTTCTCTTTCTTGTGTCCAGATAGAACATTTTCTGCATGGCTAAATCACCTAATGCCTGTCTCTCCACCCACCTAAGTGAGGAACAGGCTGAGGGCATGGTGGACACAGCTGTTCTCCACCAAAATCAATATTTGCTCTAACATCCTCTTCAAGCACTAGGTTACATAAAGATATCATTGTAGCAGGAATAATAAAAGCCCAGAGTCAGATATTGGAGTTCAACCCAAAAGCCAGAAAGGCAAAGTAGTTAAGTCCCTAAAGAAGTTTTACCTCCACCAAGGATGAGTGACCACAGACTAGGCAGACTAAGCAGATTAAGCCTCTTTCTTCTCCCATTTTATGTCTCTAGTGCTGGGCGGGATTAAAGGTGTGTGACTCCCTAGTACTGGGAATTAAGGATGTGAGAAACAACCACCTGGCTTTGTTCTGCATTGACTTTGTATAACCCAGGGTGGCCTTGTACTTATAGAGATCCACCTACCTCTGTCTCCTAAATTAAAGGTGTGTGTCACCACTGCCTGTCCTTTAGGAGCTTAGCTTTGCCCTTCTGGTATTCAGGCAAGCTTTATTTATTAAAACATAAATAAAATATCACTGTACATCTTTTTAGCAACTCTTAACTACATTCTCTCCAGTGAATGGACAAGATATTTGTGAATTGAAAGTCTATGTGGCAGTGGGGGGGGGGGCAGAAATTCTGCAGTGCAACCTATAATGGTGAATGAATGAAGCCAATGTGAGACATTTATTTATTTATTTATTTATTTATTTATTTATTGGATGAGCATACTGGCTAAGCAATAAGTGATACTTCATCTAGAGTCAGATGCCATTCCATAGTTTATATTAGACATTAAAATATAGGCTAAGCTTCTCTATCAAACAAGAGTTGCCTGAGATACTGGACTTCCGCAGGTAACAGTTTTGGTCGGGCATGACAAGGCTGAAGCACTCTGAACTCAACTGCTGTGGCTGATTTCTCTACACTAAGTCAGTCAACATCTTAGCACAGATTGAGGAAGGCTAATAAAGTCATACCCCTTTTGGTACTGGGGGAGGGAGAGTCAAGGATGTTGCATGTCAGAGACTACCCATGTTCCAGGAGAGGTTTGAAATACTGCAAGACTCTGTCTCCCAAGAGAGATGAGCCATCAAGCTGAGAGGGGGAAGCACAGAGCAACAATGCCCAGGAGTCAAGCATCTTGTGCTTACAGGAAGATAAGTATCAGAAAATATGATCATAGACTTTGGCACGTGAAGAAGAACGCTGCAACTCAAGGCTGGACTACTCATCATCACATCTTCTTGCAAACTTGTCTCTTTTTTTTGTTTGTTTTTGTTTTGTTTTCTTTGAAAAAAGCATTTTGATCCAATTTTTTAAAAAAAAATGCATTTCTCTCAGGTCACAAACACCTTTCACTTCTTTTAGCCTTTGGAAAAGTGCCAAAGATCCTGGATTTCTCCCAATTTCGGCCCCATTTCTTATATCATGCATCAAATAAGATATGACACATGAGAGGGATGGGCTCCTGCAGCTGCTAAAATGCACGGACAACCAACCTATTTGCTGCAAGAGCAAACTCTTAGAAGGATGGAAATCAAATGGGGTGAGAAACATATTTTCATTATGTTTATTTACTTTCTATTGAGGATCACTGCTCTGCATTTTAATAGAATACCAGAAAGGAAGTGACGATTCTACTGTTCACATCAGCTGAAAACCTTGAGAAGACAGAGGATTCTCCAGAAAGAATTCAAAGCTATGTTTGGTCAAACTAATCCATTGGAAAAAGAAAAGGATGAGGCATCGTGTGTGTGAGTGTGTGTGTGTGTGTGTGTGTGTGTGTGTGTGTGTGTGTGTGTCAGGGGGTTCAGACTACAGAACCAGCTCTGGGGGGAGGGGCATGCTACAGAACCAGCTCTCAGATCCCCTGGTAAAATGCCAGGGCACCATAAAGAACTACCTCCAAACTGACTCAGAGGAGAATGGGGAATAAGAGCAATGACCTACCAGCTCCTCTTTCTCCTTTGTGCAGAATGAATCTATGGCTGGTTGAGGATGAGGGTACTGGAACAGAATGAGAAAGACTTAAGGTTAAAAAGTGACCATACAACTGTACACTTTGAGCTAGGTCCCTTGCCATCTGCATGGAAGCTATGTATCTCTGCGATGCTGTAAACATTTGGGGAAATAAAACAAAATAGATTGTGAAAAGTACCATAGTATCTATAATAGTCTCCATGTCAAATTCCTCCTCATACCCTCTCACTCTTCCATTAATGCACTTGCCACCCATCAGCCTGCCCAAGACAGGGCGCTCTGAATTAACATATATTTCCCCCACTTTTTACCTTCCAGATCTAATCTGAACAATTGTTGCTTTTTGCACCCATTTTTTATAGGGAAAAAATAAAAGACCATGACACAAAGGGAGGAAAGGGGATTTTTTAAATGCGTCTCCATCATAGTCATTTGCTAAGGGGAACCAAGGCAGGAACCTGGAGGCAGGAACTGGATCACAAACCATAGCAGACTTGCTCCTTGGGATTCACATTTAGCTAGAAGACCACCTGCCTAGGGGTGGTGCTAGGCCCTCCTACATCAATCACTAATCAAGAAAATGCTACACAGATTTTACCTATAGGTCAATCTGGTGGAGGTAGTTTTTCAGTAGAGGCTCCTTCTTCATTAAAGAGTCTGCAGGACATTCTGCAGGACACAGAAAAAAAGTGACCGACCAACTGCCAATATAGGTGGACCTGTCTTTGAAATTTCCTGTGTCATGAAAAGGTATGCTGGATGCTGTGGGCCTATAGGTTGAAGATAAATGCCCCAACGGTACAGAAGAGCATTGAGTGACTGTTTGGGCAGCGAGAGACTCTGTCAGTTCTAGAGTTTTGGAGGTTGCTTACGATGCACTTCCTCTTTACTTAGGTAATGGTATATCCTTCTGGAGTCTTTGATGGAGTTGAAGAATAGATTGCAACAATATAGTTTTCCTTAGTTATGATAAAAGATAAAACAGATATAACTGTGATTCTTGCTTGATAATTGTTTTATGTAATTTGACTATGTTAAAGTTAAAACCTTTTTTTTAATTTAAACAGAAAATGGGAGGTGATATGAGATTTCCCTCTATATGCTGTGATTACCATTGATAAATAAAGGAACTGCTTTGGGTCTATAGCAGAGCTATAGGGGAGCAGAGCTAGGTGAGGAAAATTAAGCTGAATTCTGGGAGAAAGGAGATAGCGTCAGAGAGAAGCCATGTAGCCGCCAGAGACAAATGCTGGAACTTACCGGTAAGCCACAGCCATGTGGCGATACACAGATTAATGGAAATGGGTTAAATTAATATGTAAGAGCTAGCCAATAAGAAGCTAGAGCTAATGAGCCAAGCAGTGTTTTAAATAATACAGTTTCTGTGTGGTTATTTCGGGGCTAAGCAGCCAGGAAGTAACTAGCAGCCTCCATACAACAATGAGCTGGGTTGCAGTACATTTGTTTGTTTGTTTTTCAAGACAGGGTTTCTCTGTATAGCTCTGGCTGTCCTGGACCTAGCTCCTGTAAACCAACCTGGCCTCAAACTCACAGAGATGCACCTCCAGAGTGCTGGGATTAAAGGTATGCACCAACACTGCCTGGTTGGGATGCAGTACATTTTTAAGACCCTCCTTCACAATGATTTTGACTTCAAAATTGGAATTGTTGAGTTATAAAATGGTATAATTATTATGGACAAAAGAAGGGAGAGGTCTCAAAAGTCTAAAACTGTCCCTTAAATCTTCCCACTCTTCCTATCTTCATGTCTCCACTCTTTCCCATCTTGGATACCATTTCTCCACTTGGCCTAACTGCTGCTCACTTTCCTCACACTTCCACATGGATCCTCCTCAGTAATTCATCTTAATGACATCAGGGCTATCAAACTGATGTCATTTCCTACTTAGGATACTTCAGTGATCTACCGTGTGGTGTTCAGCACATGACACACAATTTCTTATCAGAGATACAACATAGGTGGAGTTGTCCTGTCCAGGAAGTTCTCCCAAATAACCCCTCAGAGACTTTAATATTAATTATAAATATCTGGCCGATAAAAAAGCTCAGGCTTGTAACTTAAATTAACCTATATTTCTTACCTAAGTTCTAGCATGTGCCTCATGGCTTGTTCCCTCATTTTATACCTGTCCTACTTCTGGCATCTCTTCTGACTCCATCCTTCTTCATCCCAGAATCTTTAGTTTGGTCATTTATACTTCCTGTCTGGCTACCGACCAATCAGCATTTTATTAAACTAATTAGAATGAAAAATCTTTATAGTGTACAAAAGGATTATTCCACAGCAATCCAGATTAAAACCTTTTTATGAGCTGGCCTTTGCCTCTTTTTCTTATTTATTGTTCATTCATAGTGAACTAAGCATGGATTCACAATCCCTCTCATCTTCTTGACTTTACAGTGACTGTCTCTTTGTCGATGGTGCTTTTCTCAATCTCCCCATCCTTTCATCTTCTGGGATTTCCCTCAGTTGTACCGCCCAGAAGCACCATCTTGTCTTCTTCCTCACTGGGATCATGCCACTTTACCATCTATCACAAGGGTCACACTGTCTGTAACTTCATGTTCATTGTACATGCCTCTCTTGAGCTGATACACTCCTGAGAAGTGACTCAGACAAGTACAGAAATCCTAATGCCAGTGATCCTGGGATGGCATTTCCAAGGACTCTTGAGCAAAGCCTATAATGAGTACCACGAGATATTTATAAAATCTTTATTAATACCTCTAAATTTACAATGTGAAAATATGTCTCCACACTTGGTTTTACACCACGTGTCAGTTCAGCAATTGCTTCATTAACCATATAGTGCTGTACTTACTGTATTTCTTCCTGATCAAAACCTTGAAGAAATAGCTTATTCACTGAAGCCTACTCATCGAGACTTAAAAGTCAGTAAGTAGAAAATAATTTGTTCAAATGAGTGAAGGGTTAGAGTTTTATTCAAATAATATGACTTTTTGTTTGAATGTCATTATAGAAAATTGCCAAAAGGAGGGAGGGTCAAAATTCCCACATTCCAATGCCTAGCTCTAATAAAAGTGAATACTTTTACTCAATTTGATTTCTTTTTCACTTATTTTAAAATGTTTGGCATATTATTTACAAAATTGTAACCATAACCAGTGAATAATACAGTCTCATCATCTTATTATCAACATGGTGAATATAACCAAACTGACAGAGATTGAAGGTGAAGTACTGCTTATAAGGTAAAAAACTTTTCTAGAACATGATAGGTGAGAAAGATTACACATAGTTGTATTAAAACACTCATAAAGGCTGAGTTGCAGATGGCTTCATTGATGAAAAGCCATCTGTATGAGCGTGGACCTGAACTTGAATTCCCCACTACCATGTGAAAATGTGGGAATAATGGTGAGAATCCATAACCCTGAACTGAGGTAGAACTTACAAGGAAGGATCCCCAAGACTTGTTGTCCAGAAAAGAGCAGTCAAGGGTTGCCAGAGGAAAAAAGCATTGTATTAAAGGAAATCATCTTGCCAGAGTTAGCTTTCTTCTTCTGACAGGGGACCCTGGGGGATTGATCTCAGATCTTGTTTCTTTTTTTAAAAAATATTTATTTATTTAATATGTATGCAATATTCTGTCTATGTGTATGACTGCAGGCCAGAAGAGGGCACCAGACCTCATTACAGATGGTTGTGAGCCACCATGTGGTTGCTGGGAATTGAACTCAGGACCTTTGGAAGAGCAGTCAGTGCTCTTAACCTCTGAGCCATCTCTCCAGCCCCTCGATCTCAGATCTTTAAATTGGCAAAAGGCATCTTTATGTATTGAGTCATCTCACTCATGATTGGTTTGGGTCTATACATGTTAGACATGATTGTTGTTGGACAATACAGCATTGCCACCTCAAGCTTCTTTTCTTTCAAGCTGCTTACTGTTGTGTGTTTAGCTCAGTGATATTCTTTTAGGCTACTTACGTTAGAAACTTGATTAATTTATTTATTCATTTTTTAACATAAAGACCAAATATATATGCACTTCTTGTTACCATGATGCTCTCAGTTAAATATTAGACTTAAATATTAAGGTGTTTTGTCCAAAATCTTTGGAATTATAGAATCAGAATTTCCTGGATATTTGTGTGAAAAACAATGTGCATGAGAGTTTGGGATTTTACATGTAATATTTCAACTTATTTAACTTTTCTCTTCAATTAGAGCTCCTATAAATTTCTATAAATAAAACCATGGACTGAGTTGTACTTAATTTGAACTATTACCAGCATAATTGTAGTTCATAGTTGAAAATCACAAGCAAAAATGTTCACTGTTTTTTACTTGTTATTTTTCTATTGTAAAATTTGTTTTCCCCATATAAAATAATTATTATATACATTTTGACGACATTCAATAATTGCAATTTTATAAAATTTTTAATATGGAACCTTATTTATGTCATGACTTATGCTCACATGAACCTTGATGTTCTGTTTTCCTTTTGATTAATAAAACCATAGTTGTGAAAAATAAAAATAACATAGAGGACAATTAAAGAAGGCATCTGGTGTCAACCTCATGTCACACATGAGTTTGTGCACACACCAACATGAGTACATACCTATTGCACACACATGTACATACACGTGTTTATTAATGCATCATGATAGAAGTTCATCACAGTCTTAATGTAAGTCTACAAACCTTATAAAAGGCCATTGCAGTTCTGGAACACTTCAAAATCACCAGATACAGATTTCCAAAGCAGTATAATGTATCTTAACACAAAGCTAAGCAATATCTAGCATGCTACCAAGAAGCTGAGCCCTGCCTGACATGGGGTGGAAAGATTCAGGGACATTGAGTGTAGAGCACAGAAGAGTTGAGGAGTTGACACCTGGTTTTGGAGCTGAAATATTGGCAACATTTATATTTCCAATTTCAACTTAAACTTAAAAAGGCACACACACTTCAGAAGTGACAGAAGAAAGCAAGGCAAGGTGGTACATACCTGAAATTCCAACACTCCTGAAACTGAAGCAGGTAGATGCTAAGTTCCAGGCCAGCCTGTGCTACACAGTGAAACCATCTCAAAGAGCCAAAAACCATGGCTGAAAATAGTTTGGTGTTTGAGGGCACATGTTGTTCTTGAAGAGGACCCTGGTTCAGTTCCTAGCACCCACATAGTGGCTCACAACCATTGTAAACTTCAGTTTCAGGGAACTTGATGCCATCTTCTGACCCCAAAAGACACTTGGCACAGCCACGGTGCACATACATCCTGGAAGGCCAGATGCTTAGACACATAAAACAAATAAATTTTAAGGAAAAGAAACCAAAACAAACAAAAAGTGGCAAAGGTCTTATCTCCATAGCTCATTAAGTAGTCAATTACAAGATATTTATAATTCAAGTATCCTAGCCCTTAGGAGACAGAAACCCGTAGATCTCTGTGAGTTGGAGGCCAGCCTGGTCTACAGAGAGTGTTCCACAATAGCCAGGGCTATACAGAGAAACCCTATCTCAGGGGCAAAAAAAAAAAAAAAAAGAACTAGTAATGTATGTCAGCATGTTTGTTTGTTTGTTTTTCCACATAAAAAAGCTTCATATGCATGGAGCTAATTCCTTCTATGGAATTTGCTCTAGATATTAGAATAAAGAATAAATACATATTCCCTTAAAGTTAATCATTTCCAATTTCATTTTATTATTTATTTCAAATGTGCTTGTCAACCTTGAAATATACCAATGATTTTGTTATTGTGACTGTGTTATAGGGTGTTTTTCTAAATTTTATTATGTATTGCCAAATTAATTTTCAAGAAGTTGGGAGCTCTCTGCATTATCTTAAACAATGTCACTCTTTCAAAATAGGTTCTCAGATACGGGCCAGAATGCCTTACGTTTGAAGCCAATAATAAGGTCTCAAACATGGGTCAGAATGCCTTGAGTTTCAAGCCATTCTGTTTTGGCCTCCTGAGTGTTTTAAACCCTTAAGTGTTTACTTGTATAAAATATGGATATTGTGAACTTTTACATTTTTATAAGAGGTATCTTCAATTATCTTAAGGGCTTTAAAGTTGTGACTAGGCTACTTTGCCCTAAAAGTGTGGAAGTGTTGATAGTATAAATGAGTCACAGTATGCTTTGCCGCAGTAATCTTTGTAGCTTTAATGCCCTCCCACACAGAATAAACGTTCTTGTTATGAGATCAATTTATTGCTCTGAAAACCGTGCTTTGGAAATACCATTCTAAATACCATTTCTAAAAACAAGCCTCATATTTGCATGATTTTATCATTTATAGTACATCTATAAGCTTTAATTCTCATTAATCTTTGGATCTAAATTAATCTATTATTCCACGAATATGCACTTTAAGACCAATCTTCTGCAATTTGTATTAATGTAATTAAAAGATTATATTAATCCCAAATATTACCCCCCACACACACTCTTTCTCTTCCTTTCTTCCTTCCTTGGGCCTGTCTTCCCTTTGATGCTTTGAAAAGCTTCAGAGTAGGTCAGTCATTCAAAAATATGTGGCTTACTTACAAATCTTCTAATTAATTATATGTACACATCACTTACCAATATTCACTTTAAAATCAAAATGTTTCCTTCAAGACTTATTTATCTACATAATAGAGATTTGCTTTAGCCATCTCTGATTGTGGCTAATGTCAGTGACTAAGCCAAGCCTTTATCAATGGCATAGTTCATTCTTTCTCATGCAAAGAGTTTAATATAGAAGTCAAAGACAAGCCAGGTGGTGGGGGCACACACTTTTAATCCCAGCACTCAGGGACACAGAGGCAGGCAGATCATTGTGAGCTCGAGTTTACAGAGTGAGTTCCAAGACAGCCAGAGATACATAAAGAAACCCTATCTCAAAAAATAAATAAATAAATAAATAAATAAATAAATAAATAAGGAAGGAAAGAAAGAAGTTCAAAGGATTTTTGGTAGAGGATACAACTTCTGGCATATTCCAAGGACAGTGGACATTGCAAACCACTGAACTGAGTGGTGGTTAGGTGTCTTGACTGCAATGTGAACTGCTCCCAGTCTCAAGGACAGGGGACTTGATATTTCCCAGATGTCACTGCATAGTTGTGTTGCTGTTGAGAAGCACCACTGATTAGCAGAAGTCCTTCCTCCTCCTGACGGATCGTAGCCAGCATTGAAGGCAGTAGGGGAGGTGTTGGCAAGGTACGGGAACAGGTGGTGCCGGCAGGTGTGATAGGCTAGCGATGACAAGGGCACAGAGTGTGCTGTTGGCAAGCTGTCAGTAGCCAGAGTTCAGGAACTCCTGATAGAGGAGAAATTACAGAGCTGATAACACACGGAGGGCAGAACAGAATGGCGTAGCGGGATGACAGGTACCCTCTGAACACACAAGCAGGGGCTGTGATGAGAGTGGAGGTGGTGGCCCACAGTCCCAAGCTGCTTGTGGGGATCTCACCACAATGACAGGGAAGCTTGCGGAACTCCAGCAGACCTGAGAGTTGCCCAGAGCATGCATGCCAGAGGCAGCTGGTACACTACAGACACCACAGAGAAGACAACAAAGGAAATGAACCTTGGTGGCGTGTGATTTTCATTTATCATTTATGTTATGCTACTTTCTTATGCAAGGAACAATAGTCTCAGAGAAGCATTTGAACACGTTCTTCTTTAAGGACCCAGAGGCCTCAGAATAGGAATCAGAGATTTCGTATCTTATTTGAACTTAATTTTAGCAACTCTGTAGCTATACCCAACACCAATATCAAGCTGGTAATTACAGGTGATTGTAAAACTCCTCTTTCGTATGACTCAATGGAGTAAACATTTACTGATGCCAGATGGCTGTGTCAAAGTCCTAAACAGCCGTGAGTCACTGAGCACTGCTGCTATGTGAGACTTCAGTCAGTCCTTGACATCTCCGTTTGAAGATATTCTAATTCAGTATGATAGAATCGCGTCAACATTTTATCATGTGATAGACAGGCCTGCTCAAGGGAGAATTAAGTTGCAGGCACACTTTATTGCAATATATGCCAATGTGCAATGCTCAGTATTTAATAGTCTCTGATGCTCAGTGAGTGTTCATTGCAATAGTATAAAACTATGCATTTGTGGGTATGGGAAGGCTGATTCAGAAGTTAATGGTACTGACTGCTTTTCTCCAGTACCCATATAGAGGCCCTGCTCCTACCTCCAGGTCCAGGGATCCAACATCCTCTTCTGGCTCTACGTATGCCAGACTTAAGTAGTGCAATACACACTTTCAGATAAAACCACCCATTCAAATATTTTTAAAATGTAAACATGCAGTATTGGTAAAATAATCACATTCCTTGATTTTGTTTGAGTTTTTACCTTGTATCAGGTATCATTCTGTGTTCTACCTATATGATCATAAACAGCAGCAACAGCAATAAAGTTAGATTCATGGAACTTTCATGGTTCGATGGTTAATGGTGTTTGTTGCCCTCATAGAAGATCCAGGTTTGGTCCCCAGCACCCACATTCAGGTGACTCACAAGCACCTATAACTCCACATTTGGGGATCCAACACCTTCTAGCTTCTGTGAGCATCTGAACATAAACCCATATAGGCACCCACACACATATGCATAAAAAGAAGTCAATAAATATTTTTTCAAAATAAGTAAAATAAAATCATTATGCATAGCAGAACAGAGCTGTTAGGCTATGATAAGAAGGAATGTTCCTGGTTTACACGGGTGTTCAAAAAAGACTTTTAAGGTCTTTTTATTTCATTAATTCTTTGAGAATATCATATAATATATTTTGATAGTATCCACCTTTCCTCAACTCCTCCCAAATCTACACCCACCTCTCTACCCCCCATGTCTTCATTTTTAATAACTCACCCAGTCCAATTTATGCTGCCCAAGTGCTCTTGGCTGTGGGGGCATCCCCTGGAGCATGGTCAAACTTCCAGAGGTCCCACCCTTAAATTAAACCAATTCTCCCTTTCTCAGCAGCTATCAGCTGTCCTTATCTCTTCAGATGGGATGGAACTTCATGCCCACTTCCCCCTCCATACTGGGATTCTGGTTTGGTCTTCAGCAGATCTTGTGAAATGTGTCACAACCATTATGAGTTTATACATGCAACTGCCCTGTTCTGTCTGGAAAGCACTGTTTCACCCAGTCGTCCATGTCCTTTGACTCTTACAGACTTTCTGCCCTCTCTTCTGTAATGATAACCAAGCCTTGTGTTTAGGAGGTGTGATATGAGCATCTTTAGATGTTACCACCTGGTGGTTTGTGGTGTGGTCTAATGACATGAGATGCAAAACTGGACATTTTAAGAAGTGAGAAGCCATGGTCTGGGAGAATATTTACCCAATTTCTGACCCAAAGGACTTAAAAAAAACATGAAAGAAGGTAACAGCAGTAAGTTGTGGTGCCATGGGAAGTGGGCATTGGGGAGAACAAAGATTAAAGCTGAAACCAGAAGAACGGAATATTTCAAAATACCACTGAAAACAGAACCATGGGCCATGAGTTCCACACGGCACCACGGAGAATGTTTAACAAAGACAGGGGAAGAGGGTAGAGTGATGGAAGAGAGTAAAGGCATCTTCTGACCCTTGTGATGAAAGTAAGATGAGCTGGGTGTGGCATGAAATGGTTAAGTCCAAAAATCTCTTGGAAATACATTTTAAAAAAACTTCAGCGTAAGTACATTTTATGTGGCTCACATTACACATCATTTCCAATTAATAAATACCTAAACTAAGCATGTGTGGTATTTCTGTTTTTGCATCTTTTTTAAATTACGTGACTTACTAATATCTCTTTATAACCCATTATCAGGAAAGGCTTGGTAGGTTGAAAAGGCTCACACAGGTTGTGGAATGAGATTGGAACCAGTATGCGAGAGCAGATTTTCTCAAAACCCCATTCAGTGTTTAGGGCAAGAACACCTTCTGGTGGGTTTGGAATTATAAATCACATGGGTAAGAAACTCAAATATATCACATGAGTAAGAAATATATATATGTTTATATATATATATATTTGTATATGTGTATTTATATACACACATGTATTTATGTATATGGCTATGTGTATGTGTGTATACATTATTAATGACTGAATTCCTTTCTTATGGTTCTCATTATGCCAGATTCAAAAGTATTTAGAAAGTCATTCTAGGCTTTCCATCTTCCTACACATATTGACAGCAAGGTTGGAGTAACTTGGGAGAACTTGGTTCTTAGCCTTGTGTTCTCATAGCATTCCCATGGATGGAGCCTCAGCTTTTGACATTTATAAGTTTATAATCTTATGGAGAGCTCTGTGTGATTTTCTTTGGAGCTAAATGGCTGTGGGACCTGGTGGGAGGACAGAAACCCCAGCAGAGCAGGGCCTCATGTTATAGAATGGTGTCCCTCTTACTACAGAATGGCGCCCACGTGGATAACTGCATCCACATAAAGTCTGAAAGAGCTTGGGAAGTAATTCTAGACAGAAAAGAATAGAGTAAAGAAGCATGGCTTCTTGGTAGCACCAATTTCTCCGGTCTGCTCTGCTTGCAGAGGCAAGCGCTCTCATCTAAGAGAGGCTTCCTGACTCAGCTTTAGTTGCAAAATCCAGCAGCTCTTTAAGAGGTCCTTCCACAAAACACATAAATGGTGTTAATAAAAAGCTGACCATATGCCTTTTGATTTTCAGCCATAGCAAGAAAAAAGCTGTGCCATTTTAAAATGCTGACTTTCTGGGCCATCCTGCCAAGGCAAACTCTGACTCTTTCAGGCAGGTGTTCTAACTACAGAGCATTGAGTGTGGTTTCTGGACACATTGCGGCAGATTGCTTGCTGTCAAGGACCTTGAAACGCCATAGATCCACATGTGGCGATATACATGGCTCTGGCCGGTACCTCTGTCATGAGGCTGAAATCTCAGAAAGCTAAGAAATGGGCTATATCCAGCCGTAAAAGCCACAGCTTTAATCCTACTCATATTGCTTTGTAAATTAAAGATTCATGTGGTCAGAAAAAGAGAGATATACAGTAAAGAGAGATTCAAAGAAAACCTCTAAATGGTTTACAGTGTGCTAAAAAATATATGCAGGCTAAAGGTTAAAATTCTTAAAGTAAAAAAAGAAAGAAAGAGAGTAGGAGTTGGGTGTGGTGGTATGTATCTTTAATCACAACACTTGGGAGGCAGAGGTAGATTGACCTCTATGACTTCAAGAACCAGAGGAAGATTGACCTCTGTGACTTCAAATTGTGGTAGCACACACCTTTAATCCCAATGCCTGGAGAGCAGAGACAGACAGAACTCTGTGAGTTCAAGGTGTTGTAGCACACACCTTTAATCCCAGCACTGGGGAGGCAGAGCGAGCAGATCTCTTTGAGTTCAAGGACAGCCTGGTCTTTGGAGTGAGTTCCAGGACAAAGATACATAGAAACCCTGTCTCAAAAAGCCAAAAATTAAAAATGAAAGAAATAGAGTTTAAAATAAAGCCACATAAAGATGGAAAACACAGAGAATCTGGATATTGTATGTTATTATGCTCTCTTTAAATTGTTTAAATGCTGAGGAAGGAGCAACAGCTGCTAAAAAATATTTGCTTATAAATGCTGTTAAATTAATCCAAGATAGGTATTTTAAAAATGCCTTGACTTCAAAATTGAAGTCAAAAGGTATGTTACTTTGGAGAAGAGATTTTGTTTCCACACACAAAAAAAGAGAGACTGTAGATTCATTCAGAATTAAGAAAAATAAGGTTTGCTCAAGAAAGACCACCTAAAACCTCCGGCAGGAACAGATGGTCCAGATGTCTGAGTTCTACATCCAGAATGGATTCAAGATGCTGCCTGAGATGATCAAGACTCACAGGATACTTCAGCCAAGACTTAATCATAACTCTAAATTTTCTTTAGGTCCCTATAAGATTATCATCATCCCCAAATAGTCAGAAGTAGCCTAAAATACTATGTCCACATTCCCAAAAAAATGGACTATGGATACTTTCCTTTGTTTAACAAAAGGGGGGGAGGGGTGCAGGATAATTGTCTGTATTCTATCAATCATGTTTTAAATAAATGCTGATTGGCCTGGCAGGAAGTATAGGTGGGTCAACCAGACAGGAAGTAGAGGCAGGACAATGAGAACAGGAGAATTCTGGAAAGGAAGAAGACCATTCCTCCCAGTTCTACCCAGATCACTGAATAAGTAAGATGTGACCTGCCCCTCTGAGAAAGGTACTGAGCCAAGTAGCCAGCATAGATAAAAATAATGGGTTGATATAAGAGTTAACAAAAAACCTGAGCTAATGGGCCTATCAGTTTATAATCTTATTGAGACCTCTGTGTGATTTTCTTTGGGACTTCCGGCTGTGGGGTACTTGGCGGGACAGAAACCCCTCAATGCAGGCCCTCATTATTGCAATTCTGGGTCTGCAGTGTGAACCTATCAATCAACTTTCTCTAAAGCCTTCCCCTTGACAATGCTACTGGAGCCTCCCAACCCCTAGTTACCTTTGCAAGCATATATCTGCACCTCACCAGATCTTCTCTACATAGTTGGTAGTTGTCTCTTCAGATTGTATATACATGAAAAAGCATTTCTGCCTGAGTCTCTAAAACAACTTGTTGGTTACTGAGAATTCTGCATCCCCTTGCATGCATTCACAAACCCTCTGACTCAACCCTACCAAGTACTGCATGCTATTTCTATCTAATATACAGTCACTCTAACTCAGAGTGAGCTGCCTGCTTAGATATCAGGAGAAGAGGCCTCACAGGCATAAAAAGAATTTAATAGCTCAAACCATTATCCAGCCATATTGTGAAGCTATCTGGGACTACTTTTAATAGTGACAGGCTTCTAACATGAATCATGTTTATGAAATCACTAATGTTTGGTATATGACCTTTATCATGCTTACACTAAATGTCCAAAAACCTAAAAGGGGAAGAATGGTCAAGATTTGACAGGAGACTTGATAAGAAAGAATGAAGTAATGTTTGACTTCTTACATGCAAAATAGGATTAGGCAGCAGGACTAATTGGGATTAGCTCTGTAAAGCAGACTGTTGTCTTGTAGACTCAGGTTTTTCACCCTCAGCAGCACTGTGGGCATTTGAAAGGAGGAATGCTTTGTTGTAGTGGGCTGGGCTACACATTGTGGGACACCCAGCAGCCTCTGTGGCTCCTGGCCATGTAGCCTGCCAGTTCATGTTGTGACGACTAAACCTGTCTCCAGATTGTGCCAAATGTCTTCTAGGGAACATCACCCTAGCTGAGAACAGTGAAGTGGAAGCTTTGATGTGTTCCTTCCCATTCTATCAGGATGAATTTGGAGAACAGACATGGTAGAATCTCCCTGTGAGAGAAAATACTTCTGCCACGCATTGTGTCTAAACCACAGGTAAAGCTTATAATCTAAATAGAGGGAAAGGTTTATAGTTAGGCAGTGCATCATGTGTATTACATTAGTAACAGTAAAACTGCTTTTGTCCAATTACCATCCTCTAGCAAGAAATTTAATCATTTATTTGTTATTTCATTTAATAGCCTGCTCACTATTTGAAGACAAGGGTATGGGCTTTTTCTGTAAATTTTTCTTGTGAATAATTTTCACAAGACATTCTTTTCAAGGCACTGTCAATATCCTCAGATATAAAATAGAGGAAATAATCTATTTCATTTGCAATTTCATAAGCATCTTACACAGAAAATATTTGCTTTTCAGCAAAACGAGAGAACACCCTTCTAATGCAGGGCAGTGGTGAGCCAGAGTCCTCAGTCATGGTGTACAGCATTGAAGAAGTGAGTCTTGGTGTTGCTAGTATGGGGAAGGGAGGTTTCCAATCAGGAACACTAATGGTGAGGATTCCCATATCAGATACAAGGAATTATTAAAGGAGAATGATAAAAAGAGGAAATAGACTGGGAAAGATATTGGCATTCACAGAGGGGAACGTGGGCACTGGACAGCCCAAGCAGAAGTGGTAACAGCAAGAGGATGTTGTGAAGTATAGTGTAGAAATATGCTTTCTCCCCACGGGGGACCCAAAGACTCTCAGACAGACATACCAGCCTGGGAAAAGGAAGGGGAGGGAATGAAAGGGTCAGGGAGCAGAGAAACTGAACACCTGCGAAAGGAGACGGTGGAAAGTGAAACCGCAGGGACAGGAAGTATGGGTGTAAAGAGGTATTCCAAGTATTGGTGTGTCCAGCTAGAGTCACGGAGAGTTAGCAGGAAAAAGAATCTGAATTAAAATAGAAATTAGTCATCAGAACGTGGTGAGAAGAAAGCAGCATACAGTGAGAATTTTGATAAAACTTACTCAGGAGCACTATCAAAAAGACTTCAGTAGGCTGTAAGATCATATATTTTAGACCATGTTGGCATAAACATTGTGTTACATGAAGATAGTCCATAAAAAATATGAGCCACAAATACAGTAAAAATGACATGAAGACTCGTTAGGTTTTAAGTAATTCTGCTATTATTTATGTTGGAAATATTGATCCATTAAACTGGATGTTCTCAAACTCTTTGGGGGTATTGTAATAGCAAGAATATTTTTCAGTAATTCTAATATAAGAAATAACTCATATAGTTCAAATTTTTGGAGAAAAGTAATATATGAAATATTTTTCATTGAAATTTGTTGAGCATAGTAGGCCGTGATTGTCAAACCAGTGTTTTGGAACTAGAAGATCAGGAGTTCAGGCCATCTTAATTACCTAAGCTAGTTTAGGGCCAGCATGGGCTAAATGAAAACCTGCTAATAACAACAACAACAAGATGATGATGAAGAAGAAGAAGAAGAAGAGGAGGAGGAGGAGGAGGAGGAGGAGGAAGAGGAGGAGGAGGAGGAAGAAGAAGAAAAAGAAGAATGAAAATAAAAACTGGCTTTAGTGGTCCATGCCTACAATCCCAGTACTTGGGAAGTAAAGACAGGACAATTGCCTTAAATTTGGGCTAGCCTGGGCTACAGAGTGGGACCCAAAACCAAAGAGAGGAAGGAAAGAAGAGCTGGCAATGGTGGTGGGGGGTAGACAAAGAGTTTTAGAGAGCATTGTAGAGGTAGGCTCAATACATGTGGGAAGAGATGGGAAGATTAGAGAGTGGGGATTATAATATTTATAATGCACTTTATAATATATATTTAATATATTTAAGACTATCAAAGATCAAATTCAATAAATAAAAGAGAGAACCAACATTCCACAAGTTGTGCTCTGACTTCCATGTGTTCACAGACATACACAAATAAACAAAAAGATAGATAGATAGATAGATAGATAGATAGATAGATAGATGCTAGACAAACAGATATCATAGATAGGAAGGAAGAAAATGAATGATATGGGTCAGTTCATTGTTTTTACGCATTTTACAACAGTTAAAAGCCATATCTTGCTAACACTAAAAATTTTGCTCTCAACAAAAGGATAGGGACTAAGTTACTGGACCTACTCTTTCACTGTAGTCTGTGGAACCTAGGAAGTAAACTTATGACCTATTAAAAATATATTAGAATGAAGAATCACCCCTTCTAAGGCTCTTCAGTTGTGATTACAATCTGAGCATCACTAACCTAGTCTGCTATCATGATCCCAAAACAGCAATTTTATTTATTTCTCATGAAGACCTATTTGAAGATTTGGAGCAATTCAATTATTGTTCAAAAATACAACACAATTGTTCGTCTATTAAGATGTTTGTTCTGAAGGTGTCTCAGAAATATAATCTCTAGATAAAAAAAATGTCCTTATAACTAATATATTTAGTTATACTAAATATACATACTAAAAAGTTTTGATAAGAGTTTAAACTTTATGATGGGAAAAGGATGGAAAAATAAGTATTTTTATTTGCTATCAAGTGTACTATTTATTAATTTTAAGACTAAAAAGCATTTGTAAGTATATCGTTATGTTTTCTATGAAGATCAAGTGAGAGGATATACATAAAGTGCACTGTTTTCTATAAAATACTAAAGAAATACTATTATTCATATTTCTTCTGAGATAGAACTCACTGTGAATGTACTTCATAAGTGATTCAATGAAACCATAGCATTGTGTGAGAAAACATATCTAAAGAAAAATATTCAGTTCTCCCCATTTTGAAAAAGGAAAATGACACCTTGAAAGAGCTACATTTAAAGAGAGCCCCACCAGGCAGTGATGGCGTAGGCCTTTAATCCTAGCACTTGGGAGGCAGAAGCAGGTGGATCTCTGTGAATTAAAGGCTAGCCTGGTCTACAGAGTGAGTTCCAGGACAGACAAGACTATACAGCAAAACCCAGTCTCAAAAAATCATACAATAAATAAATAAAAAAATAAATGGAAAGAAAGATAGATGATAGATGATGGATAGATAAATAGATAGATAGATAGATAGATAGATAGATAGATAGATAGATAGATGATAGATCTCCAAGGAAAGTTGACCAAGTGTCAAGAAGCAAGAATTTTCTGAAATTCAAGAGATGTAAGAGACTCAGTCTCAAAAAATAAATTTTCTATATTAAAAAATGACTTAATAGGGAGGGCCATTTACTAGATTTCTAAGACAGGAATTGAGTCCTTGTTATCATGCACTAGTGGGAAAATTATTTATATTTTCTAAGTCAGTTATCTCAAATGCAAAAGGGCTTGGCTATCAATAACCAAATGAGTTTAGTTATAAGGAAAATTTTATACAGTGATTGCATTTCTAAGACACATTTGGGAAAAAAATCATGATAAACAATAGTGTTGTTGTATTTTTGAATAATATTTGTTAATAATTCGTCTAATAAGTAGCTTTGAAAAGATGAGGAAGTCGATTTTAAAAATGGCGCTTTGGGGTAAGTTACTTGACTGGTGAATATGGGTCAGTTAATTGTTTTTACCTATTTTACGGCAGTTAAAAGCCAAATCCTGCTAACACTAGAAATTCAAAGGTAAACAGAATCAAAACAACCTAGAGTAGTGGGTGCTGCGGACTAGAAGTCGACTGTCCGGCATGAAGGGAAAGATTTTTCACCGAAGCTGCTTGGAAAAATGGGGTGGGAAAGGGAGACGGTGGAACTCATAGAGCACATGTGTCCGGCTGCAAAGGATGCTGGGTACCTGTCTGATTGACGCAGGAACACCTGAAGTAGAGTCAGCTTCATGACCTTGCACCTGCGCAGACCCATTTACTCTCGTGCTTTGTTAGTGCCGTCTCGAAATTCTTACTAACTTGGAATGGAGTTTTGCTTCTGAAATGAAATCTGATGGCATAATGGCTCCTGTTGGGGAGCCGAGGACCTGGGTACAATCTAAGTACCTGCCACTGTTCCTTATCGCCCCATCTGTGAACAGAGCTCCTGTGAGCCATACAGTGCATGGAACGTTAGTGAGACTTACAGCTGCAGGCAGACGTTTGGCTGCACTTAAGAGTTTGTAAGGATAAGAAGGGTCATACTGAAAGCCCCAGAGACCGTGTTCTCAACACTTACCTCGAATGCAGAAGGAGGGGGACGGAGCTGAGCTATTTTTCTGTTAGACAACCACTTCTGCTGAAGGCTTTTCCTTCTTTGTTATGAACCTAAAAGTAGAATTTTTTTTTTTAAAAAAAAAAGGTTGTTTCTCTATAATTATGATTCAGTCTTGTACATATTTCCACTGCCTTGGAAAGGAGAGAACTCATACAAGGTGGAGAGAAAGAGGGATGGGGGGAGAGAGAGAGGGAGAGAGAAAGAGAGAGAAGACAGAGAGACAGAGACACACAGAGAGAGGTACAGTTAAAATTTTACAATTAAAAGTCTTTTGCCTCAGGCCTTTTTAATTTTTCTTACTTTTACCTTACTTTCACTGTGTCTGTTGACTGGTGGCAACTTAACTTCCGGTCCCTGGTGTCTCCCTTGTTCTCCCCTCCTCCCTTTTCTAGTTCTTCTCTTCTTCCTTCTTTTTCCTTCGTTTCTCCTCCTATTTATTCTCTCTGCCTGCCAGTCATGCCTGTCCCTCTCTCTGCCTAGCTAGCTATTGGACATTTAGCTCTTTATTAGACCAATCAGGTGCCTTAGGCAGGCAAGGTGAAACAAATGTAGCACATCTTCACATAATTAAACAGATACAACACAAAAAAAAGAGTAACACACGGTTACACAGTTAAAGTAACATTCTGCAGCATAAACAGATGTCACACATCTTTGCCTAATTAAAATAATATTCCACAACTAAACCCATTGCAATATTAAAATAGCATGAATCTTTCTTTCCTTAAACATGATTTTGTCACTCCAAAGATCAAATTCAGGGCCTTTCTTATTCTAGATAAGTATTTAACCACTAAGCTGCGTCCCTGGCTGTTTGTCTCTCTGATTGACTGACAGACAGGGTCTCACTATGTACCTCTGGCTACCTTAAACTTCCTGGATAACCCATGCTGTCTTCAAGCTCAGGATCCTCCTGCCTCAGCCTCCAGGGTGCTATGATTACAAACGTACACCACCATTCCCTGTTCTTATCTCTAATCCTCCAGGTTTTTCATTTATGTTTCTCAACCTGACCTTCCTTAACAATGCTAATTTATTATGCTAAGTTCCCAGTCTAATTTCCTTAGAATGCTAGAAATCAAATTTCCTTTCACCTTTTAAAGCCTCAACTCAAAATATAATTGGAAAAAGTTAAACTTGAGCCTGGAGAGGTGGCTCAGCAGTTAAGAGCACTGGCTGCTCTTCCAGAGGACCTGAGTTCAATTCCCAGTACCCATATGGCAACTGACAACTGTCTATAACTCTTCTTCCGGGGATCTGGCACCCTCACACAGACATACATGCAGGCAAAACACCAATGTATGCAAAATACAAGAAAATAAATTATTTAAAAGAAAAAAGTTAAGCTTTTGTTTTATAAACAACCATATTTTATTTATATCAGGGCAGAAAAACTCAGGCCAAGGTAAGTGCTTAACTAAACTCTCCCCTAAAACCAGGAACAGACTTCTAAGCATCAAGTTTCTTGTATTACATCTCTGAGAGTTATTTTTGCTTGCTCATTCCAAGCCCAGCTATATATCCTATGACCCAGTCCTGACAGCTTGACGTTCAGAATATCCAGGTGTGCTCAACTGATGGTAATTAAGGAATGCTGCACATGCATGCCCTTTGACTCACCAATTCCTTGTGTCCACAGCAACAAACTGTGAACACTAGCAACGGAATAGTTACTTAAGGAGAAACCAACCAGCCTAACTCAGTTCAGCGCTACCTTGTAGGAGCCCGTGTTTGCAAACTACGCAAGAAAAACATGTTTGCCTCTTCACTGATGAGATAGATGGTATTGCTCAGTCAGACTAGGCCACTGTGCTGCTCTGGAACTGGAATGAGCTGCTGTGTGAGGAAAAGAAACGTATCCACTAGAGAAGAATCGTTTTACTGCAAGTCAATCATGCAGAATCCACAAAGTTGCAAAGCTGACAGTCACACTTAAAAGTATGTGGTTTCTAGACAGTTTCTGGTTTTTGTTGTTAGGCAGGAGTTAAATTAGGTATTTTCTTAATTGTTTTCAGAAAAAGTAGATTCGCGAAAAACTACATGGGGTCACATACCTGTATTCCGGCTACTCAGGAGGTAGAGGCAGGAGGACTAGGAATTGAAGGCCAGCCTCAGCTACAAAGCAAGTTTGAAGCTAGCCTGAGCTACATGAGAAATTAGTTAATTTGGACAAACATACCATTATTCTATTTTCTTGGGATCATCAAACTGATGTATGCTCTCTCTGAATGTTAAGCTGAGATCTCACATTCCAGATGAAAAAGAATTGTTTGTGAACTAGTCATCTCTGAAACTGGAAAGTGAGGGGGAAGGGGAGGGCAGGATGAAAAGGGTATTGGAAGAAGGAGAGTGACATTACAAGTTTATCCTATCAGCCAGATGATCACCATGGGTGAGCCAGTTAGACTGGTAAGGACAGAAATAAGGAGGCATGAGCCACATTTTCTGATGGAGAGCACTGGAAAAATGAGTGAACTGTCTGTGAAATTGGGAAAAATTCAAGAATCCAAGTACTCTGAGGTTATTTTAAAACAAGAAGCTGTGAGATCAGAATCAACACTGAGCTGCTTTGATGAAGCTGTGTAACAGACCAAGCTTGGGGGAGCGGTCGGGAATCAAGAACCTTGGAACTTAGAGAGTTAGTGACAAGAATGTCAGACATGGTTTTAGAAGCCAAAAATCAATTCCTGCATGTGATTTTTTAAAAGTTAATGCTTCCCTGACATAGAAAAAATGCAAAGTTTAAGGGTCCTTATTTTGACTGAATTTTCAGATAACTGAGAAATGTTTGAAGATCGGTAAGTATATGAATGCCGGAAGGATGGAGGGATGGATATAGCGGGCATATGAGAAGTCAGAGGTCTTTAGTAAATGTGTAAGACTGTTCATAATAATACCTTTATGCACAAGTAGTGAAATTAACATAATAGCAGCTTGTGAATGTTTGATGCTCAAGTTTAAGGAAAAATAGTTTTAAAATGTCTTTTTGTTAAATAAAATATGCTAGGAATTTACAGCTGAGAACTATACCCTTTGTATGTGTGTGTGTGGTACCATGAATTAATCCCCGGGCCTAAATCTAGGCAAATGCTCTACCTCTGAGCTGAAATGAGCAAGCCAGTCCTGAGCCTTTACTTTTTACAAAGTGGTTTAAAGTCTAGTTTAATAAATACTAGTGTGGGTGAGAGGGGTAACCGTGGATGGTATGTAAAATGAATCAAAAAATTTAAAAGAAACAAAGACTAGGGGAAATCAAGAATGATGGGTGGGATTATTGTCAGAGAGTCAAGTCAACCTATGGGGCTACTGGAGTGTGGGAGTGTGGTGTTGTGGCAAGAGGCATAGGCTGAAGGAGTGTTTCACAGTCATCATTCATGCTGAGACAGCATTGCCAAGCTCACCAAAACTTCAGGAAATGAGCACACCTTGTTAGAGTTCAAACAGTGACATTCAATAATCAGAAATGATATAGAATTAACAAGGTACCCAAAACAATCATCAGAAAAGTCACAACAGAAATGGTGCTTGAAACATAGCAATATGCCACCCCAAGGAACAATTATGGGTTCTTAATAGCCACTCACCAGTTGTTCCGGGACATGAAGGGAGCTGGGACAGTAGCAAGAATCAAGTGCCGATTTTTCAGTTATTCAGAAAAATCAGTTGAAAAGTGACCTCTAGTGGGCTTTGTCTTCACTGGCAAAGTTGACTCTGTATTTTGAAAAAGCAAGATTTTTTTTTTTGCCTTCACCACTGTACTTTTTTCACTCTGTACGTGCAAGTCACTCAGGACAACATTAAAAACAAACTTAGAAACTTAGTTAATTAATTTCAGTTGCATTTAAATTCTAAATTGGTATTTCAAAAAAAGTTCATGAATTTTCATGGTTATGTGTTTGAAATAAGGTGAACTTTAGAAGATTTTTTTAAATTGTTGTTGTTTTTGTGGGGAAAGATAATTTGCGTATTTGTTTTGTTTTGCTTGTGCAGCACAGTGTTTATCCGACAAAAGTACCTGTCTGGTCAGTCCATGACAGATACAGCTCAGAATCATGAGTGCAAGCCAGAATGGTTCCTCAGCACATGTATTTCCAGGTATGAAGTTTATTGTGTTCACCTTTCCCATATGGAGCTAGTCTGTAGCAAGCTTTGCCACAGCTGACCAGATGGCTGATGCTGGTCCCTTGAATTCTAAAATGAAATTAACCTTCTGCTGTCGTCCAGGTTCTCCACTGAGCAAGTTGAGCAAGGGCCATAAATCAGTATCGAGTGCTTCCTGGTTCAGGATCTTGCATTAAATTCATTTCAAAGCACATGCTGAAACACGACTTATGGTTGTGTGATGAAGCCATGATAGCAGGAAAGCCTCACCAAATTAAAGTTACATATCTCGCGATACACCTCTAAATGTATTTTGTTTTACTTTTAAAATACAGACTTTTTTTTCAGACAGGGAAAAAGATATAAAAGGGAAACTTTGCTTATTTGGCTTTGTTTGATTGTTTGTTTGGGGTGTTGAGACAGGATCTCACTATGTATGTTGCCTTGCTGGCCTGGAGCCCACTAAGCAGACCAGGCTGGCCCTAAACTCACACATCTGCCTGCCTGGAATGGAAGCTGTGCACCATCATGTCCAGGCCAATAAAGGGAAAAAGTAGACTCTGCGGTTTTTCCTCAATGCTAGAGCACTTGCCTTGCACCAATAAAGGAAAGAAAAGGGAGATAAAAGAAAGGAAAGGAAGGAAGGAAAAGAGGGATTGAAAGGGGAAATAGAAAATAGATTAGAATGGGGTCTTCTGTTATTCCAGAAACACACAAGAGTCAAAGAGCATGTAGGAATGTCCTAAAAAGTCCCCTCTTTCCCTCCCGTCCTCTGTCTCTCCCGCCACCCTTCCTCCTTCCCTGCTCCCACTTCCCCTCTCTTCCTTCCTTGCTTTTTGTTAAGACAGAGGTGCCCGCTATGAAGCCCATCCTGGTCTCAGTTCAGTCTCCCACGTGTTAAGAGCGCAAGCATGTGCCACCCACTGTCACTTTGATTCTTCCCATCTGAGAATATTGTCCACCCAGTATTAGACGAAGCTCAGGGAACTTCAGAGCTGGACTCTGTGGGTCTTTAGAAGCTGCACTCACACAAGGTCATCTTACAGAACCAGAGACACTTCACTAACTTGTAACCTCCCCTAGTCCAGCTTGACTGTACTCAGTCAGGGAGAGTGAGCAGGCTGTGGAAGCTCGGTGTGACTGGCGTTCTCTTTTCATATACACGAGAACTACTCAAACAGTAAATGAAATAAACAAAGGCAGAAATCTACACTCTCTTCCATTTCAAAGAAATTTACTTATTTCATACCAAAATTGAATTTAGAGCTGTCTAACACCCAGACAATTCAGAAAAGGCTAAAGGACTATTTTAAAGAATTGACTGGTTACTTTCCAAAGTTGCATAAATACTAGAAAGTATTTTTAGAGAAGCTTTGTGATGACTCTGAGGAGAATATGCCAATACAATGCACACTTGTATTTTGTTTTTTAATCTGGAAACTTCTGGGTGACGGTTTGACAGCTTGTCTCACCAGTGTATACAAATTTTCAGAAAGCATCTTGCACCCCTAAGTAGCCGGCTTATCAGGACCTCCCACACTGCTCACTCTAAGAGGAGTGAGCAAACAGGTCTGGCCATGCTCCCTAAAGGCCAGCATTCCTGGGCTTCACTGGACCACCAGGGAAGGGAGCTGGGGAGTACTAAACCTCCAAGCCTGTCTTGGGGAGTGAATATTTTACCCAAGATGTTTGGGGAAGATAAGAAATCCACTCTGAGGAGTGCCAGAGAAGATTCAAACTGGACTTGATCTTGTTTAACTTTCCGGCTACTGTTCACAAAGAAAAGGAACATTCCTTAGACATCTCTTCTCTGGGTTTCCCAACAATATCCTGTTTCACTTACAGAAAGAGGATAGGAAATACCTCTTTCATTCATAAGTGAGGGGGAAAAAGTACTTATGCCATTAAAGTGGAGAAGTCATCAGTAATAGAAAATTCACAGAAACTTACAAGGAAATTTATGGAAGTAATAATATTTATGTACAACATGAACTTGGCTTTTAATGGTTTATCTCCTCTCTATATAACTCTGTAGAGTTTTCAGCTATTCCAGGAAACAGAGGAGTAAACAGAAGGCAACTTGCCAACAGTGCAGACAGTCACAGAACAGAACCTGAATTGAAGTGCCGTGGCCTTTCTGACCCCAATACCTTCTCCTGCTCCACCTCCTAACACAAATCAGGAGCTTAAGGAGGGGCTGGTGGTCATTCCTTTGCACAATAAAGATCAGATATCAACAGTCAATGTCTATCTATCTACCTGTCTTGCACTTCTGAACCCTAACCTAAGCTGTATGCCACTGAAGCATGAGAGAAAACAACGACAAAAACAAAGTGAAGTCAAACACACGCTTTGACTAGTGGCTTTTATTTGCTCTCTGGAAGCCAAATATATCTGTTCAAGTATATTTATACAAGTATATACTTGAACGGATATATATATACATATATATATATATATATATATATATATATATTTGTGTGTGTGTATGTGAATGTGTGTTTGTGTGTGTGTGTGTGTGTGCGTGTGCGCGTGCACGCTTGCACGCGTGTTGAAGGTACCAGGTGGAATTCCCAAATGAATTCTCTACCGCTCGTCATCATAGAACTCATCTGGACAACTTGTGTCACTTGTCAATTAATATACTTTTTAGGATGTAGCAACAAGAAGATAAAGAATTGTTATGCTTTGCAATATTGAAAAAGCAACAAAGACTTTGAATCTCTGAGGCATTTGCTTGACTCTTAGCGTACTGGAATATTCCAGGCTGCTTGCCAAAGAAATGTTTTGTTGAATATCAATAAGCTCATTGTCATGCAGATGTATGACTGCATTCAATAGAACCAGGAGCTAATAAAGCATTTTATACCTAAACAGAGCAATATTTTAACAGAAAAGACCATTGTCAGTTTGCATATGCTTCTCAGACATTTCTTTATCTTAATGCTGTCTAAATTCTGAGAACAGCACTGCCAAAGTCTTTCATGTTACTATGACTTTTTTCCATTAAGAGCCACAGAAAATGCCTGGAATTTAACACGTAGGACTTTAGAAATCTCTTCTCATTTATTATGATAAGACCGTTAACTTTCTAACCTCAGCTTTCCTGGAATGTGGATTAAAACAACATGCATTCCAATAATAAAACTCTTTATTATCAAACAATGTTGTATTATCAACTAATACTAGCCGGAAATAGTACAGTCAAAACAAATTATCTTTTAAAGTATTCATTCTAGGGGTCTGCACTTAAGAAATCTTCTCAAAATGAGGTTTGTTGTTTGTTTGCTTTTGTTATCTGGTAGTACCTTATTTCAGTGGAGGAGAAATGATATCTTACAGAGAATAATGGTAATGAGTTGGCAGATGTTTCTATATCAGGAACAGACATACTAAATTATGTTGGAATTTGAGTCATAGATCAATCTAAAAGTTGTTTCAAAAAAACTAAAGAAAGTTTTCTTAATGGCATGTGTCATGACCTTTAATCTGTCTTTGTCACATTCAACTGTTGCTTCAGGCTTGCAGTACTCCTTCTCCGTGTTTTATTGCTGAAGCTACCTGCCTGATTCAGAAACTGGAGATATACATGTATGTGCTTATGTATGTATGTTTGTATGTATATGCGTATGCATGTATGTACACGTATGTGCGTATGTATGTATATGTCATGGGTAATGCTGGTGACATGAAGCTACTTTCAAAGCTGATAGGAGAAAGGTACTTTACAGCTGAAAGTTTTACCTCTGAAATGAGGGGAACCTGTTTACTAAATTACTTATAATTTAAAATTCAACGGGAGCTGGAAAGTTGGTTTAGCAGTTAAGAACACCGGTTGCTTTGGTGGAGAATCCAGGTTCAATCCCCAGCACCATATGGTGGCTCAAAACCATCTAGACCTCCACTTCCAAGGGATCCAAAGGCCTCTTTTTGCCCTTCTTGGGAGGCACACATGTGGCACACATACATATATGCAGGCAAAACACTCATACAGATAAAATAATACATAAAATATATCAATCTAAAAATTTCTATATGAAACGAAAAGACAATGGGCAAGAAGAGGGAGGCAGGCGACTGTAGTTTCCCATTTAAGATTTAACTTTTTCTGTTTGTTGGTTGGTAAAAGAAAAGCAATAAATGCTACAAAAATACATTTACAAATCAACTATTACTGAAGAGAATACATTTTTAAGAGTTTCTAGGAAAAATGTGATCCCATTTCTTTTGTTCTTTGTTACTGATTTGTGAGACTTGTAAATACAGTCTCAAAAAATCAACACTTCTCTCACTTTTTTTCTTACTGTTTTTTATTGTAATAGAAATGTAATAGAAGAAAGAAGCAGAGGAAGCTACCAGAAATATGATGTGAATCTGTCCCATGTTGTTTATTTTTGAACGTTCATATCTCCACGGGCATGATTTATGGACAGTTTCTTATAACTAATTGTTTTAAAGCTAAATAATTATACCAAATACCTATCTGAGGCATTTTACAGCTTCCTTGTTTCCTAGACTTGACATTTTCATTTGAGACCCACTCATATGACAGGACTCCTTTAGTGACCCCTACAGACTAAAACCCATCCAACTATTTGATAACTTAAGCTCCCTGTATTACTTGCATCACCTGAAATAGAGCCTGCCGAAGGCCATCCACGTTCTATGGTTAACTAAAGATTGTGACATTCTCAGGACATGCCAGCAGCTACTGAAAAGGAAGTATTTTTAAACCCTTCTTTCCTCCCCTGGTCTGGTAGGAAAGACTCTTACAGAATTACCAAGCAATTAACATCCTCCTCCACACTTGTTAAAGGTCAGCCACAGTAAATCAGCTAAGAACAACTTCCTTAAAGTTGGGGACAGGAAACAATAAAGGATGCTGTATCCAGATAGAAGCCATGGGATATCTCAGCTGGGTGGAACGTAATTGCTGAAGATAAAATTAGCTAGGTCACCTTACTCTTGGGGGGGGGGGAGGAGGATATCCTTCTGGGAACCTGGCAACCAAATAAATAGATAGGAAGTTCCTTTCCATTAATAATCTCCTTCAGTTCTGTTCTGAAATTTTCCAAGACAGATTCCTATTAGTTCAGGAACACTACTTCTAAAAACAACTTGGGCAGTTACTTAAGAACAAAAAAAAAATAAAAATAAAAATAAAAACCTTTGATACTAAGAAGAAAACTTTGTGCAGTGTAAGTATGTAGTAAGATCTTAAAATTGAAACATTTTACAAATCACGTAACCGGCTCCTCCTTTTTTGGAAGAAGAAATGCATCTAGAGATTTGAATTATCCAAATTAAGTCCACCATATTTACTCTAGCTGGGTCCCCTCCTACTTACTGGCTTTCTGTGGTGACAATTGTCTTATAGCTTCTTATAAAGTGTCTTATTATTTCAGCTAAATGTCTTTAAGAAAACTGTGTTCAGATGTGTTGGTCAGCAGAGCATGGAGCAGCAGATGCATGGAGGGGCTGGTAAGCATGGTGACACGCTGTTCAAAAGTCCAAAATGACACAGCAGATAGGCATGGAGCTTGCACGTGGATTTACAAGATGCCCATATTCATGATAAAACGTCACTTGGAAACATTCACTCGCTACCCGGTCTGTGATTAAACCCTGAACTATACAGAGATTCAGCTCATTTTCCACTAGGTGGCAATCTATCTTTTTCTTTACAGTTTTGGTGAAATGAAAAGCCCTATTTGGGTTTTTCCCCTTCAGTGAAACCCACTGAAAAATTACGATTAAAAAATAACATTAAAGAGATATTCACATAGAGATTCAGGAGCCGGTGACTATAAGAGGTCATATATACCCAGCATACAAACTAAATTAATAAAGTAAGTTCCACATTTGATTATAATTAGGAATTATATTAACTCTTAAAGGATCACATTAAATATTTATTAGTGATTTATTGAGTGAAATTAGGACTGTTATTATTTTAACCAAAAAGCACTTAATATTTTCTTTGTTCTTTCTTAGCCCAATTACTTAATATGTTAGCCTTGGGAACAGGTTTTAGTGTTGCTAAATGCATTTCTTATTTCCATGGCTCTTCTTAATAATCATTTTTGTGTAAAATTCTATTAAACTCATTTGTTTTGAAAAGTTAGGCTTGTTTTAGTCCATTTGTTCTCATTTAGTAGTACTTTTTCTGAACAAATAAGACAAACACTATGATCTCTAAAGTCAGGTGGTTTTAGTAAACTTTTTTTACTGTGTGCTTGTGATGCCCACCTTAAAACAAATTGCAGGATGTGACGTAAGCCACAGAACCTTTTTTCTCACTGAATCTCTAGCTGACAGACTCATGAGCTCAAGAACAGCATGCTGTCAGGTCTGCTTTCTCTGAGATCTCTCTTCTTGACCCATACACGGCACCCTTCTCACTGTCTCTGTACGGTTATCCCTCTTTCTAATAAGGACATCCATCGTGTGAAGGAGGAACTATGCCAAGAACCTCATTTACCCTTAGTGACCTGAGAGACAGCTTTCTCCAAATACAATCACATGCAAGGTTTTGGGGCGTTAGGACCCCAGTGTATACATTTGTGGAAAGGCAATTCTGCCTATAATGCTAGTACCTTTGTACATACAAGTCAGTTCACAGTTACAGGCTGAACTATTAGAGTACAGAACCAGAAACCTAGTAAAGAAATTGGAGCTCAAATACCAGAAACCTAGCTAACTTTTCAGGGCTAGTAAAATAATCATTGGAAGAGAATATAAAACCACTGATTTACTAAAGCAACATAATCCCTAACAACGATCTATAAACATTTGTCCTAATACCCACAGATAAATCTAGTCTTCAAGCCTCATCAAGGAAATGTCTCTTTGGAACGGAGACCACTGCAGAAAACCACAACCAGTCAACAGGCAGAATTATGGAGCCCAGTCCCAACACATCTACAAAGCACTCCCACACTTAAGGCTCAGGCAACCTTGTAGAGGAGGGGCAGAAAGATGGCAAGAGACAGAGAATCAGGGTTGGCAAGGCCGTGTTTATACAAAGGATGAGTGCCAAGAACCCATAGGGTGCCCAAGAGCCATGGGCAGCTTCAGGTCTGGTGGGTGATTGGACATTATGCACTGTGTTCTACTTGGTGCCCCTGAGATATTCAGCCATGCCTGCTGAGACACTTCCTTATGTGGCAATACAGTGATGGGAAGGAAGTGGGCACTTGCTGACTTGGCACCTGCTGCTGAAGTACAAAGGATCAGAACCATTGCCCCACCAGAAAGTGGGGTGCCTACGAAGGTAGTCGCCGACAATGACAGAGCTGTGGTTGGCTGTTGGACTAGAACTAAGGGCAAACTGATAAGTCAAGGGATTTTGATGCTGCTGCTATTAGCTTTTCAAAAACCTGGCCTGGGGCTTCGTGTCCTGAAAAGGGTGTACATACCAATAAGTTTTGAAGCAATTTCAGAAAGCCCCATGCATTAGTGTCTAAAGAGTAAAATGGAGCTGACTGGTGGTGGCACACACCTTTAATCCCAGCACTCAGGAGGCAGAGGCAGGTGGATCTCTGTGAATTCGAGTTCAGCCTGGTTTACAAAAGCCAATTCCAGGACAGCCAGGGATGTTACACAGAGAACCAACTAATAATAAATAAATAAACAGTAAAATGGAAACTACTGATAAGGCACTAATCCGTGAACATTTAAACAACTTCCTCTGTTTAATTTAAAAGTACTCTTAAAGCTGGGTGGTGGTGGCATGCATCTTTTAACCCGGCACTCAGAAAGAAGGCAGAAGCAGGCGGATCTCTGAGTTCAAAGTCAGCCTGGTCTAAGGAGTCAAGGTTACACAGGAAAACCCCATCTCAAAAAATAAAACAAAAAAATTTAAAAAGTGCTCTTAAATAGGAAGTCCCGTCAGCCACTCCTCAAATAACCATACCGAAACTTAATATTAATTATAAGTACTCAGCTGATAGCTTAGGCTTGTCTCCAGCCAGCTCTTACAATGTAAATTAACCCATTGCTATTAATCTATGGGCTGCCCCAAGGCTTGTTTACCTTATCTATGAACTTCCCATGATGCTTCTTCAGGGTCTGGCTGGAGATTCCTCAGACTCCATCCTCTTTCTTCCCAGCATTCTCTCTGCCCTGACAATCCTGCCTAGCTATGGACCAATCAGCTTTTTATTAACAATGAAAGCATCCTGTTTTCACAAGGTACAGAAGGATTGTTCCACAGCAGGGTTTCTGATCTTACCTGTGGGCTCTGCATTTTTAAGTTAACAACAATTTAGGAGTCATCTCTCCCTGCAAGACATCTGTAAAGTCCTTTAGGTTCTGTTCTTTTTCCTTTATTTGGGTAGCTGATAATGCCTATTTTTCAAAATGAAAATTCTTTGGGCTGGGGGGATGACTCAGGGAGTAAAGGTGCTTGCAACCAAGCCTTTTGGCCAGAGTTTGATCCTCAGTGCCCACGTTGTGGAAGGAGAGCTCTGACTCCTCTGACTTGCACATACAATGCACAAATGCACACACGCACACACACACATGCACATGTAGCACATACCTGTGCTCCTGCACTATAGATAAATGTAAAAAAAAATAATAATGGTGATAAGAATCTTAAGGATGAAAATCTTGTGGAAATTACCTTCATTTTCTGTCTTCTCCCTATGGAGTCAGGGAGACGGTGGTATCATATCAAAGGTTCCCTCCTTCTGCACCTTTATTTAATTTTCTAGTTGGCAGTATCTTGCGTCTTTAAGGAAGCTTCTATAGAAAGCTAAGATGGCAGGCACTCTGATACTATGCATTCTTGAAGCTTAGATTTCTCCTCCCACCTAGTAGGGTGATCCATGGTTACCATCTCAGCATTTGCAAAAATGAAGCAAGAGGAGTTTTGAGCTGCCAGCTCGGGCTATGATGTGGGATTCCCCTTTGTATGCTGTGATTACCACTGGTTAATAAAGGAACTGCTTTGGGCCAATAGCAGAGCTATGGGGAAACAGAGTTAGGTGGGGAAAACTAAGCTGAATGCCAGGAGAAGGAAGGCGGAGTTAGAGAAAAGCCTGTAGCCCGACTGGAGACAGATGCCAGAACTTTAGCCGGTAAGCCGCTGCTACATGGTGATACACAGATTAAGGGAGATGGGCTAAATTAATATGTAAGAGTTTGCAAATAAGAAGCTAGAGCTAAGGGGCCAAGTGGTGTTTTAAATAATATAGTTTCTGTGTGATTATTTCGGGAGTCTGGGCAACTGGGAACCAACAAGCAGCCTTCCTCCAACAGGGCTATGCAGGAAGATTCTGTATCCAAACATGGGCCATAATAGCAGTAATAAAGCAGCAGCTTCTCTTGGAATGTATGCAAAAGGAACCCGTCGATCTCCTGAGGAAGAAAGTTGGTAAGATACATATGCATGTCAATTTACATTGATGGATAAAATCCCAACCCCCTATACCTGTGTTGTTAAAAGTGAACGTATTTTGAATATTCAAAGGATTTAAGAAACTCAGCTGTGAGCTGCTAGCAATCATACATCCTGATGAGACTTGCTTTATCCTGCCATTCTTTACTGGGTGTGGAATTTGAGTTTTGAAAGCTACGTTTTCTAAATGTCTTTCCTGGTCTTTGGTTTAGGCATGTTTGGAGGCTTAAAAAGCCAGAGCCTCAAAATCAAATACCTCTGGTTTGGAAGCATTCTCACCCTAGGTGGAGAGGTACATACCAATGCTTCGTCTTTATCTAGATGTTCCAAAATTAGAGACTAAGTAGAGAAAAATCAGGCAACGTTTGTCAAAGTCTAGTGTATAGACTGAAACTTTCATCTCAGCAAATATTCCCACTAATGGGGATTTTGGAGGCTACCTCTTTGCTTGAGGGAGGAAAGGGACAAAGGAAGATTTTAAAAAGCTTAAACGTGTGAGTAGTGGAACATGGGGGTTTTGGAGATGGAATTTCGCCAGCAGATTAAACCTCCCTGGAGGTAAGTTTTCACACACTCATTACTTAGCCCTGCCTAGTCTCCTTTCTAAAGCCAGTAGTTAGATTGCACTCTCCTTGAAAGCATTTCAGTGGAAACATTAATTGCCCTCCCAGAATGCTACCTTGAATCTTTCTAGGGTGGACTCTGGAGTCGAATTCCCTTTATTTTCTTTCTCCTCCCCTCTTTTGAGCCTAGAGAAGCAGCAAACTAAGCCGTTCTGTGGCTTCCAAGGATTTTTGTGCTGGGTGTCGCTGTTTGCCTACATTTGTCTTTCTTAAAGAACCAGTGTAACATCTTGCCAGAGGGGAAAACAGATCTTAATTTACTTTATTTGAGAGAAAAGAAGTCATCAAATACTTTTGCAAAAATAATTTAAAACTTTACTAGAAAATGAACAAAGCAAAACAAAACAGAAAAGGTTACTTGTGTTGCACAAGCAATGTGCAGTTGTGTAACACTGGCAACAGCTGCCCAGAGATGACCTCAGAGGAAAGGTGTCGCGATAGGGCACTGGTCCAGATTTCAGCCCTGGAAACAATCCACACAGAGCACTCCACCAAGGATAGAAATGATTTGTGTGTTTCTCTTCTGAAACCCAGGAGATGGGGCAGGGAAGGCATTTAGAGTTGGCTGTTGATGAGCATTTGGGGGAAAAGTGAAGAAAGAAACGAAGAACAGACAGTTACCTGACGAATTTTGCATGCCCCTTGTCTCTCTGTTAACAAAAGATTTTACTGTCTCAACCAAGAACCTGTTCCCTAAAGAGCAGGAATAAAGGGAAAATAGGACATATGCTTTCAGGCCTCGATGTTTGGAAGTAGCAGAGTTACTTATAATAGATGCAGAGTCCTGTGGCTCAAAGTACATTTTAAGTACTGAAAATATTAACCATAGAAAATGGTGCTGAAAATCTCAAACTGGAGCAGGGTTTTTTTTGGATAATATTTACCAGTAAATGAGTATCAGCATCACATCTTTAAGGGGAAACATTCCCTCAGGTACCTAGCACAGCAGAGCTTCCCAAGTGAGGTGCTGTTTGTCACATAGCACCTAGGAAGAGGAGTAATCCACTTGTCTACTTTCTGGTCACTCTGTCTGTGGCTGGAAATATTACAGCTCAGATTCTGTAACGTTCATTTTTATTTTTATAATCATGTGGTGATTACTTATTAATAAGTACTGGAAGTACTTACGATTTAGTACCATTACAGCTAAGCCAACTAAAACTACAAATGAATGGACCTGAACTTGGTTTGATTTTGTGTCTCAGGTTCCCCCCACCCCCAGTGACTCTCATGTAAGCTTGAAACACTAGAAGAAGTCCAAAAGTGGTACATATACACCTCCCAAATCAGCTAGTGATCACTTTCACCTATGGTGTAAGATGAGCAAAGGCCATTAAAGAAAGTTAAGACCATAAAAGACATCTAATGAAAGTATTAGAGCATCTTGACCAGCTAACAAAGATGAATAGAGAGAATAAAAGTCTACCCCATTCAACAACAGTTACATCCATTTTACGATAGGATGGCAAACTTCTACACATATGGCTATATTTAATTTTCAAGACATTGTTATGGGATAAGTCCACAGGTGGTATTATGCATATTTTCTAGAATGGAAGCATAAATAGCTAGACTACAAACTTTGGAGTAGGGCTACTGACTTATAATCCACAATTCTTTGTATTATGCCCAATTAAACACTCAAACATCTCTTCCAGAGTGACAGCTATGCTAACCAGGTTGAGACAGAAGGAAGGGCTCCTTAGTTGCCATCCTCTTCAGTAAGTTGTGAGGATAAAGCCAAGTCAATATAGGAAAACTGTTTAAAATAGTTCCTACCTATTATATGCTTGAATATGTATTATATTTGTATATAGATTTGTACATATACTAAATGCACATGTTTGTATATAGGTAGGTGTACGTGCAAACTTAAATAGATACTCTAGTATACACACAACTTGGAAGCGGGTGGTTATGTAATCAGGAGGAAGTACAATACTTCAGGTTGGACAACCTAATATTAAAGAGAAACCTTTTATAAAGAATGTTGTTTTACCACCCACAAATCCTGCAGACTAGACATAATTCTATAATCGTTCATTCTCTGTCTACAGTGAGGAAAGGGAGAAGCTGTGCTCTGCTTCTCCGAGCCCTTTTAAGCCCGGGAGTTAGAAAGGTTCACTCAGGCCCCCTGCCTGGGTTTCTACCTCAGCGATGCCTGTGAAAGAGGAAGAGAAGATGGCCCAGTTCTCAGGTGGATACATTGATCAGCTTTAAGGCAGCCTCCATTTCTGCATCCCCTGCCTGTCACCTTCAATGGAAGACAATAAGATGTCAAGTGTGTGGTATATGGTTTGTTGGTTTTGTGTGGGTGTGTGTGGGGGGGGGGGGGGATAGAGGAATAGTCAGTCCCTCTCTTCCTGTCCCAGGCTAAGTAATTTGCAGTGTAGTCTCACGGTGAAGAACTGGGCCAGTTGCCTGGAGGGCAGACTTTCCAAGGGGACTTTCCTTATAAACCTGCAGAGGAAAACCTCCACAAGAGCATCGGAGACTAAGAGAGAGGTTGTGGCAGAAAGGGGTAGGGGATGAGGAAAACAGAAGATACCATAGAATCAGCTCTGTTAATACCAGAACCTGAGCTTGGGCCACCTAGGAAAAAAGAGGGGAAAACTAAACCCTCCAGGCAGATGCTGGCCTTCCAGTTCACCTTGGGTGATGGTGAAACTAGTTTGGGCGGGAGGTCTATGCCAGATCCGTGGGGCAACAGGGTTCCCAGCACATGTTGGTCAGGGGGGAGAACCTACCTAAGGATGCTCACTGCGAGATTGAGAAATAGAAAGATTGGCTGCCTGCACCCAGGCGAGGTAGGTTGCTCAGTGCCCTCAGTCCTGGAAACAGAGAAGATGGGGGGTGGGGTGGAATGAAAGGTCTGGGGATGGGGCACATCTGGACGGGACTGCTGAGACAGGACACTTCCCTGGCCTTTTTCTGGATGCTACTAGTCCTTGCTTGTTCAACAATTTTCCATTAGAGGTCACATTCGCTGTCAAAGCACCTGCTGCGGTAAATAAGCTGTCGGGGACAAGTTTATCGCAAACAGGAAGCCACAGTTCAGTGATTCGGCACAGGACCCATCACGCAATTCGGACTGGATACGTAGAGCACACTTACACACGTGTGTTGTGCTTACAACTATGCCTGCCCGCCCTACAGAGGCTGTCACTCTCCAGGCTCCAGGTGTATGAGGGCTACAAAGTCGAGGCTGCTAGGAATCGGGAAGTTTCCCAGATAAGATCCGTCTCGTACCTAACTCTCCCGTGCTACACATTCCAGCGGATAGACATTCGTCCCTTCCTGCCTCCCTCCCCCGTTGTGCAGGCCTGTGGGTGTCGGCTGCACCCCATAAATATGCCCTATAACATATGGGCTCCTCCACGTGCAAACGCTTGGAGACGAGGCGAATGAAGGACTCTCAGACCCCAGATGTCGGAACATTTCCAGGCATTATTCCAGGGACTGGGACACAACAAATGCCGGATAGTAACTGGTTGGCTTTGTAACCTGCTTCCTCCCGCCCTACCCCGTCCCACCTCCGCGCTAGGCAGGGCACTCAGAGCTCAGGCCACCTGTGAGGCCTGGAAGCTTGGGACACCTGGCACGGAATTTGTGGAACCAGCTTGTCTTGGGGCCCTGTGACCTTATTTCCTCCGCAGCTGTGTGCGGGCATTAGCACAGCTTTTGTCAGTGACCTCAGCTAGGAGAGGCTGTGACTTCTAGAAACTCTTTTCTGGGGTTGGAACAAGGGAAAGGATTGCAGGACTGCAGTGAGCTGACGGTGCCGGTTTGAAAGAAAACCTTAGTGAGTTTGCCTTGGGTGGTGGTAAAACTAGTTTGGGGAATCCTTCCTTTACCACCTCCCGCCTGCACACTGCGAACTTGGCACTAGAGTGTCTGCCTAACTGGATCACCTAGGCGATTACTTTCTGCTTGATAGTATGTATGAGATAATGGCCAAATCAAAGAGAACAACGAAGGGACTTTCATGTCTACTTGTGTCCTTCAGAACCCTTCCCAGGGGCAGTGCTTGCTGAACTTTTCCAGACAAACCCTTTGGAATCTCCAGTGATAATGAAGCTGTTTAAGTTAGAGTGGGGGTTCCAGAAGGATCAGATAGAACAGGACAGGAAGGCAAATTCAATCATTTTCCCCCTCTTAAAGTTGGTTCCCAAGATGTTCTGTGTTTGCTGGCTTTTAGTAGATGTTTGTTCCAGTGGTAGAGCAGTTTCCCTGCACGGGTCTGCCAGACACTGGAAGCAAGTGCCTCCTAAGGACCGTTTTCTATTCACAACTAAATAGCATCCTGTTCATGCCATTCCATTTTCTTCACAACTGATCTCGGTCTTTTTCTAGAATTCTCTCTTTAGGTTCAAATGTTTGGTTCCCTGGGAAACAAAACACAGAAACCCCTCTTGAGTGCTAGAAGTAATTTAAAGGCACCAGAACATGTGTCGCTGGTTCTCCAGATGACATCAATAAGGCCACATCAGGCACCCCAAATGTTGTGGATAATGGCAGAGGATGACCCCACCCAAAGTTAGCAGAGGTGATTGTTGGACCATTCTTTTCATCCGCATCTTGAGCAGGTTGACTGTAATATCATTGAACTGCTGTGTGGGAAAAATGAAAACCGACTTTAAAGAAATATCTTAGCAACATGGATCTAAGGAAGCCAACCAACTTTTCACCAAACTCGGTCACACTCCCTGAATAATTTTACTAGGCCTACACCTACTCTTTACAGGCTCCCTACTCTAAATACAACTTGCTGTCTGATGGTCTTAAAATACTGCAGGTTTCAAAATCCTTTAGGGAAAAGTTATTGGAAAGTCTCGAAATGAAGACCTTGGATGAAGATCCCACTAGAAATCTATCCACAAACATCCTTTAGAGGTAAGGGGGAAATCAACAGAATGTGAAAGTGTGTGTGTGTGTGTGTGTGTGTGTGTGTGTGTGTGTGTATGTATGTGTGTATGTGGCGGGGGTGGGGGGGAGTGTAGGGGTGTGATGGCTCCACCTCTGAAGAAATAAGTCTGCTCCTGGGGTGCGAGGATGCTGCTCAAGGAGGTTCATTGGCCCTTTGGCTTTTAGTGTAAAAGCTACAGTGCATACCACAGACACATACACAGATATTCTCTGAGAATTGTCGACAGTAGAGGACAGGGAAGTTTTTCATAAAGAACCAGTTGATTCTTCAGTATATTCATCTCAAGATCACTCCCAGTAAAACTGGGCCCTTTAATACACACTGACTATGATCAAACCATGATCTTTAAAGCCTGATTACTAGATAAATTCTCCTTGGAGTCCTTAATGGAGGACAGAAACAGAAAGTTCTAGGAACTTCCCATGGTGGAAGCATCACTAGTAGATCCTAAAGTGGGTTTTTGTTTCCTTTTTTAAAATTTGTTCTCCCAGATGCTGTACAAAAATTGGTCATATGTGTGAAGATGTATTATCTTCCTTCTGGAAGGGATGCTGACACCATGGTAAGTTAGCTGGATGGCAAGTGCTAAATGACTTGCCCTTGGTCACTCAGCCTAACACTCTTCAACTACAGAATTTTCAAGTGACAGTCAACACTCCTGTTTTAGGCTCAAATAAATGAAGATGACACAGGCTTTGTGGGATCTCACTGCTACTGCCTCCTCGCTTCTTCTCAAGGAATCAATGGAGATACATTAACTACCTAAAGTATACAGACCTGCAAAAAAAATTTAAAAACTTTTCAAATATTTGCTTTGAAGAAAATAGTTATTTATTGACAAAGCATCCAACATACCTGGATAAACTATAAAGTTTAATAAATCTTTTGGGGATAAAAGAAACACATAACTATCCAGACTCCATTTCACTGCCACAAAGTTACACTTTGTATTAAAAGGAAATACATATTTACATAATTGATGACATTCTTCATTGAAGTCCATAATCATTTCATGATACATGCACTTCCCCCTGGAAACTTAAATTGAACGGTGACCCCCTTTTTATTTCTTTTGTTTATTTTTGTAAGAACACAGCTGACATCAGGAAATGCAGAATGCATCTCACCTTCCTCTAGTCCTTTATATCTAAAATAAATTTTGTTCTTACATAGAGTTATTACATCTAAACCATAAGTGCTTAATAATTTAAGTAGAAACGTATGGCAAATGCATCAATATGTTGCAATATATGACATTTTTTAAAATGTACCTTTGTTTTTTTGAGAAAGTGAAAATCCGTGCATTCAAAAGAAAATCCCCTCAAACAACCCACCCGATCCAAAACCCACCATCCTGTCGTGTGCGTGTGTGTTCCAAGTTAAACATTTGGATGATGAGGCCCCTGGCCAGGGGAAGGACCTTTGTGTGCATGTGTTTAGTTGCAGTGTTTGGGGGCACAAGGAAGTGGTGGATGCCCTTGCGTGTCTGCTCCCGCAGGTGGCTTGACTGTGCGTGCACACGCGTGAAAAGCCGGGGTCCTTCTGATCAATTATGCGAGGTCATGTGCCTGGAGAGGTGGTGGCGCTCCCTGAAGGACTCGTTGCAAATGGGGCACTTGAGTTTCTCCTCCCGCCGGCGCTTCACCAGGGGTTCCATGGCATACTCCTTTTTGTGATGAGACCGCATGTGGTACACCAGGTCGGAGGTCATGCGGAAGGAGGCGTTGCACTTGGCGCACCAGTTCTGCGCGGGCAGACACAGCGAGGTGAAGGAGGGCGGCAGCAGCGTGAGCGCCGAGGGTAGTTGCAGCTGCAGGGGCCCCGCGGCTGCAGCCGCCGCTGCCGCCGCCGCGGCCGAGCTCTTGGGCCAGAAGGCGGTGGCATAGAGGAAGGGGCTCTGCTTGGGCAGGCCACCGCCGCCGCCGCTCGCCAGGGGCCCGCAGGCTCCGTTCAGGTCCGCGGCCCCCTGCAGCTTCACGGCCAGTGGATCGGCTGCAGCCGGGTAGAGTCTGGTGGGGCCCACGCCGTCGCCCGGGTGGCACGGCTCGAGTGCACCCAGCTTCTGGCCCAGGACCAGCGGAGACAGCTGCGAGAAGGAGCGGGCAGGCTGAGAGAAGGCGCTCTTGCGCTCGTCCGATGCAGCCGCCTGACCGCCCCCCGCGGTCCCCGCGGTTCCCGCGGTCCCCGCGCCGCCACTGCCGCCCAGCTGCGACACCGAGGTGAAGGCGCTACCGCGCGCGGGGCTCCCGCCCTCCAGCCGGCCAGGCAGAGCGCCTCCGGGCCGCGGGGCCAGCAGCTTCTCGGCGACGCCCGGCGACGCGGCCGCGGGCGTGGATGAGCCACCGCCACCACCACCGCCGCCGCCTCCCGCGTCGGGGTCCTCGGCTGTGCCTCCCGCGCCGTCCGCCGCCGCCTCCTCCTGCAAGCCCGCCGCGCGGCCCGCCTTCTTCACCTCCACGAAGGCGCTGCGCTTGGCCTCGCCGGTCTCCGGGCTGGGTGGTGCGAAGAGCCGCCCGTTGTCCTCCAGACCGAAGTAGCTGCCCGCGGCGCGGTACTGTTGCGGGGTGCACACCAGCTCTTCCTTGGAGGCCAGCGGCCGCTCCGAGAAGCGCGCACGGCCACCCGCCAACCCCGCGCTGCCGCCCTCCGCAGCCACCTCCTCCGGGAACCTTCTCTTTCCTTTGCAGCCGCCAGCGGCGACGCCGTCGGGACTCAGCTCCGCCTCCTGGTGGCCGGTGCGGCCACCGCCGACGCTTGGGGCCGCCGAACAGCTGCTGCCTCCCCGGGAGTTTTCCAGTTCCCGGGCCAGGTTGTGGAAGTCCGTGGACGGTTTGGCGCTGCCGGCACCTGCGGCGGCTTGTTGGTTGCTAGCCTCCGGGGACGGCGCCGGGTAGTGGTGTATGGGACCGGCTTTGCAGAACTTGGGGCCCGGGACCAAGGGCGCCTCCTGTTGCTGCTGCTGTTGTTGTTGCTGCTGCTGTTGTTGCTGCTGCTCTTTGCCACCGCCACCGCCGCCAACGTGGTCCTTGGAGCCCACACCGACACCTTGCTGGTCTTGGGGATTCGCATCAGCATTATGAAGTCTCTTGGGGCAGCGGAATCGCAGATGCGCCACGTAGGGGAACTCAAACTGGAAACGTTGGCTGCATTCCAGGCATGTGTAAGGGGACGACCCTGCTTAGTGAGCAAACAACGCACACGCGCGCGCGCGCACACACACACACACACACCACCACCACCACATGGTTAGTCAGCATTACCCACAGGCCATTTAACCATCATCCCCATAACAAATCCACTTTATCTTCCTGGGCTGAGTGCCGAGGAGAGAATATATTGTCCTACTTGGTGCAACTTTTCTTCTTGACTTGGTGAAGTATGTTTATCAACCCAGATGCACACCAACTTTTCCTTCCCTTTCTGTCCCAGCTCCATTCTAGACAAAAACCTCAGAAACTGCCTCTGTCCTTTGAGGTGGGCAAGAGAAGCAAGGTGCGCCCAAGGAGCCTGGGTTTGTCCCAGCTGTTCCTTGCGCTTCTCCCCCCCTGCCGCCCCCCACCCCCACCCCCCGCTAGCGACCGACCCACACGCAGGTAGCAAGCCAACCTACCGTTCATTTTGTGGGATCTAGAGGGATAGAGCAAAAGTAACTCAGTCAGTTCTTTCCCGTACCAAACGAGTAGCTCCTCGTCTTTGGCAATCCTTCGGAGAGAGCGGTAAAACAGCTGTCCGTTTTTTATATATGCTTCGAGGTTCTGTTCTTCTTTATCTCTGGCTGATTGGACCAGCCGTAGCCACATGAGACCTTCTGAGGAGCCATTTGTTGCAGAAGTGTCTACCTATAATGTTTTAAAAAGACAAGAAGGGGCGTCCATGTGAAAGACAGAAACTAGAAAAACTAGGGCTTTTTCTTTTTGGTTTTTGCTCTTTCCAAACATCCGTACCCAAGTTTACAAAACTTGACGAGAGTCGGACCACACCCCTATATTTGCAGCCAATGGGCAAGATAACGATCCTTTGTAACATTAAGTTAGTTTTATAGATTAGCCTACTGAGAATTTCTTTTTTCAGTCATCACAGAATGGAGAGAATTTCGTGTGTTTCAGAAGTAAAAAAGCAAGTTTGGATCTTAGAAATTATTCTATGGCACCCCTGCCCATCTTCCTAGCCCTGGTTTGAAGGACTGACAGGTTTTCTTCAAAAAGAAAGACTAGGAAATGTGAGGCCTGTTGCAAACACAAACGTGGATTTAAAGATGCTTGGTTGCCAAAACAATTACCATTTATTTAAATACAAACTCTGAAGACCAACTAATCCTGACTAAAGAAAGTAACGTTCAGAAAATGAGGAGACTTCCCAGGTTAGAAAACAAACATACTGGAGACTTGTAAAAGCACTCCTAGGGAGTAGTACTTCTCAAGTAAATAGTCCCAGCCAGAGAGGTCCCTACCTCCAGCAATTTAGGAACTGCTAATCTGCCTGGAACCAATTTACGAATCCTTAGTATTTCCAGTCAAATTTTCTCAGAAAATCAGTTGATAATTTGAGTCTAGTTCTTCTTTTCTAATATTTACAGTGCTCACTATGATTGCTCAAACTGTCTCACTGTCCTTAGGATGGTTCCTTGCTTACTCCCAACAGGGATGCTTGCCCCCAGACAACTCCACAGTAGCAGCTGAGACTTACCCGGAAGATGTAAGGAACTGTTCTCTTGTCAGTGGATTTGAGTGCTATGAAGGCAATGCTGTCGTAGAGGGAAGTATGACTCAGAACACAGGGCCCGAATATGGCATTCTCTGGGATGTCGCAGGTTGTATATACACTGGTAAAAATATCTGTCAGGCATTGCTGGACAGCCTTGGCATCTCCATCCCACATGCCTCTCTGGATGCCTGAATCCTCCATCACTGGAGACAGATACACAGGACAAGAAGCGAGTTGTTATTGCCTTTCCTGCTATGAACCCTGGCAGAGCGTTTCCGCTACGAGACATATTTTCTTTGCACTTGCCGGCTTTTTTACAGTGCTCCTATTTTAAGAATAAAGCAGAACAATCTGGCAGGTTTTAAAGACGCCAAGTTCGAAGTATTATTCTTTCCTCTTAAATATCTGGAAAGGGAAGCGTGAGATCACGCTTCCTGCTTGAGAAAAAGAAAATAAAGAGCGTGTGAACGCTAGATCACATCTACATTACTCCTGGATGCATTGGCTGAGGATTTGGGGTGAAAGGGAGGGTATTTTTTTCTAACCAGCATATATAGATTTTCTTTCTGATTGAATACCAAAGCCCCCAAAACTTCTAGCCCTTGGGGGAAAGTCCTGTCTTCCTGTGCACTGGACCTGGTGCCTCGATCTAATTTCTTCTTTTCTTCTAATGAGGGGAGCAGCCTTAGCTAGCAGGCGGCGGGGACAACGGAGCATGGCGAATGGATTTCAAGTGGAGTGTCAGGGCCACTAATTCTGTGTCAGCTAACCTTTCTCTGCAGCCTACAAGAAGGGATGCATGTCTGCTCATTACCATAATCCAGCACTGTCCCTCCGAGGCTTTAATTAAAAGCAGCAAGCAGAGGTAATTATTTTTTTCTCGACATGCTTATTTATGGATGAGGATGAATCCCAGTTACCTTGTTATACAAGGGGGTGGATTGAGTCGCTTGTGGCCCATGAAGCGAGCAGGTATAGGGCAGGTCTGATGTGTCCCCTGTCTGAAATACAGTGTGTCATGATTGGTGAGTGTTCACATCCCTGGATACCACCCTGTTTGGGCAAGAGGGGGCAGCCCTGCTTGAATGGTCCTTAGTGGTCCTTCCAGCTGTTTAATCCGCAGCAATTTAGAAAGCAATGCCCCAGTGGAGGGCTCTCTATTAAGCTGTCATACAGGGATGGTTTCCTTCCTCAGCCGTTGGCCACCCCCTACAAAACTTAGCACTTAAAGGAAGCAGTCGTCTAAGATATTTAAACTAGCTTTTAGCTGGCCATGCCATTTTTCTAAGTGATCTAATGAATCTTCTAAGTTGATTTTTCCCTAGTAATTTCGCCATTGTGATCTCTCTGTATTTATGTAATCTAAGTGACGGGGGAAGCTTATTCTTTTCTTTTACAGCTAGCGGCTCATTAAAGAACAATATTGCCGATGTGTATTTTTTATATCAACATCTACTAACCAATTAGTCTTACAAAAGTGATTAAAAGGTAATGCCTGAAACTTTGGCCAGCCTCCTTTCTACTCACTCTTCCGTATGATCCAAATGGCAAGAATATTTTCCAGACAGCAGGGATAAGGAAATAGCCACAAAACGGAAAGTTTTGATGTTACACTCTGTCCTGGATGAGTTCGATTCTTTCTTTCTCTTTTGGTTTCCAATTGCAGACCAAATACCTTACAGAATACAGGTTCTCTTGCCTCCTTTTCGGCAGAATCCCATTCTCTCCCCAGCTGCCTGCATTCCAACATTTCGTACCTCGATTTCTGCCCCGCTTTTGCCAGTGTCTTACACGGAAGCATTTCATTGTGACAGGAGATCGCCCACTACTTCGGCAACAGCAGGGACGCAGTCATTAAAATGCAGTCCTATCTAACAATACAGCGAAAAGGTCCCGCGCCAGGGCTAATAGCGGTCGGTGATGCCAAGGTGGCCGCCAGGACGCAAAGCAGCCACAATAAGCGATAGACAGAGCCCAGCTAGCCTTTCACAGTGCGACGCCCATCTCTAGGCCCCGGGTTCTCTTCCTTCGCAGATACCCCTGGGAAACCTAGAGACCGGTGGACTTGCTGAAAACCCTGTAGCTGCCCTCGCTGCTTCCTGATACTCTCCCTCTACTCGGGGCTGGCATTGTCTTGCGGCCGCGAGCTCCCCAGTCCCTGGCTTCTCTGGTAAAGTGCTCCCACCCGCTCCTCCCTTTGTATAATCTTATTGCCCGTGCAGATAACATTCAGCAATCGTTTCCCTTCTATCTTCTAGATAACGAGGAGAAAGGAGGCAAATTTTGCCTCACTCTTTCCACTCAACCTGCTCTTTTCCCATCCCCCTCCCACGTCAATGCAAATAGACTTACCAGAAATAAGGTCAGGACCGAGTCGCCCAAATAAGGCCACCTGGAACCGAGAGGGTGCAACCCAGTGTTCCTTCCTGCCTATTACATTAGTGTATCTCCATGTCAAGAGGTGTCGGTGTCAGTCTTGTAGGTTCTGTCCAAAGAGAGAAGAGAGATGCAGATAGAAAGATGAGAGGAGAGAGAGAGAGAGAGAGAGAGAGAGAGAGAAGAGGCGAGTTGTACAGATGGACCCGATGCAATGACTGACTGGCACGCAGACACACACTTTTTGTTTGCTGCACATAATCTGCCCAATGACGCGTGACAGCCCACGTCCCCTCCCTTTAACTCTTTCTGGTCTGGGAGCTCCCTCCGTTGCTGCAAGCCTAGCTTCTCCAGCCTGCCAGCGCCAGGCAATTCCTGAGCTCCTTCCCCAAGGGGCACAGACTCCCCAAGAGCAGCCTGGGTTGCCTTCTCCAGTGGCTGGGGCATTCTGAAACTCCTAGGGTGGCAAAGTAAGTTTCAGGCTCTGGAAGGAAGGTACCAGAAGGAGCAGAGTGCTTCTTTTCCGTTTTGCTGGGAGGATCTAGGACAAGGAACTGGCTATATTGCCAGTACCTGGACTACTCACATAAGTCCCCAGAGTTTAAGTGTTGTGCACTCCTCCCTCAAAAAATAAGGGTGTGTGAGAGAATTTACCCCCCCCCCCCCCCCCGGGCTTCTCTGGCTATTGAGTTGCAGTTAACCTGTGAAGCTAGTGGTCTAGGAGATGACAACCGGTCTCTTAAAAAGCTTTCTCCCTACCTAGCAGGAAGACTTGTGTAAATTCAGGGGACCAGGGGGTGCACTTTGTGGGAACTTCACTTAGTCCTCTCCGGGCCCAAGGGATGGGGTACAAAGATAAATCCGGAATGCTGCCACACCTCCTAAAGGGATTTGGGTAGTCTTCAGGTCCCAGGACAAGGGTCCCTGAGTGATATGAGCTGCGAGAGCGTTGCTGGGAAGAGCCTGAGTCGTTGGACTCAGGCGTTAAAGCTTTTCACCCTCTGTGTGGTGTTCTGTGTGGTCCCCAAGGGGTTCCATAATGGGAACTGCGGGATTCTAAGACCTCGGGGTAAAAGAGGACGGTTCAAAGTAAAATAAAAATTATTGCTGAGACGGTCTCTCAAGAGCTTTTCTCATCCAGCCACCTATGGAAGAGTGGATGGAGTCGCAGGAGTGAGGCTGTCTCGGGGGCCTCGTTTGTGCTCTAAGCCACTTAGAGGCGCTGGCTTGTCCTTTAGAGCAGCAGCTGATGCTAATGACTTGAGGTCTTTGACAGCCCCGAGAGTTTACCCATTCTGCAGGGGCCACAACACAATGACGCTGGGGGCTCTTGGGCTGTTTTTCTCTGGTAGTCTTTCTGTTCCAAGGGAAGAAAGGCCTTCGAGTGGCACAGGCGATCCCTCAATTCCCACACCGCACTCTCACCACGGCATTCAGTTGGGCAATAGGTCAGGCTTAGTATAAATTCAATTGCATAGTGTTCTCGCTAAAGGGCAAGAGGCAAGACCAGGATTTAAGGCGACAGTCCCTGTCCCTGCCTCTCAGTGTGAATGTGTGAAGGGTTGGCAAAGAGCAGCTGAGAGTATGATCCTCATGCAGTTCCGAGACCTCTCTCTGGAACCGTGGAGGCCAACAAGACACCAGTGTCTTTCCTTGCGGGTACCTGCGGCAAGGGAGGAATGGATATTGGAGGAATGTAAGGAATTTCCTAGAAGTTCACTTGTCTGGAATCCTCTCTCCTCACCTTCCCTAGAGAGTTGCCAGTCCTGCTAAGACAGAACTCCTGACTAGAATTAAGCTGGGGCTACAGGGGGGAAAAAAAGACACCATGATCACAGACCAGGAAAAAGGTCAACATTCTCACTTGACTTCCAGGTGGACTACTGACATTTTAAAGAAAGTTCTTGAACAGCAGCTCTTCTTCCACCTAAAGTGTCTTTTCTACTCTGTAAGTAGGTTCAGTTTAAAATATCCAGGTGAAACAGTTCAGTTAAATGGCAGTCTTCAGATATATCCATGTAAGAGGCTGCAGCTGTATTCAGCCACCACTTTTCTTATGACTCCATTGGTTTCCCCTCATTCTGAACCCTCGGCACTCTCTTCTCCTCTTCCTCCCCCTCCTCCTCTTCTACTTCTTTCCCACCTCATCTCCTCCTCACTCTTCTCCTTGTCCCCTTTCTCTCTCATACACACACAGCGTCCTCATATTGATATTTAAGAGAATTCAAAATGTGAAAAGAGCTGTCTCCAATCTGGAAAACAAGCCCCTGGGTAAAAGAATATAGACAAAATATTTATAAGTGAAGATATTTGAGAGAAGAAAAGACATGGAAGACCAGAAAGGCCAAGAGGTAAGCAATACAAAGGCATGTTAGAAATCAGTCCTAGGGCTGGAGAGATGAGACTAGGCTCACAACCAAAGCCATAAGAAACTCAGTTCTCGGAGACCTGTGGTAGTGTAGAACCCAAGGCTTGATTCAGGTAACACAGTTATCAGTGGGAGGCCTGCTGGGGAACTTAGTTCCATTGATGAGTTGAACAGTACAGCGCTTTGTGTCTGCTTTGATTATCATTTAGAAAAGACAAAGTTTGCTTGTCCCAGAAAACATCTTCTGCCCATGCACTTCAACAATCTGTGTACATCCTGTAAAAACCCCAAACACTCATTCCACTCCAGGAGGTAGGTTTCTAGAAAACCAGCTCTAAATGGAGGCTGTGTTTCTTGTATCTTACTTTCTTTCCCCTCTAGTGTCATGTCTCCTTTCTCTCTGTGTACATCTCTGCTCAAGTACTGAATTCTTGGTTCTACCTGGTGAGAAATAAAGAATGACTCTGGTATTTAAGGTGGGAGTCGATGAGCTTGACTTTCAAATCTAAAGCTAGAGGGAACCTAGAATTCAGTCCATCAGGGAAGAGGAAGGCCCACCTTCCTCAAGTTCTCTACCACTTCCAGTCCAGAGGAAAGATTTTTTTTTTTTTAAGAATCTGACCAACAGATGTTTTATTTCACTTTTTTTTTCTCATCCTCTTTGTGAATTTCCTTCCTGCTTTTGGGTTAAAGTATCTACGTTTTAAAATCCCACAATTTTAAGGATGTGAGTTGCCCTTTGGTTTGAAGATCAAACGCATGACTGGCATATCCAAACAAGCAGCTATACTGAAATCCCAGCTTCAGAGGTCTCCAATATTGTAAGCAAGTGGTGTGCATTTTATTTGGTAATATAAATGGTCAAAATGACAATCGATCATTAATAGACTCCACAAATGATTGTATATTCTAGCAGTGTGTGGGCTAAGGAAGCACACACACTACTTTGAAATCACTTACTGGATTTCAGCAATGCTAAATGAAGAGATGAGACATTTATCTGGCCTCAGACAGCGCTATAAAAATACACCGCAACTCAATGGTTTTATGCAATGACATAGAACACTGGGTTTATGAATGTACTTGGAGCTCTTTCCTTGGGGTTTATTTCCAACTAAATATGGAGAAGTGCCACCATAATGAGTACGGGCACTTCTCTGCTCTGCTATGGCGAGGTTCTCTGCAGCTGTGGGGAAAAAACACCCATGTAGACTATGGCAGAGAAGGTGAGAGACGCTGACAGATGAGTATTGAAGTGGCCCTTTTTATGACCTAAAGGAGAGAGTAAGGAAAGAGCCAGAAGTGAAATTTGGTTCTCAGTGAATTTATCCCTCAGGTGTCAGAAGCAGGGCCTCACATATGTAAAAGGTCCATCATAGGAGACAAAAAAAAAAAAAAAAAAAAAAAAAAAAAAAAAAAAAAAAAAGATATCTCCAAGAAATCACTGAAGGATTGGCCCCGGGTGGCAAGAACCCAGTGTTTTTCTGCCTGTCTAGATCTTAGTTTCTATCTCTGATTCTATTGCCAAAGCAATTCACCAGCACAGTCTTGGTGATCAAAAGACTTATGCAATTGATAGTGAACAGAAAATTATTCTTAAAGATGAAGGGAGCATTATTCTCAGAGATGAAAGGATGTCCACAAAGCAGAGGGTGGCAGCTCTTCCTATTCTAGTTAAGTTCCCCCAGGGATGTCTGCAAAAGGGGTTGTCAGAGTTGGGGGTGGGGAAATTTCCAGGTACAGCAGGATACTATCTCACCTCATCACTCAGAATAAGGAGTTTTCTAAGGGAAAAAATATGACTGATGATTTGCACTTAGAAGCAAAAACACTGCTGCTGGTTTGGGAGAAACACCTGCCAGATACCCAAACTATTGATGGGGGTTTCAATTCATTTTCTTTTCCTTTTCTGGGGGGGGAGGTAGTGGGGTAGGGGTGAGGTGAGACATGGTTTCCTTGTTTAACCCTGGCTATCCTGGAACTCACTCCTAGACTAGGCTGGCCCCCAAAACAGAGATCTGTCTGCCTCTGCCTCCTGAGTGATGGAATTAGAGGCTTGAGCCACCACACTAGGCTGCCAATTTCTTTCATTCTTAGAATGATACTTGGTGACTTAAAAGAGAGAGGGAGAGATTAATCTGATTATTTGTTTTATATCTTGCTGAGAATAAAGGTTCACCAAAATCAAGAGCACAAATCTGTGTTTTACAAGCATATGTGGTAAGCTCATTTTGGGTCTATGGCTCTCTTGGGATATTACTGTCTTAATAACCACTGGATGGTTATTAAAAAAAAAGTGCTTTCTGGTCTGGTCCTGGGAAATTATCCATCTTATGGGATGGATAATTCTATACCCTGTCAGGAAGAAGTTAATATTCCTGATTCTTCACTCACTCTGACTCTTCAGAGGGGAAAAAAGGAAAGAAAGAAAAAGAAAGGCTTTCCGTCCTTCCGTTCTTTCTTCCCTCAACTGTCTTTAGTGCAGTTGTAAGTGTAGACACTACCACCATTGGTGCCATTATGATTGCAAGCTACCTTTCCAAAGTTTAAATCCTCCTCCGAGGGATTCTGAGTCCCAGCTACACTTGTCTTGGGGTTGACCTGAGAGCTAGTTAGTCTTCAACAGCACGTGTCATTCATGCCTTGCTCTGCCATCCTTTCCTGGGCATGAGTGGCAGCCTACTGGCTCAATGGCTTCTGAATATAAGTTCTAGAAGACAATATATTTAATCTAAAAATGACTACTTTACACTCACCTGAATGGGGAGAATATGTGAACCAAGTCAAGTATATTGACCTTAGATGTACCCTAGATGAATATCTGGAGATCTATCAAGGGACAGCTAGTTTTCTATCACCTCTGTAGATTCTTGGATGCTTCCCAGACTCTGACAGCGCTGACCCCCAAGGGCTCTATACAAGGTGAGCAGGACAGGAGAACAGCAGGTTCCAGTGAGCTGCTCAGCCCTTCTCTCCAAGGCCAGGCGGGGTAGGATTGCGGAATGTCTAACTGTCAAGAGGGAGATTCTTGATGAGGCTGGCCTAAATCTGGAGAATGTCACCAAGCTGAGAGGCTCTACAACAAACTTCTTCACACAGCCAGGAGAAAGACCATCCACCCCATACCTCAGTTCAAACTGTAACTCTAAACCTCAGGCAGATTCATCCCCTGGTGTCTGACCCCAGCTGGCCTTCCCAGCCGATCAACACTTACACTGCAAGGAACTGTGTTACAGGGAGTGAGCAAGAAAAACATTTCTTCTCTTGGGGGAAGGAGTCTAGCCAGAGTGTACACATAATCAGGCCTTCTTAGCTGGGAATTTGCTAATGATGATATAGTTGTTGAGACCTTTGGGGGTGGGAAATGATATCAACAATAACAATAGTGAGAAAAACACATTGTTTTGCAAGAGTCCTAGAAGTCCTCTGGAAACCTAAATCACTCCCCTGCTTTTAGCCCTTTGAACTGCTGGACACACCATCTCCCATCATCTCAACGCCAATGGCCAACAGGTGTGACATACATTAGTTTAACATCAGTAGAGGATGTTTTCTCAAATGCTATGTGGAAAACCTATAACTTTCAAGAGCTTGTTAAACAGTACTTAAAATCACCAGCAAATATGGTTTTTGAAGATGAGAAGTTTATCAGAAGCTACAGTAGCATTGTAGGTGTCACAGACGACAGTGACTGTATTCTGTGAGATAGAGGAAACCCTGGGCAGTAGGGACTGACATGGATGCTTGTTTGTGCTTTTGAATGATTAGATGAGAAGCTACTTCTCAAACTGGTATGCTAGTCACCAGTAACAGGATAACCAATATATTAATGAGCCTCCGTAAGATTCTAACAAGAACTCAGTTGTTGTTGTTGTTGAGACAGAGTTTCTCTCTACCTTTGGAGCCTGTCCTGGAACTCATTCTGTAAACCAGGCTGGCTTTGGACTGACAGAGATCTGCCTGCCTCTGCCTCCCAAGTGTTGGGACTAAAGCCATGTGCCACCACCGCCAGCAAGAATTCATCTTTTTTTTTTAAATATTTATTATGTATACAATATTCTGTCTCTGTGTATCCCTGAAGGCCAGAAGAGGGCACCAGACCCCATTACAGATGGTTGTAAGCCACCATGTGGTTGCTGGGAATTGAACTCAGGACCTTTGGAAGAGCAGGCAATGCTCTTAACCTCTGAGCCATCTCTCCAGCCCAAGAATTCATCTTTTTAGAAAATGATTTACATTTAAAATTGCCAAATGACTCTTTTGAAATATTTCTAAGTAAACATAACAGACTCTGGTGACTGTAGTATTGTGATTTCCTAGGCCTCAAATTCAATGTAGGCCAAAACAACCATACACTTCATGGTTCTTCCTCTGTCTCCCTCTGGATGACTGTAGTATTTTTAGAGTAAAATTGAAATTCAAATATCTAGAGCTACAGATAGGGCAATCTCCAACTGGTGGCCAAATGCACCCCAAGCTGTGCCCGTATCCTTCATCTTATCCTCCACTCCTCTGAGTTTTGGCTTCTCTTACTTCAGATTGTTGTGTCTGCTGCTGAAGTGCACTCGTCTCTTGCCTTTAGAGCCTGTTCTAAAGCAGCTTCACCCTGTCCCCAAGACCTTCCCCTCCCAAGGAACTTAACTAAAGGCACACAGAAATGTAAATGTGTAGGGACCTATGCATACAGCCCCTGGAAGCCTGCAGCAAGGGAGGCCAAACAATCTCAGTATTGGCGTTCTTTCCACTTCAGGCTCTCTTTGTGTCCACGATGTTTGAAGGGTCATCTTCCATTCCAGTAACGTTTGCTAACCCTTTCTCCATATGCCTGTGTATTTACGACAGGGCATGAAGGTTGTCGAAATCTGCAATTAAAAATATGACTTTCTCTTACTTTCCTTGGTTGTGTGTCTGTAATGTACTCATTGCTCCTAGTTGCATGTCTTCATGAGACACTGTTTCGAGAACACAGTTCAGGGAAAGTCATAGGATAAAACCATTGGCCCCAGAGAGAACCAAAGTAATAGAGTTATGAAAGATATATTTTCGCAATATAATTTTACTGTGAAGAGTCTGTGGATAAGCAGCTGACTCTCAGCATTGTGCATGCGTTCTCGGTTTGTCTGAGGTCCTAGCATATTGTTTGCATACAAGTAGGGCTCCTCTGAACTTGTGGAGAAAGCCAATGCATTGTGACTGCAGCAGACTACATTTCCTCCCTACACTCACTAGGTGCTATATCCCAAGACCCCTTAAAATGGAATCTGAACTCAGAGCTTGGGAAGCAAGGCAAAGTATGGGCTCTGCTGCTAGATCTGAGGAAATTCTGATATCTGGATTCTCAGGTGCCCACATCTTAGCAGTAGTGACAGAGTTCAAAGTCTTCCAGAGAAAGCCAAACCACAGGCCTCAAGGAGGGAGCACCCAACAGTATTTCCCAGGCCTGAAGTTAGCTGGGGCTCTAGAATATTCGCTTAAATTCACCACAGTGCAGAGCTGTTGACCAAAGATGTCACCTGGCGTGGAGGAGACCGTCTTTAGAGAGGCATGGGGAACCTTGAACTTGGAGCAGGGACAGGCCAACCAGTATGCTTGGGGGCTCTCCTTAAGCTGAGGCCCAGAGAAATTCTAAGGGCCTGTCATATTTCCAGGACTGCCTAACCTCCCAAAACCTCCTCTCAATTCATGGCAAAGCTAGGCGCTAGGCGACTGTTGTTGAGGGGGGGTCTCCAGGGTGAAGCCTGCTCTGACAGTAATACTCCTTCACCTCTTCCCCAGCCTCATTCTCCACCTGCTATGGTGGAGAATGCATGACCTAGCCTTGGCAGGTCGCCCAGTTTTGGAGAGTGCTTGCCGGTGTTAGCACTCTCACTAGCTGGCTGCCAGTGACCTAGCTCAGCCTCCTATTTCCTGCAATTGAACTAGCTGGCAAGAGCTGCCTTGGGATTGCAGAGTTCTCGGTGAGGGAACCAGGGCGAGCTAGCTTTGGAAAGCCAGTTGCTGGGCAGATGGTAAGGGATTACTTCCAAGAGCCAGGGTTAGTTTCCTTTCAGTCTTTGACATCCTGGGGAGGTCTCAACGCCTTCATTAATGAACATCCTCCTTAGTTAGAAGCCTAGAGCATGGACCAGACCGAGAAGAAGCAGCATCTAAGGCACCAGCAGGTGCATTGCCCCACCTGAGGAGTCACACTGGGTTCAGTTCCTTGCTCTGGGAGCATCCGGACATGTGCTTCAGCCTCATCAAGGAACTCAAGGCAATGCAGGAACCATTCCACAGAGTTACTGTGAGGATCAAGTTTCTACTTAGCAAGAGCACAGAAATGCCTGGTATAGGGCAAATATCCAATGTCAGTGATGCCTGTGGTTACTGAGGCTGCCTCATGTCCTCATTGGGAATGCAGTAAAGTACACCCTTCACCTGTTTTCCAGGATGCTAAATGAAGGCTGAGGACTTCTGGATAGAGGCACGAGAAGATACAGCAAAATCCTACTATCTGCCTCTCCACCCAACCTTTTTCCAGGAATTTGCAGGAGACCAAGCTAGAAGGATAGAAGGAATAGACAGGGTCCCTCACTCATTCCCATTGAGAAACTTTGCTTCTGGCCTGGGAGATATCACTGGTCAGGGTGCCACATTAGATACAAGAGAAATCAGGGTAGCCTAGTCAGAGGTAAGACTACTCAGTTAGTGGATGGAAAACATGAGTGTGTTGCTGGGTAATTCAAGTGCTATCCTACCGTCAAAACCCAGGCCTGCAATGGTTGCGGGGTCACAAGTTCGCTAGCCCTGGCTGGAAAGAGGTGTCATGGTCCTCAGGTCCCCTGTGGGAAAAACCAAGCAGCTGGGTCTAGAGCAGCATCTACAGGGCCTGCTGCATCCACAGCTCCTTGGAGCACAGAGCACAGCATTTTCCGAGGGATGGTCCTCAAGCCACACCCTAAACACTATCTGGGATCTGGACCACTGGGCTATGCTCTCACTCCAACTTGTTTCTCCTCCCTCACCCCTCCCCAGCCCTAATACCTACATACTAGCCTAGCAATCACTTCGTGTTACTGTGCACATCCTCTGCAGCCAGGATTACATATGTTTGTCCCAAGCTTATAATCTTCAGCTATCTGAAATCTCCAGCCCAGTCCCTGGACCCAGAGACATTTGCTTCTCCTCCAAAAGGATAACAGACAGTAGTTAAGAGCTGTCTATTTGAGATGCTGAACACGTATATTTGAAAACTGTGTCTTGAGTTAGCAAGTTATGTGTCTGAGTGAATCACTTAACCTCTCTGAACTTCCAAGAGCAGGCTAGTAGTGTTTAGATCACAGCTCTGACTCTCTGCCAGTTTCTCTGCATTGCTGCTTCCTGTGAAGCAAGGGTAAACCTATGATGATAAAAAAAATAGTCACTATGTCAGCATAAGAATTAAGTGTGGCAGAACATTTGGCCTGGTACATAGGAAAAGGCCAGAGGTTAGTTGTCTGAAGCATCTGCATGCCACCTTGTGAGATGCTCAGGGAATATAACTTTTGAGTCTTAGCTCCATTATCTATTGTCACATGCTTTCTCCTTTCTAGAGAGAAATAAGATGCCAAGGTGCATGTTGGCATGTGGGTGCCAGTGTTCCTAAGAGAGGTAGGAGGAAGTTAGTGGCAGAAAACTGTGTGACATTTATGGAAGCTTTCTTAATTTTTTTCAGTTTCAAGGATCAGGATAAAATATGAAAAGTATAACAAAGGGGTATGGAACATGGAGGAGGAGGATATATATATATATATATATACACACATATATACATTTTATATATTTAAATGGACAATATATACTTAATATGCATTTATATATACATATATATTTAATGAAAAAATGGCATTTTAAAGATCAGAAAAGCAATGAATATGCCTGAAGAAGAGAGAGCCAACAACTGAGATTAGTTGGCTTCTCCTGGTGCCAGGCTTCCATGAGCTAGCTATGCATGTTATCTCTCTGTGCCCTTGGGAGGCACAGGGTGACACTGTACCTTAGGAACACAATGACCTTAGGGTAACGTTGTTGTAGAACAGGTTCTAAAGGCAGGGGGAGGGGCACATACTCTGGTAGCAGCTGCAGAACTCATCTGACTTAAGAGAAGCAAAACTCAGGAGAGGAAGGGAGAAGGCGAATGATAAGGGTGTGTGTGGAGATGGATTTGCCCTCTGGTAGAAGGCTGCCTTGTGTGGATCCCTTAAGAACTGAATTTAAATTCCAGTCTGAAAACGTTGCCTTCACAGAAGTGCCCAACTATCTTCCAGTTCAGACTCCTTCAGAGTGGGAAGCATGCCCGGGTCTCCCCAGATTTGTCAGTTTCTCTGTTCTTCAAGATTAATGCCCTTCTCTGGCTTTGGCTATGGAAGCACCCTTTTCTCTGCTTCCCTGATTAGCAGGATAACAACAATGAGGCCCCACTCAGCAAGACTTACAGAAAAACACAGCCTCTAACAGCCTTTGAGACCTTGTCCTTCTGCTCCTCACCCCGTGGCCAGACAATGTTGAAGCAGCACCAGCGAGGTGTATTTCATAAACGGCTGGCTCTCAGTGCATGCTCCATGCAGACCCTGACTAAAAAATGCTGTTAGCGGAGAGGCGAATCAAATCAAATCAAACCAATTCCTTAGTGTTTGACCCCAGGGGCAAAGGAGACACTGGTGAGAAGGAACCACAACTTGGAAAAAGATTTATTTTTCCTGGCCATAAATCTCACCCCCTTGTTCCTCTGCCCAACCAAGCATGATAAAGTCCTTTTCCATAAAGTATTCAGCATTAGAGCCACAAAGCTCCCCCAATCAGCCGCCATCTGCTTCTACCATAACTGCTGCTGCTACCGAAGCAGGGAAAGCAGCCGGAGAGAAAGGGGAGCGCTGCTAGTCTCCGGGACAAATGAGCCTCAATAGCTCTGGTTTGCCTTGTGTATCTGTATCTATAGAGACAGGAGAAGAAAGGCCGCATTATATTGATAAAACAATTGTAAAACAAAACATGGAAGAGGCATCTAAAGGGCAATATCGCATGCATCAGGGGTCCCCAGATAAAAGGGGAGCTAACAGATTTATAGAAACCTTTAATTGGTTTTCAATTGAAAGCTAAAGAGGGCTGGGGTGAAGCCGTGAAGAGCCGCAAAGTGCTCTCTCGTTCAGCCGTCTGGAGGCGTGAGCGACTTCACGAAGGAGAAAAGGGATGCAATGGATCTTGCCTCTTGAGCCTGGGAGCTTGGGGACTGATTTTTTTGTCAGTCTCTCTCCGCTCGCGCCCCCCCCCCCCCTCCAACCAATAAGGGGAGAGAAGGAAAGAGTGCAAAAGCCAAATAGAACTTCCCAGTTCCTTGTTAGAGAAATGTGCTCAACAAGGAAGACTAAATTGGGGCTCTAGTTGGTGTGGCCAGGCCTCAGAAAGAAAGAGCAAGCCCTGCCCTCACTCGCATCTCTCCAAAGCGCAGACTCAAGCTGCAGAAGGGGTCTTTCAGTACTCAGGACAGAGAGTGGTCCTAGCCGGTGCTTTCCGTGCAGAGCGAGTGTATTTCGCTCCCTGGCGCCTCCCCCCCACCCCATCCTGTAGCGCCCACCCACACAGCTACTCCGGACTTCGGTCCGTCTGTTCCTAAAGCTAATTTATTGGTCCAACCCTCCATTATCATTTTCAGCTTCCTAATTAATCAAAGATAAAAGGCAATGGCGCAGATTACGATTATGAGGGACCTGAAAGACGGTTTTGAATAAAATGGGAGAAGTGAAATATGATTAATTGAACGACAAGATAGTGAAATCTCAAGTGCGAGCAACAAGCCCCAGAGGAGTAAACTCTGATTCTTGCAAGCTGACCCAAACAGGAGGACAGTGCCAGCATGAGGTCACATGGGTTCGAAGCTTCGTAGGGAAAAAAGCTGGGTTTCCGACTTCCACTTCTAACCTGTCCCAGCCAACTGCTTCCCAACCCCCGCCGCAGGACCGCAGCTCCTGTCCAATTTCTGGACTCTTGCCTAGGGTTAACTCCATAGTAATTTAACGTGCACCCCAATTTCCCATTTGTCTCCCCTCACGGCTTCTTTTCTGCCCTCTCATATTTCTTTATGTTGGCTAAGGCTTCGTGGAATTTCAGGAAAGCCCGTCCGGGAGGTCGGAGACAGCGCACGAACTCCTGTAAGGGATCAACAGAGCCCTTGTCCGATGTTGCTTTTCAAAATTACGTGCAGGATTAAAAGGCAGACACCGCGTGGGCTAACAGTTTGCACTCGCTGGTCGTTGTGATTAATGTTTCCGAGGGGATTATTCTGAGAGCTTATGGAACCTGCTCTCAGGCACTGTTGCACGGGGACACTTAGGGATTAGAGGAGACCACAGTTGGGCGTGCAGGGTCGAGGCATCGCAGCCCTTAGTGTCTTTTCTCCATTCCTACCCTCAGCCCCAGCTTTAGTAGAAACGGAGAGGACTGGTCTGGGAGGTCAACTTTAGGTCTTTGGGGTGTCTTGGTAAAGGGAGGACTGTGTGGGACGTCCAGAATGCATTGGAAGGAAGGAACTCAGTATGAGGAGACAGTCCCCCAAGAACCCGGAGGCCCACATTCTGCAGATGCGCTGCTCCCCACCGTAACACTCAATCCCAAATCAAACACCCCATTTTTCCCATCATCATCAGAGGACAACTCCAGCTCCTCATGGTTGTCATACTTCCGGTTGATTGAAGGCACCCCACAGAGCAAGAAGTCGGGGCAGGAAACCCATCGCTATCCCTCCACATCATCTTCCAGGGGCAGACAAAACCTTCCTGAGCCAGTGTAGGGACTCTGGGGGAAATTACCGAAATGCAAGGGCCAGAGTAGAAAGAGAAACAGGAAGGTGGGGATTGGGGAGGAAGGGAAGCAAAGAGGGGAGGAGTTGGGGAGGCAAGGGGAGGGGAAGAATTGGGTAGGTGAGGAGAGGAGGGGAGGGAAGGGGAGAAGAGAAAAAAACGGAAAGCGTGGAGGGCAGTGAGAAGAAAACTGGGAAAGTGGCTTATCTCGCCTGGTGGTGGGCATTACCACTCTCGGACGAAAGGGGGAGTCCTTCCGGCCGAAGCAGCTTTTGGCTGCACCGGGTCGGGGGGCCTAGACACTGTCCGACTATGGAACAGGTTCTGGGTGCTGGGCGCCCTCTCCTGGCGGCTGCGCAGCGGCTCCCGCTGTCCCGTGGGTGGTCCAGCCCCAGCCCCGCCCTCGAAGGGTTGGGGAAGGAAGGTCAAGGGGGAGTGCGGGCGTAGTCCAGCTTCTTACCTGCGGAAAGCGGGGCGCTCAGTCCAGGCCAGCCGACTTCTGAAGTCCCGCGCTCGGTCTCCGGCGGTCCCGCCCCAATCCCAGCGTAGCCTCTCGGATCAGTGCTGGGCTCTTCAGCAGCAGCTGGGAGGGAGCGACTGCCGGCTGCTGCCGGGCGGCGTCTGGGGCCCCGCAAGTCGAGCGCAAGGAGCGGCCATCTGGAGCCTGGCGGCGGGCGGGGCGTGGGTGCTAGAGACCTGCTCTGCCTGCAGGACCCGAGGCCAAGGGCAGCGGCCTGCGGGTGGGAGCAGTCCCTGGTGGCAGCGGCGTCTTCCTTGTGGTCTCAGAGCTGACGGCGATCGTGGGAGGGCGTGTGTGAGGAAGGTGAGGAAGGCACGGCTCCTGGGAGGATCCGAGGTCTGCCCTCCTCAGGTAGCCCAGATTCGGGGCATCCCCTGATGTAGATGTGGCGGAAGCTTAAAGGATAGTCTAGCATCCCCCTGAGCTCCGCGGTTCTTCTAAGGTGGAGACCGTCACCTCCAGTCTCGCTCAGAACTGCGGTTAGTCTAGTCTTTAATTTCCCTTGCCTCCCACATAGTTCATCCTACCCGAGGAAACACCCCTCCTCTCCCCAAAGACGGGTTTTTTTGGACACGTCCACACTTTATCCCTAACTTGAGACAGACACTGGGAAAGGCATCTTCCTTGAGGAAACCGGTCTTTAGTTTCCTAAAGGTGGTGGCAGCGAGGAGAATCAGGGTTCCCCCGAAGCGTGGGAAGAACGGTGCACGTTTAACCTGGGGGTGGGTTGGAACTGTGGCGTCTCCCCTCCCCTCCTTTCATTTCAGATCTTATGGGTGCTTATTTAGTTTTTTTCTATACACTTCTAAGAGGTTTCTCTAGTGATGCCAGCTGAGAGCAAACTCGAGAAAGTAGAAAATAGGCGGGGCGTGCCGGACGACAGGGGACACATTTCGCGAACTCAAGTTTCTCCAGTTAAAGAGCTGTCTCTTAGACATCCTCAGCTTTATAGTCTTTAGGGTAACATAATGGAAGCTGATAGGGCTTATGGATAGTGAAGGACCGTCTGACTACAAAAATAAAATAAAGGGAAGACAGACCCACTGCTACCCCAAGGCATTAAAAGACACCCCCACCCCCAGCTGTCTCGTGTCCGGCAGAATGGCATTATGTAAAAGACCTGGCATGTCACCCAGTGGCACATCTGGTAGGTGTAGATGGCATTCATTAGCACGGGGCTCCCACTCTGCGGCATGCCAAAGCTCTGACAGAGATGCCCGCTGCCAATCATTCATTCACTGCCAATCCCAAAGCGCGGCCGGGTGGGATGGCTCCCTTCCACACTGCCATCAGGACTGGAGGAAACAATGTGTTGAGACACGAAAAGATGAAAGCGGAGCTGAGGATGCTAGGCACCCAGCAGATGTATCCCGTGAGGAGATAACCAGGGAAAGAGTCGTTTAGCAAGAAAGCATATGCAGAATCGCAGGAGGGAGGCTTGGGCAGGGGTGTGCCTCACGCCTGCGGCTGAGTGGGGGGAAAGGCAGAGGAACTCCTTAGAAAATCTGGAGGTTGAGGTTGATTGTCTGAAAACACAGACACCCACATTCCAACTTCAACTGTAAGGTTTGCTTGATTGCGGCTTGTGTCTTGTACCTTTGTCTGTCTAGAACCCGGACTGGGTCTGAAAAGATCAACTTCTGTCTTGGTGGTGGCCTTTTGAATTTGCTTCCCTCAGCCCAGGGCTTTGTAAGGCGGCAGAGGGATGTTGTGCTCATTCTACCGCAGAGCTGCAAAGGCCTTGCTAACTTCAATCCCCAGACTTTCTCATCAGTCAGGCCTGAGTAGAACAAGGAAACCATCTGAGAGGAAAAGGAAAATTAAACACAACCCTGGGAAAGGTTGTTGTAGTCTTAGGTGTTCGCTAGATCATCAGCCCATTGTTTTCCTTTTGGCATGCACACTCTATAAACATCATTTTGTCAGTTTTATATTTAACAGTTAATAACAAAACCAGTAGATATTCTTAGAAGATTTAACTATTTATTTTATGTATATGAGTGCTCTATCTGCATGCACACCTTTATGCCAGAAGAGGGCATCAGATCCCACTATAGATGATTGTGAGCCACTATGTGTTTGCTGGGAATCAAATTCAGGACTTCTGGAAGAGCAGCCAGTGCTCTAAACCCCTGAACTATCTTTCTAATTCCACCAATGGATATTTTTAAAAGAGTTTGTGGCACTCAGTATAAAATTCAGTGAAACAGCTTTTTATTTTATTTTTATTATGCTGGCTCTTGTTATCAATATAACTAGTATACCTGTGAATTTTTATCTACAAAATTATGCTTTTAAAAATATACAGTTTAAAGCATTTTGAACATACTAATTGTGATAGTTTGAAAGAAAATGGTCCCCAAAGGGAGTGGCACTATTTGGAGGTGTGGCCTTGTTGAAGTAGCTGTGGTCTTGTTGGAGGAAGGGAGTCACTGTGGAAGCAGGTTTTGAGTTATCATGTATGCTCAAACCATGACCAGTAAGATAGTTCATTTCCTGTTGCCTGTAAAATGTACAACCATCAGCTTCTCCAGCACCATGTCTGATTGTACACCGCCATGCTCCCCATCATGATACTAATGGACTGAACCTCTGAACTGTAAGTGAGCCACCACAATTATGTCAGAGCACAGTTCAAGGATGCAGTCCCCCACCACAGGGAAGGTGAGAAGGTGGGAGCTTACAGCTTCAGGCCATATCAGAGAGTGATGGATGAATGCTTGTGTTTAGCTATTTTCTCCTTTTTGTCCAGCCCAGAACTGAAGCCAAGGGAATGGTGCTGCCCACTTTTCATGTGGGTCTTCTCACTTCAGTGAGCTGTTTGATCATAAATCCTCATAAAAATATCCAGAGACCAAATAATTTCCCACAAGTATGACTGGTGGATCGTCTCCAAAGTGATTTCAGATCTCTCAGGATCCCAGCTCTGGTCTTGCATGTTTTCATTGTAAGTGCTTCGCTGATTGTATCTTTCCAGCCTGAAGCGTTCAAGTTTTGCTTTTTATGGAATCCCCTCCCTCCCTGAATTCAAGCTTAATTTCTTTACAGTCATTTATGAGTCATTTGACTGAAGAGCTCTTATCAATTTGCAAGAAGACTTGGAAGGCCTTGCAAGCCAAGATCTGGAAGATTGGAAGGCACACCCTATTCCTTTCCTTTCTTTGGGTAACCACCTGGAGTGGGGGTTGGCTCTCATCATTTTCTGGCTTCCTGTGTTATGACCAGCCTCATTACGTTTGGTTAGTCATTTGCTGACTCTTAAAATCAGCCGGGTTTCAGCATGAGGATTACCTCATAGCACACAAATGGCTGAGCAAGAGACAAGTCTTCTGCAACTTCCTTCCAACCCCAGAGTGCAGCCACTTCCTCTTCCTGACTTTCCATTCCTAACCTCTTCTTCTGAACCCCTAAGTCACAGACAACAGACTGAAAGAACATAGTGGTGGAAAAATCTGTTCTCTTCACTGCAGACTAAGGTAGACATTACAGGTGGACGAGAGGCTGGAATGGGCACTTAGATCTTACCACAAACAAAACTACATTGTTGATTCTGCTCGATCTGAAAATATGAAGCACCAAGGTTTGCAGTGTTTCATAGAGGGAAACTATAGAAAAACTGACGACAATTAGAAGCACAATAAAGGTGGGCTCATTTCGTACCTTCTGTAGGTTACTGTGAATCATAAATTTAAGTGTGATGGATCAACTTCTGAAAATAAAGTGTGGAAGACGCCACCAAAATGAGTGATACCATTCCATATGTACGAGTGAGATACAAACAGAAGAGAGAGGACGAACACTTATATCAGCACTGACTCCAGAAAACACCCTATCCCAGTCCTAGGAGCATAATGAATTAGTCTGGGAGGGATTTATTTATTTATATTTATTTTTTTAAGTTTTAAGATTTTAATTTCTGAATACCTGCATATGTACGTCACTAGTATTTTCAGGCTACAGGACGCAATTAACTATAATTAACATCCAAAGTTAAGTTAGTTTTAACAAATTATCATAAGCAACACGCTTGTAATAAAATTTTCACATTTAAAATACAAATTTTGTAACCCAGAATACATAGGAAGGAAATGTCATTCTCAAGCATTCCACATTGTAAAACACACATTTACACACCACAGGTGGTAGAGAAGTCACAAACGTTTTCCTGCTACCTTAAATTTCGACATTCTTGATAAATTCAAAGCCCAAGAAATGGTCAAAACGAACCTATAAAATAAGTGCATGGCTGCAAGGTGATCTTCGAATGAGCTGTAGACTGAAGAGTACTGTAAGATACACACATAGATGAGCTTTAAAGTCAGGGCATTTTTTTTTTTCACTGAGATGACACAGATGAGAACCATCTGGGAGAAGTTTGTACATGATGGCTCTGCTGGGGGATAGGGACTGCCCAGAACTTAGTAGGGCCTACCAACTGGAAGAAGCCCTAAAGACTGGAAGAGGAACCGTCAGCATTACCATAAGCTCAGGCTCCCTGTGTAATAGAGTCAAAGCTGTGGGTCCTGGATAAGAGACACCAGAGATTTAACACTCTGCTCAAGAAGGATGGGGGATAAAGAATGGAGAAGCGGCTTCAGTAAAATGAGCCACTCACTACTTGCTGAGCACATTGTCTTAGTTAGGGTTTCTATTGCTATGGGGAGATACCATGACAATGGCAGCTTTCTTAAGGAGAACATGGGACTGGAGCTAACTCACTCACTGTTTCAGAGGTTCAGTTCATTATCATCAAGGGGGGAGCACGCCGACATGCTGGAGAACTGAAAGTCCTATATCTTGCAGGCAACAGGAAGTCAACTGAGACACGGGGTGATATCCTAAGCACAGGAGCCCTACAAGTTCCTACATTTTATCATCCATGTTGGGACTGCTCACAACTGCCTGTAACTCCAATTCAAGTGGATGAAACACCCTCACCAGATCGATTCAAGGCATCAGTACACATATCCCCAAGCAAATACCCCAACATACATATACATGGAATTAACAATAATCTTTAAAAAATTGTGTTTTTGTTTAATTGCATCAGCCTTTGTGTTTTTTTTTCTTTTTTTCTTTTTTTGGTTTTGCTTTGTAGAGGTTTAAGAGGCATTTGACTAAGGGTTTACTTGTCCTTATATAAATGTGTAGCACTGGAATGATTGGGAAGAGTTGTCCTGTAGGTGGTCCATGCACAGCTAATACTACAACTTTCCATTTTGATCTATTTACTTATTTATTTACTTACTATTTATGTGCTGCAACAAAACCCTGAATATTGAGCATGCCAAGCTAATGCTTTACTTGTGAGAGCCATGGCCAGCAGGGCTGTGTTCACTAAGAAACCAAAACTCTCCAACCCCAGCACTATCCACTTTACTTTTTATATGCTCTTCACATCTTATAGCTGACAGTTTTTATTCATTTTATAAATAAATGTCTTCTTAAACCATAAAAAATGTTTAAAAGGGAAATTATCCACAGTGAAAAACCCAGAAGATGTGTCTTAACTACTAATATTTACTGAGTATTCAGAAGTTAATATTCGTAATTCTTCAAAAACTCCTGAAAAATAGAAAACAAGGGAACAAATCCTGACTAATTTTATGAGGTCATTTTTACCCTGATTCTATAATCATACAAAGGCATAAGAAAAGGAAACTCTGGATTAATATTGTTTATTAACATAAGTGGGGAAATCTTCAAGAAAATATTTATGAATGACATTAATCATCTAAAAAGAAACAACATAGTATGAAAAGGCAATATATATTAGTAACACATGGAGTTTTACTCCAGAGATTCAGGTTTGGTTTAATTGAAATTCAATTAAATATCAACAGAATAAATATAAGTGATATGATCACTTTACATATGCATAAGAAGCTTTTGACAAAACTAACACATTTTTAAATGACTAAAACATCCACAGATTTGTGATAGAGGAAGACTTCCTCAATTAATAAATGATAACCACAAGGCCCATGCCACACTTAATGCCAAGAGGCTGGATGCCTTCCTCTTGAGATCAGGAGCAATGCAAGGATATCTGATTTTCCCCCATCTCTTCAGGCCTGGCTGAAAATCCTAGTCACAGCACTGAGGAAAGAAATAGAAAGAAAAGGCATTCACACCTAAAAATAAAGAAACTCAACAATATCTATTTGTAGAAGACATGATCCTTATACAGAAAAAAATCCAAGAAAGCCATTAAGTCATTATTAAAAGGAGTATGATAAAGAAATGACAGCATCATAATAAATATGTAAGACAATAATATTTTTCTATGTACTTTCTTTTCTTAAAATATTTATTTTTTTAAAAAGAAAACAAACTATCTTTTTGTTTTTACATACCAATCCCAGTATCCCTCCTCTCCTCCCAGTCCCTTCACTTACCCTCCCCCTTGTCCCACCCCACACTGAAGCCTCAGAGAGGATAAGGCACATTGCTTTGGGGAAGGTCCAAGGCCCTCCCTACCGTATCAAGGCTGAGTAAGGTATCCATCCAAAGAGAATAGGTTAAAAGCCAGTACAAGCAATAGGGAGAAATCCTGGTGCCACTGCCAGTGGCCCCACAGTCTGCCCCAGCCATATAGCTCTCACCCACATCCAGAGGGACTAGTTTGGACCTACGCTGTTTCCTTCCCTGCCCAGCTGGAGGTGGTGAGTTCCCATTAGCTCAGGTAAACTGTTTCAGTGGGTGTACTCATCATGTCTTGACATCTTTTTTCATATTCTAACTTCTCCCACTCTTCAGCTGGACTTTGGGAGCTCAGTCCAGTGCTCCGATGCAGGGCTCTGCCTCTGTTTCCATCAGTTGCTGGATGAAGGTTCTATGGTGATATTTAAGATAATCATCAGTCTGACTACAGGGCAAGGCCAGTTGGGGCACCCTCTCCTTTATTGCTTAGGGTCTTAGATGGGGTCATCCTTGTGGGTTCCTGGGAATTTCTCTAGTGCCAGGTTTCTTGCTAGCCCCAGAATAGCTCCCTCAAAGTATCTATTTCCTTGCTCTCTGTCCTTCCTCCATCTCGACTATCCCATTCCCTCAAGTTCTCCTCCTCCTCCTCTCCTCCCCTCCTCTTCCCCTTCTTCCCTCCCTACTTTCCCCACCTCCATGTTCCCAATTTTGTCAGGTGATCTTGTCTGTTTCCCCTTTCCAGGTGGATCTATGTATGTTTTTCTTAGGGTTCACCCTGTTACTTAACTTCTCTAGGATCATGAACTATAGGCTGGATATCATTTGCTTTACAGCTAGTAACCACTTATGAGTGAGGACATACCATGTTCATCTTTCTGGGTCTGGGTTACCTCACTTAGGATGTTTATTTCTACTTCCATCTATTTGCTTGCAAATTTCAAGATGCCATTGTCTTTTAAGGCTGAGTAGTACTCTAATATGTAAATGTGCCGCATTTTCTTTATCCATTCTTCAGCTTAGGGGCATCTAAGGTTGTTTCCAGGTTCTGGCTACTACAAATAATGTGACTATGAACAAAGATGAACAAAAGTCCTTGTAGTATGATTGAGAATCTTTTGGGAACATGGCCAAGAGTGGTATTGCTGGGTCCTGAGATTGATAACCAATTTTCTGAGAAACCACTATACTGATTTCCAAAGTGGTTGTACAAGTTTGCATTTCCACCAACAATGGATGAGTGTTCCCCTTGCATAAGTTATCATTGGTGTTTTTGATCTTAGCCATTCTCTGGTATAAGATGGTATCTCAGAGTTGTTTTGATTTGCATTTCCCTGATGGCTCATGATGTTGAAGATTTCCTTAAGTATCTTTCAGCCATTCGGTATTCTGTTGAGAATTCTCTGTTTAGTTCTGTACCCCATTTTTAATTGGAATTTTTGGAATTTTGATGTCTAATCTCTTGAGTTCTTTATATATTTTGGAGATCAGTCCTCTGTCTAATGTGGGGTTGGTGAAGATATTTTCCCATTCAGTAGGTTGCCTTTCCATCTTACCGACAATGTCCTTTGCTTTACAGAAGCTTCTCAGTTTCAGGAGGTCCCATTTATTTATTGTTGCTCTCAGTGTCTGTGCTACTGAGGTTATATTTAGGAAGTGGTCTCCTGTGCTCATGCATTGAAAGCTACTTTCCACTTTTTCCTCTATCAGGGTCAGTGTTGTCAAATTTATATTGAGATCTTTAATCCTTGAGTTTTGTGCATGGGGATAAGTATGGATCTATTTTCATTCTTCTACATGTTCACATCCAGTTATGTCAGCACCATTTGTTGAAGATGCTTTATTTTTTCCATTGTATAATTTTAGCTTCTTTGTCAAAAATCAGGTGATCATAGGTGTGTGGATTAATATCCAGGTCTTTGGTTAGATTCCATTGGTCCACCTCTCTGTTTTTATGCCAGTACCAAGCTGTTTTTATTACTGTAGCTCTATAATAGAGCTTGATGTGAGGAATGGTGATGCCTCCAGAAGTTACTTTATTGTACAGGATTATTTTGGCTATCTTGGGTTTTTTGTTTTTTCATATGAAGTTGAATATTGTTCTTTCAAGGTGAGTGAAGATTGTGTTGAGATTTTCATCAGGATTACATTGAATCTATAGATTTCTTTTGGTAGGATTGCCATTTTTATTATTTTAATCTTACCTGTCCAAGATCATGGGAGATCTTTCCATTTTTCTGGTGTCTTCTTCAATTTATTTCTTCAAAGACTTAAAGTTCTTGTCAAATAGGTCTTTAGCTTCTTTGGTTAGTGTTACTCCAAGATATTTTATGTTATTTGTGGCTAATGTGAAGGGTGATATTTCTCTGATTTCTTTCTCAGATTCTTTATTATTTGTATATAGGAGGGCTATTGATTTTTTTTGTCGATCTTTTATCCTGCCACATTACTGAAGTTATTTATCAGCTGTAGAAGTTCCCTAGTAGAGATTTTGGGGTCACTTATGTATACTATCATGTTATCTACAAATAGCGAAAGTTTGACTTCTTCCTTTCCAATTTGAATTCCCTTGATCTCTTTTTATTGTCTTATTGTTCTAACCAGAATTTCAAGAATGATGTTGAATATATATGGAGAGAGTGGACAGCCTTGTCTTGTTCCTGATTTTAGTGAGATTGTTCCTGATTTAATGGGATTGCTTTGAGTTTCTCTCCATTTAATTAGATGTTGCTGTATATTGCTTTTATTATGTTTAGATATGTTCCTTATATCCCTGATCTCTTCCAAGACCTTTGTCATAAAGGGGTTTTGCATTTTAGCATCTAATCAGATGATTATATGTTTTTTTCTTTCAATGTATTTATATGATGGATTATATTGATAGATTTTCATATGCAGACCATTCCTGCATCTCTGGGATGAAACCAACTTGATTATGGAGGATGATTTTTTTTTTTTTTTAGTTCCTTGGGCAGCTGACGATAGGGAACCTGAAATGACCTTATCCTATAGCAATACTGACGAATATCTTGCATATCATCATAGAACCTTCATCTGGTGATGGATGGAGATAGAGACAGAGACCCACACTGGAGCACTGGACTGAGCTCCCAAGGTCCCAATGAGGAGCAGAAGGAGGGAGAACATGAGCAAAGAAGTCGGGACCACGAGGGGTGCACCCACCCACTGAGACAGTGGAGCTGATCTATTGGGAGCTCACCAAGGCCAGCTGGACTGTGACTGAAAAAGCATGGGATAAAACTGGACTCTCTGAGCATGGCCAACAATGAGGGCTGATGAGAAGCCAAGGACAATGGCACAGGATTTTGAACCTATGTAATGTGCTGGCTTTGTGGGAGCCTAGCCAGTTTGGATGTTCACCTTCCTAGGAATGGACGGAGAGGGGAGGACCTAGGACTTACCACAGGGCATGGAACCCTGACTGCTCTTTGGACTGGAGAGGGAGGGGGAGAGGAGTGGGGGGAGGTGGAGAAGGGTGGAAGGAGGAGGAGGGAAATGGGAGGCTGGGAGGAGGTGGAAACTTGTTTTTTTTTTCTCCTTTTCTCAATAAAAAAAAAAATGGAAAAAAAAAGAGGATGATTTTTTTTTTGATGTGTTCTTAGATTCTGTTTGCCAGTTCTCTTTCTTTGTTGAGTCTTTGTGTGGTTTTGGGATTAGGGTAGCTGTAGCCTCATAAAAAGAGTTTGGCAATGTTCCTTCTGTTTCTATTATGTGGAACGCTTTGAGGAGTATAGGTATTAGCTCTTCTTTGAAGTTCTTGTAGAATTCTGCACTGAAACCATCCAGCCTTGAGTTGTTTTTTTTTTGTTGTTTTTTTTTGTTGTTGTTGTTTTGTTTTTGATTGAGAGGCTTTTGATGACAGCTTCTATTTCCTTTCAGTGACTTAATTTTAGTATATGGTACTTATCCAGAAACTTGTCCATTTCTTTTACATTTTCCAATTTTATGGAGTACAGGTTTTTGTAGTATGATCTAATGATTCTCTGGATTTCCTCAGTGTTGGTTGTTATGTTCCCCTTTTCATTTCTGATTTTGTTAATTTGGATGTTCTCTCTCTGCCTTTTGATTAGTTTGGATAAGGGTTTGTCTATCTTGTTGAATTTCTCAAAAAAAAAAAAAAGAAAAAAACCACCCAGCTTTGTTTCATTGATTCTTTGTATTATTTTCTTTTTTTTTTCTATTTTGTTGATTTCAGCCATCAATTTGGTTATTTTCTGTCTTCTATTCCTCCTGGGTGAATCTGCTTCTTTTTGTTCTAGAGATTTAAGGTGTGCTGTTAACTAACTAGTGTGAACTTTCTCCACGTTTTTTTTTTTGTGTAGGCACTTAGTGCTATTAACTTCCTTTCAGCACTGCTTTCATAGTGTCCCATAGGTTTGGGTATGTTGTGCCTTAATTTTCGTTGAATTAAAAAAAAATCTTTAATTTCTTTCTTTATTTTTTCCTTGACCCAGGAGTTATTCAATAGAGCACTGTTTAATTTCCATTTGTTTGCAGGCTTTCTGAAATTAGTGTTGCTGTTTAATTCTAATTTTAAACCATGGAGATCTGATAAGATACATGGGGTTACTCTAATATTTTTGTATCTGTTGGGGTTTGCTTTGTTACCAAGTACATGGTCAATTTTAGAGAAGGTTCCATGAGGTATTGAGAAGAAGGTATATTCTTTTGTGTTTGGGTAGAATGTTCTGTAGATGTCTGTTAATTCTATTTGAGTCATGATATCTGTTAGTTCTCGTATTTCTCTGTTAGGTTTCTGTTTGGTGACCTGTCCATTGGTAAGAGTGGGGTGTTGATGTCTCCTACTATTAGTGTGTGGGGTTTGCTGTGTGATTTAAGCTTTAGTAATGTTTCTTTTACATATATGGGTGTCCTTGTATTTGGGGCATACATGTTCCAGATTGAGACTCCATTCTGATAAAGTGTCCTTCTCTATCTCTTTTAATTGATTTTAGTTTGAAGTTTATTTTGTTAGAAATTATAATAGCTACACCCATTTGTTTCTTAGGTCCATTTGATTGGAAAATCTTTCCCAACCCTATAATCTGAGGTAATGTCTGTCTTTGAGGTTGAGGTGTGTTTCTTGTATACAGCAAAAGGCAGGATCCTGCTTTTGTATCCATTCTCTTAGCCTGTGTATTTTTATAGGTGAATTGACACCATTGATATTAAGAGATATTAATGACCAGTGATTGTTAATTCCTGTTATTTTTTGGTGGTAGTGTGTGTTTCCCTTCTTAGGGTTTTGTTGGTGTGAGGTTATCTGTTGCCTGTGTTTATGTGAGTGCAGTTAGCTTTCTTAGGTTGGGGGTTTTCCTTCAAGTTGGGTTTTTTTTTAGGACTGGAATTGTAGATAGGTATTGTTTAAACATGCTTTTGTCATGGAATATCTTGTTTTCTTCATTGATGGTGATTGAAAGCTTTGCTGAGTATAGTCATCTGGGCTTGCATCCATGGTCTCTTAGTGTCTGTAGCACATCTTCCCAAGACCTTTTGGCTTTCATGGTTTCCATTGAGAAGCTGGGTGTAATTCTGATAGGTCTACCTTTATATGTTACTTCTTGACCTTTTTCTTTTGTAGCTTTTTTTTTCTTGACAGGGTTTCTCTGTGTAACATCTCTGGCTGTCCTGGAACTAGCTCTTGTAGACCAGGCTGGCCTCATACTTGCAAAGATCTGCCTGTCTCTGTCTCCCAAGTGCTGGGATTAAAGGCGTGCATTATTACAATACAGCTCCTTTGCAACTCTTAATATTTTTCTTTATTCTGTATGTTTTGCATTTTGATTATTATATGGTGAGGGAACTTCTTTTGATCCAGTCTATTTGGTGTTCTGTAAGCTTCTTGTACCATCATAGGGTACATAATTTCTTTAGGTTGGGAAAGTTTTCTTCTATGATTTTGTTGACTATATTTTCTGTGACTTTGAGCTGGAGTTCTTCTCCTTCTATCCCCATTATTCTTAGGTTTGGTCTTTTCATTGTGTCCCAGATTTCCTGGATGTTTTGTGTTAAGAATTTGTGGGATTTAATGTTCTCTTTGACCAATGAAGCTATTTCCTCTATAGTATCTTCAACCTCTGAGATTCTCTCTTCTGTCTCTTGTATTCTGTTGGTTATGCTTGCCTCTGTAATTCCCATTCCTTTACCCAGATTTTCCATATCCAGAATTCCCTTGGTTTGTGTTTTCTTTATTGCCTCCATTAGACTTCAGATCTTTAACTGTTTACTTTACCTGTTTGGTTGTTTTATCTTGGTTTTCTTTGAGAGATTTATTAATTTCTTCCTATTTTTTGTTTGTCTTTTCCTTCGATTCTTTAAAGGAGTTTTTCATTTTTTTTAATGGTCTCCATCATCTTCATAAAGTTATGTTTAAAATATCATTTTTTTCTGCTTATTCTGGATTAGGATGATCAAGTCTTTCTGATGTATGACCACTGGGTTCTGGTGATACCATGTTTCTTTTTAGGTTGTTGGATAAATTCTTGCATTGGCACCTACCCATCTCTTCCTTCAATTGATGGAAGTGTCTTTGCCTCTTGGTCCAATACTTGCAGTGGCTGTCTGTGTCTTGGTCTGCTTTGTACTGTTACTGTCTGTGTTTTAGGGGGTTTGGAGCAGCCTACCTCTTGGTCTTCTCTGTGTAGTAGCAGGCTGTGTTTCAGAGTTCCACTGAGGTTGTAGGGGGTAGGAGGGTTTGGAAGCAGAATGGGACTTGTAGCTTGCAGGGTCCAGTGGTCAGGACAGGGGTAATGAAACAGCCTACCTGCAAGAAACTCTCTTGCTGGTTGACTAGAGAAGCTAAGACAGATGGGGGAGTGGCCCAAAGTTTTGCCCTGGTATGGAGGGTCTAGAGAGTGGGGTGTCCCACAGGATGGCTGGTCACTCACTTTTTGGTCCTCTCTGTATAGTAGCAGGCTGTGTTTGCCTATGTACTTTCATATCAACCTGGGAATGTAATTTAAAAGACAATTATTCCCTTAAGAATTAGCTGGCAAATTTTTCTCTGCTGTGTGGGACATCTTTCTTTAAAAACTATATATAAATGTAATTAAGATGAGTCAAAATCATGAGATGTCATTTCCAGAATTGCTATGATATATAAGACAGACAATCACAAAGGTCATGGCAGGGCCTCAAATATTAAATTGAATTTATTACATGATTTAGCACATTAAAATGGTAAAACAGGAGAAACAGAAGTGTGAAAACCACATATGTGGAAGAAAGAATAATAAAAAGACAGCTCAGAGTAGAAGTGCAAACTTGATAACTGCATTAATTTTTTTTTTGTTCTAAACATGATAAAAAGTGAGTTAAGGGGAAATGTCACCACGAATCAAATTGATGCCATCATAAAACTGTTATCTCAAAAATAATGATAAGGATAAGTTAATATAGAGACATAAAATAGTTACATGAAAATACAATTAAAGATATATGTAGTGGCTATATCACTAGCAGATACAAATTTCATAGCTAAGGTAAATATCAGGGAAAAAAATCAGCAACAACCACACTTTAAATCATAAGTATGAAAAGTTACAGACATGTGAGGAGACATAAGCTAATATGCAAATACAGGTGGAGTCTCCGACACTCCTTTCTCTATAATGGGCGGGAAACCAAGCATAGCGCTAGTTAATTTTATTGTGATTGTGAGCAGGAGACTGGACAGAGACCATTCAAGGAGCAGCTAAACTTGGTTTCTACTTCCCTAGGGTCCAGTCCTTCACAATGAGAACATCCCACAGAGCAGTGCAGTTCAGATCATGGTGCACCAGGAAGCAGAGTTAGTAGGAGTATGAGGACTCCATTGCCTTTCTCTTTCTTCCCTTTTTAGTACTTTCAGGCACCCAGCCCAGAGGTGGTATTCCCCTATCACTTAATCTTCTCAGAAAGTATGCTTGCCTGCATATTCAAAGGTGTGCACACTAATATACAGGAGAACAGATATAGTCAAGTTGACAGTGAAGATTAATTGCCACAAGTCTACACTTCAGATAATAAAATCCCACCCATGGCCCACAAAAGCTCATGTCAGCTTCATAAGGAAAAATGTATTCAATCCTTGCCCATGAATCCTCAACAGCTTATCAGGTTCAACTTTGCTCAAAAGTATGATTTCAAGGAATCATCTGAGACTATGAATAAACTTTTTCTTTTAAATTGAAAACTAAATTTTCTTTTAAATAGATTCTTCTCTCATACAGATCAGTTTCTCCTCCTTCCACTTCTCCCAGCTCCCTGCAACCTCCTCTCTCCCCCAGATCCACTTCCTCTCTGTTTCCTCTTCAGAAAACAGCAGACATCCAAGAGACAAAAACCACACACAATAAAGACAAAATGCAATAAAACAAGGCAAACGTCTTCACACCAAACCTGGACAAGGCAAACCAACAGGAGGAAAAGTGTCCTAAGAGCAGGCAAAGAGTCAGACAAACCTGTTTCCACAGCTAAGAGTTTCACAAAACCACTAAGCTTGCCTCTTCAGTCTCTGTGAGCTCATATTAGCCCTGATTAGCTGATTCAGTGGACCATAAGCTCCTGGTGTCCTTCATCCCCTCTGACTCCTACAATCTTCCTGGGCCCTCTTCCATGGAATTCTCCAAACTCCCAAAGGAGGGACCCAATAGAGACTCCCCCTACATAATGAGTGGCTGTGGCTCTCATTTGCTGCCAGAGAAAACCTCTCTGATAATGACAGGACAAGGCAATGATCTATGAGTAAAGCAGAATATTGTTAGAAATCATTTTATTGACTATTTTTTTTAAAAAAAGATTAGTCCTGGTTGGTTCTATCCTAGGTCCCTGGGCTCTGGCCATCCAGGCAGTGTAGGGCATGGGCTCCCTTTCTGGGAGAGGACATCAAGTTAAACCGGACATTCTTTGGCCACTCCCACAAGTTCTGTGACACCACTGCCCTCACACATCTTGTAAGCAGGATAGTTGACCAAAGGTTTTGTGGTTGGGTTGATGTCCATATTTCTCTTTTGGTAGCCTGAAGTGTACCTTCCTGTACCAAAGAGACTAGAATATAGGGGTGAAATCTCCATGCAGGCACCATCTCAACCTCTCCATGTTCAATGAACTGTGGATGTTGCCCTGTCTGTTCTGGATGTAGCTCTTAGAGGCAACTGCCACAGCAGTGCTCTGAAACATTGGATCATTTGGACCTTCCATCTCCACTGAAGATTTTTTTAGGGGATCTTCCTAGATCAAACCTTATTTTTCTTAACCCAGAATGAATCCACAGCTTTTCATTTCCTGTGGAAACGAAAGCAAAACATCTTCTCCAAAGAAACATGTCTTTAAAGAAAATACTTATTTATTTATTATGTATACAATATTTTGTCTGTGTGTATGTCTGTAGGCCAGAAGAGGGCACCAGACCTCATTACAGATGGTTGTGAGCCACCATGTGGTTGACAGGAATTGAACTTAGGACCTTTGGAAGAGCAGGCAATGCCCTTAACCACTGAGCCATCTCTCCACCCCCAGAAACATGGCTTTTAACTTAAATTTTGAAGTCAAGACATTTTTAAAATGTATATATTGGATTGATCCAGCAGCATTTATAATCAAATATCTTTTAGTACCTGTTGCTCCTTCCCCAGCAGTCAAACACTTGAAAGACAACACAATAATATACAGCATCAAAAGTCTCTGTGTATTTTTCATCTTTATTTGGCTTTTTTTCTTTGTTTTACTTTTATTTTTATTTATTTATTTATTTATTTGTTTGTTTGTTTGCTTGTTTTTTTGAGATGGGGTTTTCTATGTTCTTTGGCTGTACTGGATCTCATTCTATAGACCATGTACCCCTTGAACTCACAGAGATCCTCCTGAATCTGCCTCCCAAATACTGGGTTTAAAGTTGTGTGCCACCACACCCAACTACTCTATTTCTTTCTTTTAAGGACTTTCTCTGTCCTTTTTTTCCCTTTCCCAAACCTAAGTATATATTTTAATACACTGTGAAGTATTTAAAGGTGTTTTTTTAAATATAAGAATCTGTCTTTATTTTTATATCTTTACCTTTTTCTGACCACATAGGTCTTCAATTTGCCAAGTGATGTGTCTAGGATTAAAGCTGAGGCTTTGGCAGCTGAATTGGCCCAGATTCCTGAGAGTCTAGCTTTATGGTGGAGGTACTGGTGGGAGCCATACTTTTATCACTACTCTCTGGATTTCCTAGGTCCACGCTACCACCAAGAAGCATGCAACCAGCTACTCATAAACACAATTCAAGTGTTTGGTAGCAGGGCCTCTTAAGGGAGCTGCGAGGTTTTTTTCCTGCTAATGCTGAGTCAGGAAGCCTCTCTTTAAGGAACTGTGCCTCTGCTTGTCTCTAGCAAAGAGAGCATGCTGGAGAAAAGACAGTTTTCAAGAAGCCATCCTTAACTCTCTTCTTTTGTGTCTAGAAATACTTCTGAAACTCTCTCAGGTTTTATGTGAATGTAGTTGCCCCACATTGGGTGCCATTTTGTAAACAGACACTGTGCTTTCATTTTCTGGCCATCCAGACCCTAATAATCACACACAAAAACTCTGTTAATTACAACAATTTGCCAATGGCTCAGGTGTATTCCTAGCTATTTCTTTTTTTTTAAGATTCTTTTTTTTAATATTTATTTATTTATTATGTATACAATATTCTTTCTGCGTGTATGCCTGAAGGCCAGAAGAGGGCACCAGACCTCATTTCAGATGGTTGTGAGCCACCATGTGGTTGCTGGGAATTGAACTCAAGACCTTTGGAAGAGCAGGCAATGCTCTTAACCGCTGAGTCATCTCTCCAGCCCATCCTAGCTATTTCTTACATCTTGAAGTAATCCACTTCTATTAACCTGTGTATTGCTGCGAGACTATGACTTACCATCAAGGTTCTGCCATCCTTCTCCTTTGGCAACTACGTGGTGTCTGTTTGACTCTGCCCCCCACCTCTCTCTCTCTCTCTCTCTTTCTCTCTCTCTCTCTCTCTCTCTCTCTCTCTCTCTCTTTGGTTTTCCTGACTGGCTTTTCTCTGCTAAGCCACTGGGTGAAACAACTTTATTCATCAACGAATAAAAGCGACACATATACAGAAAAACTGGGAATTTCTGTGTTCAAGGGGGTAGTCTTGAATTTGCAGAGATCTACCTGCTTCTGCATTCCAAGTGCTGGAGTTAGAGGTGTGCATCACTATGCTCAGGCTTGTGTGTGATGAACATATGAAAATCACATTAAAATGTTTTTCTTTATTTTTGAGAATTTCATGCATATATACAGTGAAATATGATCATGCTTATCCCCATTTTCTTTTCCCAGTTCTCCCTGAATCTCTGGAAGCATGCTCCTTTCCCAACTTTATGTCTTCTTAAAAATAACCCACTAAGTCCAGTTAGTGCTGCCAATCTGCACCGACTGGCCCGTCCCCTGGAGCATGGGGAGCCGGTCAGTAGTCACATCCTCAAAATAGAACAATCTTCCCTCATTATTATTGACAATCAATTGTCAATAGCTTCCCAGTAAATCCTGAAGCCTGGAAATCACCCTGGCCTCCATCAATGCTGTACGCTTGATTGGCCTGGTCTTGTCCACATAATCTCAGCAGCTGTGAGTTTATGAGTGCAGTAGCTGTGCCTTGTCATGCAGACATAATTTCACAGCAGCTTTCCTGACTCCTTCTGCCTCCTCTTCAACGGCAGAGGAAAGGGTTCATGGAAATATTCCATTTAGCTCTGAGCACTGTCCCTTATTCTCAGCGCTTTGACTATGCATCTCTACACATACTGCTTCCTGCTAAAAGAGGGTTCTCTGACCAATTTTTTAAATCAGCTCAGTTCCCCAGATATAAGCATAAATGCCTACAAGCACCCTGAGAGCATGAGCCTTTAATAAATAACAATGACAGGTTCTACGGGTCTATATCTCCCTAGCTATGGGCATTTGACTGGGGTTACCGTTTTAGGTGTGATGTTTCCTCCCATGGAACATGTCTGAAATCTCATCAGAAAGCAGTTATTTACTTTCTAGCAGTTGTGCCACCATCGCACCCTTGGGCACATCTTTTCTGGCATGTCAATATTGCAGCATGCAGTATCCAATGGAGGGCAAAATGGTCGGTACCTTTCTTCCTCCAGGAACCTGTATATTCTTTCTAGAACTGTGAAAGCTAGCCCACAGGGAGGAAGCTGCTTAGTCAGGTTGAGATTGATTTCTTTACTCTCCAAAGCCAAAGTGTATTATATATTCAGCAGTGGGCCTTACAATGTATATATGGTGGATAACTAAGGGCAACAGTAATAGCCTGTGGTTGTTTTGAAGACCTGTTGAGTCTCTCTGACCAACAACACAGAGGTCTCCCATACCTTACACAATGTGTTCATTTAATAGCCCTTGCTTTCTGGTAGTGAAATTGTCAACCCATGAAGGACAATTCCGCCCAAACTCTTTCTTTTGAGGTTGTATTTTCAAAATAGATTACTAACAAATGGGTTTCCAAAGAACTTTTTTATACATCCTTAATTTTAATTAACTTCCTGACTTCCTGCTTCTTTCCCCATTCCCCAGCCTCCAATCCCATACTTTCAACACAAAAAATTTCACTGCATAGCACATAAGTGCTGACTACAGCCAACATGCTAGATCTGTCTCAGAGTTTGGTTCTGCTCTATAACTGAAGTTTAAATCCTCCTCTATTCTCTTCTAGCCCTTGTATCCACCGCTCTACTCTCTCTGCCTCTCAGAGGTCCATGTTTACATTCCTTGTCTGGGTGAGATCAGGCAGGGGTTTTCTTCATCTATTTGGTTTATCACACTTAGTGTAATGCTCTTCAGGATTGTTTACATGATTGTAAATGACATGATTTGCTCCTTGAGCCCAAGTACTATTTTATTGTGTAGACGTGAATCCTCCCTTTCTCTATCTTACTCATTTTGATCATCTGTGTGATTTTGTGGCTGGGGATTGAACCCAGAGACTTACACATACTACACAAGTACTGTTCCACTGAGCTGCATTGCATCCTTCCACACTTTGTATGTTTTTCTCTATTAATGGGCTCTTAATTTGTTCCATAATTTGCTGTTATGAGTAATGCTTCCATGAAAATCAGAGTGTAGAGACTTCTTTCACACTGATTTCATTTTATTTGAATATATACTCAAAAAAGGAATTGCTGAATATGATAGCACCATTTAATATTTTTGAGAAACCTACATTTTGCTTTCATGCTGTCCACATATTTTTCTTATACTGTCTCTACTTATTTATAGCGTCTCACTAAGAGTACATAAGGGTTTCCTTTACTCCATACTGTTCTCAATGTCTACCATCTTCTATTTTCCATTCTAGAAAATTTGAGAAGGTATCTCATCTTAGCTTTAACTTAATTTCCTGGATAATATCACTTTTACATATCTTTTGAGCGAGGTGCGCCAATTGAGATCTGTTTTCAGTTGAGCTCTTTTCATATTCTTGAGTTCTCTGCATTCCTTACATACTTGGGACATTAATCCTGTATCAGATGTAAACTTTGCAATTATTTCCTCCATTTCATAGGTTAGCTCTCCTTATTCTGTTGATTCTTTTGTTACGCTTAAGCTTTTTAGTTGGATGCAATTCCTTGTCTGTTTTTGCTTTTCTTCCTGTTCTTTTGGGGACATGTCCAACATTTTTGTTGTTGTTATTGAGATCACTGTTTAGAAACTATTTTTTTTTCCAAAATAGCAATTTTACATTCTGAAATCTTACATTTGGATCTTAAACCAACTTTGAGCTATTTTTTTTTTTCTGTATGGGGTGAAATAAAATTTTAATTCCACTCTTTCATGTCATCAACATCACTTCTTGCTTAAAATTTCTAGTGAACTTGAAATAGAGGCGATATTGTTCCAGTTAATACAGGCCTTCTATAATTTGTAGCTAATATTTTACTCACTAGTATTAAAATGAAACCTACCCAGTGACTTAAAAAGCAAACTACCCACTCTTCATCTTACCATTCATCCCCATCCTGGGAAACCTTAACACTTAAATAAGGAGCACATATAGGGTAGAAAGGAGGAAATGCCCCTCCCTTTGTGCAGATGACAGAATCTCTAGTAGGAAACATCCCCAGGTCTAGTGGTGTGAATGAGATGTCTCCCACAATCTGGCCATTTGAATACTTAGTCCTCCAATGATGATTTTGTTTAGGAGGGCTTAGAAAGCCTTCCTGGAGGAAGTGTGTCACTGGCCGCAGGCTTTGAGGTTACAAAAGCCTCTTGCCAACACCTGCTTCCTGTTTGTTGTTTGAGATGTGACCCCTTGGCTCTCCGTTTCCTGCTCCAGTCACCATGCCTGTCTGCTGCCACTCTTCATTGATGTGACTGATGGTAATAAATGCATATATCTCTGGAACCAGAAGTCCCAGATAAACCCTTATTTATATTAATGGCTTGACCTTGGTCATGGTGTTTAATACAGCAATAAAGACCCCAACCAAGATATCAGGGGATTGGGGTTACTGTTTATTTTTAGAGTACTTGCCTTTCAAGAAGGAGGCTCTAGGTTTAAAATTAAAATTATATATATATATATATATATATATATATGTGTGTGTGTGTGTGTGTATCTGTGTAAATGCACACATATATGTGTATAATTCAAGGGAACTATAAATTAAACAAAGTCAAATAACACAAGTTAAACAAGTATATACACAGAATAAAAATCGTATAGAATCATAATACATGTAGATAATGAATAATTTGATGGTAATTGCTTTGTTCAAAATTGCAAAAAATTTTTATAAAATGATGAATATCAATACACTTGAGATCATTGCTGAGATCTATATAATGCAGTTGAAGGAAATTTAAGGAAGTATAACTAACAAAGAGATATGACTAAATATATGTATTAGAATACTCAGCATGACAAAATTGTCAATTGACCCTTAATTGATCTACAGATAGCACATCTGAACAGAGTTCTCAAAAGAATAAATAAAAATAGTTAATATATTTTTTAAAAAGTTCAACATTCTTGAAACAGGGAAGTGCAAATTGAAACTACTTTGAGATTTTCTCTCACCGCAGTCAGAACTGCTAAGATTAGGAAAACAAATGACAGTAAATGCTAGCAAGAATATGGGAAAGGGAAAATTTGATTCTCTGTTGGTGAGAATGAAAACACAGCGTTTCTTTGTGAAGGACACTGTTGCTAAGATGAAAAGACTTCATGGCAGAAGACACTAGTGGCAAGTTTTATATGTAAAACATATAATGAAAACATAGAACTCTCAAACTGGATGGTATGAAAAATGGTCCAGTTAAGGCATGCATGAAGAATTTGAACAGACGCCCCTCAGTGCGGATGGGGATGGTGACCAAGCACAGAAAATGATGTTCAACATCTGGAGCCTTTATGGTGAATTCATTTTATGGAATTCTTTGAATAGCTTGAAGACCGTGGAAACTCTCAGAGCTGATGCAGCTGCCTGGGCTCTGGGACTCACATTCACTGATCATGGTGTGTAAAGAAGCCCTGATATTCTGAAATAGTTTGGTAGCGTTCTTTGAGAGCATATTCTTTTTTAACCCAACTGTCCCATGTCTTGGGCATTTACCTCGGAGAACTGAAACGTATATGCACAATCGTATCTCCTGATGTTCAGACCTGTATTCATAATTGCCTAAGCTGATAGCAACTGAAATGACCCCAGTGGGTGATACATTTGATTCATTGATGCGGTGGAATACCATTTACCAAGAAAAATGGATTTGTTAAAGATGTATAGATGAAACAGGATAGATCTCTAAAGCATGAAACTGATTAAGACACGCTAAAAAAGTTACCCAGTGCTGCTTTTTTTGTGTGACATGGTTGAAAAGATAAAGTCATTGCACTGGAAAGTGGAGGATAAATACCTAAACACCTGGGAATGGCTATTCCGTCCTCTTGTCTATTGAGAGACTCCATGTATTTAGGACTGATCAAGGAAAAGGAATTACCAAGAGATAGCAGGAGCACACACAGACACTATCAGGCTTTAACAGGACAGAGTTGAATAGTAAGGAAGTTGCTCACAACATGGCACTGTCTAGAGGTTGTGATATGGGCTCTTGCATGAGTGAAGTCATGAGGGAGACAGATGCTTGTGTTGAGATGTCCCCTATCATCATAAGAGACTGTCTAGCCAGAGGGTTCTGGAAGCTACCAGCAGCTCACAGTCTTCATGCTTGCAGTCTTTCTTTTACCCTCAGCTAGCAATTAGTTTATCAGGGCTATAGGTCATTTCATGGATTATGCAAGGAAGACAGATTCGAAGTAGTTAACAGTCTGCCTATTGGGGTTCTTTTTAAAGATGCCTGGATATGTGAATGGTTGAGTTTGCTGCTAGCAGGCTTTTCAGTTAATGGAAAAGTAAACAACCCCAGGGGCCAATATAGTGAGATGTCTCCGGCTCACTTATACAACAATTAGGCAATTAGTAGAGGCTGCAAAACATTTAAATACATAATAGGAAATGTCTATAGCCTTGTGGGGGGCTGAGTAGAAATAAGGAGGCCAAGAGATCTTGCAATGAGAGCTCAGATGGGAATGGTGACTATGTTGAAAACTGAAGGGATTTATATACTTGAGGAATTGTTGTAGGGTAGCAGAAAACTTGGTTAAATTTTGTTCCACACTGATGGGGAGGACAGGAAGTGATGAAATGAAATCTATAACTAAAGGGATTCTCAAGGGAGGCATGGAATGTGTGGTCTCTTTACCTCTCTCCTTTTCTCATTCTTGCTTTGAAGGAAAGACAAGTGTTTTCATTTAAAAGTTGTTTTTTTTAAATTATACATACAACCAAAGTTCCCCCTTCCTACTCTCCTCCCACTCCCACTCCCCACTTCCTCCCACCCAGTATCACATCCTCTCCTCAGAAAGGGTAAGGCTGCCCATGGGGAGTCAACAAGGTCTGGCATATCAAGTTGAAGCAGGACTAAGCCTCCTTATTCCTGTGAGGCTGAGCAAGTTATCTCTATAGGGAATGGGCTCCAGAAACTCAGTTTATACACTAGGAATAAATCCTGGTCCCACTGCTAATGACCCCATAGACTGCCCAAGCCACAGAACTGTCACACACATTCAGAGTGCCTAGGTCGGTCCTATGCAGGTTCCCAACTGTCAGTCCAGGGTCAGTGAGCTCCCACCAGCTTGGGACTCTCTCTGTGGGTTTTTTCCATCATGATCTTGACCCCTTTTCTCATATAATCCCTCCTCACTCTCTTCAGCTGGACTTCAAAGGTTCAGCCCTATGCTTAGCTCTGGATCTCTGTATCTGCTTCTATCAGTTACTGGATGAAAGTTCTATGGTGAAAATTAGGATAGTCAACAATCCTGATTACAGGGGAATGCAATCAGGATTACATTCAGGCACCTCTCCACTATTGCTTGGAGTCTTAGCTGAGGTCATCCTTCTGAATTCCTGGGAAATTCTGTAGCATCAGGTTTCTTCCTATCCCCATAATGCCTCCCTCTTTCAAGATAGCTCTTTCCTCACTCTCCCAACTGAACCAACACATTCCCTCATGTTCTCCTCCCTGTTTCCAGGTGCATCCATGCATGTCTCTTTTAGGATCCTCTTTATTATCTAGCTTCTTAGGGGTTGTGGACTGTAGCTTGGTTATCTTTTTCTTTATGTCTAGTATCCACTTATGCATGAATACATACCATGTTTGTCTTTCTGGGTTAGCTCAATCAGGTTGTTTTTTTTATTTCCATCCATTTGCCTGCAAATTTCAAGATGCCATTGTTTTGTTTTGAACCACTGAGAAATACTCCATTGTGTAAATATACCACATTTTCTTTATCCATTCTTCAGTTTAGAGGCATCTAGGTTCTTTCTAGGTTCTGGTTATTAAAAATAATTTTGCTATGAATATTGTTGAGCAAGGGTCCTTGTGATATGAATGTACATTCTTTGGGTATATGGCCAAGAGTGGTATTCCTGGGTCTTGAGGTAGATTGATTTCCAGTTTTCTGAGAAACCACCATACTGATTTCCAAAGTGGCTGTAAAGTTTGCATTCCCACCAACAATGAAGTGTTCTCCTTACTCCAAATTCTCTCCAGCATAACTTGTCATCTGCGTTTTTGATCTTAGCCATTTCTGACAGGTACAAAATGGTATCTCAGAGTCATTTTGATTCGCATTTCCTGATGACTAAGGATGTTGAACAATTCCTTAAATGTCTTTTGTCCATTTGAGATTCTTCTGTTAAGAATCCTCTGTTTAAGCCGGGCGGTGGTGGCGCAGGCCTTTAATCCCAGCACTCGGGAGGCAGAGGCAGGTGGATCTCTGTGAGTTCGAGACCAGCCTGGTTTACAGAGCTAGTTCCAGGACAGGCTCCAAAAACCACAGAGAAACCCTGTCTCGAAAAACCAAAAAAAAAAAAAAAAAAAAAAAAAAAGAATCCTCTGTTTAGTTCTGTACTTTATTTTTAAATTGGATTATTTGGTATTTTGTTGTTCCATTCTTGACTTCTTTGTATATTTTAGAGATCAACCCTCTGTCAGATGTGGGGTTGGTGGAGGTCTTTTCCTATTTTATAGGCTGTCATTTGGAGGAAGACATAATTTAAGGAAGGAACTGTTAGCCAAAAATACTTCAATCCTTGATGGTTTGAGAGGTTCTTGTCTATTTGGGCTGCAGAGCATTCTAAGTTGAACAGATTTACTGTTGGGCAAGTATTCTCTGGGACAAAATCTGAGAAAATAACTAGAAAAAAGACTTTTACTCAAACAATCAAGTTTGTGACTTAACGATCAACTGCATGATCTGGGGTCGATATCTGGAATAGAGACATGGTGAGTCAGGAAAGCTCTGTGAAGGATTTTCTTGTCTAAAGCCATGCACCTCTGTGACATATGTGGGAGGCCCACAATAAGTTTTGGTAATATTGTGTCATTAGGAACACCAATAATTTGAACTCCAAAATATACGGACCAAAATGAGAGAATGAGATTGAGCCTTCAAAATTACACAGACAAAAGAACATAAGCCTAGTTCTTTGGAAAAGGAATAATGACTCCAACGTGGAGTATTATGGGTGAGAAAGTGTCCATGTCTGGCTCTTAGGTGGCATGGGATCAAGGCACAGAAATTTATTCACAGGTAAATGAATGGAATTCCTGTTCATGCTTTTGAAGCTTACTTGGAATAGGTACCACCTTAATACCATTCAGTTTCTCTCTTTTGGAGTGGACTCTCTTCCCTGTCTATATCTAATGTCTGTATCTGATTCACCACTGAAATTAGGATGAAGTCACTTGTTTTCTTAGTTTTCATGTTCACATATGGAGAACAACTTTGTTTCAGGGTGGATCATACCAGAGTCTAACCCATACCTGGCCCACAACATAGCATAGAGTTTTGTTTTGTTTTTCAGTTGATAATATTGGCTTAAAACTTGGTACCTAGAAATTACTGCTGTAGTGAACTGAGACTTGGGAGCTGCTAGGGTGGTAGTAATATGATCTTCGAAAAGGGAAAGGACAGACAGCAGAGGGTGGACTGAAGAGAGCTGAGCAGGGTAACTGTCAACAGATGTGCATACATTCCAGTTCCCAGAAATGGAGGCCATCTTATTTATTTAGAAAATGTATTTTTTTGGCTGATACAATTAAGGATCTCAGATAAGTGCAACACGAAATGAATGAATTGACAAATGGCAGCAAGAAGTGTCCTAACAAAGACACAGGAGAATGACACATACAAAGATGAGAAGAACTGCAGTTAAAATAACAGTAGAAACTGGAGCCACATAGCAACAGGAATCCCTGGAGAGCATAGGGCAAAGCAAGGCAGGATGCTCTTCTGGAACTTTTAGGGAGATCTTTGTGATGTAACCCTAGATGCTGTTCTTTAAGGTCTAAAGCGTGCATTCATTTGTTAGGCTAGCTTTCAAAAGCAATCATATCTTCCTTGCTATAGACTTAGCATTCTGAACGGGAGGCTAGCACCAGCACATGGGACAGTTGGTTTCTTGTGTAGACTTGACAGCTTGAGATTCTCAATTTCGAAATGACTGAAGTGAAGAAAATACAGCCTCAAGCTTATCCAAACTCTGTAACTCCCATGAAGAAACTTTTAGGAAAAGCTTACAGTTGTATATCACATACAATTTGTGCCACACAGAATGATTTTTCTGTAAATATGTCTTGCTATGAGCCTCTTTCCTATTCATCCACAGTGAGGATGTATACAGGGCAGTGTAGTTGCAGTATTGGGACCAGACATAAGAAGAAGAGAGAGACCTTTCTGAACTGACTGTCTAATCTGTGAAATGGGAAAAAATTAATACCTCATTTGTGTCATTGTTTCCACGAAACAGAATATGAATATATGAATGAGTTTTTCCCCCCTCTGAGACAGGGTCTGTCTGTGTAGCTCTGACTGCCCCGGAATTCACTCTATAGACCAGGCTGGCCTCAAACTCACAAATCCACCTGCCTCCGCTACCCTACTGCTGGGATTAAAGGTATCATTTCCCAACATGAATGAATTTTTTAAGGCTGTAAAGTATGATACCAGGGTAGCTTAAAACTATTGCTTTTGTTAAGTGTTTTAAAGTTGAAATGCTACACATATATGTTTTAAATTAATGTATTCTTTTCATGCCATTATTTTCTATTCCTTCAGATACATGCACTGAGTCAACAATTCTAATACCTTATCAGCTTCCACAATTTTGAGTTACAAGATCATGCCAGGTCATCATCCACATCCAGACTGGGGAGTCTGTGTTTGAATTTTGGCATTATTAAAGAGAGTAAATTACATTTGGAAAGCTGTAAATATGTAGGTTTTTTATCCTCCAGAGATTAAAACATTCCTCTTACATACCAGATCTATCCAGATATTTTGATATTTTTCTTATTGGTTTTCTTGTTTTGATAAAGCAAACTATTTAGCCATGGTGATTTTGTTTTAGAACATTCCTGTATTGAAAAACAAAAAGACCAAAAAAAAAAAATCAAGAAAACAAAATTAAAAAACCCGTACCTACATCGTACTAAAACTCTGTTTAAAACCTGAATAAATATTGAAAAAGTAATTCCTGATATTTAAAATTGTCTGTTTTAACCTGAATTTAGATGTGCCAACTGTAACCCTCTTGCTAATTAACTTCAATCAAATGGAGATTCGATTTTAGCAAGAAATGTCAGACAGAATAAGGTAGGAAAAATATGTTACCCCTCAATCTTCCCACTGTAGTGCTTAGCTCCAAAAACAATGGAATGAAAGACTATGTAAATTTGTTCATGCAAAACAATTGCTTCTCATATCTGACTCATTACCATATAGTCATGTTAACTCATGATAGATTCATTTCCTTTATTTGCTTTCTCTGAAGATATTTTTTTCACTTTAGTGTTTACTGCTTGTCCAATATTTTGTTTTTCGGACTATTCTTTGTTCAAACTGCAAAAATCTGAAATAAAAATATAATATAGAAGTATAGGCATCAGCTAACATTTTCTATGGCATATGGTACTTCAGATGCCATATGTACCAGTGTTTAGTGATTCTGGCAAAGAGGCGTAGAATGGTGAAATCCAACTGCCAGGATTGCTGAAAACAAATATGTAAATGCTCCAGGGCTTTTGTTATTCATAACATACCTCTAGCATAGCACATACAATATGCTGTTCATTCTGCAACTAGTGCGACTCAGAAACCACATTCTCCCTTTTCCATTTCTTAAAAGGCTTATCCAAGTGTGCGTGCTCCACTGCCTCTGACCTTGAGCCCCGCCGCTGAACTCCGTGTTCCCTGAAGTTTGTGCTAATGAGAGAGGCGAGGGTAACATAGACACTATCCTTTCTCAAGGGCGCTTATTTATTTTTCAAATTAAAACCCAGGCTGTTCTGGATGCCTCTTCTGTGAAACAAAGAAAATGCACTGGGCATGTTTTCTAGGCAACACACTGTCGTCTAGAGGCACAAGCAGATCCCACCATGACGTAGTAATCTGAGCAAAAGAAGACAATGTTTCTTTGTAGTGAGACTGGGGTCTCCCTAGTATTGAAGTTCTGTAGAGTGTGGTGTCTGAGGATGGGGGGGTCTCTGGATATAATTACTTGGAAATGGGAAGTAATGGCGATTTTGACAGCTTCCATGCTACCATAAGTGTCCGAGCCAATGTATAAAAACCACAGTGTAGAGCTAATTACAATTTGGGGAGTAAGAGCTAAGCTTGTTTTGCTTCATTTTCTCTGCTCCTTTGGACTTAGCGGAGGGAGAGTAGACCTCGGGTCCAGTTTCTGTTTTACAGACAGACAGTCTGCACAAAGTGGAAAAGACAACAGGGTACTCAGAGGTCATTTCTTCCCACTTGCCGTCACACAAGCTGTTTAACCTCTTTGAGCCTGTTTCCATATGTGTGATGAGGATAATGTCTTCCCTGGGGATATTACTGCGAGGATAATATGCTATAATCATCGTGCAAGTGCACTTATCTGGCATTATTATTATTAAAAAGAAGGCATCTGTGGACGTTCTGGTAGTCTAGAGACCGAAGGAGGCTTGTGGCATTTGTCCCCGAGTTTTTTTCTCTGCACACAAAAACCTCCGAGGAATACCGGAAATCATGAAGCACTATTGAGCCAGTCAGTGAGGAGATGGATTGAAAGGCAATTGCCATTTTTATAATTCTAAAATTATCTAATATAAGGACATTCATTTGACTTTCCTTAGCTGTTTTGAAAAGTCTCTCTTCCTCCCTCCCCCTTCTCTCCTCCGTTCAAACTACTGCCATTAATGAAGAACTAGACCACCATTCTGATTCCATTTCTGTCTATTGTCTTCCTCTTTAAAAAAAATTAATCAGAATGGATTAAATTTTATTTTAACTATGATTTGGAAATATTTTCCAGATGTGACTTTCTCAGATATTCATTTTGTGTTAGGGCTATTGAACGATTTTCCACCTAATATTTTGTAGCCAGAGCATGATCATTTGAGGGTGGCTTCAAAAGGGGATGAGAATTGGTCTGCAGTAGGTATCTCCGGAGTTCATGTGAGACCCAAGGTATCATCTTGAGCAGATAATAGGAGCATCTAGTACAAACAATACGCAGTATATTAACTCCTTTCCTCATTGCTAAGGCAACACAGGGAAGGATGTGTTTTATGCTTGGAGATGCAGCCTAGCACTGTGGTGGAAGACATGGCACACTGAACACCCCCAGCTATGACACCTGGAGTTGTAACTGAGCTGGTCAGAAGGCAGCAGTAAATGGTGATATACCATTTTCTCCCTTCTTATCCATCTTAGGACCGCAGTCATTGAAAGGGTGGCATCTGCAGTCAGGGAAAAGCTTCTCATCTCAGTTAAATCTCTCTGGAAGTGTCTTTATAGCACACCCCAAGACTTTTCTCCTGGGTGGTTATAAACCTCCCCTGGTTGGCAATCAAGAATAGCCATCATGCTTAAAAGGCCTGAGAGCTATTCCAAAGGGAAGATAAGGTTTTTAAAAAGGGGAGGGGTGCTCTACTATAAGGTAGCTTACTCTACAAATGTTATTTAAGTTCCCCGGCTATCCAAACTCCCATTGCCACTTATTGGAGTTGGGGGATAAGTTTTTTCTCTTTCTTTTTGTGTGGTTGAGACAGGAATACTCTGTCTAGCCTTTCTGTCCTAGAATTCACCCCTTAGGTCACACTGGCCTCAAACTCACAAAAGTCTGCCTGTCTCTATCTCCTGAGTGCTGGCATTAAAGGCATGTGCCATCACTGGCCAGCCAAGTTTTCCCTTAAATGTAGGAAAAAATTGTCTGGAAGGATTGATTCTTTGGGATTGTTTAGGGCTTGGATGGGTGCCTTTTAAACCTTTGCATTTTTTGTGAAGTGCAGGCTGATCAGGAGTTCTCAGGAGCTCTGCTTCAGCATGACACATGAGTGCTGGCACAGGCACCATGCCCAGTGAGGGGTTAGACTGATTATTGCAAATGTAGTTGGAATTTTTATGGAGGACTTTATGGAACAGTTCTAACTGGGGGTCTTTAGTCTTTGGAACTCTATTAGGTATTAATAATACCTTTTCCTTCCATGGCTACAGACAGTACTGATAAATTCTGTCTTTCTTAAGTAAGGCAGACCAAGGTTGCCAAGCTCTGTCACTGAACTGAAAAAAAAAGGGGGGGGGGGAATAAAAGACTTCTCTTGGAATCTCATTTTTTGTTTATGAATTATATGTCACTGATAGTTTGATAGCTTTCAGTCCACATATTAAATAGGGTAAAATTTGCCTTTGAATGTCAAGCAAGACAAAAGGAAGTTGTGGACGAGTTTCACAACAGGTAAGGTAGAGCCAAATACTTTATGAAAAAATCATGTTTGTACGACCATTAAGGGATGGCAGATCAGAGAAAGCTTCAGAGAACTAGTAGATAAGAAGGAGAAATCCTGTACCATGGGCTCTAGTAACTGAGAATTAATGCTAATTTAGGGACCACTAAGATTTTTAACCCCCTAATCAAACTTCTCACTGATGTGTCATCAGGCTACTGGATAGAGCAGAAAGTTTTTATCCTGATTTTACTGTTGATCTGGATGTAGTTAGATTATCTGCTAGAGAACTCTGCCGATCAGAAAGAAAATTAACTGCAGTGACAAAAGCTTTTGAAATAGTTTGCTTTGGATAGAAGAAGGAACCTAGTCTATTCGAAGGAGACCAGGCCACACATGAGCAACATAATTCTCACATTCCCATTAAATGGCCTCATCTACCATCAATGACACTTTGCAAGGCACAGGTAGACTGGGTCCCTGTACCTATTTCTTAGAGAAGAATACAGATTTCAGAAGAAGTACAAAGTAACCCAGTGAATGACTGCTGAACACAGTTTGAAAATAGACAGGGCAGAGAAACATACCTCCAAGAACAATAGAGATACCAAGACAGTCATATTGATTGAATAGATAAATGGATTGAATAATCTATTAAAACCCAGAGTCAATTTCTGCAAGAGGCATGGAGGAAAAAATATAAATATCACACAGTTTCAATTTTCAAAAACTTCCAGTTGAAATAAGGAGGAAAAGAAATATGAAAAGACCGTACAAGGCTCATTCATGGTGTGGGATAAAGGGATTCACTTTTTTTGGGTTTCCAGAAGGTTTCACAGAAGATTTATCTAAGTTTAATCTTGAGAGTTGCTAATTTGGAAAATAAGGAAAAACATTATGAGGGGAATCAGCATTAGGCATATGTAAATGGTACAAAAATATCACACTGGCGAGAACAGAACTTAAAAAAGTTGGGATCAGATGGGCGGTGGTGCATGCCTTTAATCCCAGCAGTTGGGAGACAGAAGCAGGCTAATCTCTGTGAGTTTGAGGATAGCCTGGTCTACAAGTGCTAGTTCCAGGACAGGCTTCAAAGCTACAGAGAAACCCTCTCTTGAACCACCCCCCCCCAAAAAAAAGGAAAAAGAAAAAATTGGAATCTACAGAAAGAATAACAAAAATGAACTTTAGAGATTATTTAAAAATGGAGTTTTGGGACTAAGTGTAATAGAGACTGCACTTTGTTTTTCCCAGTCACCCAGACCTGAATAATCACACAAAAGTTATATTAATTACAAGGAAAACACTATCCTGAGTGAGGTAAGCCAGACCCAAAAAGAGGAACATGGGATGTACTCACTCATATTTGGTTTCTAGCCATAAATAAAGGACATTGAGCTTATAATTCATGTTCCTAGAGAAGCTAAATAAGAAGGTGAATCCAAAGACAAACACATAGGCATCTTCATGAATATTAACCTTCATCAGGCGATGAAAGGAGACAGAGACAGAAACCCACATGGGAGCACCGGACAGAAATCTCAAGGTCCAAATCAGGAGCAGAAGGAGACGGAGCACGAGCAAGGAACTCAGGACCACAAGGGGTGCACCCACACACTAAGACAATGGGGATGTTCTATTGGGATCTCACCAAGGCCAGCTGGCCTAGGTCTGAAAAAGCATGGGATAAATCCGGACTAGCTGAACATAGCGGACAATGAGGAATACTGAGAATTCAAGAACAATTGCAGTGGGTTTTTGATCCTACTGCACGTACTGGCTTTGTGGGAGCCTAGGCAGTTTGGATGCTCACCTTACTAGACCTGGATAGAGGTGGGCAGTCCTTGGGCTTCCCACAGGTCAGGGAACCCTGATTGCTCTTCGAGCAGATGAGGGAGGGGGACTTGATTGGTGGAGGGGGAGGGAAATGGGAAGCGGTTGTGGGGACAAGGCAGAAATCCTTAATAAATAAATAAATTAAAAAAAAAGATAAAATCATCCGCAAAAAAAAAAGACTGTTTGGCCTATTAGCTCAGGCTTATTAACTAACTATTATATCTGAAATTAGCCCATTTCTATTCATCTGTGTATCACCATGAGGTGTGGCCTACTGGTAAGTTTCCAGCAGGTGTCCTTCTCCTTTTGAAGCTATATGGTGTTTCTTTGACTCCACCTCTTCTCTCTCTATATCCCTGTTCAGATTTCCCACTTGACTTTACTCTGCTAAGCTATTGACCAAAGCAAATTTATTCATCAGTCAATGAAAGCAACCCATAGACAAAAGGGTATCTCACATTATCACCCTTTTTTGTTTAATTAAAAGGAAGATTTTAGCTTTAACATAGTAAAATTATATATAACAAAACAGGTTCAAGTAAGAGTTACAGTTACAATATTTATTCTATTTGTATCTGGCAAAATTAAAGAAAATATGCTATCGAGTCTAGAGAACTATGCCCATATTCCCAAATATTGTCAATAAATGTTTGTTTACATTTAAAGGGGAATATGGTATATGAATACTTTGCATTGATGTGGATCTTGGTTTATTGATACAAATTTAAGGTCGGCTTTGTTATATACATATGTTTTTCTGATCTTGCTTAAGGTATTGTGTGTGTAGCTCATTTAAAAATGTAATGTATAATTAAGAAATATAGGTTAATAGGGAGTCATATATAATAGTGAAGCTCATAGTCACGTTAGGTGAGATATATATATATATATATACATATACATATATATGTGTTAGTTAAATAGATAATCTTCAAACCTTTCAAAAACCTTCAGAACATGGCATTAAAAATGTTTTAAGATTTAGGATTTTTCATGGCAATGAGACACATCTGCTTCTGGCAGCTACAATTACTTCAAGAGGAAGATGGACAGGTATTGAAGAGGCTCCTTATAGAGTTTGCCAGCCATTTTGTCAAGAAACTGCTCTTGCCTGGACTGCTTGATGAATTGGACATGACTGCTGAACTTGTCTAAAGGTGAGACAGCCCTTCAGGGTTCCTGCTTCATGCAAGGGTCTGCCAGATATTCTGCAGGGCACAGAAGAAAGTGACTGACAAACTGCCTATATAGGTGGAACTATCTTTGAAATTTTCTGCTTTATGGAAAAGTCTGCTGGATACTATGGGCCTGTGGGCTAAAGATGGATGCCCCACAGGTACAGAATAACTTTGGGTGATTATCCAGGCAGTGAGATGTCTCTGTCAACTCTAGAGTTTTGGAAGTTGCTTACAATGTACTTCTTGTTTACCTAGTTAATATTATATCCTTCTGGAGTCTTTGATGGAGTTGAAGAATAGATATAGTTTTCATTAGTCATGATAAAAAATAAAATAGATATAAATATTGTAACTATAATTCTTACTTGATACCTGTTTTATTATATGTAATTTTACTATGTCAAAGGTAAAGCCTTCTTTTTTATTTAAACAGAAAAGGGGAGGTGATATCGGATTCCCCTCCTATGTTGTGAATACCATTGGTGAATAGAGAAATTGCCTTGGCCTGTTGCTAGGGCTAACTTGGGTAGGCAGGGAAAATTAACCTGAATGCTGGGATAAAGAAGTCAGAGTCAGGGAGAAGCCATGTAGCTGCTGCTGCCAGAGATAGATATGCTGAAACGTTGCTGGTAGACCACGATCTCATGGTGATTCACAGATTATGGAGGTTGGTTAAAGTAAGATGTAAGAGTCAATAAGAGGCTAGAGCTAGGGGTCAAGCTGTGATCTAATTGATAGAGTTTCTGTGTGATTATTTTGGGTCTGCCAGGCAACAGGACAGCAAACAAGTAGCCTCCTGCTACTACAAACCTCTCTGAAATAATTGGTACTGCCAGAAGCAGACATGTCTCACTGTTGAGAAAAGTCTAAGTTCTTAAAACCTTTTAAATGTCATATTCCATAGGTCTTTGAATTGTTGAAGCTGTATCTAACTGAAATATATCTCTATATATCTAAAAAACCTAAATAACATGACTATAAGATTGATTATTATAAATGACTATCATTAATCTATGATTTTAATTATACATTATATTTTTAAATGAGTTGTCTAAACATAATACCTTAAAAAGAACAGAAATACATATAACAAAATTGACCTTAAATTTGTATCAATAGGCCAACATCCATACCAATTCAAAATGTTCATCTGTATATCATATCTCCCTTATTTTTTTTAAAAGAGATTGACTGTGACCATTAACGATTTATATCCAACTTCTTCTAAAAGAAAACAAACATTAATAAATAATCATTTTGGGAATTTGGGCATAGATTTCTCCAAACTGCTTCCTACTTTTTATTGGGTGAATTATTTTTAGGGTGCACAGAGAACTTTTGGGGAATTTTCTACTATCAAACTATATTAGCCTGGAAGGAATTTAGAGGTTCTTATTTTCTGTGGAAACAAAAACAAAAATCTTTCCCAAAGCAACGTATTCTTAGACTCAAAAAGTCAAGACACTTTTATGTTGGTTTAACTTAGCAGCTCTAAGAATCAAATGCCTCTCTGCAGTCAAAAATTCAAAGAAAACACAATAATATACATAATACAGATCTCTGTATATATTCCATCTTTACATTATTTATTTTCTTTACTCCTTTAATCTATGACTGTCTATGCTCTTTTATATTACTTTTACTGTCTCTTCAAAGACTTTATTTCTTTTTATAACTGTCTATACTCTTTCTCTCTCTCTCCCAAGCCTACCTACATTTTTAAACACATTGTGTCTCATTTAGAGGTTTTTTATGTCTGAATGTGTCCTATTGTGTATCTGAAATCCATTTCAGACAAGGAGCATTTTAAAATGGAAAGCAGTGTGTTTGTGGCAACCCTGGATGCTGGCTCCACTTCTTTTTGCCTTTCAATAAGGCAAAGGTATATTTACCACCAGCTCTGGGACTTCCGGGTGGGAGCTGTACTTACAACTTCAACCCTTGGAATCACCATATGGCACATAAACTCTTTTTGTCTTAGTAAAAACTAAATCTGCCGTACAGTGTGCTGTGCAGCCTGAAATGTCTCGATGTAAGACAGTGGGAATCTGCCATGCTTTCCTGCCGGTGCATGTGTAGCAGACCCCATCCAGATGCTTTCCCAGGCAGGGGTACTGAGCAGCAGGCATGCTCTCAGGTACTTTCCTCCTAACCCCAAGCAGGCATATTAGCACCCATACCCAAAGTGTGTGACTGGCCACACAAGTTAGCCCCAAAAATATGAGCACCATTTTGTAACCAAGATTGTGCTTTGTTTTTTCTGGCCACCCAGACTCAAATAATCATGCAGAAACTATATTAAGTACAACACTGTTTGGTTTATTAGCTCAGGTTTCTTATTAACTAACTATTATATTTTAAATTAACCCATCTCTATTAATCTGTGTATCACCATGAGGCTGTGGCATACCAGTAAGTTTCCGGCAGGTGTCTTTCTCCTTCTGCAGCTACATGGCATCTCTTTGACTCTATATACTCTCTCTATTTATCTTTATTTCAGATTAACCACCTGGCTTTACTCTGCTAAGCTATTGGCCAAAACAACTTTATTTATCAACCAATAAAAAACAATACATTTAGGGGGGACTTGGGGAATCAGGAGAATTGGGATAAAGGAAAGGTGGATAGGGGAGCACGGAACCACAATTCTTAGTTAAGGGAGCCACTTTAGGGTGGGCAAGCGACTTGACCCTAGAGGGGCTCCCTCGTGCCCAAGATGAGGTTCCCAGTTAGTTCCTTGGGCAGCTGAGGATTGGGAACCTGAAATGACCCTATCCTAGAGCAATACTGACGAATATCTTGCATATCATCATAGAACCTTCATCTGGTGATGGATAGAGATAGAGACAGAGACCCACACATGAGCACTGGACTGAACTCCCAAGGTCCCAATGAGGAGCAGAAGGAGGGAGAACATGAGCAAAGAAGTCGGGACCACGAGGCGTGCACCCACCCACTGAGACAGTGGAGCTGATCTATTGGGAGCTCACCAAGGCCAGCTGAGCTGTGACTGAAAAAGCATGGGATAAAACCGGACTCTCTGAACATGGCGAACAATGAGGGCTGATGAGACGCCAAGGACAATGGCACGGGGTTTTGATCCTACTTAATGTGCTGGCTTTGTGGAAGCCTAGCCAATTTGGATGTTCACCTTCCTAGATATGGACGGAGGGGGGAGGACCTAGGACTTACCACAGGGCAGGGAACCCGGACTGCTCTGTGGACTGGAGAGGGAGGGGGAGAGGAGTGGGGGGAGGGGGAGAAGGGTGGAAGGAGGGGGAGAAGGGTGGGAGGAGGGGGAGGGAAATGGAAGGCTGGGAGGAGGTGGAAACTTGTTTTTTGTTTATGTTTTTTTTCTTCTTTTCTTAATAAAAAAAACAATACATTTACAGAACACATCAATGAGAATTTCAATTAATGAATTTTATATCTAATATAAAGAATAAGAAAATCACATACACTTGAATTCTTGTGCTGAACCAACCAATATATGTAAAGCATAATTTAATTTACAAGGAAACATTGGACACTTTCCATTGACACATATGTCTGGCTCATGTATATCTAAAAATCTGGGTTTACCCCATTGTTTTATGCATTCCCTTTCTTCACCCTGCACTTCCCATTTTACCAAATGTCTTCATAACTTGTTTGCGAGCCAGTATGGCATAGATGGGTCAGGGATTTAAGAGCAAGTCTCTTAACCACAATGCCCTATGATTGAACTCAGGGGGTTGACATTGAAGGCATTTCTTGCACCCCAAATTTGCAGGGTCCTGGTCTCACTCCAGCCTGATTTATGTCACTCATGATGTGAGCAAAGAAAGTGACTTTGCTAATAAAATCTGATCAGAGCAAAATATGAAGATGGGCAATTGTGTTTCTCCTTCAAAGAAGTGTATTGAATAAACCTTTTGGTGATCTCCTAGAATAGAAAGTTATTAATACTTTTTCATTTTAAAATGTATTCTTTTTCAGATTGATTGTTGCTATTCTTGTGAAATATTTTGTTCTGAGGAATACAAACTCAATGTGCATCTTAAATATAGTTGATTTCTGTGGTGAGCAGGAAAGCTTGTAGAACCCTCATTATGGCACACTTCTAAGAAAATTACTTTTTATCATGTGACAACTTAAGAATAAATTCTGCATGCAAAATTCAAGAAGTCCTTGCTTTTTACTGCTGAGTAATACTCTAATATGTATATATTCCATACTTTCTTCATCCATTCTTCCATTGAAGGGCATCTAGGTTGTTTCCAGGTTCTGGCTATTACAAACAATGCTGCTATGAACATAGTAGAGCATATACCTTTGTTGTATGATAAGGCCTCTCTTAGGTATATTCCCAAGAGTGATATTGCTGGGTCCAGGGGTAGATTGATCCCGAATTTCCTGAGAAACCGCCACACTGACATTGAGCCTATAATTAGTGATTTTAGAGAAGCTAAATAAGGAGAACCCAAAGAAAAACATATAGACATCCTCCTGGATATTAACCTTCATCAGGCGATGAAAGGAGACAGAGACAGAGACCCACATTGGAGCACCGGACAGAAATCTCAAGGTCCAAATCAGGAGCAGAAGGAGAAAGGGCATGCATGAGCAAGGAACTCAGGACCGCGAGGGGTGCACCCACACACTGAGACAATGGGGATGTTCTATTGGGAACTCACCATGGCCCGCTGGCTTGGATCTGAAAAAGCCTGGGATAAAACCAGACTCGCTGAACATAGCAGACAATGAGGACTACTGAGAACTCAAGAACAATGGCAGTTGGTTTTTGATCCTACTGCACGTACTGGTTTTGTGGGAGCCTAGGCAGTTTGGATGCTCACCTTACTAGACCTGGATGGAGGTGGGTGGTCCTTGGATTTCCCACAGGACAGGGAACCCTGATTTCTCTTTGGGCTGATGAGGGAGGGGGACTTTATTGAGGGAGGGGGAGGGAAATGGGAGGCGGTGGCAGGGAAGAGACAGAAATCATTAATAAATAAATTAATTAATTAAAATAGAATAAATGCTGCAAAATGTATAGGAAAGTATATGAACTCATCCATATGTATATCTTCAGTAGAATTAAATCTACAAGCCCAGTACAGAAAATCTAGCCAACTGCACAGGGCTGGAACATCATGGATCTTGGAGGAACACTTAGAACCATCACTAAACCAGTATAATCCCTAATTATACATTAAATATTAGTCCTAATGCCCACAGGTAGGTGTAATTCTCTCTCACCAAGGAAACATTTCTTTGAAACAGATCATTACAGAAAACCACAACCAATCAAAATGCAGAGTTGTGGAGCCCAACTGAAATATCTATAGCATACCCCTCATGTAAGGCCCAGGAACCATCGTGGAAGTAAGGGTAGAAAGAGTGTAAGGAGCCAGAGGAACAGGCAGCTTTCTGCGAGGTTATGTCTCCTAGAAATGTCAGAGAAGCTTTACTCATGAAGTCTTACCACCATGGCTGCATAAACATGGGCTGAACAAGGATGACACCAATAGACTTGCAGACGTGGAAGAGGACAGCTCACGAGGCCTCAACCTACACAAACAACTACAAGCAACTAAAGAATGCTGATGAGAGAGGAAGAAATAGTCTTCCCCAGGGAAGAGCACACAATTCGTTATCCAGTACAGAACGATCAGCCATGAAAATATAATACATATAAATAACATCATACAAACAGAGCAAGTTGTATTAATGTATTTAAGAACACACGCACACACACACACACACACCTATCAACAACTCATGATAAAAAAGGGCCGTGAATTTGAAAGAGAGCAAGGAGAGCTATGTGGGGGGATTTGTGTGGAGGAAAGGGAAGGAAGAAAATAAAAAATTAAACGTATATGATTATACATGCAAATATTTTAGAATAAAGATACAAATTCTTTTTTATCACGAATTTGCCAACAGAATAAGCAGTCTTGGCAATAGCACGAAGCTTGCCAAGTCCTGTCAGAAAGCTCTTATGGCTCAATGCAATTTTGAGATGGTGAAGAACCAGCAAAATAACCCCTTCACTCAAATTCCTGTGATTCCCTGCAGGGAGCTTTCACTGCAGTCGACACTGTGCAAAAACAATCTAATATCACATACAGACCCAGAGAGGGAAGGCACGTGAATACAAGTGCCTGTTCTCGCGTCTGTGCACAAGTATACAGGAGAACTGCTGACATTTTCTCCAGCAAAGGGCGTATGAAGAACAGGGGCCAGAAGTCTGATGGAATCTCAATGACTTTCACTCAGTAGAGTTTAAAAAATTTACTGTAGCTAATGAAAATTTTCTTTTAGCGTATATTTATTTATTTTTTTAATTTTCACAACCAGTAAGACAATATAGCACAGAACAGTATTTTTCAAATGGTAGAACTGATCCATTAGGAAGTTAAGAACTTGAGTTAGACGGTATGACCAATATTTTGTGAAATTTATGGGAAAGGGAAACTATAAGAGTAAATGTCAGTTAAAAAATTACTATATTTTATTAAGTCTGTGTTTTGTAGGCACATATGTATGTATGGGTGTGACTGTGAGCTTCACTTTAAAATGTGGATTGTAATAAAAAATAAAAGCATACTAATGTAGAATTGATCCCTTACTTTATGTTCAGTCAAATATTCTCATGATGTAGACAATGAGCTTCCTGAAGACAGGTTTGGATATAAATTATCTTTATACCCACACAGCCCGAGGAACCCCATGCACTTAGTGAAATATCGCTAGAAAGCTACCGATCAAATATCCAGAACTCCCAATGCCTTCATTTCAAAGGGCATAAAGGTGGCAGTCTGCACTGCTGTGCAATTATTCCCTTTCTAAGTGTTTCCCATCAATGGTCTCATTGATAATTCAGTACTACTGTGGGAAGGAAGTATACAGAATATTGCAGCATTAATAAATTTAATTATCTCCTAATGTACTTCACAATTCAGAGGCGCACAAGACATTATTTAAGTAGATTTCAGATTTGCATTTGGGGAGAAGCCAGGTATTGAGAGTCTCCTCGAGTTTTGGACATATTTTTTTTGGAACAGAATATGAAATGATTGAAAAATAGAAACAATAATGTATATTTGTTAGGAAAATAATATTTGAAAAGTACAAGATTTAATAAGTTGACAGAAATCACAAACATCATGTAATCTAGAAAATGAGTAACCTAGTTTTAAAACCAGTGCTTGGTCTTTTGATGTTATTTTTTATCCCTTTTATTTTCTCATAACATTTGATTTCAGTTCTTCATGACTCTATGAATTATACAGGTCACTTTATTTATTTATTATTCGTGAATGTGGGTAACCATATGTAGAGATCAGAGGTCAACTTTTTGGATTCATTTTTTTGCCTGATACCTTATCAAGGCAGATTGATATTATGTGTATGGGTGTTTTGCCTGCATTTTTATCTGTGCATCATGTACATTCCAGATGCCTTCAGAGGCCGGAAGGAGGCACTGTATCCTGCTGGTACTGGAGTCACAGCTGTGAGCTGCCTTATGGTGCTGAGAATCAAAGCCAGGTCCTTTGAAAGAGCAGCCAGCGCTCTAATCACTTAGCTGTCTCCTGAAGCCTGGAAAGGCTCTTTCTTGCTTTTGTTGTCATACTGCATATCCCAGGCTATCTTGCTGGAAAATTCTTCTGCCTCTGCTCCAGTCTTACTACAGGAGACAGGAGTACTGGGATTACAGATGTACACCATTGCACCTGATTTTTTTTTTTTTTTATGTAGATTCCTGGTACTTGACTCAGACTATTAGGCTCGTGTGCCTTTTCCTGTGGAGCTATTTTCTGACCTGAGGATAACTCCTAATAGAGGAATGGAGATTTATTTATTGAGAATAATTGAAATTTGTTTACAGTTTTGGTTATATTCCCCCCCCCCGTGTGTAGCTTTATGTATCTGAGATTTTGTAGAATATTCCACAGACTAGCTTCTTGAGTAATGTTATATTGTAATATAATATATTATGGTTTAGTCACGAAGTCTCCCCCTCAAAGGCTTATGTGAAGGCTTGAACTCCAGCTGCTATGCCACAGAGATCATGAGGGAGCATCTTCATCAGTAGACCAACCCATGGATGAGCACATATTGAATGGGCTCCTAGGAAGTGGGTGAGAAGACTAAAATGAGGCCATTTACATACAATATTCACCTTTTAGTGTGAAAACTCAACAAAAGTCAGCTGTTTGCTCCTGTTATCACTGTCAAAAATGTTCATCAGTAAGCAAGACAAGAAACATTGTTGGGAGCAGAGGGCCTTGCACTCACAGAGACGCACCAGGGAAAGAAAGGATGTTAAACAGGCACAGTAATCTATTCAAAGGAGGAACTATACAGCCTGTTTTCTGCCCAGAAGAGGCTGTAATAGATATAGCTAGTAGCCCAGTTGACCTCTGCACTGTCTGTGTGGCCAGGAGCTCCCTCAGGCTCCCACAAACAGGACTGGAGATGTTTAAAAGACTACTGACTCTGCATTGTCTGTCTGACTGGGACCACACTAGAACCTCACCATGGCTGTTAAAATAACACATATAGCCTACTTGAAGGCCCATCTTCATGGGAAACGTTACATATACTTTGAGAAGAGTTCCCATGTAATTATGCCTTATTGTGCACACAGGATTGTGTTATAATGGGAAACTTCTTCCCCCAAAATTGTTCTGTACTTAAATATACCTAAAATTAACTGCCCAGTGTCAGACTCTTGCAGTTTGAATCAACACTGGCTACTGAGTCTTGAACCAGGTTTTTCTCTTGCCTCATGCAGATAGTTATTCTGGCAATCCTTGTATTTGCAGAACCCTCTACAAATCATTGGAAAACATTTGGATACCCAATCATCCATAAAGAACTGCTAACCTTTGGCTTTTATAAGTTTTCAAATAGAAAGATTTGGTAGCAAGTTACAAAAAACATGTTATAAATTGTGTTAAACTATCCACAAATGTATTTCTTTAGGTAAAAGAGAGTCTGTGATACAATGTTTCTAGTTCCACTTTTCAATGATTTTTATTCTGTTTTTCATAACTTCTCAGGAAGAGAAGGTGATAGGCAAAACTCATAATCCATTTATATAAACAACAACCAAAGAGAGAGCATTTCCTTAAAAGTTTTCCTCGTTACATAAATTGTCTTCCCTCCACTCGGGAGGCCAGTCTGGGTTACAACGTGAGAGCCTGTCTCAAAAATAAACAAACAAAAATATTTTAATATTGATGCTCAGTTTTCCATTAAAAAGATTTACCTATTTTATTGGTGCTTTTGCCTCTCTCTCTGTCTCTCTCTCTCTCTCTCTCTCTCTCTCTCTCTCTCTCTGTGCGTGCGTGTGTGTGTGTGTGTGTGTGTGTGTGTGTGTGTGTGTGTGTGTGCCTAGTGCCTGTGGATGCAGAAAGAGAGAGTCAGATCACCTGGAAGTTGAGTTACAAATGGTTGTGAACCATAGTTTGGGTGCTAGGAACCAAGGCCAGGTCCTCTGCAAGAGCAACAAATGTTCTTACCCACCCATTCATCTCTCAGTCCCCATCTTTATGCTATTATTTTGTGTTTCCATAGTATGGTTTGATTTTCAACATAGTGTCACTCATATTTTCTTCTCTACACATTCACTTTTTTCCTTCTTTTTTTTTCTTCTTCCTCCTCTGAGACAGGGTTGCTCTGTGTACTTCTGACTGTCCTACATAGCTCACTCACTATGTAGATCAGCCTGGCCTTGATCTCACAGAGATCCTCCTGCTTCTACCTCCTAAGTGGTGGGATTAAAGACTTTGTGCCACTGTGCCCGGCTTACTCAGAATTTTATTAGATGTCAGATATCATGAATTTACATTATTGGTCAATGGTTTTTAAATTACTTTTTAAAGTCTTGGATTTTGTCCAGGTAGCACATTTATTCAATTACATTCATTAAATTTTAATGTTTATAGGTGTAAGGAACACATTAATCTAAGACTAATGTATTCCTGTTGTCTTCATGATGTATTTGTGAGACTTCCACCTGATGTGTGACCGTGTGTTGTTAGACTTTTCCCTGTCTGACTGATGAGAAGTTTAAGTGTCCTTAGCTTTCTGTGGGCTCAGAAAACGTTTCTTTGGCATTAGTATTTTCTTACTTTTGTGTAACCTTCTTACACATTTGTGGATGAGCACTCAGTTAAAGGCTCAATGGTGTCTGCCTGTTGATCAAGGGAGCTCTCTTGCTGAGATTCCCTTTTACATTCCCATGTCTCTCAAGTTACAGCTGAGTTGAGCTCCAATTTCTGTTTTCTCAACAAAGCACTATGAAGTTTCTCGCTGAGGTTTGCCTTCCTGCTCCCTGGGTGGCAAACAGTCTCCACACAGTAAGCACTTCAAATGTAGGATTCAGCCTCTTTCATGACTCCCGGAGACCACAATGTTGGCTTCCTTTTGTCCATTTGTTTTTGTGTGCTTTGCATGTTTTTAGAAGAGTAAACTGAGAGTGTAAATCTGGTATATTATATTATCTCACCTAGTTAGAATTTGAAGACTACAGTGACATTTTTAGTTGGGAACCAAGCTTTATGGTTGTGCCATCTCTCCAATTTTACAATGTCATTCTTAATGCTTGATTGCTCCACATATCGGAGTAGTTACCTTTTGTTGGAAAATCAAGTTTTCAAAATTTTTTTCTACATAATGATTTTAAAGGATTTATTTATCTGTTTATTTGTGGTATTAATGCTTTGTTTTCATCCATGTCTGGTTACCATGTAGAGTTCATTAGAAGGCATCAGATGCCTTGGAAATGGAGTTACAGATAGTTTTAAGGCATGATAGGAATTCAGGAGAATCATCCCAGGTCCTTTGCAAGAACATCAAGTGCTCTAAACCCCCGAGCCATCTTTCTAGCAAAAGGCAATCACATTTAAAAACATTGGGAAGGATTTATGCATTTATGTCTCTACATTTGTTTAAATACTCTTTAAGTAGAATATTAAAGAATAATTAAAAAACCAAAATGTTTTTAACAACATATGTGGCTATTACCAAATCATTAGGAACCAAAAGACAATCTTCTTAGTTATCTGATCTTTAAAAACAATCTGGCACATAGTAAGAAAACAAGCATGGACAAAAATATCACCCTTGCTGCTTAGAATGTAAACTATGGGCATGGGATAAATGAAGCTGCTCACAGTACAGGGTGAACAGAACCATTTGCCCATGCACCCTGCTAAACCAGGGTGATCTCACTATGGAGGACCAGAGAAACAAGTGGATCTGAACAAGCAATGGATGTTCTCAGTGGAAGAGCATTGACAGCAGTTTCCAAAGGGGAAGTTAGAAAGAGCCATGCCAGCAGCATTCCTGTTTATTCTTCCAAATCTATTATTCAGGTGTCTCTCATCCTGGAAAAAAATGGAATAAATTTATGCAAAAAGGTGGAGTTTACACTAAATTCTGCCCATACAGAAGAAAACACCATATAGAGGAAAGAAATGGTTGCTTCCTAATGACACCCCTAATTATTATCACATCCTAGGTGCTTGGCACCATGTATTATTAGCCCATTAAATCCCTGCCTTAATTCTATGATGTAGATGTTATTGTCACCTCTATTTTACAAGAAAGACCTGAATTTTGTAGTGAGGGAATCTGGTACAGCCCAACCAAGGTCACAGTGTTTTCTGGAAGATGGTTTTCAAGACACTTGCACATAAAATGTTGACAGATTTTTAACTGGAGTTGAAGATTTTAACATCTTATTAAAGATGAGGGTAAATATATTTGATATAGATTTATTTGTAGCCACTGTTTCTGGCTAATAACAACTATCAGCTTACTAACCTGCAGTTAAATCCAGGAAGGCTTAAATCAATTTGCTATAGAAGGTTTAAGTTTATTCAGATTTAGAGTTCTGCTCCATTCCTATCTCCCAAGGTTGAAACTAAGCTTCTAGGTTGTTGCATTTGAAATAATGATTTCTGCATCACCGAGTGCTTAGTGTAAACATTGCTGGGAGCTTTTTATTTATCAGGGATTCCAGGTTTAAACCCATACGATTTGGATTTTAAATGTCCCACAGCATGCTGAAGCCTTGGTTCCCAGCCGGTGGTGCTCTTGGCAGGTGTTGGGCAGAAGGTAATTAGAGGCGCCGGTGTCTGAGGTCATACCCTTGGAGCTTATATCTAGACTTCAACTCCTTCCCTCACCTTCGCTTTCTGCTGCCATGATGTGAACGGCTCTGTCCTGTAACACCTCCGGTCTTGTGCTTTCCTCAACACCGGCTCAAAGTGACTAAGGACCAAAATATCTGAAACCAAGAGCCCCAATCTAACTTTCTTTTTTGTAAGTTGTTAATGTCACCAACTTTGCCACGGTGGTGGGGATTTAACACACAGCACTCAGTTCTAGCTTCTCTTCCAAGCTTCTTTCCTGGCCTTTGGGTAAGTTCCAGCTATTTGGGGAGTTTGGAAGAAAGTGAAGAACAGGAGACTATCTGGCCCTTCCTCAAATCTGTCGTTTGTAGTATAAACGTCGGTTTTACATTTTAAAAATAAGCTTTCCTCATTGTTTTAAAGCATTTGGCTCTGTAGAAATGCAAGGTCTATTGAAAATTAATCACTTTTAGTTTTTGTCCTGATTGAACAAGGGGAAAGAAACGAGAAACTTTAGTAATGAGGATGAGAAGCAGAAGAAGATTGAGCTGTCTCCATGTTAACCTCTTTAGTGAACCTAAAGTAGACCATTATAAATTCTAACCTCTGGCAACGGGCCTGGAATTGCCAGCTGGGTGGGTGGAGTCCCTGTTTGGAAATGGACTCAGGTGTGCTCCCGAGTGTCCTGAAGGAACTTGGAGTTGGGCTGGTGGGTATCACAGTGATGTGAACATCCCACTTGCTCAGACCTGATTTACAATTTAAATATTTGCCTTGGCTCAGTAGAATATGTATGGTGGAATGCAAAAAAGTCTCCTGGGGATGTTTGGTTTTATTCTTCTTTCTGTGCTTCCCCTGCTCTTATGACTATACATGTATGTATGTATGTATGTATGTATGCATGCTTGAATATGTGTGTGTCTGTATATGTGTGTATGTGTGTGTGTTTACCCAAAATTGTGCCTGTAGGCATGGGAAGTGACTTGAATGAGGTGAAAAGATGAATAATAATTATTGGTGTAGGAGGTTCTTCTGTTTATGTCTTATTTTTGTTGGTTAATGAATAAAGAACTGGCTTGGCCTATAGCATGGGAGGAGAAGGGCGGAGTCAGGCAGAGACACCATGGATCCTTGGCCAGAGGTAGACATGCTGAAACTTTGCTGGTAGGCCATGACCTTGTGGTGATATACAGATTAATAGAAACGGGTTAAATTAAGATGTAAGAGTTAGCCAATAAGAAGCTAGAGCTAGTGGACGAAGCTGTGATTTAATGAATACGGTTTCTGTGTGATTATTTTGGTTCTGAGCAGCCAGGACAAACAAGAAGCTCCTCCTTGAAGTATCTGGGTACAATACTGGATAAGCAAAATATTAACTACCTCCCCTCCAGAAATATCAACCACACCCATTTAAAGTGAGCAAGTTAGTGGAATAAAGAATGGACCCAGATCTTGCAGTTAGTACTGCTGTTATGAGGGAAACTGGTCAGTTTTTCCCATTTTTCTGCATCCTAATCACTCTTTACCCATAGCTTGCACCTCTGGTGGTCTAGGTTAACTGCCCTTTTGTGTCTCTCAAACCTTCTCTAAAGGGCTTTTGGAGTCCTTGTTTACTGTGGCTTTTCCTAGCTGAAGCGTCTGCAATTTTCAGGCTTTTTCCCATGTGTGTTATCTGAGTCACACCTGCTCCAGGTACTTCTCTCAAAGCACTTAAGTTGGCAGGTACAACTGATAATGATTCATTGTCATTGGCTGATACAGTCAGAGAGCAACTGCAGCTTCGTTATCAGGAAAACTTAGGAGGCTTCCTGTTGACACACCCCAATGTCACTTTTCAGCAATGTGAGCCAACTCACATTGGTAGGGCACCAGATGAAGAATCATGACTTTTCACTATGCCGTCTGATACCAACCTTCTACTTATTTTTGGTCTTTTCTGGTTATATGTGTGGTATGGTACCCACAGGTCTTCCCCATCTAGTTTACTTCGTGGAGCTTCAAGGTCAGCAGTTGTTATGCACCACCAAGGGTGGAGACTGCTTGGCACTCCATGTTACCCATGCCAGGTGCTTCAAACGCTATGACTAGTCATTTCTTCTTTTTGAATTCCATCTTTTCTACTGAAACCAAGGATCCCAACTCTTACCAGAGTATTTTCTTTTGTAGTCTTTGACTTACAAAGGGTGGGCACCTGTACACACTGACCTGACTTCCTTTTTAATAAAAGGAACTTATTTGGATATTCCCTGAGTGCATAAGTGGTGGGTTTTCTGGTTTCCAAATCTAATTTAGCCTAAGCCTCTGAATCCATGATCAATACATGATCAATATCTACCATGGCCATTTTTAGGCATTTCTACTTCACTTAACACAGCCCCTCCTGATCTCCCTGCTTCTAGATTGTTGTAGCAGCAAGGCGAGGCTGGCTCAGTTATGTGGCTTCTGAGGCATGGGAGAATGTTTGAAGTTTGCAGATCAACAGATCCACAAGGAACTCCAACATCTGCCTCTCTCCCCACTAATCTACATCTAAGATCCACTCTTGGTCCTGGCTATTTAAATTCTGTGATGTTTGCCTTAGTATGAAATGGGCTAAGAATTGTCCTGACCATTTTTCCATGTTGGTAGTTTTGAAAGTATGGTCCTCAGGCTAGCACGACCACCTGGGACTTGTTAGAAATGCAAGCTCCAATGTGTTTTCCAGTAACGGAGGATCTCAGAGTGTGGACCTGTCCACCTGAGAAGTGACAAATGCTCCAGGTGATACAGATGCATGGTAAAGTTGGAAAATCACCTATACAGAAGCCATGAGCCGGAGTCCAGCGCAGATATCAAAGTGGTCAGATGTTGTCTTGTAAACAAATTGTTTCAGATGCAACTTTTTCATGGTCTAGGTTATGATCTTCGACCATAGAAGACAGAGCTGGTTCTGCTAGGTAAGGAGTTCCAGAAGATTATTGGTTCAAGATTTTATGTGAACACACCTAGTCACTCTTATTCTAGATTTTATGTGCACCCCTTTGTAGCACTAGCAATACAAACCCAGAGACAGAAATTGGGGTTCATCCTGAAGGTCAGAAAAGCAAAACAGCCAGCCACTGGCTCTTACCTCAATCCGAAATGGAGATCCTGCCTCTAGAAATCTCAGGATGAGACTATGTGTGAGAGCTGTTTCCTCCTATCTTACATTCCTCTCTAGTGCTGTGATTAAAGGCGTACACTACTACCACCCGGTTTCTATGGCAAGCTAGCGTGGCTACTGGGATTAAAGGTGTGTGCCATCACTGTCTGGTCTGTAAGGCTGATCAGTGAGGCTGTTTTGCTCTCCGAACTTCAGGCAAGCATTATTTGTTAAAATATTAATGAAATATCACTACACCCTGACAGGATCATGACTTTGGCAGAGGGAATTTCCAATATCATACAATCTTATCAACTATTACATTCACAACATGATCGATAGCCTGACTAATGTAGGTTGTTTGTCCTTTGGCTTTGGAGGGTGAGAGGCTCTTTAAACATGGGTATAATGGACCAAAGGCATTGAGTTTTGAGTTGATAACTGCCTGAGCTGACTTCATGATTTTATTATTTTGTGTCAGTGGCAAAATAATCAGATATTGTTGTCAGTACCATTGTCCCCTTGCCTCTCCAATCATCTAAGTAATGATATGCCCTATGTCTTCTTCTTCATGCGTTTGTGCCGATTCAGCATGGGTAAGTCTTCGTTGGTATGGCTCTACAAAAATCTACTTTTATGTTGTTGTCTTGGTTTGAATTCCTTTAGAAGAACACTCTAACACAGTGGTTCTCAACATGTGGATCATAACACCTTTGATAAACCTCTGTCTCCCAAAGTATCGACATCATGAGTCATAACAGTAGAAAAAAATACAGTTATGAAGTAACAATGAAAATTATTTAATGGTTGGGATCACCACAATGTGAGGAACTGTATTAAATGGTCACAGCATTAGGAAGGCTGAGAATCATTGTTCTAGAAGAACATTCTAACAGAGAATTCAATTGCATGTGGATTAAGCAACTTGCATCTCATTGTACAGAGCTATGTCACATGGACCTGTGGTTTTGTAGATCATTTGATATGGAACTTAAATTTCCCCCTACTAACTATAATGCGAAACAGCAAGAACAGAGGTGAGTATTGACTGATCCCACAAAAATGTTTGCCATAGAAAGTAGATAAAATAACATCACTTAACTACATGCACAACCACATGTCAACATGCGTGTCAGTAAATATGTATTTTATTACAACTTCTGTCTTATAATGCTATCTCTATCAAACATAGAATGAATAGTGAGGTCATGGTAGAGATAATACAAATCATGGGAAATACAAATATCTTTCTGTATTAGAAGAAGGCCTGAAGATGGGGGGTGTTTTTCAATACCAACAATCCTTGTTAGAGCTAGGATAGTTCCAGAGAACTTTCCTCTACTTAAAAGTAGTTACATTGAATGTGGTGGCAAATGCCAGCAATGCCAGTAATCATAGTACTTTGGGGGTTGATTACCAAGTGTTCAAGGTCAACCAGAACACTTAGTGAGATATTTTCTCAAAACTCTCTTGTTCACTGTTAGTGGAACTGTAAAATGGTACAACTGTCATTGTGGATGTTCCTCAAGAAAACTTAAAATAGAGTTTTCATGATGAAGCTTATACCACTCTTGGCATACATCCCAAGGTCTTTAATCCCTGATACTAGTGCAAACATATTATTGCTGCATTATTCAGGAGAGCTAAGATGTGGGATCAGCCGCCAGTAGATGAATGGATAAAGAGACATGGCACATACACACAACGGAATTGTATTCAGCTGTAGAGAAAAGGGAAGTAATGGCATTTACAGGAAAATAGACAAACTGAACATGATTATACTAAGAAAAATAAGGCAGATACAGAAAGATTAATTCTGCCTTCTTTCTCTCAAATGCAGGTCCCAGATATATACACATACATGGTACAGGCATGAAAACAGACCATTTTAAAGTGGGTCAGGGGAAAATAGATAATAGGATGTATACAACACGGAAGCAGAAGGGGGTCTAATGTGTGTCAGGGGACCAGTGGGAAGTTACAGAAGACCAGGACAGGAGGGAAGAAGGAAAGCAACAAGGGCAAAACAGGTATGAAAATGCCATGGATGAACCCATTACTTTGAATGAAGTGAAAGACAAGACTAATTAAAGATGCACGGAAGTAAAAGAGAAAAACCAAACAAGCAAGAAGATAAAACAAAGGCCTGAAGCAAGCAAACAACAACTAAATGGTTCTACATAGACAGGGACATAGAGTATAGAGTGTCTGCATAAATGGACACCAAGAAGCTGGCAGTCATATAGAGAAAATAAAAACAGGAATTCAGTTTTATGGGAAACAGGAGGTTCTCATAAAGATTGCTTAACAATGTTTATTGATCTGATGTGAGTTTTACAACTTTGTTGGCATGTTCTCTTAGACTAAGTCAAGAAGTTTTTCATCTTGTCATTAGGAAACTTGGAACAGTTAGGCTCACTTGCTGCACTGCATTTCATGTGGTAGGCGTCTTGTGTCGATTGCAAAAGTCAGTTAAAAACAGGAGAAAGCAACATCATGTCTAATGTTAATACTAGATTAAAATGTCAACTTGAAACTTGACCCTAAAAACTAAAAGTCATCCCACACAATTCAAAAATATTTGGGATTCAGGAGTTACTAGCATTCTCTCCTACAAGACCAGTATGTGCATCCCCGAAGGCCAGACTTCCTCCTCTTCCCTTCATCTCCCCTCCCTCCTCCTCTTCCCTCTACTCTCTCTCCCCTCTTCTGCTCCCCCCACTCTTCCCCTCTTCTCCCTTCCCCCTGTCCTCTCCCCCTTCTCCTCTTCCCTCCCACTCTCCCCCTCTTCTTCCTCTTCACCCCCACTGTCCCTTGCCTCCTCCTTCTCCTCATCCTCTTCTTCTTCCTCTTCTGTACTATTTTCAGCTGAAGAAAAACATGGCTCCTCACAGAGCAGTGTTTCATTATGTTGAACTGTGAAAACGTTAAGATGTGGAAGAAGCAGACCACTTTTGACAAAAGCAAGTAGTTTTAGGAATGTTAAGAGGAAAAACCTGATAAAGGTTCTATCTAGCAAAAAATTCACTATTCAAATTGAGAAAACTTAAGCAGTAAAACAAAATAATTGTTACTCACTGATATAAATTCAATGTGGGAAAGTCTATTAATTCATAATGGCACATCAACAAAAAATGTATATATAATAGTTTTTAAGACAAAAATAAAATGACTGTAACAAAATTGACATACCATGTTTCTTCTTTATTGGTGTGTAGTAATTGTCCAAAACAATGAGGCTCCTTGTGACATTCTCATACATATATGCAATGTAACCAATTTATTCAACTCTCATGATTTTTTTCACTTTCTTCATTTCTTTGGCCTGTCTTACCCCTGCCTTCTTTTTAAGATAACCTTTTTTTTCTCTTTATTTTATGTGAATGCGTATTTTGCGTGCATGTATGCCTGTGTACCTCATGCATGATTGGTGGCCTATAAATCCATAAGAGCATGCATCAATTTCCTTAAACCTAAGTTGCAAACAGTTATGAGCTCTTATGTGGATTCTGGAAATCAAAATTATGTCCTTTGGAAAAGCAGCCAGTGCTCTTAACCACTGAGCCATCTCTTCAGTTGCTGTCAGGTCTTTGACAAACTATCTCTAGCTTCCATGTATGAGAGAAAATGTGTGATATTTATCTTTCTAAATCTGGGTTATGTAGCTTAATATAATGATCCATTTACTTTTCAGAAATATTTTTGTTCTCCTTTATGGATGAATAACACACACACACACACACACACACACACATGCACACACACACATCATACATATATCACATATATGTTTCATCATTTTCTATTGATGGGCACTTAGGCTGATATCAGCATTTGTGCATTGTAAATGCTGCAATAAACATGGCTGTTCAGGCATCCCCCATGCATGTCAACTTTGCCCCTGTCAGGTGTACATCAATAGTGGAAGAGCAAGGGCATAAGGAGAGTCTATTTCTAGTTTCTTGAGAAGCCTTTATACCGATTTTCCCCAATGGCAAGACTATTTTTCTTAAATAGTGATAGTTTTAAAGACGAGAAGAATTAGAAAAGGTTTCATGGTTTCTGTTAAACATATATTATTTATAAATTACAGCTCTATCTATCTCTGATAGAGCAAATGAATGGTATAAACAGCAGTGAAAAAGACAAATGATTTCTGGAGAAGTAACCATGTAGAGAAAGCCGGGCTCAGTGCTGATGATCACCTCTAGAAGGCCCCCATAATCACACATGGTCACAAAGTAAAAAGAGATTCCATACTGAGGTAGATTAACCAAATATATTTTAAACAGTTTTTTAAAATTCACTCTGAATATTCAACTGAGAAAAATTGATGAGATTAAATTGAGAAAACATGTATACAATGCATTTTGATCATAACCACCCACCATTTTCCCCTTTTAACTTCTTCAGGCCTTTACCCCTCTACGTCACCCTTCCAATTTTATGTCCTCCCTTTGAAATCTTGTTGGTTCCACTCAATTGGTTCTTTATCTCTAAGGAGGTGGGGCTTCTAGATCTACTAATTATAAAGAGATGTAGAGACCATGTTAATACATTTCCAACCGCTGTAGGCTAATTTTTCTTTCCCTGTACCCACATCCTCGTGTGTTCCCTTGCTAGAATGAGTACTGAGCCCAGTGTGGAGTGGTAGTATAATTTCCTCAAGTTTGTTGTGGTGAGGTTATGGGTTCCATGTTCTTCTGCAGTTCTCTGGAGTTTATTGGCTTCTTTTTTCTCATGGCTCATACTGTGAGTGCCCATGTAGAGGTCCCGTGGCAAAGATAAGATTGGTTCTTAGCAGAAGAACCAAGACCTGTGACCTGTAGATCAGCGGAACCCAGTTTGCTCTGTGCTGAAAACAGCCTGCAAGCCCACCTAGGTTTTCTTTCAGGTCAGTTTCCAGTGGCAGCATTGATGGCAGCGCATCCTGGATGATCATGCCAAGGAAAGGAAGCTGAGTGCATCTTTGTTCTGCAGCCCCATCAGGACTCTGTCTCAACTCAGAATTCGCTGCTAAACATTTCATTTGCATCTGTTAAGGTTGCTCCCAGGAAGGTGTAAGTGCTAAGCTCATTGCAACTCCTATTTACAAATAAAAGAGTAGCAAATGTTTTCTACTCTCTCTCTCTCTCTCTCTCTCTCTCTCTCTCTCTCTCTTTCTTGTGACATTCTCATACATATATGCAATGTAACCAATTCATTCACCTCTCATGATCTTTTCTCTTTCTTCATCCCTTTGGCCTGTCTTACCCCTGCCTTCTTCTTTTTAATAAAACCTTTTTCATTCTCTTTATTTTATCTTTCTTTAGCTCTTTCTTTCTTTCTTTCTTTCTTTCTTTCTTTCTTTCTTTCTTTCTTTCTTCTTTGTTTTTGTAGCCCTGGAACTCACTCTGTAGATTAGGTTGGACTTGAACTCACAGAGATCCATCTGCCTCTTGCTTCCACGTGCTGGGATTAAAGGCATGTGCCACCACCACCTGCAGCAAGTATTTTTAACTGGTGAGTCACTTAAGGCATTTGGAACCTAGAGCATTAGAAAATCATAATATAATAATTTATAAACTTAAATTGAATTTTAAGATAATTTAAATACATTTATAGTCAATTTAAAAATGTTTAGGGAAATGTTGATTTATTATGTAAATACGGCATAGATGATTACAGTAATGTTAATTTTTAGTGCCTAAAGGTCTTTTGGATATTTAATAGTTTCATTAGGTAAACAGATTGAACATTAGGGATTTTATTCTTGATTTATGAAAATTCCTTGGATGATAGGATCTATCAGCAGTGAGCATTGACTCTGAGAGAGATGCACAGCTCTTACTGCCTGGGAACTATCCAAGCATCTTTTCCTGTCAGAAAAGAGACAGATTTCTAATTTGTGTGTATGTGTGTGTGTGTGTGTACTCCAGCACAGTCATGTGTGTGTGGGGGTATGTATGTATGAGGAGGCCAGAGAACATCTCTGGTTTTATTTTTCCTAAATTATCTTTTAAAGTAAAGAATAGCCCCACCGACCAATAAAACACATATTCAAAGTGCACAACATAGTGACATGTACACATATATGATATGTAGGCATTATGAAATTTATAATTATTACCATGACTAAAATATCATCACATTTATCACCGCATACAGTTGTGTGAATAGAAAAAAAGGAAGTGGGGAGATTAATAGTGATTGGAAATAGATAATATTAACTACTAACCAGAAACAGAGGGTGAGTCTCTTGCATTGGGGGTGTTCTTCTACTGGCTACCACAAAGAGTGACAGAAACTCACTCACTGCAGGTTTGCAGAGCAGTGCAGAACGCACTTCTTGAAAGGACAGGGAATCAAGCATTTTATTTCAAGTTTCTTTTTCAGTGGTTGAAATCTTGAGAGTCATACTTCGGGGACTCCCTGTTTGTGAGGAAGTATCTAATTCAAATAAAGGAATCCAGAGTAAATTTTTTCTGGGTGTCATTAGGTACATAATGGTGTCCTATACTTTTGATTTCATGCCATAGTGAAATCCATGTTGACTAAAAGCGCTTGACCTCCCCACAGACAAGAGCAGAAGAAAAACGGCAGGAGTTGGGGGAGGCTGTGCTAATTCAGACAGCACCAGAGCTTCAGCAATTGCTGCCTAAGCTGGTGGGAGTATACAGCTTACTTTACCCCATCTCTGAGGCTCATTCTACACAGAGGGAGTTTGACTTGTGGCATGTCCACGTCTTTATTCCTGTGTGACAGGAAGAAATGACATTTGATGCTTGAATTTGGAAGGAGAAACTAGGCAGGAACTGGCCACTTTTTTCTATTTGGTTCTAGCTGCCTGGAGAACACACATACACGTGACACACACACACACAAACCTCAATTATCTCATTCCGTTACCAGTATGCCAGGGTAGGTACTGCACTCAGGGTGCCTGGGCTGTTTCATCATCAGTTGTGACAGAATGTGTCCACAGGACAGCCCCTGGCTTGTAAGACAGCCTAAGCCATAAAGGTATTACCTTAGTAATTGTCTTCTATTTCCTCTGCTTTCTTCTTAATTAGCTCAGAATAAAGCTATGGAGACAGGGTGATATTATACCTATCATAAATGGCTCTGTCTTTAAAGTTTAGAAACCATATTTTAAATCCACTCACAAACTTTTCAGTTTTGAATATAGCTACTTATAAAGGAAGATTGGAACTTCTTGTCACATATGAAGTTCCTGCTTGTCAGATCTGTCCATTTTGCTATGCCAGGTACGTATTCCCACAACTTTGGTGACAGTTTGAAATCATTTCCATCATTCTCATCTGATTTTGCTTCTTCACCGATCTTCCTATTCTTTGATAATACCAGCCGTGGTGGCTGTTGCCGAACACTGTTGCCATAATTTGCCACCTTTTAAATGGAGGCCAAATGGACAGTTCAATAAGTGTGTTGTTGGATCTAAAGTGCAGGCAGTGTTCTAACCTGGATCCCTTCATGACAAAGCCTGAGACAAAGGCTGCGGGTTATATTTGTTTATTTGTTAATGATGAGAAATAGGGCTTTGGCTAAAAATGAGGAAGGTGATATTGGAGTAAAGGCCGCTTGTTGATTCCCAACTGCTCAACCCACAGAAACTATATTAAATAAATTTCTGCTTGGCCCATTAGCTCTAGCTTTTTATTGGCTAGCTCCTACATATAAATTCAACCCGTTTCTCTTAATCTGTGTATTGCCATGTGGCAATGGCTTACCGGATAAAGTTCTGTCATGTTTATCTCTGGTGGTACTACACAGCTTCTTTCTGATTTCTCCTCCTTTCTCCCAGCATCAGTTTCAGTTTCTCCGCCTAGCTAAGCTCTTCCCTGTTATAGGCTTAAGATAGTTTCTTTATTAACCAACGGTATCCACAGCATACAGAGAGCAGGCCCACACCAAGATGTGGTGAGAAAGGAGGGAAATATTAGGAGGTGAGATGGTGAGGTGGTATATAGATATTATACTCAATACTGTTGTGGATTCTCTGAGAGACTATTGCAGAATGACTTTGGGAACACCTTTTCAAGGATCAAGACTCTGGGACTCAATGCCATATGTCATAGATACTCTTAATTTGTGAAGTTCTTGCTTTAGGAGAGTTGTGGCTTGAATGGGTGAAGAGGTTTGCAGCTTTGTGACATCTTCCACAACAGCTGCTGCTAAAACCCGCAGGGAACTTAGAGGATGTGTGGCAGTGCTGAACAAACTCTGCTTCAAGTGTGAACCAAGAAGTGACTAAAGCAGACAGCCATTGGCTACATACACCCATGCTACCAGCAAGTGTCTTAAGGATTGACCTGAAGTCTTCATGTCTTTTCTGTCTGTTGTGATAAAATACTTTGGAAACGCAGCCAAGGAAAGAAAGGGTTTAGTTTGGCTCAGAAGTAGAGGTTACAGTCCGTTTTGGCAGAGAAGTGACAGCAGCAGGAGGTGAGAGAATGGGTCACCTTCCACCCCTAACCAAGAGCAGAGAGCAATGAATTAATTCTTGCGTGATAGCGCTCAGCTCGCCATCTCTGTTTCTTATAGTCCAGGATTGCCTGGTCAGGAAATGGCTCCGTCCACAATTAAATTGTTCTTCCCACATTAATATCTTAATCAAGACAATACCTGATAGTCTCAGAGACTAACTTTAATGCAACAGTTCCTTTACAGGTGTACCTGAGGGTTTGCCTTCTGGGTGTCAAGCTGATCTAGTATGGATAAATAATTAAGTATTTTATGACAAAGCAAAGTTAAATGGCTTAGAATTCTTTTAAATCCCAGAGTTTTCAGAGCTATTTATATCTTTATATCTATCTATATTTAAGTCTATTCTTCCTCGACTGATCAAGTCAAGATGTTCTTTATAATGCACTGACCTTAAGGGATGTCCCAGGGAGAAAACTAAATGGGAAATCGTATGCAAATAACAGATAGAAGCTGACAAAAACCTATTTGGATAGAATAGGAACAGGTAAGGCAAACTCTAAAATAAAGATCACTTACAGGTTACATTCTATAGATCTACATTTCTTTCTCTGAATACTTTCCTAACACAGCAAACAAAACTTTTGAAACGTCCTTGTCTGTTCTCTATCATGCTCATGGATATTAAGTAAAAGACTTGCTGTTTGGATTGGTTGTTAAGGGACAATGGCACCTGGGCAAGTCTAGCCTGGTAGCTTTTGAGGAAGAGCAGATTTAAAAAGAATCTTAGATTCACATCAAAGAAATCATTTATTTTTCACCTTTGTGAAGGATAAAAATTTCCTATGGAATCTCACTGTGAACAGCTAAGAATCCCTATAAGTCACTATATTGTCTCTAGAACTGATTTAATTCACTTATTTTCTAAATAATGCCCATTCAGAACATGTTATGTGTTATGTTATGTGTTAATTGAAAGAGCAATGCAATATTTAATTCTCTTTTATGAATTGCTATATTTTTAAAAATTATTCAAATATTCAATGTAACTTCAGTTCATCAGCTTGTCTTACTGTTATCTTTACAAACTAATTTTCCTACTGACCCTAAGCTCTTTTGGAAAAAGCAATGCAGAGCCAGCAAGTGTAAACTGTGGGAAACATCATGAAATGGAATTAGTGGACAGAACTGAAGGTGATTCTTAGAGATAAAATAATGACCCTATATATTTGGAAAGAAAATAATTCAAGCTATCCCTTCAGTATATGGACTCAGAGCTATTGATCGCAGTTCAGAAACTCTAGACTTCTCTCTGAGGACAGTGATGAGCCCATAGCAGGCGGATGGGTTCTGATAACTACAAGGAAAGGAATAAAATAAAGTGCAGCACAAAATCCTTGTGTAGAACATCATGGATCAGACATGCCTATTATTTATGGTCAGATCATAGTAGTTAAGAAAATAATGGGAAAGAATATTTTTAAAGAACAAGAAATCTGAAAATAATGAAAGATACAAGAAGAGTGGCAATACTGCCATTTAAGTGTCAACTGAAAAGTTTTAAATGCCAATATGTAAGAGTGAAATTTGAAAGGAAACAGAAATCAAGCCTTTAATATGAAGAAAGAAGTAAGGCAAAGACAAAACTAAAGCATTTTAAATTGATAGGTACAGCACAGACTGGGCTTGTGAAACTCATTTACTGAAGAAGCAATATTTGATAAAAAATAGACATCCCCCCAAAATATAATAAACCTTACAGTGCACTCTAAAATGGTTATTCAAAGGAAGGTAATAGTTTAGATTTATTTTTAAATTTCTTTGTGAGATATGAGTTATCTTAGCCCTATATGTGTTGCTGTAACAGAATACTACAGACTGAGAAGAGTATAAGAACATTTTATTATTCATAGCTCTGAAGACTGGAAATATAATATCAAGGTTTTGGCATTTGGTGAGTGAATATAGAAGATTCTCTACAAACATGAGGGACATGAGAAAAACAATCCACGTGAGGCAATAAGGACGTTCAGTTCATCACAACTCAGGAGCAGGTGTTGACTCAAACTTCAAGAGCCTGACACCAGGCAAGTTATTTTAGGCATATTTAAGTATAGTACAATTTGGAAAAAATGTTTGCTGTTATCATAATCCTGTATGTACAATGAGGCATAATTACACTGAAACTCTTCCCAAAGTACAAGTCACTTCTTCCATGAAGATTGGGTCTATAGATAGGCTATATGTGTTATCTTAAGGGTCTAGGGGGAGAATCTGGTGTGGTCACAGTCATCCAGATAGTGCAGAGGTCACCTAGGTTATTAACCACATCCAGTCTTGTTTGTGGAAGCCTAGGAGCACCTCTGGCCATAAAGATAGCATAGAATTCACCTAGACTATTAGCCTTCTCTGGTCCTGATCCTGGGGGAACCTGGTATGACTTGGTACAACAGACAGCACAGGGTCACTTAGGCTATTAGCCACCTTCAATCCCAACCTTCTGGGCACAACCATGTTATACATCTCTTCCTTTGACGAGAAAACCTTGAGTGTTTAACTCTGGTTTGCCCAGTGCTTATCTGTGAACACAAGGACCTTTGTGCTCCCAGCAGATGAGACCCTTTTTTATTGTGTCATCCCATGATAGAAGATTCAATGATCTAGGGGGAATTAATTTGCTTTTATGTGAGCTCAGTTTCATGATTACCCACACACCCTTGTGATAATAACATGAATCTCTTTATAGGGCAGATACTGGATTTTCTTTGCTAGATGGGGGTTGCTAGAAGTGACATAGAAATACAAAAAAGTAGAGACCAACCTCCACATGAGCAGAATTGTTCTTTATTCAGAACAACTGAAGGATTCCAGTCTCTCTGTGGAAGTGTGTGTCACGGGGCGCGGGGGTGGGGGGTGGGGGGTGGGTGTTAGGCTTTTTATTGGGCAGAAAAAGCAGCTTTGGGGATGGAAAATTCTACCGTAAGTGAGTTCTCCTGCAGTCTCAAGGCAATCTCAAAGCGGTGAATGCCAGCAGAAGTTCACATGTTGATGGTCTCATCAGAAGCTCCCCTGCTGTAGGAACTCCTTCATACAATGTTACAGAAGACTTTGGGTGATTGCCCAGTTGTCTCTGTCATTTATTGCACATTTTGGAAGTTGCTTGATTACACTTCCTATTTACTGAAGTAATATTATTTCCCTTCTTAGGTATTAAATAAGGTTGAAGACTATATAGTCATAGTTCCTTTCCTCTCATGATTTGTCCAAACTATTTCTAATACAAGACTTAGACTGCTTAGGATAGGATAATTGTTGAAACATTTTGCATACATTTATTGCTTGATATTGTTTATGCTAGTTGTAATTCTAATTTTTATACTTGATATTTGTTCTTATTGTTAATAGTTTGCATTAGGCTTAGAACTTTCTTATTTAAACAAAATAGGGAGGTGCTGTAGGGACCCCTTCAGCCAGTAGCCTTTAAGATACCAACCCACTTGGGCGTGGCCTCTTATACTATAAATGCATGTGTTCTTTCTCTCGTCTGGCTATTGGATTCACTTCCTGTTCATTGTTCGTGCAGAAGACTGTGATCTGTGAGTCTACCCCTAAATAAGTAACCCTTTATTGTACTCAATTCTGAGTTAGTGTGGGATTATTTTGTATCTTCCACCTGGATTCTAACAGCCTGTTTGTGTTATCAGTTTAACTAACTTTCCTGTCTGGAGTTTTTCAACTCAGGAGACTTCTTTAGATCCTTGACCTTTCACCTTGTCCCTCCTCCCAGCACACTGGCATAGAGGATTAAATTTCCAACACATGTGGTCTGGGGTATACAAATGCATACATATACATTCTTCCTTATCTTTCTACCTCCATAAAAAATAGAAAGATAAGCAACTTTTTAGGACCAGCAGTTTCATCAGTTGAGAAAGAAAAAAAAGAGCTGTATAATTAGTAGCCAAGTTTCTCCAACATCTGTCACATCATACTGTTTAGTTACTATTGAGACAAGACAGTGAACATCCAACAGATTTGAACTCTGTGAAACACAGAAACATTTCTCAATATTTTTCATTCTTAGGCAAATCACTTAATTCTTGGCTAGGGGAGACTAGCCAATATCAGCTAAATTTCAGCTGAAAACAACCTGGAAACCATTTACTATTTGAGCTCATTTGCCTCAAATGACTAGACCACAGTTTAACTGTCTCAATACTTTTGATTTTCAGTAACTAAAAAAAGAGAACTCCAATGTGGAATCAGTCACCTAAAAATTGATGATACTCAACAGTGATCTGAAAATGATTACTTTGGCAGCCGTGTGTACATGCAGTCGGCTTAGTTGGAAACTGCCTTTAGTGCAAGCTGTGTATATGGTGAGCAAAACATCAATAAAATTGACAGCCAGGGGACCTCAGTCCATGCCCTATTTTTACATTTGCTCCTGATGTAACCATGAGCTTAGTTTGGACTAGCCTTCTCCGTTCTTTGTTCCAAGAGAAAATACACTGTCATGATTATATGTGAGGACTAAATCAGATGGGTGATTATAGCCTCAGGAAAATCACCTGTGGAGGCTGGTTATGCAGATCACTGATTGACCATGCTGCTTCCTTCCCTGTGGACATCCTCACAGGCTAGCTCCATGCACTTTCCCTAAATGAGAAGTGTATTAATACAAGCAGGTTCTGTAAATATAACTTACTTCATATAAAGAACAAAATTACTCAAGTTGGGTAGTGATGGTATACGCCTTTAATCCCAGCACTTGGGAGTCAGAGGCAGGCAGATCTCTGTGAGTTCAAGGCCAGCCTGGTCTACAAAGCAAGTTTCAGGACAGCTGGGGATGCACAGAGAAACACTATCTAGAAAAAAAAAAGTGAGAAAAAGAATTACCCATCAATCACAAGGATTGAAGAAGTACACAAATATAGAGGAAAATGAGTCCTAACATAAGTAAAAGGAAAAAAATAAGAGATGTTTCAGTGGCTGACATCAATGATAACAGGTATGGGGATGAGGAATTAGAGAAAATAGTTAAAAGATGGAAGATAAGGCAATAAAACCCCAAACATAACCAATACTGGGGCGGGGCGGGGGGCGTTAGGGGCAAAATGCATAGGATAAAGTTAATGAAGGTCTGAGCCAAAGGCAATGTATGGAACATGAAGCTTGCCTGCCTGGGATAACTGTCCCTATTGCCAAACTTTATTTTAAGCTCCTATATTTCGCTTTGGATATTACTTACATTTATGAACTTGATTTTACTGATAGAAATTCCAAGGCAAGGTGTAGAGAAGCAGTTTGGATAGTAGTTCTCAAATCTATTGGATTTGCCTTTCTAATCAGAGAAAGCTTGAGGAAAATGATGCCCGTGCGCCCTGATTACAAAACGAGTTAAGATAAATAACAGCCTTGTTAATAAGAATTTGGGGTGGACTTAAATTTTCACAGTCCATTTTCTCGCTCTCACTCTCTCACTCAAGCCCGCGCTCCTGCTTATACAACCTCACAACACCCACCCACGCACGCCTGTCAAACTTTCTCTACCCAGATGGATAAGACGGACTGAAGTTGGGTGCACCAATGCGTCTTTTATAATCAGTATTCACTGCCTCAGAGTCAGACAAATGAGAAGAAAAAGGGAAAAGCACAGTTAAAGAAAACTCAAGAGACACAAACAACGTCCTTCTTTTTTTCTGTTGTGAGTCATACTAGCCTACCTAGGTAGAGTGCTCTCAGTCATGATGGATATAGTTCTACCAGTGCCCAGAGGGTTAAAATAGAATGAACTAAGGAGAAACAAACAAGAGGTGTCTTTCTTTTTATCATCTCCCAAAGGAGGTATTTAAAACATGTCTCCCTACCCTCGAGCATGGTTATTTTCAGTTACTGGATTATATATGGACTTGGCTATAGCCAGGCAAACTATAAAGCCACATTTATGAACTGTATCCTTTGTTAATTTGCAATTTTAATGGATTTAAATTAATCCGGGACTTCCTGGAAAAGGGACAGTTAAATCTGGAGAAAAGTGGAATGGGAGGCCTTGAAAGAAAAAGGGGCTGATTGCTTTAAAGAGAATACGTTTGTAAATTCTGTGGAATGTTCTTGATAACACCCAAAGGAAGAGCATCTTGTCAGTAAAACGTTAAGTGTGGCATAGTAATGATATTCTCATGTATTTCTTGACACATTCAAAATGAGAAATGTTGTGTTTTCCTATCTCCTAAATACCCAGGGCAGAGGGTACATGGTTGATGGCACTACCACATACCATTGTGGTGATTTTAGCAATTAAGGTATTATTCCACAATGAAAAGCAGAATTCATTAGTCATTTCTTCTGGTTTCTAACCTTCCTTTTAAAGGAAAAACCCAAACAGAAAACACTCTATTCTTCTTTTATAGAAATTGTTCTATTTTCTGAATCTGCCCCCACCCCCTAAATCTTAAACCATTCCAGAACTCTGGTTTTAGTCCAGAAAGTGATCTGGAAGAAAGAGATGTGGAAATGTACTACTAGGTCTCAGAACTCCTTTCTCCTCCACTCAACTGTGGATATGTTATGAAAATGAAACTAAGTAATGCAGGTCCACGGTTAGACCTTTCCATTTGATTTTTTTCTCTTCTTTATGACTCCAACCATGTACTGAGGGCAGCTGTGGTCAAGCACTCCAGACGATGTACCAACGGCAGCTGTAGAAACCTCAATTAACCAGTCCCTACAGACATGAAGACTCAAGGCGATGACCTGAGGGCCACTGTTGAAAAGACTCCAGAATCTTCACTTTAACCAATCTCTAAAGACATGAAGGCTTGAGGGGGGTGACCTGATTTGGACTGAAGTTGGTTCTATCTCGATTGCTTTTTAGATAATTATAGTTACCTGACTCAATCAAAAGCATGGGCTTCGACTGAGCGAGCATCTGGTCAAAGCCCACTTGCTCAAGAATTCCCTGCTTTTGCTCTTTTTTAGAATTCCTTCCAGAAGAAGCTTTCTACTGTGGTAACATATGATGAAAGTGACCGTGATTCGGAATGTAAATATATGCAGAGTGTTGGAAACCGACAGCATTTTGTATGCAAAAATTCTTCCAAAAGGATATACTATCTTTCAAATTTAATTGATAGGATAAAATAATAACCATTCTACCCCAATTTTTCAAAATGTTCATTGGAAAAGTATGTTCACTCAGGGCATAATTTTTTTTTTGATTTGTAAGAAAATAGTGAGTCTTTTATACTTTAATACTTCACAACGAAACAGAACTGGTTGAAAAATTGATTGGCACTAGTCAAATCATGAAAAATTGTTGCTATATTTTTAACCTTTATTGCTGATATTCTGTTTCAGTTTAAAACATATGGCTTTCCTAAAGAGATACTATCTCCCTCAACAAAGATACCAAAAAATAGCAATTTTCATGTTTTATCTATTTTAACAACATCAGAAGGTTTGCAATGCTCGAAATAAATTGTGTGCATTCAGTTCCTCAGTACTATTTTTCAGATGAGAGAGTATTTAAAGTCCACATGGATTTAACAGTCTAGTGTAAATTAGTGTCCTTATCATTTTTAAGGTCTCTATTATACTAATAATCATTCAGTTAGCTAGGAAAATTTAGCAGGCTCTTCATATTTTTATGCTTGCACACCTGAGTATCTACCACCATAATCAAAATGTAAAATATTTCTACCAATCAGAGCTTATGTTTCCTTATACAAATATTTCCACATTCCTACACAACCATTGATCTGATTTCTATCAAAGTGAATTAACCCTGTCTTGTTAACGCTTGTAAATGGACTGGCACAGTAGGTAAACTTTTGTCTAGACGTCCACCAGCAGAATGAGCCACATCCTTGTGATTATATTTTGCTATGTTATAATAGTCTGCCATATGCATATATAATAATTTTAGTTTTTCAAGAATCCATTGATTGTTCCTAGTTTTGAGTGATTATGAATAAGTAATTGTGTGCTGTGACTATTTATGTATAAACCACATGTTTTCTTTCTCTTTTAATATACTTAGGTATAAAATTATTTGATCATATAGCAATTGTATGTTTAACTTTTAATAAATTATCAAACTGCCTTTTGTAGTAGTAATATCTTGATTTTAGTTTGTGGTCTTCATATTAATTTTCTTGCTGCTGTAGTGAGTTTATATATTTGCTGTCTCAAACAGACACAGCTACTGTGAGTCTGGGAGGTCAGAAGCACAAAGAAATAAACTCAACTAGGAGGCCTGGCTCCTATGGAGCCTTTGAAGGAAGATTCCTTTTCCTTCTCTTAGTTCCTAATGACTTCTGTGCCCAACTTATGACCACCACATTCTGCTGTTTCTATCCCCCTCCGTGTGTGTGTGTGTGTGTTTATGTGTGTGTGTGTGTGCGTGATATGTGATATGTCCATGTGTGTGCATGCAGAGCCTAGAGGAGGACATTGGACATCTTCCTCTATAATTCTGTTCCATTCCTTTAAGACATGGTGTTTAACTGAATCGGTAGCCGGCTGTTGGGCTAGGTTGACTGACTAGAGAACTCCCAGGACCAGTCTGCCTCTACCTTTCTAGTTCAGGAGTTATAGGCATGTGTGGCCATGTTTAGCTTTTGACTGTCTCCCCAGTCCTCCTACCTCCTTTAATAAGGACTCTGTGATTATTCGAGAACTATGTATATGACTGATTATCTCAAGATCTTTATTTTTTGTTTGTTTGTGAAATGATCTACTTGTATAGATGAAGCTGTCGTCAAACTCATGATCCTCCAGCTTCAATTTGATGATCACACACAGCTCAGTATCCTTTTTACATATAAGGATATCCTTTCCACTAATAAGGTAAAAGTTACAAGTTTTAGTGAACAGAGAGTATCTAGATTGACAGTCTCTTACTTTCTATTCAAAGAATTTCAACTAGAATGATTAACTTAGCTCAGACTCTCATCACAAAAGTAAAAATAAGAAGCCATGCAGATTTTTGCACAGATCACAGTATGATAATTTGTGATTTAAGCTTGTTGCAGTTTTCTCCATTGACCATGATATAAAACAATGACCTTTATTGTTGAAATAGGAGCAGCGGGGATGCGTCCCCAGCACCCCGCTGCCCGCAAGGCTAGCTTTACCCGAAATAATTACACAGAAACTGTGTTCTTTTAAGCACTGCTTGGCCCATTAGCTCTAGCCCTTACTGGCTAATTCTGATATCCCGATCAACCCATTTCTAATAAACTGTAGCACCGGTCTTACCGGGACGATTCTAGCCTATGTCCATCCTGGATCAGAGCTTCATCGCGTGTGTCTGCCCAGGAGAGAAGAGGATGGCATCTCTTCTGAGGCGTCTGCTCCCGAGGAGAACTGTCAAGTCTGAGCTCACTTCCTCTTCCTCCCAGCATTCTATTCTGTTTTCTCCACCCACCTGTGTCCTAACCTATGAGGGCCAGCCAAGCAGTTTCTTTATTTTTTTAACCAATGACCTTCCTCCATCACTTTATTACATTTACAAATTTAGCACCTCTTGCAGGTTTTTTAAAACCTAATTTATCTACATCTTACACAGATGGATTTATGAATTGTATTGAACAGCATTTGCTTATAATCAACTTTCTTATATAAAACATAATAGACATTACAATCAAAGGAAAATAAGCAAGAGTCAATTTTGTAGATGTTGAGACTAGCCAAAAAAAAAAAAGAGTCAAAATAACACAATGTGTAAGAAGATAATGTCACAAAAGGAACAGAGGCGATTGTGAGACTTCAAAAATGAGAAATCACATTTAGTTTTCTGTGAAGTGTTGGTAAAAGTTGTTGATGGTGCACAAGAAAGAATGGTGATAATTAGGAAGGAGTTCACTGGGTAGGTCGAATTTTGAGATGAAATTTTATATTAGATCTACTAAATATAAATCCAGATTATTTGAAAAAGGTTGATCCTGCTTTATCAGTATTAACCACTGCAATAACTTGATTTATGTTTAGTAGAACCTAAATGGGACACCATATTGGTTAGAAATATGTTAAATTTTATTCATTATAGTGAGAAGATATGGCAGGAGTTTCCTTATGTAGGCTGTGGTTCATTGACTTAAGATGAGCAACACAAGGGTACTTACTAGAACCTACATTCAATTCTTGAAATTTTGACTTCAAATAATAATGATAATTTGATCAACTTAACAATGAAGATAATTGCTTACTACATGCCAGATACATTTCTGAACAATACATACATATTTACTTAGTTATTACTACCCTTTGAGACAAAAATCTTTTTATATGACATTTAAGAACTCCAGAGAAGTTAATGTATGTAATATCAGATAGATAGTATGTATTGATACTGAGATTTGAATGTGGGATTTCTATTTTTTTATTGATTTTTATTAACCTCTACATTTTTCTATGCTCCCCTCCCTTTCTCTCCCCTCCCCTTCAACCCTCTCCCCAGGTCTCCATGTTCCCAATTTACTCAGGAGATCTTGTCTTTTTCTACATTCCATGTAGATTAGCTCTTATGTATATGTCTCTCAGGGTCCTCATTGTTGTCTAGGTTCTTTGGGATTGTGCTGATGATATGTTAGTTTACATAAGTGACCACCCCTCCAAATTCTACCAAGGAACTTCTACAACTCATAAACACTTTCAGTAATGTAGCAGGATACAAGATAAACTAAAAAGAAAAATTAGTATCCCTCCTGTACACAATGATAAAAGGGGTGGGAAAGAAATCATAGAAACATCATAATAGCCACAAATAGCATAAAATATCTTGGAGTAACTCTAATCAAACAAGAAGAACACTTGAATGACAAGAACTTTAAATCTTTGAAGAAAGAAATTGAAAAAGATACCAATAAATAGGATTTCTACTCTCAAGTTCAAGTGTCTAATGATAGTCTATTTATTGATAATACTAACAACAAACTAAATACTTCAAATATACTTCTAAATGCTTGTTTGAGGGAAAAAAATTTAAACTTAAATGGGTTGATGAGAAGAAGCTTTAGTAGGTGCCAGAAAGGCTCTTGCACACTTACATTCTGTGGAGTTCTAATTCTCAGAGGGAAAGCAAAAGAGAGCCTAGTTAAGTACGTGAGGACCCCAGGGAAATGGAATTTCAAGGGACATCCAAGGGTACGGCATACAAACAGGGCCCTCAAACATGACTAACCAGTATGTCAACGATAGCCAAAGAAATATCTGCTGACTGGTTTAAGGACAGCCTTTCACAATCTTGTGGGCTGACAGGTAATTTCACATCCTAGTGGGGTGATGAGTTGCCTCACAGAGGGCTGCTGGCTTACAAACTTGTGCCCCTATAGAGGCCGCTATAGGATGTCAGGACAGAGACCAAGAGGAAGTATGATACTCAAAGATCAAGAGAACCAAACTGTACTAACTAATGTGGACCAAAGATGGCACATTTCATATCCATGATCTGTTGCCGGAGACAGATGAGCATCTCAGCATTATCCTCAGGAAACGAAAAAGGGAAGAACATGAAAAAATAGATTTCTAAGCCAAAAGAGACCAAGACAGATCTAGATTGAGATGCCTTAAATTAGTGAGTTGAAGTTTCTACTAGAATAAATATAAGAATTAAATCATAATAATTTATGGAAAATCAAAGTCACTATACCTCAGCAAAGTAGACATTTGCACATCATCAGAGAAAAAGAAAATAAAAGCATCATAAGAAAGTTCATGCAATTACAAGGCTTGGTGAAGAATATGTATTGTATCCCAAGTATCTTCCCTTCTTGTATAGAGTCTCTGTTCTTAGAATCAAAACTATAGCCTATGCAGGATGTTTTTATAGAGATCAGTCTAAGAGGATAATTTGCCTTACAGCCACTGGGAACTTATAAGTGGTCATGTATGGGAAATTATGGGAAATTCTGTAACTCACATGTGATATCTACTGCTTTCATTTTTTTTTTTTTTTAAATGGCAACCCCGTGGTTTTTGGCAAAAGCAAGGCATCTAGACTGCAGTTCATTTCTTTTTCTGTGATGTCATGGACAAGGCCCTTCAGTTCATTGGAATGACTCCTCTTTGTCCTGCTCCCACTGTTAAAAAGGGACAGAGTCAGATGGTGAAGGAAAGTACAGGCTCACCATCCTTCCAGTCACACAAAGCCAGACAATAGGTGTCTGACTAGCTGTTAGTAACAGCTAGTGTGGTATTATTATTAGTGTAATAAAGTGTGGGTGTCAGTGGACTGTATTCTCCAAAGTTTTTTTTTATTTTGGCAATGTAATGTGAGATATTTTAGAGAGGAGCGGAGGGGAGGTGACAATGGGCATCGTCTAGATTCCCTTTCTTGTTGGTTGTAATCAAGCCTGTCACTCACCTTGCTTGAACTGCTGAAGTCATTGAGGAGCCTGACGTAGACAGCTCCTGCTAAGTGGAAAAAAAAAGTCTCTACTTCCTCTTAACAAATCAGAGTAAACATGCCAACACATAATGGGACTCAGTAAACTTCAGAATATCTGAACATCTGATGCGATCTTTTCGATTAGAACTTTCATCTTGGTTCAGTAGTATGATTTAGTTGCCCTTTGTCTACTCTCAGGTGCTAGAGACAGGTACAGAATGCTCATGCTGGATTGTAGAGAGAGCTCCCTGGGAAGTGTATGCAACACAATGAAACCCGTGGATTTTAGTCTCCCTCTAGATCCTGGTCTTAAAGTAGGACACCCTGCTGTTAGGATGGTGCCTGGATACTCTAAAACAGACTAAATCCAGCATAGAATGCGGTTAGGTTTCTTTTTATCCATGCTTGCAGCACATGTGTGGGAGCTGTGAAAAGATTTGTTTGGCTGAATTCTCTTTAGCACATTCTCAGTGAGATGATAACAATCAGCATCACCCGTGAGTGCATTGCGTGTCTCTACTCAGTGTTTTCCTAATGACTGGATGCTGCAGAAGCTAGCAGAAACCGTAAATGTTGATGATCTAAGAAGTGTAACGATGGTTATTATTATTTTAATTTTAAAAATAAATACTTCAGCTAACAACCACACTGATGCTTATAAGCACTAATATTCTGAAGTTATTCACAAACGTTTCCACGCAGCTCAAGCAATTCAGTCTTCCTAATTGTGAAGAAGAGAAGAGCGAGACATGGAGGGCAAACTTATCTGCTTGTTTTAGGCCCTACAGCCAGTGAGTGGTGAAGTGGTCTTGGAGCTCTGCGTGTCCACTCAGTTGCGGGCTGGATTCTAGCAGTCCCTGGAGCTCTGCATGTCCACTTCGACACATGGATTCCAGCAGTCTCTGGAGCTCTGCATGTCCACTTCGACACGTGGATTCCAGCAGTCTCTGGAGCTCTGCATGTCCACTTCGACACGTGGATTCCAGCAGTCCCTGGAGCTCTGCATGTCCACTTCGACATGTGAATTCCAGCAGTCCCTGGAGCCCTGCGTGTCCACTCAGTTGTGGGCTGGATTCCAGCAGTCCCTGGAGCTCTGCATGTCCACTTCGACACGTGGATTCCAGGAGTCCCTGGAGCTCTGCATGTCCACTCTGTCACAGGGTGGATTCCAGCACTCCCTGGAGCTCTGCGTGTCCACTCTGTCAGAGGGTGGATTCCAGGAGTCCCTGGAGCTCTGCGTGTCCCCTCTGTCACAGGGTGGATTCCAGCAGTCCCTGGAGCCCTGCGTGTCCACTCTGTCATCACTTTCTTTAGACTCTAGTTTTTTCTTCTTCTTTATCTAGTCACCTCCCTGGTTGTCTTCTTCTTTTCTCTTTCCCTGTGTAATTATTACCTTTCTTGTTTTGTTTTTTGTTTTTGCTTCTTTTGGTCTCTCTTTCATCTTCCTCCTTTTCACTCAATTCTCCCATGAGAAAAACAGTGATAATGAAGATTGAGTGCAAGGAAAGAGCTGGACTTTAAAAATAACAAATAATGATTAAAATTTCTTCAGTGCTGGCTGTGTGCCAGTAGCTTGATAAGTGAAGATCTACACCTATGTAGTTATATGAAGATACCTTATGAAATGCTCACAGGAATTTTGTAGATGTCTGTGCCTGAAGAAGTTTGCACCAAGGTGCCAAATAGCCTTAAACTGATCTGTGATAGAGTTAGGATTTGACCCACGGAACTTTTCTAAGTACACCGTATTGGAGGTATTAAAACATTTTCTTAATCACTATTTGGTATAAAGATATCTGTGTCAACACATCCAGCTGATCAATTTGAGCCTTCAAACCCTTGCTTGCTATTTAACAGTTAAAGTCGTGATGATCTGTATCCTTCTCAAGCATTATTAATGAGAATCACAAGGCCAATACTAGACCAGGAAGTATGATGGAGCATATTTCTAAATTTCACCAGAAAGGTCTTAAAATTTGTAATACTTAAGCACCCTAAGTCGCTGCTGTCTCCTTTACTGCTCATGATTGTTTAGTGTTAGTGCCTGAGCAGGGCCGTGGGCTGAGAGTCAAGAAGACTGCTTAGCTGGAAAGTGGGAATACAGCTTAGAACAGTGTAGTAAGTTGCTGCGGAGGGGTCTTTTGGAGAGAAAAGGTGTTAGAAGCAGAAAAGTTTCAAAGCTTAGAACAAAGCCTGGGTTTGAGAGGATGGGAGCTAGTGGTAGATGTGGCTATAGTATTACTATGGATTCTCTCCAAGTAACATCTTCACACCTTTATCTGGTACCAAAGATGAACAGACCTTGTATTCCCAAAGGCCTAGAGGATAACAAGTCAAAGGCAATATGTTAAGCTAAGGTGGATGTGGAAACAGGGTGAACTGCATAAGAGTCTGAATCGAGCTTTGTAGTCTGGAGTTGGCAGAGCCTGGGCAGGTCATCAGACTCTCTGTATCTTAGGGGCTCAGGTCTTATGCAATGATTGAAATCTGATGACCTCTCAGGATCACAGTCACAAGTACTCAAGTTAACCTCAGCAGTCAGCAGCACTGATTTCTCTAGTCAACAGCTGTGTGTGCTCATATAGCATAGCGTCTATTGCCTCAGGTTCTGAGTATACAATTAGTGGAAAACTCAAACGTGTCTTTGCTCTCCTGGAGTTGCTATCTGATAGAGAAGGTGACAACTGAGGCGATATATAAATACACAAATGTATGGAATATATTCTGGTCACTCTCACCACCCCCACTTTTTTGATCCCCTTTATTTCCCCCATTTCTCTGTCCTTCCACTATAAAAAGTATTTCTACACTACCTAAATTTATTAAATTATTTTCAAAGTTATTTTTCTTATAAGGATTTAAAAATGTTTTGGGGGGATTTATTATTTCAAAAATAATTTAACTTAGCCATTAAATTTAATTAAAATGTTTACTCAAGAATGCTAGATTTAACTCACTGTTTTGGAGCCTGTCCTGGAACTAGCTATTGTAGACCAGGCTGGTCTGGAACTCACAGAGATCCGCCTGCCTCTGCCTCCCGAGTGCTGGGATTAAAGGCGTGCGCCACCACCGCCCGGCTCTCACTGTTTTTTTTAAAAAACAATTTTAAGACTAGTTTTAGGTTCACTGTGAAATCACGGTGAAACCAGAGAGGTTTCTCATCCACCTCCTTCACTGTGCTTTGAGACATCACACGGTGGCCACTGTCATTGTCTCTCAACAGAGTTCTGTCTGTGTGGGGGTCTGCTCACTGAACAGGTTATGAGTTCGCATGCACACGTATGTGTATAGAGACCCCAGGACAACCTCAGAGGTTGTCCCTAAACTGCCATTCATCTCACTGGTTTAGAGCCAACTAAGTACCATAAGCCACTAAACATCAAGTCTCAGGGCTCCACTTCTTTTCTTTTTTGTAGAAGAAACTGGGATTCCAAGTGCGTTGCCACCATGCCCAGTGTTGTTCATTGGTTGTTGGCATTGCACTTAGTCTTTATATTTTAAGGCAAGCACATTACTCATGGAGCTACCACCTCAGCCCACACAAGTAATAATAAACCTACACGGATGCACTATGTCACACTGCACATTAGAATTCACTCTTGGTTTCTTACATTGCATAGCTTAAATTTGTGTGTGTCTGTGTGTGTGTGTGTGTGTGTGTGTAATAACATGTACTCACAGTGACAGTGCCCTGAAGAATTCCTTACCTACTCCAAATCCTGTGTACCATCTAGTTATCTCTCCATCTCGTTCAATTCCTGGAAACCCTTGGTCTTTTTACTTTATCCATAGTTTTACCTTTTCTAGCATGTCATATATTTGGAATCATGCAGTAAGTGACCTTCGTGAAGTGCCTAATTTTACTGAGCATTATCTATGTAGGTTTCCTCCAGGTCATTTCATAACTCAACAGGCCAATTCTTTTAGAATATGGAAAGGTATTTTGTTGTCTGTCTGTACCACAATTGACCCATTTCCCTACTGAAAGATATCTTGATTGCTTCTAACTTTAGCAATTATGAACACACCTGTTATAAACACCTGTGTATAAGTTTTGTGTGAGCATAAGTTTTCAACACATTAGGAAAAATACCTCTCTCTCTCTCTCTCTCTCTCTATATATATATATATATATATATATATATATATATATACACATGATTACTTCATTGCATGACAAACTGTCTACCAAAGCAGCTGTAGCATTTTGCATTTCCCCTAGCACTGGAATAGAGGTCCCAGTCAGCATAAGTATGCACCAAGAATAATTAAGTTTTAGTAAAACAACTTTAAAAGAAGTCAACCACGTTGTTTTTCTCACCTTGCTCATACTTGGTGAATAAAGTTGCCTTGATAGCATAAAAACCACTGCAAAGAATTTATTATAAACATTTTTGTTTTATTAGAGAATCAATAAAATAACTTAATTTATCTCTCTGGTTCCATAAGAACCTTTCTTCTCTGGGAGAAATCCCTTACTTAAGAGAGAGAATCACTTGGGAAGCTAGTTGTATCCAGGACTAATAATCCCCAAAGGTTTTAGGGAAATTATGAAAGTTTATAACAGGTTTGCATTATTTTGAGAAACTAATATACACACAGCTTTTATGTATAGAATTTCTATGTATTGCAGAAATGGGATGAATGAGTCAAAATATCTGCTACAAGGGAAATGATACCTATCTGGAATAATAAGTCCCTTGCTTTTATATTAATACCACAGCCAACAAATTTATTCTTGCTAAGAAAAATCTGAGGAAAAATATTACCCAGAGGAAGTGGATAGTGCTGTAAACTTGATTGCAAATCGTGGCTTCTCTAAGCAAGATGGAATTTGGATAGATCTAGAGAGTTGAAAAGGATGAAGACCTGGAATGCAGATTAGAGCTTTCTGATCCCGACATTGCTGGCACAGAAATGAAAGAGGAAAGGTAGATGTTCGTAAAATGAAACAACAGTTTGAAGAACAGTAGATACAAAATTGGGAAGGAGGGAGAAAGGAAATTCAGTTAAGAGAATTGTGAAGGCCAATACTAAAATTTAAAATTTGAGTTTTAAGCAGTACACAGACACAGAAGATTTGGGGCAGGTGATGAAAACATGTTAAACATGTCAGAACAATGTCAGTGATGACGAAGATAGTCCATCCCAAAGTTCCCCACACATGCTGGAGAAAGCCTCTAACTCAGAGAAACACTGCAAATCATCTCTGGGGCGAGATACCGCTGTCAGGACTTCAATTATCTCTATATAATTCTAATGTTTACTTGCAATTTCAGTCTTGAAGTTCAACTTAGAGGGGTGTAAGAGAAACAAATATCCTGATCAAAACTAAAATTATGAGTCAAGACAATCACAGTAACTTTCTCACTGCTATACTTAATGAATTAACATAAAGACAAATATTTGAGAGAGCAACTCTATTTTTGCATATATAGGAAAAGTTTAAAAAATATAATGGAAACTTAAAACTTCTCAGAGGAAATTAGGATATTGAGAAAAATAAAAGAATTGGAAAATGGTTTAGAGGAAAAAGATTCTGACAGAGCACAGGCAATAAAACATGGAGAACAGAGACACGCTAAAGCATGGAAGGGACAAGAGAGAGATTGAGACGGATGAACTGAAATAATGGTAGAAGACGGCCGAGCAGCTTCAGAGTAATGGAAGAAAAGGACTGCCTACGTGAAGTTTGACACTGAGGCAACTGATATACTCTAGGAAGAAGTAAGATTATCTTTGAAGATAAGTAAAGAATTTACGTAGTTCTATACTGAAGAGAATTCTAAAATGCATTCATCCTTTTGGCTGGAGGTAATTGATACCAGATATAATTTAGAGCAAGAAAAAAAAGTGTGTGTGTGTGTGTGTGTGTGTGTGTGTGTGTTTGTTTGTGTGATCTGTCTCTGTCTGTATGTATGTAAATAAATACTGACTATAAACTAAGGTCCTCTCAGGTTCATACTCTCCACTGTCCTCAGTCATCCCATTTTTTTCTTCAGAACTTTCTACAAAGCTGTTGGAAGCTTCTTGTGAGTCCTGTAAATGTGGAGATACTACCGCTTACAGCCTCATTCAGTGGATATACCCTACAGGTCAATTCTCTACTTCCTTCTCTTCAGGGCGTGGTTATGTTATCTACACAATGTTTTGAAATTCTTGAGGAGTCAAGTTTCTATCTCCCAGAATTGCTGCCTATATTGTGACATCTTAATTGGTTTCCACCCCACACTCATTCCTGCTTCCATAGATCACCTTCATATCACCCACCTCAACTGAATGCCTTATCCAATGTTATTCTTTCCAGTTACGGTAGTTACCTTCAGTACAAGCTTGACAGTGCACAGCTGGGTTCATGTGACTGACGGGGCCTAACTGCTGCGTTCCCATGTCTATATTAGAGTGCTGCTGGAAATGAGGGCACAAAGAAAGCTGTAGTAGTAGGAGCGGCGGGGCTGCGTCCCCAACACCCGGCCGCCAGCACAGCTAGCTTTACCCGAAATAATTACACGGAAACTGTATTCTTTTAAACACTGCCTGACCCATTAGTTTCAGTTTCTTATTGGCTAGCTCTTACATATCGATCTAACCCATTTCTATTAATCTGTGTAGCCCACGAGCTGGCTTACCAGGAATGATCTTAACCTGCGTCTGCCTGGAGTGGGAGAATCATGGCGACTCCTGATTCAGCTTCTTTCTCCCAGCATTCTGTTCTGTTTACTCCGCCTACCTAAGGGTTGGCCTATCAAATGGGTCTAGGCAGTTTCTTTATTAATAAGAAATCACACCCACATCAGAAAGCAAAGCAAGGACTCTTTCCTTCTCAAACTTAGGTACCACACATGTCCCAATCAAGTCCTTGTATTGCCTCTGGACTACCTTGTGGAGAAACACAGTAGGTAGGATGGAGATAAGACTGGCAAGAAAGATCTACATGTTTTCCCCTAAGGCAGAGGGACCAGAGTTGGTTCCTGATACAAAGAACAACAGGACATCAGGAAAAAGACATAGTTCCAGTTTGTCAAGAATTGAAGGCTAAATTATTCAGTTTTTTTAAAAAAAATAAACAAACAAAACCACTAAAATGGTAAAGAAAGGGCAATGCTTATTGCCCCATTTGATCACTACATCCTGCATTCATTCACATCCTAAATCATGTTCCTGTACACTATACATTTGTACAATTACAAAACTGTTAGATTTGGTGCAGGTCATCCAAACTCAAGATTCTCTTTAATATTTTTTTGCAAATAATGAAGTTAATAAATAGTTATTTTCCAGGCATGGTGCTGCATGCTTGTAATCCTCACATGTAGAGGGCCAAGGCAGACTACTAACGCCAGGCCATGCTGAGCTACACAGTGAGACCCCACTTCAAACAACTTCCAATACCCCCCAAAACAAGCAGTAAATACTTATTGACTAATGTCCATGTTGGAATTTAAGTCTTGATTGTTTTGCTTACTTAGATGATATGATTTAATCATTTTTATTACTTCTGTAGTTCTAAATAAGGAATATAAGAATACTGGTCTCACAGGATTACCATATAGTATAAATAGAGAATTCTAAATGAAATGAACATTTTAAATCGTGAGGTATTGATTATGGCTCTGGAATACAGAAGAGTGCATCTATTAAAGTCCAGATCACCAAAGCCTTCTTCGAAGGTATAAGGAACTCATGGATTATTTAAAATTATTTTGGATTGTCCATGGTCTGTACTTTCTTCCACAGCAAATTATAGATTTAAGGTCTAAGCACCCAACAATCAGGCAGCTGGTTATTTTAACAACTTTTATGGGTTATATCAGTTCTCTTTGTGTGTGTGTGTGTGGAGTGTGTGAACATGTGTATGTGCACATGCAAGTGTGTGCCTGTGTGCATGGAGGCCTGAGGGCACATCAGGTGTCTTCCTTTCTCACTCTCAAGTTCATTTTTAGAGCCAAGACTCCTCAGGAAACTTAAGGCTCCCTGATTCAGTGAGGCTGGCTGGCCAGCAAGGCGCTGGTATCCTCTGGTCTCCAGCACTGAGATTGCAGGTGTACACCACTGTAATTACAGATGTGTGCACATCCGGCTTTGACATGGCTGTATGGGGCTGAACTCAGGTCTTTATGCCTTTATGGCAAGTCTGATCCTAACTGAGCCATCTCCCCAGCCCTCCACATCAGCTCTCTACAGCAGCTGAGTCACAGAAGCTGTGCTGAGGTTTTACTACAACATTACAAATGGAAGTATGTGTAAGACAAGAAAGTGGGCCTTTAGAAATGAACATTTAACTGTATTTGAGGTTGTAGAAAGCATTGGGAGTTAGTGATCAGCTGATGTTAGATACATTGGCCACGGCACTATGTATATTTTCTTTCTTTTTTCCCTATGTGCTAGAGAACGCCAAATTAAAAAATGGAAACAGCATCCATGTGAGCCATTGTCCTCAGCATTATTCAGCAAGCAAATGAGTATTTCATGGACTTACCGTGACAATAAATGACACGTCCAAAACAGGTTGTGTGTGTGCTTTAGCAAAACAAAATTAAGAGTCATTCTAGGGAAGGACATTGCCACAGCTTTGGCGTAATTAGAAATCATCATAATCAAATACAGGAAATTGGCACATCTGCTTCTCAGGCTGTTGATCCAACTGTGAGGCTTCCTGCACACTGGCAGGAACAGCTCTGATGCAGCTCGGTGTGCTCTGCAAAGCTGTCTTTGCATAAATATTTACATAATTTTCTCCAAACACCATTCTAAGCAGTTGTTTTTTTTATCGCATCTTCTTCCCTTGGGTTGTTATTTCTTCCCATGCCTGCTCCCGGTGAAGGAGCGATCACTTGAATCTCAGGTTTCCCCAGTTTATTTTAAAGAGAACTTCAGAGGAAAAACCTTCAGCCTGGGAGTGTTATAAAGTAGCAAGGAGAGGAACAGATCTTTCTCAGGAAGGTTTTAGTATCTTGAAATGCACCAATGAAAACAGGTCCACCCCAGCTAAGCAGAGGGCAAGGCAGAGAGGCAGAGGAGATGGAGAAGGAGTACATCCCGAGGGCTGATAGAAATGAAGAAGGGGAAATCAAGTCAGGTGAGCTGGAGGTTTATAGGAATGGCTTCTACTCCAACTATTGCCGTCATTTACTGAAGGAGCAAGGGATGGAAGAGCTTTCTCTCTTCTGGTCAGTGAAGAGTTCTGCTTGTTTTCCTGATCACTAAAATGATCCAAAGCCCTGTTTCATGGTCTGCTTTACATTGCTGGAACAATGAAGTTTTTATATAATACATATTTTATACTTCAAAAGTTAAGATTTAACAAAAATATCATATCTTTTCTATTCTCCAAGCTTGTTTTGTTCATGACTGTGTCCAGATAGCCTTGTATTATATTGGTATTGTAACTTTGGTAAATAAAACTCAATCACAAGAGATACAGCACTTGATGGTATTCCAAACATTTATAGGTGGTATATTTATCTTGTGGAAGGTATGGATTTTCTACTTTGTTATCAACTCTGTTCTTGGCGCTGTTTTTTTTTTTTTTTTTTTTTTTTTATCACACACCTTTGGGATTTGTGCCTTTCAGGTTGGTATGGGATACTTCACTATAACCAAATAATCACCTGGTTTACACCGCGAAATGCCCATTTATTCTTTCAAAAGCCTTGAAAATATTGTCTTTTCAGTATAACAAGAGAAAGAATCTCAGAGGCTGAGGTAGATGATGAAAATGTGACTCCTCCAGGAAGTGACCATATCCCTCCTCCAACAGTCATACAAATTAGGAAGTATTGATAAATGCCGGTTATATGTGGTTAGCTATGTATATATACAAAAGTTAGATTCTAAGTGGCTGTCAGTATAAAGAGCTTCCAGAAAACAAACATTCAGTAAACTTTATACAACTTGACTTCCCAGTACACACCTTCTGTTACAATAGGCACAGTTTATCAGAAGACTCTTCAGTGAATCAAAAGATCGACTTTTCTTCTTCTTTCCATCCTGTTACCCAGAGAGCAACAGGGTTTGCTCTCACACTGTTTCCTTGTGAAACCCAAGTGTCTGCTGTTATCCTAAAAATTATAATATGCAAAATAAAGCCTGAGGACCATGCAGTTTGTTGGCTCCTCTATAGGGACCAGGTTCTGCACTCCAACTCTCTCTTTCCATCGCAGCTGTCTTGCCCTCTCATGATCATCTCTAAACTTCCATTTTTAGAGTTAGCTGATTGTGACTAACTGGAAATAAATGGGGTTCGTCAAGTTTTTATTTATTTTGTTTATGGGCGATTTGGGGAAGTCAGTAACTCAAAACATGTGATGAGTTGGTCATTTGGGAACAAAGCCATGTGCACTGTGTTTGATTCACAGTCATCCCATCCTGAAAACTCACTCTGCCTCTGTAACTTGAGATTTTTATATGGAGTGGATATTATTGTGTATGTTTCACATATGCACCTATAATACATTAAGAATAAAAGTCTTGGCATAGATGGTGTGTATGTGTGTGTGTGTATATATGTTTGTGTGCATGTGTGTGTGTGTGTACAGATGACTTTTGCTCTGCTGTCCATGTGTCTTTAGGGTAAGCAGTTACCTTTCTAGGAAAATATACCCAGATGTTAAAAAGTTTAAAGCCGTCTCTATCCTTGTAGGGATGATGACTGAGTTTTTCCTCTTGTTTCTTGCCTTTTTCTTTTGGCTTGCATTTAGGTAAGACTTTTTTTTAAACCCCACATGCCTTATAATTTTCCATCTCCCTGTTATTGCGATCTCTAGCTTTACTTGAAGTTCCTCTTGGAATAACACATACATCTGAGAAGCAGTGCTGTGGTTTAATATCTCTTCTCTGGAGTCAGTTCTGTGTCCAGAATCCCAACCTGTTATCTGGAAAGTGAGGGAACTGGATTAGAGAGAAGTTTAGCTAACATTTGCTGAGCAATTATTATGTGCCAGGAATGGTGGAGGGTGCTGGGGAGGAAAAGAAACAGATTCACAGTTGGAAAACATGGTGTTGGAAGAAGAGTGAATTCAGCAGTGATTCTAAAAAGTTATAGAAAGTCTCTACCAGGAAATGCATAGCCCATTGCACCATAACAGCTTATAATGTATAGGGAACATGTTTGTCTTCCTTCAAAGGAAGTTAAGAAAGGCGTCACTGAGTGCTTTATGCTAAGGATGAGTGCAGAGAACTAGCTATAAATACATTTCATCCCTCCAGTTCAAGTCATATAGGAGCGAAGCATCCCAATCTGATAGTCCTCCCCTCTTCTGCAGCTCAGTAGGGCTGTGGCATACCTGAGGACAAGAGAAACCATGCCAAAGCCACAAAGTACAATAGAACTGCCTTCATTCAGACCTGAAAACTGCACACAACTGTGGTTGGCATGTTGGATGGCAACTTAACATATCATCATTCCATGCAACACTGGCATCATTCATACCCTGGGTCCTGCTTCCTGATCTGTGGGCAGATGTTGAGGAAGGTGCTCAGTACCAGAGTGACTTGCTTAGTCTGAACTCCTCTCAGGGAACTTATAAGTACCATATGGGATGTTGCTGGGGATCCATGTATGAAGGGACCTGCAATCCCCACTGTGCTTGTCAAGGGCAGCAGCACCCTGGAGGGAGAGAAATAAGGAAGATACTCTCAAAAGGACTCTGGATGACCCCTGCATGGAAACGTGTGAAGATAGCACCCTGTGGCTAGATGAGAAGAACATTTGCAATGTAGTGGGAGTGGGTTGAAGACCACATGATAGAGGGATTAGTTCCCTTGGGGTGAAGTGCAAAAGTGTGGACTTTCTGGTGAAGGGCAAGGAAAATGGCGACTCCTTAGGCAACAAAAAGGATGAGAACATTCCAGGGCTTCTGTGACTCCTAGCCATTCCAGAAAAGGTATCCAGGATCTGGTGTTTGGAGTGGAACAACATGTAGACACGGTGTTTGCATCTTTCTTCTGCAAGGCGGCAGATATGCTCAGAGTAAGAAGGTCCTGGGAGAGAAAAGGAAGAACTCAAGGTAGTCAGCAAAATCTAGAATCCTCTGGGAGCTCATGTGATTGATGTGGTCCTGAAGACCAGTCACAGGATCACGGTGGCTGTGGTAATCTAAGCATTGAGATACTGCCAGTGGAGAAGATTTCCCTTCCTCTGTAGTGGGATATTATTTGTATTTTGTTAAATAAATCTTTCCTGAAGACCAGAGGCAAAGCTAAAGTCACTAGAGATCAGGTAATGGTGACACACACCTTTAATCCCAGAACTTGGGAGGCAGTTGTGAAGTAATAAGGGCGGCAGGGCTGCGTTCCCAGCACCCCGGCCGCCTGCTCAGCTAGCTTATGCCCCAAAATAATTACGCAGACACTGTATTCTTTTAAGCACTGCTTGGCCCTTTAGCTCTAGCACTTACAGGCTAATTCTCACATCCCGATCAACCCATCTCTAATAATCTGTGAGAACCGGTCTTACCGGGAAGATTCTAGCCTAGTCCATCCTGGGTTGGAGCTTCATCCCGGGAGCGGGGCATGGCGTCTCTGCTGAGGCGTCTGCTCCGGAGAGCAGAGCTGTGGAGTCTCTGAGCTCACTTCCTCTTCTTCCCAGCATTTTGTTCTGTTTACTCCTCCCACCTATCCTCTAACCAATAAAATGGGCCAGGGCAGTGCCTTTATTAGCCAATGACCTTCCTCCATCACAGTTGCAGGCAGATCTCTGTAATTTCAAGGCCAGCTTTGTATACAGAGTGAGTTCCAGAAAAACCAAAGATACAGAGAGAGAAACTCTATCTCAAAAAAAAAAAAAAAACATATAGAGTAAAAAAAAATCATGTAAAGATGGAAAATACACAGAGAATCTGGATACTGTATGTTTTTGGGTTGTCTTTGAATTATTTGACTACCAAGGAAGGAACAACAGCTCCTAAAAGACATTTGATTATAAAAGTTGCAGGATTAATTCAACCTATATATTTTGAAACTGGCTTGGCTTCAAAATTTAAGTCAAAATATATGTTACTTTGGAGAAGAGTGTAGTAGGAGCTGCGGGTTGCATTCTGCTACCCAGCTCCCGCCACCGTCTAGCTTTACCTGAAATAACAACACACAAACTGTATTCTTTTAAACACTGCTTGGTCCACTAGCTCTAGCCTCTTATGGACTAATTCTCATGTTTTGCCTAACCCATTTCTAATAATCTGCATAGCACTACTAGGTGCACTTACCGGGAAAGATTCAGCATGTCTGACCTGGCGGCTTGCTCCATCGCATCTGCTTCAGAGAGCAGAGGTATCGCGTCTGCCCTGGAGAGGGGAGCATGGCGTCTCTGAGCTCACTTCCTCTTCCTCCTAGCATTCTGTTCTGTTTACTCCACCCACCTATGTTCTAACCAATAAAATGGGCCAAGGCAGTTTCTTTATTTTTTAACCAATGACCTTCCTCCATCAGAAGAGTATTTCTCTGGGCTGAAGGCCAGTGACATAACCAGTGTAGTCCCAGATTCAGCTGTCTGCATCAAGCTGGAGAAACAGCCCATGTGGAACACCCTCTGAAGGCTGTTTGAGAACAGGACCTGGTTGGCCCTGAGGCACAGGTTGGCATCTACCACTTGTCACTTGGTGTCCATCCCTGGCGACCCAGAGAAGTCACAACCCTTAGCTCTATGGAAGCCTCCTTCAAATGCTGCATTGAAGTTGTTATCATCCTCATCAAGTCTGTCAGGCAAATTCCCTAGGTAGCTATATGCCAACTACATGGTTCCATCATTTCTGTAACACCGAATCTTCTGGGTACAGCTCACCACACCCATTAGTACTACAGTGTCTTCTCTGTGCTATGTAAGGTTCTACTCAAGGAAGCCTGGGATGAGGATGTAGACCTTGAAGTGAATATTAGCCAGTCCCAAGACTTTCAAAAAGGAAGAGGAGGTCATTGTGCAGACTGGGTGGTGTCCTGACTCTCCTTCCATCATACCAAGAGTGTAGTGCCATGATGGCCACCTGGAGACTTTCTCCCAGCCTGTCTTATCCCCCTTTTTCAACTCATCAATGGGCCAGAATAATACTGAGCTGGACCATCAGAAAGATTAATGTCTCTGTGAAACACAGTGCATAGCCCAGCTGTCCTTTATGGACCTACTCAAACCAGGGATGAAATAAGAACACAGGACCGGAGGCGCTCTAATTTTATCACAGGAAGACAGCTATAGCTCTGTAGTTTGTTCCTAGAAAGTGATGCTCAGAGAGCTGTACGTCCTGGCCTGGAGTCTGGAGACAGCCAGCAAGAATTGTGGAATTGATGTTCCAATGTAGATGCCCTTCGGCCCTGGCCCACACTTGCTTCCCTACATGCCTGACCCCCTCTCCCTCTTCCTGGTACATGGCATGCGTCTGTTTCTGTGCCCCACTCAGCAGTTATTACAGGCTCTACCCCCACTTCCATTTTCCCTACCGCTATAGTTATCCCCAGCTTGTTGCCATAGAGCCTACCTGTTTACAGACAAGAGCTGAAGAAAAAAACAACAGGGGAGAGGTGAAGGAGTATTTAAGATTAAAAAAAATCTGATAATGGTATAAAAGTCTCTTACTGAGCCATTCAAACTGTATTTATAAGCAACTGAGAGAATCAGAGCACTTGTTCTTCAAAAATGTGGAACCTTGGATTTGATCAATGTCTTCTTCGTTGTCATCATTGCCATCTTCTTTATTTCCTCAGAGGAATTCTGGTAATTAAACTCCACTGCTGAAATAGAACCTAGAAACTGCAAGTTTGACCAGCCTCCTCCTGTTCTGCTGCACATTTCCCTGACACAAGTATCAAACAGTTTACTGCCAGGTTCTTACAAGTGCATTCTGGTTGAGTCTGCATTAAACGCCATTTTGGCTCCCAAGTTTATTGGTGTCTCAGGTGTCTTCGGTTCTATTGTCACATGAGGATATACAAAGATATATTCCCTTTATGTTTTATATTCAAGGACCCATAAATGCAGTTATAGAAAGGAATAAGGGTAGAAAAAAGTGGAATAAGCTCTGTGCTTATCTGGATTTACTCTGGTTAGTGATTTCATCTTTGGGCTAGTGATAAATATGTGTTAAATATGAAAAATTGGATATAATCAGTTTTTACTTACTTCAGGACACATTGCAGTAATGATTATATGCCTGAATTTATATTTTAATTTAATTGAGAAATAAATGTCACTAAATTTCTCTTTTTCCTACTAATATTTACTCTCTGGTAATTCTCTTCTGCACCACAGAACTTTATCAATATGTATGTTAATTTAGTTGGCTAATGTAACAGTGACTGAGTTCAGGACCCAGCATAATTTTTAGTTAATTATGGACTTCAGGTTTGCAAGTTATTTGACCTCAGTGAGGTATTAGTACCACTTTCTCTATTATCATCTGGCTTTATTTGTAAAACAGAGTTGAAATGGTAGTATGCTTTTAGAAAGACAGGGTTTAGCCTAAGCCCAGAATGTGTTCACTTTGTCAGTTATTATTATTGTCATGACTTGTAAAAAGTTAAATTTTCTCAGTGAAAATAAATGGTTATAATGTTCCCCCAAAATGTTGCTTGCAGGAGTATCTGTCACAGCAAATGAAAACATTTACTTCTTTACTATTTGCAGAATAGTACCGACCGGTTTGGAGTTGATGCTGGTTCAGAAAACAGCCTTAGGTCTGAGGTCCTGGCTGCCAGATGAATGGCACAAAGAGCCAATTTTGTCCAGGGGGCCCCTCGTGATTCCGGGGAGTGTCCGGAATGCGAGGAAGGCGCGATGTGTGCCACGGCTGGCAGCCTCTCTTCCTGCCAGCAATGATGTTATCTGAATAGCTTGGCACAGTCTGGTCATCCCGCCCACCGGCAGCAGAACTGTGAAATTGACAGACAGAAGCAAGCAGCCTGGGCCAGGTGCAAAGCTCCCTGGGGCTTCTGTGAGCAGGTACAGCCCCAGTGCAGAAGGCGGGCAACAAAGAAGTTTGCACCGGGATGTGGTACAATTAAAGTTTAAATATCAGAATCCAGTTAGGAAAGCTTACATGAGATGTTAATGAAGCTTCTTTGGGGTTTTCAAGTCCTTCCCTCTGAATTCACCCTCTGCCTTTCCCTCTCATATACTAAGGCTGGCTGATACACCTCCACGAAAGCAGATGATACTGAAGACCAGCTTAAGCCTGACTTCTCCACCCCTCCCCAAATATTTACGCCTCCTTAGAGCACAAACCCTCCAGCTGTAGTGTTTACGTGGGGAAAGAGAAAACGGAGCTGAAGTTTGGCTGAAATTGTTTTGATAGTACAGGGCCTCTGGACTCTACTAGAAATTTTACAGTTTGGGCAAAACACATAATAAATTCTTGAGCATCTTAGTTGTTTGGTGAGATTCAAATATGAAGCACATATCCATTCCCCGCCCCCCTCCCGATCTTGAACTTCCAGATTCTACCTACTAAAGACGGGATGTGTCTCCCTACACTTTGTATGTTGAAATTCCCATCTCCAATGCAATGAATGGCACTGAAGGGTATGTATTTTGAGGGATATTTATGTTACAAGCGGGAGCCGCTGTGAATGGATTTTGTCTTTAAGAAACGGCTCCACACAGCCCTCTCATCTCTGCTGTCACATGGAAAGGCAGAAGCGGCAAGTGCGACCAGACCAAATACTAAATCTAGGGCCTTGTTTCTCACTTCCCAGCCTTCAGAGTGATCACAAATTTCCGTTGTGTAGAAGTTACTCAGTCCATAGCGTTCAGTGCTGTTAGCCGCCAAAAATGGGCTAAGGGAACAGTTTTCTATCTAAAGGAGAAGCTAACTAGAACACTCTGTAAAAAGATTTGCATTTAGTGATGCTCAAGAACAAAGAAGTACAAGAAAGAAAACTCGTGAGGACTTTCTGCCAGTCATCACTCTGCCAATATTGAAAGCCACAACCTTGCATAGCTCATGCTGAACTGAGTCAAGCTTCTGAGGGACAGACCTTTGTGCTCATTCTTTCAACAAACATTTGTTGAGCACCAATTATGGGTCAGGCAGTATGCCTGCCACGGGGATTTATTGCCAAGCAACATGTATGGGCTAAGGAGAGGTTTTTCTCTGTCAGACACAAGTTAAGATTCTCTGGAAGAATGCTGATGGGCAAGCGGTGTTTATAAGTGATTCTTTCATGAGGTTATTTAATTATAGATTTTAGTGGAATTGGATAATCTGTAATTTCCTCTCCGAACCAACAGACTCTGTCCCTAAATAGCGTTGGAGGCCGCCAGCAGGCTGGGAGTGCTGAGAGTAAGTGGGTTTTTATCAGTTGATCTGGCTTGTTAATTCAAAGGATACGACCTCACCTCTCAGTTTCTGACTTAACATTCCAGTGCATTTTGGGACCCACTGATAATTTTGGAAGCTGTCAAGCAGATGGATAAATGATAACGGACTTAGCAGGTTTGGGGAGCTAAAACTCAAGCTACCAATAAACAAATTAAAACTGCGCTGAGCTTTGGAGCTGCATGGAAACAGAAGAAACAGACATTTCACAAGCTGAGGAGGCGGGCCTTAAGCAGAAGGGTGTGGCTTCTGAAGGTGAGGAGGAGGACTGAAAGCAGATGGGCGGGGATGGTACAAGGACACCATCCAGAGTTGTCTTCTTCATCCTCCTATTTCCCAGACAGAAGCCCTAAGCTTATCTGCTTGAACATAAGAATTGCTTCTTGAGGAAACCTGAACCTATATTCTCAGTTTGTTTTGATTGTTATATAAGGTGATATATTTAAGCAGTTAGTATATGCTTAAATTAAAGTCTTAAGCATCCTTCCAAGGCCTCTAAAGTGAAGCTTTGGTGTTTGAGGGAGATGGCGAAAGCTTTAAGGAATTTGTCTTCTCTGGAAGCTTTCAGGTAATAGGGATGCATTCCTGACAGGGCAATAGAGCCCAGTCCCTTCTTTTTTTCATCCCCTTTGATTCCTGCCATTCACATTCTGTGATGTGCATTCCCCTTACCAGTAAACGCAATAGCTCTCTCTAGTCATGGGCTGGAGTCTCTAAAACTGTGAGCTAAATCAAACCTTTTCTTGTCATATGTCAGTCATTTCAAGTATTTGTTATAGTAATGGAAAACTGAATATCTGAATAGTACACTCAGTCAACAAACTATTTGTGTTATGACAATCCTTTTCTTCTCTTTCTTTGTCCAACCCTCTCTTACAGTGTTGAGAATTTGTTAAAGGCCTGAAACATGCTAGGCAACAATTCTATCACTAAGATTTCTTTTGGCCCAAATATGGCAATGTGTTTTGAATGGGGGGAATACATCAACTCAGAATAAGGAGAGAAATACATATTTGGCTTTTAGTAAACACACATTGTTTGTATATGTATAATTTATCTGTGGGGATTCTCATAAAATGCATATATGAGGAACAAACACAATAAAACTTCTGCGGAACAGAGATGTTTGCCTTTTACATTTAAGATAAATAAATAGAGTAAAATAAGTAATGGCAGTTCTCCTGAGAAAGAAGAGAAAAATTTTACTAAGTAATCCTTTGTTGACTCGTTTTAATTCTCTTGTGGAATAGGTGTCGTATAAATAAGTCCAAAGGATTTAGTATCTACAATGTGCCAAACATTGGCTAGGCACTAGGTTCAATTACAAATCTGCATGATTGTCACATTTGATTAAAGCGCTTTCACATATGCTCTTCCATATGATTTTCATAATTGCCCTGCATAACCAGTACATTAGCATTTTAGAGTTGGTATTGTTAGGAGGTAAGAAATGAGGAAAAAGTTGTAAAAGAGGAGCAAGGCGCAGTAGTTAACTAGGCATTAGCATAGCTAGAGAAGCAAGGCCGAGGCAATGATTTGATTATGGGCAACTTTTTATAACTCAGTGTGGGGATATTTAAATTTAATTTTCAATAAGGAACATGTAACAAAGAAACTGAATTTCTGGTGTTATTTGGTTTAAAACATTATCTTTTCTATAAAGAAATTAAAAGTTTCTGGGGAAATTGAAACATGATGGCAGAAATGCAATTAAAACACAGTGATGGGATAATTTTAATGGTGGATGTTCTCAGTTCATTCAGGATGACCCTCAGTACCTTGTAACTCTTCCTTGCTAGGCAGAAGGATGGCCAGGACGGCTCACTGCAGCACCCTTCATTCTCGGGTCACGCTGTAACTAATCTGGTAGCTTTGTTTAACTGGTTGCAGACCATCTGCTGACACGCTTTTAAAAATATTGTCGTACTTTAAATTCATTCTTTGAGAGTTTCACACGTGTGTACAATGTGTTTTGATCATATCTACCCAATTTCCCTCTTCCAACTCCTCTAGAACTGGCTCCTATCAACACATTCTCTCTCCAGTTTCCATAGCTTCTTTTTTTTCTTAATTCCACTGAGTCCGCTTAGTATCACGCATGTGGTAAGTGGGTATGGGGCTATTCACAGGCGCACAGCAAACCTACCAGTGGCCACATCCCTAGAAACAATGATTCTCCTTCCTTCAGCAGCCATCAATTGCCATCTGGTTCTCAGTTGGAGGTAGGGATGCATGAACCCTTCCCCATTGATGCTGGAACTGACTTGACATTGTGTAGGTCTTTTTCAAGTGACCATGAGTATGACTGTTGAAATGGGAGCAGCAGGGCTGCGTCCCAAGCACCCCGGCGGCCCACATGGCTAGCTTATGCCCCAAAATAATTACACGGAAACTGTATTCTTTTAAACACTGCCTGGCCTCTTATTGGCTAGCTCTTACAAATCGATCTAACCCATTTCTATTATCCCTATAACACCACGAGGTGTCTTACCAGGGAATATCTTAACCTGCATCAGTGTCTGGTAGGAGAATCATGGCGACTCCTGATTCAGCTTCTTTCTCCCAGCATTCTGTTCTGTTTTCTCTGCCTACCTAAGGGTTGGCCTATCAAATGGGTCTAGGCAGTTTCTTTATTAATAAGAAATCACTCCCACATCATTTGACTGCTGCGGGAGCTCCTTCTGCTCCTTCAGCCAATAGCCATTGAGATACCAGCCCACTGGGGCGTGGTCTCTTTCTCTTTAAAAGGCAGTGGCAGCTCTCTGCTCTCTCTCTCTCTTGCTCAAGCGACTAGATTTCTTTCCTGGCTGTTGTGTAGGATGGTGTTCTGTAAGTTTTTCCCCCTCAAATAAATAACCCTTTAAATCCAAACTGGTGTGGGATTGTATATCAAGTCATGTAAGAAAGAACATTTCCCAGCCCTCCTTCCCATCCTCTGGGTCTTGTGCTCTTTCCATCCCTTATATCCTTGTGTTCCCTGGGCCTTGGGTGGGGGTTTCTATAAATGTCTCATCTAGGTCTGAGCACTCATAGTCCTTTAGTCTCAATACTTTGACCCAATATGATTCTCTGCATTACCCTCGTCCACTGCAAAAAGAGGGTTCATTGATAGAGGTTGAGAAGAATGCAGAATTATGGGTAGAAGCATAAACATCTAGATAGTATGACAGCATGACCATTAGTAAAATAACAATAGTCGTTTACTACAAAGGCCTATAACAGTCTCGTCCGTGGGCTTTAACCAGGACTACACTGCCAGGAATGAATTCTTTCCCATGGAACAGGCCTTAGATCCAATCTGAAAGCAGTTATTTCTCCCTCTAACACTTATTCCATGATTGCCTCCGTGGGCATGTCTTCCTGGTTGATAGGCATTATAGCATGTAGGGCTCGAGGCTGAGAAAACCACTTCTGTGCTAGCACTTAATCTCCAGTTTTACTTCAGATGCTTAGGCAAATCTTTCTCCTTCACCAAATCACATTCCAGTCATACTTCCTTGATATTACAGCTTTTAAAGTTAAATCTGAAAGCAATTTATTCAGGGATTACAAAATTACTGTGAGTAATGTAGTCTTATGGTTTTTCTCATTTTCTTTTTAGCTTTTTGTTTTTGTATTTGGATGCAGACTGGACCTGTTACACAGGCCAGCCTGCCCTAAACTACTCTGTCTAGACTCAGTTGCTCTCAGATTTGTGCTCTTAAACTTTGGAGCCCCTGACCTCATCTATCTGGGCTGCTAGGGTCCTTAGAAGTGCATTTAGAAGTGAAAAAATAATTAAAATGAACTTTATTGCATTTTGATAAGAATAAAACTAAAGACTTTTAATTCTGCTTGCATAAACCCTGCGTTGGATGCTGTGTCAGAATGTGGAGTGCCCTGTCTATGGTATTCTTTAGGATGTTGTGTGTACATTTAAGATACTATCAAAATCTTTTAATCGCTACCCTTATGTTAAATGCTTTATTTGCCTTAGCTAGTGAAGTGTCACTTCAACAAAACCAAAAGAATTAAAAAAAAATCCACATGCTTATAAAGCAGAAAATAGCAAAATGTGGGAAAAAAGTCATCTCCGCAAGGAAAGGGCAGCAGAAACATATGGGCCCAAAGTGAACGAAAACAAGGTCTCTGCATAGACTCGAAACGGCGGCAGACAGTGTGCCGTAGGCCAGACAGAGGCCCTCCAGGCCCCAGGCTGCGTTCTTACTTCTGCTCCGCCGAAGACTTTCTCTAACGCTGTTTGGTGATAACACTTGTTATACATCCTCTGCATCTTCAGATGCTGAGGCGTTCTGCAATAGACTGCATCCAGGAAACCTAAAGGCCAGCCATATTTCATCATTTTTTAAGTCTCAGTGATTTCAAACCACCATCTGCACATGTCTGGAAGAACATTTTTATTTGGGTTATAATTTGATAACGTACAGACAGTCTAGTTGCCTTCAATCCTCTAATTTATCTGTTTCTTTTAAAAGTTCATAGAAATTATTTGCGCCGTTTGATCTTTTAAAATCCCATTTTAGTCAATGAAATAGGACCTTATCCATTTTAGTTAGGATGAAAGTAATTTGCCACATAAATCCACAGAGAACATATATATTGAAAAAAATGACTATTTTTCATACTGAGTTTTTATTAACTAACTTTTTAAAGGTATCTCCTACCCTGATCCCTTAGTTTGGCTAAATGTTTGTGGTTTCTCTTTATCATTTCAAAGAACCAATTCTGGAGCTAGTGAGTTGGTTCCTTGGGTAGTCACACCTGCAGCCCAGTCTGAGCAACCTCAGGATGATTTCCTGTACCCACATAGCAGAAAAAGAGAACAGACTCTCAAAAACTGTCCTCTGACCTCCACACAGAGGCTGTGGCAGGCAAACACGTGCATGCACACACATGTGCTCCTGTGCGTGCACACATACAAACACAAGAACACAGACACACATAGAAACACAGACACAAGTACATAGACAGAAAGACACAGACAGATACAGGAGCACAGATACAAAGACACAAACACACAGGCACATGAACAGACAGACAGACAGACAGACATGCACACAGTAATAACAATTTTAAAAAGAAAGAAACAATTTTCATGGTACAGCCCTTTCGTGACACACTGTCAATGAGAACAAGATCCTGAGACTAGATAGATTTCATTATAGACAGCCTTAGATAGTTTTCCCCTAAACAACTGAAGCTATTGGACCTCTTGGGACAACCCTGCTATGTTCCTTTAGCTGAGGGATAACAATTATAGACTTCTTTCTCTACCTTAATGATAGACACCATGCCTAGCACTAGAAAGGGGTGGCAGAAATTGCATAGGTAGCTGCCTTCATTGCTGGCACCCTGATGCAATCACTCATGCTTGGGTATTCCTCTGGCCTAGAAACTCGGTGTCCACATTTCCCATTTCATGAGGGTAGCATTCAATTTGTTTCAGCCCACAATACTCTGCTCTCAGCAGTTTTGAGTCAGTTACTGTGCTGAGCCATGTTTGACTCATGAGGGACAGTTACCCACTGAGTCACCACAGCAGAAAGTCCCAGCAGTCTTAGAACCAATAACAGGCAGCCATTTCTAACTCCGGAGAGCAGTCTACTCATGCGCAGTGCATCTCCAATCAGGGTGGCTCTGGGCTGCAGCACCGTGTTTGTTGGGAAGGGACTTCCTTTTCCAATGTGAGGACACTGTGTGGATTTCTGGTTTCTTGGCTAGTTAGAGTGCAAGGCTTTTGTGCTTGTGAGACTTCCTGACTTGGGATGTTGTTATCCTTGTTGATAGAATTTGCTGGTATTCTCTCTTCACTTTTAATGAAATGGAGTCTCCCCCTCCCAACACTCCTGGTTGTGGAGCCAGGGTCATAGGTGTTAAGATACAGTTTTTCCTCTTGCTGTATTTTTATCTTTTGACAAGTTTTAAGTTTTACTTCTGTTGAGTCTAATGTTCCTTCACAATCACTCACCTCAGTGTGCTTGCTGCTCTGCTTTGAATGTCTGTGATGGACCATCATCTTGTTCTTCCAGAGCTTCTTTCCCTTTCTCAGCTCCTTTTATTTCCTCCCTTTTGTGTATTGTGTATGTGAGTGTCATGTACACACACGAGTGTGCAGGCATGTGCCCTTGCACGTGCATATAGAGGCCAGAGCTTGTAACGCTTTCCTCTGTTTTTGCCCGCATTGAGATAGCCTCTTACTGAAGTGGGAGCTCACCATTTTGTCTAGCTGGAGATCTTTTGGGATCTACCTTTCTCCACTCTCTGATGCCAAAGTTACAACATACACAGCCATGCCTAACTTTTCGATATGGGTACTGGGGACTCGTGTCTTCAGAACAAGTGTTCTTACCCAGGGAGCCAGTCCCCATTTTTTTTTTTTTGATGTACTGTAAAGCAAAACAAGCACATGCACGCGCACACAATGCGTCATGAGATATTACGCACTACTCATATTCCAAGGAATCTTTCCTTGACTTCTGTGGGCCCATCATTCTCCCTCTGTTTCTCCTACCACTTGTAGTGACAGATGTTGTGTCCTCTGAGAAGAGAATAGAAGCTTAGAGATTGACCCAAGAAAGACTAACAACATCTTGTAAGAACAAGATAGTACCATTTACATCAAAGCTACCAAAAATAGAGCCCCCAGGAATGAAAATCCAGAAGAAATACTTAATCTGAACTGAAGACAAAGACTTAAGACATAGGGCCAGTGAGATGATTTGCTGTGTAAAAGTCTTTGCTTTACCCCTCGCAACCTGAGTTCAATCCCCGGAACGAGTGGACAGGTGGAAGAAGAGAATGGACTCCATGAAGTTGCCCTCTGACCTCAACATGCAGACAATGGCAGGTGTGCTCTCATATCGTGCTATCATACATTCACACAGCAGTAGTAACAACAACAACAACAACAACAACAACAACAATAAATAGCAAATAAAATTCAAGGAACAAGTAAAACGAAAGGATGCCCTTATTTTCCTGGCATTTGTCCAAGAGCTCTGAGGCATGGGACATGATTAATCTTCACATGTACATACAGACAGATATTTTAAACACACGTGATATCTGATGCTAGTCAAAAAGCAAACTCAGAGAGAGAAGGAAAGAGAGGGGGAGGAAGACTGAAACAAAACCAAACCTAAACTTTTCCTCGAGTCTTCAGAATAAAAGATGTTAAGTGTAGACAGTCACAGAGTAGCTCATAACTTTTTGCAAGGGTATGATTATGACTGTTTTAAAATGTCTCTTCAAAAATTAATTTTTGTACTCTCATGTACATCTTTAGCCTGACCATTAACTTTCATATTAAACCACAAGGACTTAAAACGACATTCTCTCCTGTTTCCCTGCAGAAGTAGCTTTCAATTTAAGTCCCAGCACAGGGTGATGTATGGAGATGGTCGCGGTGCTTTATCTTCTACACGAATCCCGTAAGAAAGAAAATCAGTAGTTAAAAGGGATGATGCATGGCCTAAGTCAGCACCAGGGGAAAGAGAAACTGCTGTTTGATCTCAGGAGTTTGTTACTGAATTGGGTTAGCATTTAATACGAACGCAATATGAAATTCCATGTGAAGTCCCTCTGCTTTGACTGTCAGTTCAGGATGGGAAACCCTTCTGGTTGAAGTCAAGGAATAGATAAACAATAGAGATGTCAATTTGACGGCCTCATGATTCATCTCGTACAAGATCATACATTGACAGAAACAAGCACTAATTCAAAGACCGGAATCCAAAGAGTTTAGAGCCACCCCAGGCTATGTGGTAATACCCCGTATGTGTTAGTGTGCCTGCATACTCAGCTCCCTTGGTTTCTAGTCCATGTTTGTGCCATGGAAGGAAAATCATTAACGAATAACTTTAAAGTACAAATTTGCAAGGTCAAATTCAGAAACAGAAGGTTTTTGATTGAACCTGCACTGAGTAATTGCTCCTTAGCAGTTTGCTAGATTATCAATCAAAATATTGACTAATTTTTTGTATGAATTACAAAAGTCATTTTCTGTCTTTGTCTAATTAAGCTTAATGAGAGTGAAAACCCTTTGGAGAGAGGAGATGGAGATGTACTAAGTATAAACAGTCTACATTATTATAGTCTGTGGAGCTGAGGTGTCCCAAAGAGCTTGACCGCAGCAGAAAGCAGAGACTCCTGAATGCGAATCTTGTCCTTACCCCAGTGACTCTATGGGGGACCCCTCCTAAGGTCTCTTCTAAGTCCACCATCCCTAGAAATGTCTTCTTATTTCCTGGGCTGGGTTTGGGTACCTGAGCATTCCTTAAAACTTAATATATCCTCATGAATGACCCTCTGATCTAAAAAGTTCAATATAACAGAGTCCTTCTCCCGGAAATTTGAACTTGAGAAATGCTCTTGCTCTTTCCAGATGAGCCACCAGACTTCACATTGGAGCCTTTACCATTTTGCTTCCAGTAGACACTTTGTGGCCAAATCACATGTTTCCCTTTGTTTTTACCCAGTTCTCTCTCTCTCTCTCTCTCTCTCTCTCTCTCTCTCTCTCTCTTTCTGAAACCAAATATATTTTCTCCTCCAATTAAACCCTGTGGCTTGAATTTGGTTATTCATTGGGAAGATCTGTGAGATGCTTTCCCATGGGGAGTTCCCATGTGCTGTTCTTCCAGCCTTCTGGTTGCTCATGTGACTGCCCGGCATTTCCCAGGCAGAGTTCACTGTAGACCACAGGCTTTTCTCTGAGGCATAGAAATACCCTTGCCTTCCCTGCTCATATAAATGTCATTCTGATTTTGTTGTTGAATTTTCAGTTTTTAGTCGGTCTTGACTTTCATATTTCCCTAAATATGAATAACATGGAATTTTATCTGTTTTGTAGACTGTTGCAAGGGCTCCAGAACTTCCTCTTTCCTTTCTCATTTGTCTTGCTATAGCAATCAGACAATTCTTGAAAAGCCATCCTGTCTCACCTCTCCCATGCTTAAGGTTTTAATCTTTTCTTTACTTTCTGTTTTGGCTTCACAAACATGCTTAAATATTCAAAGCTCTGGGTGTGGGAAATTCTTCTGTATATGTTTTGCTTTTATTGGTTAATGAATGAAGAAGCTGCTTGGGCCTATGACTGGGCAGAATAGAGATAGGTGGGAAAACTAAACTGAATGCTAGGAGAAAGAAGGTGAAGTTGGTGGGATGTCATGTAGCTGCTGGAGGAGACAGACTCCAGATGGAACCTTAACTGGTGGGCCACAACAACATGGTGATGTACAGATTAATATGGGTTAATTTTAGATATAAGATCTAGCTAGCAATACACTTAAGCTATTGACCAAACAATATTGCAAATAATATAGTTTCTGTGTGATTATTTTGGGTCTAGTTGACTGAAAAAGAATGAGCAACCTCCAACAACAGATTGGCACCAGTGTGAATGACTACAGTCACAAAAAACCAGAGAAGGCTAGGGAAGAAATTCTAGACACAGAAAAATAGAGTGAAGCACAGCTTCTTGGTAGCCTGCATTTTTTTTTCAGATGGGCTTTGTTTGCTGGTGGCTAGTAGAGGTGTCGCGGCTCCTTTAAGAAAAGGCTTTCTGACTCAGCATAAGAAATGGCAGCTTCCTGGTTTGTGCTGCCAGCACAAACTCTGGCTCTTTCAGGAGGCTAAGTACTTTTATGGGGTATATGAGCAGCATGCTACCAGTTGTTTAATGGTGACATAGACCTGCTGTGATCCTTGAGCTGGATGACTCTCAGAGGCAGCAAACATACCTGCACTATATTGGATTGGGTGGAGCCAATCAACAGAACCATGGAGTTGTTCCTAGCCATGCCCACTTAGCATTTAAAAATAAAGCGCTCCTGGTCAGAAAATAATTACAGATATGCAACAAAGACAGATTTAGACAGAAATAAACCTCTGAAAGTGTCATAGTGTTTGATAAATGTACATATGCATGGGAGAGAGAAGAAAAAGACTATAGACAGTTATAAAAAGAAATGAATAGTTTTAAAAATAAAACAAAGTCTTTAAAGAGACAGAGTACAGACAGTTATAGATTAAAGAAGTATAGAAAAACAAGCCACATAAAGATAAAATATACACAGTGAGCCTGGATTATGTATATTATTGTGTTTTCTTTGAATTTTTGCCTACAGAGAGGTATTTGATTATGGGGGCTGCTAAACTAAACCAACATATATATTTTAAAAGTATCTTGACTTCAAAATTTGGGTCTAAGGATATGTTGCTTGGAAGAGAGGTTATGCTTTTGTTTCCACAGATGATGAGAACCTGGATTCCTTCCAGGCTAATATGGTTTGATGGACAAAGATTCCCTGGAAGTCTCCATAAACCCCTTAAAATACTTTACCCAACATAAAATAGGAAGCAATTTGGAGAGAACAACACTCAAATTCTCAAATAATGTTTATAAATGTTTGTTTACATTTAAAGGTGGATATTATATAGAGATGAATACTTTGTATTGATATGGATCTTGGTTTATTGATATAAATTTGAGGTCAATTTTGTTATCTCTCTCTTTATACACACATATGTGTGTATGTATTTCTGCTCTTGATTAAGGTATTGTGTTTGTGCAGCCCATTTAAAAATGTAATGTATAATTAAGAAATATAGGTTAATAGGTAATCATCTATAATAGTCAAGTTTGTAGTCATATTAGGTTTTCTAGATATATAGAGATATATTTCAGTAAGATAGGTATTCTTCAGATCTTTCAAAGACTACATAACATGGCATTTAAAATATTTTAAAATTTAGGGCTTTTCATGACAATGAGACACATCTGCTTCTGGAAGTATCAATTGCTTCAAGAGGAAGATAGTTATCATAGTGGCTCCTCATGGAGTTTGGTAGCCATTTGAGAAGAAATTGCTCTTGCCTGGACTGCTTGTTGGTATGTTGGGTGACCTGGACATGAAGGACCCATGACTGTTGAACATGCCTAAAGGTGAGACAATCCTTTGGGGTTCCAACTTCATGAAAGAGTCTGCCAGACATTCTGCAGGACACACAAAAAAGTGAATGGCAAACTGCCAATATAGGTGGAACTTTCTTTAAATTTCCTGCTTCATGGAAAAGCCTGCCAGATACCATGGGCCTGTAGGCTGAATATGGGTGCCCCAATGTTAAGGAAGAACATTGGGTGACTATCCAGTCAGCGAGATGTCTCTGTCAATTCTAGAGTTTTGGAAGTTGCTTACAATGTACTTCCTGTTTACTTAGGTAATATTATATCCTCTTGGAGTCTTTGATGGAGTTGAAGAATAGATAGTTATAATTATAGTTTGTAATTGTTATAAAAGATAAAGTATATATAAATATTATAACTATAATTCTTGCTTGATAACTGTCTTGTTGTATGCAATTTTCTTATGTCAAAGTTAAAACCTTCCTTTTTATTTGAAAAGAAAAGGGGAAATGGTTTGAGAAGTCGTCTGTCTATGTGTTGCTTTTATTGGATAATGAATAAAGCTGTTTTGGCCAATAGTTTAGTAGAATAGAACAAGGCAGGAATTCTAAGTAGATAAAGGAGGAGAGACTAGGTGAAGTCAGAGAGAAGCCATGGAGCCGCCACAGAAGATAGATGCAGGACAGAACCTTACTGGTAGGCCACAACCATGTGGAATTACACAGATTAATAGAAATGGGTTAATTTAAGATATAAGAGCTTCCTAGCAATACACTTAAGCCATTGGCCAAACAGTACTGCAAATAATATAGTTTCTGTGTGATTATTTTGGGTCTGGGCAATCAGGAATGAATGAGTGGCCTCTGGAAACAGAACAGTTTTTGATCATTCTTCTGTTGGTATAGCACAGAAGTAGCCATAATATATATGGATACAATTGTAGTCAATAAATGACTTTGTAAAGATTTATTTACAAAACCATGTGGCAAACAGGATACATAAAAAGCCTCCTACCATCTGAGTCTTACTGAGGTCTACAACTTTACATAGGACCTAGCCCCTCCCCTAATCTGGCATCAATTTCTCTCTAGTCTATCTTCTATTAGGTACTTTACACTCACTACTCTATATTCTGTCCTTCTGGACAAGGGATGACTTGCTATTTTTAAATACATTTCCATAAAGTGATAAATCCACATAACTTTATTAATCTATGTTGTCATCCTCTTTGTTAAAATTATCATGAAGATTTACTAGTGAGTGCATGATAAAAAAATGAATGATTAAAAGAATTAAATCCAGATATAATGAGTAGGTCAACTCCATAGTCTTGGCTACTTGGAATACTGAAGTTGAAGGTTCAATTGCTTATAGGAGTTGGAGACCAGCCTAGACCACATAGTGAGATCCTGTCTAAATATAGCAATCCCCTCTCATTCAAGCATTCAAAGATTATGATATTGGCAATACTATGAGACAGGTTAGAAGCAGCCAAAGGACTATATTGTCTTAAGTTTTTATTTTATTTACTTACTTGATAATGCCATATATCAACATTGAATCTACATCATCCCTGCCCCTCCCTCTCTGCCGCCATCTCTCTTACCAACTCTCTTACATATCCACCATGACACCCATGATCTCTTCCTTAATTAATATTGTTACATATATACATATATGTATGTATGTGTGTACCTATTTATATAACTCAATCCATTTAGCTTTGCATGTATGTATATATATATATTCATTTCTAACCACTTGGGATTGGACAATGAACATAGGAGGTTGTCTGTGAACACTCACTGTTGCTCTTCATCTAGTGGTGGGACTATGTTGGACTTCCCCTGTCCACGTTTGCATGTTCATTGATGTCACTGTGCAGACCCTTGGGAATCTTTAGATTAAGCACAGCTCTTACCCCTCATTAAAGAATCTTATTTGTGCATTATATGGAGACTGTTATAGAGCTCCCCTGACTGTGTGGTGCCTGCCCCCCACTGATATACATCCCATGCAATCCTTACACCTAAGGCTCAGGAATAATCACGAAAGAGACAGTGAGAAGACTGTAAGACCAAGATCAGGACATCTGCTGTGAAATAGTGTCTGCTATATATGTCACGGAAGCTGCACCCATGAGCTCTCAACAATAAGGACTTAAAAAATATATATGCATATGCTAGCTCTTTTGCTAGTCCCAACCAGTGACGCCATCTTATCCTCACTTCATCCTCAAGGAGAAACTGCTGCTCTTTTTCTTCCCTTCATATGTGCCAATCTTAAACCCACTACCCAGTTTTAAATATGGATATTAACGCTGATCCTCCCTATGCCTTGAGCTGTGAATACATTCTCCTTCATTGTAATCCTCCTAGACTCTATCACACCATTTTCTTCTTGGTCTATCAACTTTTTAATGGAGATTAGCTTGATAAAAGCACTATCTAACGAGGGTGTCTGTCTTAATAGACTTTGTCTGTTCCTAACAGCACAGATTAGTTTACTAAGAGTAGGGATTAAGTGATTGATTAATACATTAAAAAATCATAAAAATTATAAAATGATGTTTCCTTTATTTGATGAGGAAGTGATCATTCTGTGTGAGGATTAGAGCAAAGGTAGATCTCTGCTGTACTGTTTTTTTAACAACGTCTTCACTCATGAGTGGTTTAGTGTTCCTGAATTTGCACTGAGGGTTTTTGTTAGCCAACTTAACTACATATGAAACCTATTGGCCATTTGGGGATTGACAACTTTCCTACTGCTCCTTCAAACAACTTCCCAGGGAAACTGGGATGTCGAATCTACACACCATATGTGCTGTTAACATAAAGTTGGATATGCGTTAATCAAGTGGTTTCCATGAGAAACATGAGGCCTCCAAACCAGGAGGAAAAAAAAAATCTCTTTAATTGTGCTTCTCACAGTAGTCAACTCCAAAGAACAAAATCACATTTTAAACTTCTCATTTTAAAAAAAGCAGTTAACTATCCAAAGCTGAAATATCTTGGAACAGCAACACTGTGGCTGTTAAAATTTTTAAATAAACAAGTTAGAAACAAGTAAAAGGAGGCTTTATGTCTTTCATATGCCTCCAAAGCCCTGAGTTAGTGCCTAGCCCCACCAAGAGCTTGTATGTCTGCAGTGTGTAAAAACAGTGTAGAAAGGGATATAAGTGCCCCTCCCCAGTGGGAACCTGCGCACATAATCATAAATTCCCTTATTTGATACATTGCTAAGATCATCTTTATTTAGCTACTGTTCCCAGACTAACCTGTTCTTATGATTTGTTTCTTTGGAGGAAACTTCTGTATAATGAGAAAACAGTATTAGATGCTGTTAATCTTGAATACTTCAAAGCTACTTGGCTAAAACCTAGAAATATTTATAAAATATTAGTCATCACAGTTTACCTTAAAACTATGTTACTATCAAAATTAGCTTCATAATATTTTCAAACATTTGCATTACCATAGGATGAAACAAATATTAGTATTATCATTTAGACATTAGCTTATCATATATTACAACTTCATGGAAGTAGCAATAAATATAATTATGTAATTTGTTGAATTTGGGAGTGGCAGATTGAAAGATTATTTTTTTTTATTTATCACTCCTAGCTGTTTTTGATTCTTTCTAAAACTAATTTTTTCTGTAACCAGTCATTTCTTTTTTAATCTTGTTGTCTAAATTGCCTACTTCTATATTGAGTGTTAAGGTAGCAAAAAATATGTTTAATTGCTAGAAAAAAATTCTCAAAAACTGTATTGTTCCTCCTTCCTTTCTTTTTCTCCATACTTTCTTCTTCTGTCTCACTTTAAAATCTAACTTTGCTTTTCTTTCAAGGTGTATGGATTTAAAAGGAGAGGAGTACTATCAAATAAATGGAATGGGTAATTTAAAAATTCACATTTCTTTATGTCTGAGATGGTTAGTTTTGTCTACTTGACACAAACCTATATGTATGTGAGAAGAGGGAATCTCAGCTGAGAACTCTGAGAGTTTGGGCAGCATTGCCTTAATTGCCAATTGATGTCGAAGGGCCCCAGCCCACTGTGGGTGGTGCTATCCTTGGGCAAGTATTTTTGGGTTACTTAAGAAAGCAAGCTGAGTGTAAATAAGGTTTCTCTGTACTACCCTGTCCTGCAGCCCCTTCTAAAAAATCACTGTATGGTTAAACATTAATTACAAACTGTTAGGCCCATAGTTCAGGCTTATTACTAACTAGCTCTTATATTTAAATTAAACCATTTCTTTTAACCTATGTATTGCCTCATGGCTGTGGCTTTTGCCAGTCTGTTAACTTTTTTTTTCCCTTGAGGGGCTGTCTTGTGTCTCTCTCTACTCTGCACTTCTTTCTGAATTCAGTTTGTCTTTTCTGCACAGCTATATTCTGCCTGTTATAGGCCAAAGTAGTTTCTATTACCAAACAATGAGAGCAGCAACATATATTCATAGCATATGGAAGGGTTATTCAACAGAAGCTGAGTGCCTCTGCCTCAGTTCCTGTCTCCAGGTTACTTTCTTGAGTTTTTTCTGTGGCTCGACTTGATGGTGGACTATAGCCTACAAGTAAAATACAAGCCTTCATCCCTGTGTTGCCTTTAGTCATGGTGTTTATCACAATAGAGAAACAAAACTAGAACAATCTCTTATCTTTTATATATTTTTTTCATAATAGAAATGGCAACAAGAGTGAGTAACTTAAGCTTTATAGAGATAATAGAAGGGGTGACTTGTCTCTGTCTTTTATGACTTAAGCTCCTCTAGCCACATGCAATGAAAAGAAATGCATTAATTGTGCTGAGTAATTTGCAGGATCCTGTGGATTGCTGAAAAACAGCTCCCCAGAGCACATGCCAGTAAGCCCAACAACCAGAGTGTGGTGCTTTGCATTGTTATACCATGGCTTGGTCTAGAAGGGAAGACACTGTGCCCTAATTCTTCACCTGGGAAATTCAACTCTGGTTTAGAGTCTAGCTTGAGTAACATGGTTTCATTTAAAACCAGAAGGAAACCATCCAGTGGAGGATCTTGGGAGTGACCATTTTCAGCTTTTCTGGTGTCCAGATGCATGGGTGCTTATAGTGACATTTCATTTGTATTTTAATAAAGTTTGCCTGAAGATCAGAAAGGTAAAACAACCACGCTGGACAACCTTACAGACCAGGCAGCAATGACACACACCTTTAATCCCAGTAACCACACTATCTTGCCATAGAAACCAAGTAGTAGTGGTGCACACCCTTAATCCCGGAACTAGAGAGGATTATAAAATGGGGGGAGACAGCTCTCAGTCTCCATCTCATTCTGAGATTCCTGGAGAAAGGATCACCATTTCAGACTGAGGTAAAGATGAGAGACAGTAACTGACTGTTTTGCTTTTCTGACCTTTAAGTTAAACCTACCTCACTATCTGTCTCTGAGTTTTTATTAATTGTGCTTCAGGTGTTGAATGCATCAGTCTTCAGTGCCTGCCTTGTCAATCATGATTTATTTTCTATTTTCTGGGTTTTTTTTTTTTTGTTTTGTTTTAAAGATCACCATTTGGATACTGATAAAGAAGAAAATGACTAGATTTTAAAACTGGATTACCCCAAGCTGCATTGAGGACTCATGAGAATAACCATACTACATAGAGAGACATAAAGGAGATAGTAGTGTGAACTGAAGCAGTTACATGAGAGTTCATGAAGAAAATATTGGCTCACTAATATTTCTCTGGTAGAGTTTGAATACTGAAAAAGAATTTGAACTTCTATAATAATATAACTCAGTAAATTTTTTTGAGGTACCAAGGATTGAACTAAAGCCTAGATCTATGTGAGGACTCTACCCCTGAGCTTTATTTCTAACCATTTGTTCATTCATTTTTTTGTTTGTTATTTAAAGTGTCTCACTCTGTCGCTTAGGTTGGCCTTGAATTCACTCTGTGACATGAGCAGATCTGAATTCCTACTTCAACCACTTGAATTATACACACAGATATATAATAGCAAATATATATGTATATATCACTAGGCCTGGTGTCTCAGTTATTTTTCTATTGCTGTGTCAAAGTACCATAATCAAGGAAACTTATTAAAAATTTCAGTTGATTGGCTTTCTTATAGTTTCAGAGCTTTGACCTGTTATCATCATGGCAGGGGACATGGCAGCAGGGAGTATGGCAACCAGCAGATGCATTGATGTATTGGGGGGTGGTGCTGTGGGTTTTTGGAGCCTCAAGGCATACCTCCAATATCACATCTCCCCCAACAAAGCCATACCTACTCTAACAGGAACACACCTCCTAGTCATTCTAATTCTTCTCAGAAAGTGTCACTCCCTAGTGATCTAGCATTCAAAAGTATGAGTCTTAAGGGGGTCATTCTTATTCAAACCATCACATTCCATTCCCTGGTTCCCATAGGCTTGTAGCCATATCATAAAGCAAAATGCGTGAAGTCCAATTTCAAAAGTCCCTAAGGTCTTTCAGTCTCTAAACTATTTAAAGTCCAGATTTCAAAGTCTCTTCTGAGACTCTAGGCAATCTCTTAAGTATAAGCACCTCTCCATAAAATCTAAAAGCAAATTATATACTGCCAACATACAGTGATACAGAATACACATAGCCATCCCTCATGGGAGGAAAGGGGCCTAGTGAGGAAATACTTGACCCAAGCAAGACTGAAAGTCAGCAGGTCCTGCCTTTCATTCTTTAACTACATGTATGGTGTCAAAGGGCTTAGACACTCAGCTTTGATGACTATAGCAGACTTCTCTCTCTTTGTCTGGCTCCACTTCCTGCATCTAACTTTCGGTAAGCATCTTATATCTCTGGAACTTCCAGCATCTTGGGGTCCTTTAGCATGTTCAGGCCTTACATTCACAACTTCACACAGTGGCCTCTCTGGGCTGCGATTCAGGGGTCTTTCTGCAGCATGCCTAGCTTTAGTGACTTTCCTTAACCTCAGAGGAAAATTCCACAGCACTTGACTCTTTATAACTTTAAAGCCATAATCATGTAGCTGAAACTGCTAAGTTCTGCTGCCTGCTTGGTTTGGAACACAGCCCCCTCCTTAAATAACATTTGCACAGGCTTTGTTTTGTTGATGTTTTTTAGGGGAAGGAAATGAATTGGGGTGTTTTTCCTTTCACAAGTTGCTGGATTAGCTGGGTGGGGTCTTGCTCTGGGGACCCACACCTTTTATCCCGTTGCTCCTTATTTCTTTCAGTATAAATCATTGCTTCAACCTTTCTGGTGGTCTTTTTTGCCTCAAACTTTGCATTTTTTATTTATTTTTTTCTCTTCCATTGTAGATATAAATAACCATGTAACACAGTCAAGACTAGGGTGTCTTTTTTTTTTTTAATTCTTTTTTTGTTTGGTTAGTTTTTTACTTTATTTCTTTTTTCTTTTTCTTTTTTTTTTGTCTTTTAAAAAAATTCTGCTTGCCTATCTTTCTCCCCCTTCTCCTTCTGTCTTCTCCCATGATCCCCATACTCCCAATTTACTCAGGAGATCTTGTCTTTTTCTACCTCCCATGCACATTAGATCTATGTATGTCTCTCTTAGGATCCTGTTTACTGTCTAGGTTCTCTGGGATTATGAATTATAGGCTGGTTTTTCTTTACTTTATGTCTAGAAGCCACTTACGAGTGAGTATATATTATATATTATATTTGCCTTTCTAGGTTTGGGTTACCTCACTCAATATATTTCCTGAATCCATCCATTTGCCCGCAAATTTCAAGATGTCATTAATTTTTTTCCACTGTGTAGTACACCATTGTGTAAATATATTACTGTTGTAAGGAGGCCATTAGTTTGTTCCCAGTGGCTTAGCCCTGAAATAATCACACAGAAACTGTATTAATTAAATCACTGCTTGGCCCAATAGCTCTAGCTTCTTATTGGCTAACTTTTTACATATTAATTTAACCCATTCCTATTAATCTGTGTATGGCCATGTGGCTGTGACTTACCTGCTAAAGTTCCAGTGTCTGTCTTTGATGGGGCTACATGGCATCTCTCTGATTCTGCCTTTCCTTCTCCCAGGGTTCAGTTTAGTTTTCTCTGCCTAGCTCTATTCTTTTGCCCTATCAGGGCCAAGCCAGTTTTCTTTACTAATTAACCAATCATATTCGTAGCATACAAAGGGGAATCCCACATCATACCAGATCTTCTTTATCCATTCTTTGGTCAAGGGGCTTTTATGTTGTTTCCAGGTTTTGGTTATGACAAATAATGCTGTTATGAACTTAATTGAACATGTGTCCTTGTAGTATGATTGAGCACCCATTGAATAGCCAATATTATCCTATACAAAAAAGGAACTTCTGGAGGCATCAAAATCCCTGACTTCAATCTCTATTATAGAGCTACAGTAAAGCAAACAGCTTAGTATTGCATAAAAACAGAGAGGTTGACCAATGGAATCTAACCCAAAGACCCTGATATTAATCCACACACTTATGAACCCTCATTTAAAATATATTATGCTGTTGTTTACTATTGTCAGTTCTGCCATTAACCTTCTATTGCAATCAGTTTTTTATTCTTTCTGTCTTTTTATGAGTGTAAATCTTACCTGTTAAGAACCAGTACAGTCAAGCTCAAATCCAGCTCTTCAGGCAGATTCTATACTGTAGTTACACCTGATCAACAGCCCTCAACTGCTCAAAGATCTGGGAAATATGGCATTTAAATATTTAATCATTAAAAAACTTTTCATAACAAAAAGAGACAGTTTGACTCCTAGCAGCAACACTCTACTTCCTCCAAAGAAGACAGAAGACAAATAGGCATAGAACATCCATGCACAATTCGCTTCAACTGCCAAGCACTGACCACTGGGAAAAACTGCCTTTCATATAAACTGAAGATCACCAGATACTGGACAGAATCACTGTAATTGACAGCCTAGATGCTCAGGTTAAGGTAGGCTACTCTTCCTACAGATTTCTAGCCCAGATGATTTTCTGGAGCCTGGTAGGCCCTGTGTTAAACAGCAAAAGGCAAATATGACCTTCAGTGACCATGGAGGACCCCGAGGAATAGTTCTAGATGCCAACCAAGTAAGCTCTCTGTTGTTTTTAAACCAATAACTCAAGTAAAATTTTGTCCTTCTCAAAGATCTCTGATACAGTTTGACAGCTGAGAGGTTTTGTCAGTTTAAAAGGATAACCTTACCAAACAAATTTCAGTAAAGTACAAATACAAATACAAGACCTGCAAGTTATAAAGGTGTGAGGACAAATACAAGTTATCAAATTTCTCTCTCATGTTGCCTTCCATAGTCTTAAAAATACTTTTCATTGTGCAAAACTATGTCACAGTCATTCTGACATAAATATGGTACTGTTTATAGAATGTATATGTCTAAAACTTCTGTTTTCACAAACCCAAAGAATTCTCATGAGTTCTAGGGCACCAAATTGAAGGATCCACCTTAAACAGGTCAGATACACCCCCTTCAATTCCCTGGTCCTAACTTTTTTTCCCTTAACTTAACTTTGTCCTCTGTTCTACAAATACCTTAAACAGGTGTAAGAGACACCAGCTATTTCCATACCACAAATGTTAGACAGGAGCAAGCAGACCAGGATGTGACCAGTACCTGGCCTTCTCAGGTTCCCCCCCAAAAAGATGACACCCACAAATAAGCAGGAAGAAGTTTTGAGAATCCGCTGCCCCAATTCCTTTAACCTGTTGCACCTAAACTCCCGCCTTTTTATTATAAAAAGAGAAGGGAATGTAATGGTCTACTCTGTCCCTTTAAGAGACAAACCATGCCCACTCCCTCCCCCATTTGCCAATCTTCAGTTTCCAGCCTGAGTCCCTCTCTCTCTCTCTCTCTCTCTCTCTCTCTCTCTCTGAGACAGCTTCTATCTCTCCCTTCTCCCCTTTCCCCCCTCCCTCTCTCTGTGTCTCTCTTTCTGCTGTTCTCTCCCTCTCCCCTTTCCCCTCTATAAACTACTAAATAAATATCCAACCTTACTCTGTGTGGTGTGCCTATCCATTTGTGGCATGGTCTCATGGCCCATTGCTAGCTGCAATCACTCAGGGATCCACAGCATTTTACCTTTACCATTACAAAATAGCCTTCAATGCATGAGAACAGGAGTCCACTTTCTAAATATAATCCCAGTAGCACAGACACTGAGAGCAACCATAAATAAATGGGACTTCCTGAAACTTAGGAGCTTTTGTAAAGCAAAGGACACTATTAGTGTCCTTGTCTGCCTATAGCTGCCCACTTCCACCCCCTGGTTGGCTATCCTTTCTTGAACTCTTCACTAATGCCCTCTCATGTTCAAGTTGATAGGCTCCTTTTCCTTTATTATTATTGTTAGATGCATATGTGTGTGGTATGCATTCATAACACACATATGTGCATATATTTATACAACCTGCTGAATCCATCTTATTTTTTGAGAGAAGTGTACTAAACCTCTAGCACACTGACTGACCTGCTAGCTCAGGTACCCTGCTTTTTCCTTCCAGCACTGAAATTACAAATGTGTGCTATTGCACTTGTGTTTTATGTGTAAGTGGGTGATCAAATTCATGTCCTCACACTTTATTAATTGAGACACTTCCCCAGTCCCATAACTTAGTTTTGTATCCTTGCTACTGATGTTATCTTTGATACATATAAAGGTGCAGAGGTACATTTGCATTCAAAGCAGTAGATAAGAGGTGGAACAAAATGTGCCATGTTCACAGCATATACTATTACTCAACAACAGTAGAACTAGTCAATGATTGAAACATGGAAGAGTGTGGCTCCATCTCAACCAATGTATGCTGAACTTCTTTAAAAACTATTCAAAAATAGTTACACTCTGCCCTAGTTTGAGTTATGGTTGTTATGATAAAACATCATGGCAAAAGTAACTTGGTGATTTTCAGAAATGGGACCTTTGGAAGGTGACTGGGCCATGGCGATTTTCCCCTCTTGAGAGAGCTTAGTGCCCTTGACATTGACTGTAGACAATGATTTCAATACTTTAAACCCTTCTGCCTTCCTCCAACTAGATGTTGCAAAAGAGGTCAAACTTGAAGTACAAACTTTCCTCAGACCCTGAATCTGTGGTCCTGATCCTGCTTCACATGGTTGGAATTGTTCCAAACTCTAAAACAGGCTTTCTCACACCAAGGACTTCCTCATCTTCTGAGGCTCAGACACTTCAGTGTTCCCCTTCACTCCATGGAAACTTCATTTGCAGTCCTATTTTTTGATTCATGAAGAGACACCACTGTCTTAGGTAGATGTCTTCTTCACCATTCACAGGTTCCAATACCAATGCCACACCACCTCTCTGGGCACTTTGGGCATCCTTCTTACTCCACTCAATCTCAGTCAGCCTGCTCTGCGCTGCTGCTCCATAGTCATTTGGTTGGCCTTGCCCAGTGACTTTTGGCTGAATTATTCAGCAAAGGAATGGAAGAAAAGTAAAGGAGAGAGAGCGTTGACACACAGAATGTGCATCAGAAAAAATGGACATAAAATGAGGTAAGACTGGAAAACACAATCTTGCCTGTGAGGGGAGCAGGAAGTTGTGGAGAGTCATAAATTGTTTGGAAATGAGATTCCATTGACTGTAAGTACGTGTGTAATTTTCGCAATCCATTTTATGTTTGAGAAATGGTATCGGAGACACAGAGAGATGGAATACTATTAGAATAACTCCATTGAAAAATGAGCAGATGACCTGGAGTAGGGCCACTACAGAAAGAACAGTAGAAAGTTAATACTCATTTGATCTTATTATCTCATACTCATTACTCATATTATCTTCCACCATGTCCATCTAATCCTAAGCTGGTTTGTGAAGGCCCGAAGTCACACAGAAGATGACTTTCATCCAAGTAGATTCAGGGCTTTGACTTGTTGTGATGGTCTGGACGCTGAAGTAATAGTGTCCCCTCACTCTCAGAAACTGCCAGTGACAGCTCACAACTGAGTTCCTCATAACTGTGCCTTGTCAAAGGATGTTGAGGGGCAGTCCACATTTGATGACTTTTCTATGAAGGAACACAAAACCCAGACCTTCCCCTCTCTCCTCAATTCAGAACAAGTGATGGGTAACCTCCTTCAGCCAATGGCTTTTGAGAGGCTGGACCAGGTTGGGCGTGACCTCGGGTAACAAAAAGTCTGTGCAGTCTGATTGCTCTCTCTCCTCTCTCACACCTGGATGCTGGATTCCATTCCTGTTTCCTGTTCATATAGAAGACTGTGATCTGTGAGTCCCCCCTTTAAATAAAGAACCCCTTATTATACCCAGTTCAGAGCTAGTGTGGGATAACTTTATTTGTGTTCTCCTTCAAACAAGTATGAATGACCATTTCAAATCCAGAGCTACCTTTAAAGATTGTTGAGGCTTCCTTTGTGTTCATGTCCTGCTTGAGACCATGCCTGCCTCCTTCTCATAGGTTCTGCTCCTGAGAGGATTCCCCAGTTCACCTCCGATGTGGGATTCACCTACGTATGTTGTGGATACCATTGGTTACTAAAGAATCTGCTTTGGGCCTATTGCAGCACAGAATAGGGCAAGGCGGGAATTCCAAGCATATAGGAAAGAGTAGGCAGAGTCAAGGAGAAGTCATGTAGCTGCCACAGGAGACAGACACCAGACACTGGATGGAAACTTACCGGTAGGCCACAACCACGTGATGATACACAGATTAATAGAAATGGGTCAATTTAAGATATAAGAACTAGCCAACAAGACCTGTGAGATAATAGGCCAAGCAGTGTTGTAATAATACAGTTTCTGTGTGATTATTTCAAGTCTGGGCAGCTGGGAAAATGAACAGGCAGCCTCCAGCTACATACCTCCTCCATGCAGTCTTGGTTTCATGTTTCCTTCTAGGAACTCGGGTGTTGTCCTTTTTTTTTAATTGCCAAAATATGGTTTTTTTCTGCAGTTGTCAGTCTTGTTTTATTTATTTCTAAAGAAAACAATCTTTTTTCATTATACATACCAATCCAAGTTCCCATTCCCTCCCCTCTTCCCATTCCCACTACTTACCCTCCTACTCCACCTCCATCTAGTCTTCAGAGAGGTTAAGCCACATTGCTTTGGGGAAGGTCCAAGGCCCTCCCTATTTTATCTAGGCTGAGCAACATATCCCTCCAAAGAGAATAGGTTCCCAAAAAGCCTGTACAAGCAGTAAGAATAAATCCTGGTGCCACTGCCAGTGGCCCCTCAGTCTGCCCCAGTCATACAACTGTCAACCACATTCAGAGGGACTAGTTTGGTCCTGTGCTTGTTCCTTCCCAGTCTGGCTGGTGTTCATGAGCTCCCATAAGCTCAGGTTAACTATTTCAGTGGGTGTACCTATCATGCTCTTGACCTTTTTGTTCATTCTAACTTCTCCCACTCTTAACTGGACTTTGGGAGCTTAGTCCAGTGCTCCGATGCAGCAGAAAACACTGTCCCGAGTGAGGTAACCCAGACCCAAAAAGATGAATATGGCATGTCCTCACTCATAAGTGGATACTAGCTATAAACAAATAATATTGAGCATATAACCCATGATCTTGGAGAAGCTAAGTAACAAGATAAACCCCAAGATAAACATACATAGATATACCTGGAAAGTCGAAATAGACAAGATAACCTGATAAAATTGGGAACATGGGGTTGGGGGGAAAAGGGAGGGGCAAGGAGAACTTGAGGGAATGGTATAGTTGAGATGGAGAAAGGACAGAGATGAGATCTAGGAAAGAGATATCTTGATTGAGGGAGCCATTATGGGGTTAGCAAGAAACCTACTCTGGAGAAATTCCCAGGAATTCACCAGGATTACCTCAGTAAGACCCTAAGCAATAGAGGAGGGTGCCCGAATTTGCCTTGCCCTGTAGTCAGACTGATGAATATCATAAATATCACCATAGAACCTTCATCCAGCAACTGGTGGAAACAGAGGCAGAGGAATCTGGGTTTTAAGCATCTATTTTCAAATGCTGATGTTGAGAATCCTCTTCTAATACTCCTTAAATGCTTTGTCGTCAGTCACAGAGAACTTTCAGGGAAGGACAACTCCCAACACTGCTCTCAGGAACTAGTTCAGACATAGGGAAAATTTAGTTCTTTTATGACCATGCCTGGTAAAAGCTAAAATAGGCTTTGTCACCTGTAGGTAGCAAAGATTTATCTTCCTCCTCTGAATCACTTTAGATACTATATAATGAATCACTTCCCATGTGACGTGTATATGAATCACTTCTAGTACTAGACATCTAAGAGAGTCATGTCTATCATTATGGATGTCAAGCAAAGAAGCCTACTTGTAAGTGATATAGATTTTGAATTTTTAGACCTAAAAAGTGTTTGAAAATGGTTTCCATTATTGTCACTTACTTTCTTATTATCTTATTATTTGTTGGTGAAAGGAAAACAGAAACAAATTAAATTTTTATGCACATTTCTTGAGATCAGAGTATGTAGTATTTTAATTTATTTTTAAATTATGTATACATATGGGTTTTTTGTGTGGTTTACATGCATGTGCAGGTTGCTCACAGGTGCCAGAGAGGACCTTGGATACCTTCCAGCTGAGCTGCTGGAAGTTGTGGGCCTCCTTATTTAGGTGCTGGGAGCTGAAATTCAGTCATCTGCAAGTGGAGTCTCTGCTCTTCACCCCGGATCCATCTCTTAAGTATCAATAAACATCGGTTACCAGAGATCAGTTCATAAATAATTACGTAAGATGAAACATGAGTCCATAGCAGATCTGTAGGCAGTAGAAACGATCTATAGTAAAAGTCCAGTAAAAACCAATAAGCACCAGGCATAAACTCACATTATTCTATTATTCTATCTTTCTTTAATTGAGGCTTAATGTTTTTGGGTTTATTTATGCTTTTCTATAATAAGTTGATATATTCAAACTTTGAGTTTGTCACCAGATTTATTTTCTTCATATATAAACTCAAATAATTAGAAAGATGATTCATGTTTTTAGTTTGTTATATGAATTTATTCTAATTAGTTCCCCTCTTTATATACATACATACCTACATACATACATATGTGTATTCATCTCTTCTTCCTTCCTTCCCTTCCTCTGCTCCCAGCTCAGTCCCTGAGATTCTGAGCTCCTTTTCCCATTCTTAGAGAGAAAGGAAAGTTAGTTTGGACAGGGACAGAGGAGAGCAGTGCTGCTGCTGTCTTAGCCCTACAAGGCCTGGAGAGTTTCCCAAGTGTGTTCTGGATTTCATCCTCCTTCACTATTGCTTATGAAAAGCATGGCCAGCATCAGCCTTTGCCAGGGACACTCCCAGGGAGGTACCGACCTAGTTTTAGCTCTACCCCATGTCCCTGTGCCCTCCACAATCGGCAGCACATCAGGACAGCTGGTTACCCTAATAACAAACGACTTGCCTACAAATATTTATTACATGAAAGTGATTTGATTGACTTTTGATCTGGGCTATGTGAGGTCATTTCCTGGTTTGCTGTAGATCTTACATGAGCAAGTAAGGGAAATGCAAGACTTCTAGAACCATGCTGAGCTCATCACCTACACAAGCCAACCAAGAAACCATGAGAGACATGCTTTAGTATATCAATTACTTCTATTGGCCTTGTAATCAAGGAAATGTTGAGTACATAACATGTATTTTTATTATAATTTATGTATAAAAGAAGATAGATTGCTTGTCTAGTTTGTGAAGTCCAAAAGATGAACAAGCAATGAGTCAAGAAGCTAGGGACAAAAGAAGTCAATTAACAAAAGTTCAAGTTCCCTATCAAGGGCAGCATCCTGTACCACACCTGCTCAGATTGCTTCCTGAAACAACCACATTCACAGTTTTTGCCACACTTCATATACCTCGGATTTTATCAGGTTATATATACTGGTATGGTGTTTGTTGGTAAAGGTACTTAAAGTGTAATTCTCTTTTGATTCAAAGTAAAATTGAAAATGGAGACCCAACTGCCAGTCTCACGAAAGGCATTTGCTATCAGAATTCTGTCATTAGCTCAACAGTTCCTAGGACATAATAGGTCCTCAATAAATATTCCTTAAAGTGACTGTCTCCTATCCTCTAAGAGCTGACAGTGACATATCTGGCTGTAAATCAAAACTATCATAAATAAAAGGTTTAGTATAGGTGGTGACAAACAAAACATGCAAAAGAGCTGTCTACCAGCACCTCGGGAGCCTCTTATAATAAAGCACTGAAATTGTTAAATTGTAAAGGAGGAGGTGGTACCTCACATCAGCCAGTCACTGTGTAGCAGCAACACTGAAAGCTCTAAGACCTACTTTGACAAATGCAAGTGTGGAAGTCACAGTGGGTGTGATGGAGAGGGAAGGGGAGGGAGAGAGGAGCAAGAGTTCAGGGTCAATAAGTATAAATTTGCATACACACCTAAGCTCCTATAGGACTTTGGCAAGTGTAGTAATACGAGCAGCGGGGCTGTGTCCCCGGCACCCGGCTGCCTACATGGCTAGCTCTAGCTTATGCCCCGAAATAATTACACGGAAACTGTATTCATTTAATCACTGCTTGGCTCATTTCTAATCATCTGTGTAGCGCCCCTAGGTGCGCTTACCGGGAAGATTCTAGCCTATGTCCATCCTGGGTTGGAGCTTCATCGTGTGCGTCTGCCTGGGAGCTGGGAGCATGCCGTCTCTCTGAGGTGTCTGCTCCCGAGAGGAGAGCTGTGGAGTCTGAGCTCACTTCCTCTTCCTCCCAGCATTCTGTTCTGTTTACTCCACCTACCTATGTTCTAACCAATAAAATGGGCCAAGGCAGTTCCTTTATTAGCCAATGACCTTCCTCCGTCAGGCAAGAGCAGGCAAACTCACCCCAAATAAAGTCTTATTGCTATTAATTAAATTTGTTCTTTTGATCCATACGTAAACACAAAATTGTACCCATTAATATACACATTGTTCAATGCTTACAAGTTGTCCATATTTATCTCCTCAACTATTTAGCGTTTTCAAGGTGAAATTCTTGATAACTGGAGCTCAATGAGAGTGGGACAAAACATTTTGAGATATAGTTTCCCATTACCAGCGATTACTTGTTTTTCTTGGCTGGGTGAGATGCCAGGTGTGGATAACCTCCCTTTAAGTTATTGGTCAGAGGTGGCCCAAAGGCCCATGAATCAATACCATTGCCAATGCTCTTGGTTGCCTACTGGAACTTGATGTTAAGATTCCACTGCTGAAGACACCACACATTTTCATCTTTGAGGAATCTAGTTGGAATTGACCTGGAGTCTCCCTGAAGACTAGTTCTCACAGTCTTAGAAATCATTATGTGAGCTTCCAGGGGAGAATAGCAATCAACAGCTCTACCTACCCATGAGGTCTAAAAATCTCAATGGCTATCAAGGCAAGATACGCCCATGCCTATAATAATGGTACAAATGCTATCGGCTAACAACCATTTTCTGATTGGTTTTAAGGCCCACTCTGCAGAAAGAAGCATATCTGATGCTGTAAGTCTGCGGAGAACTCCTGCCGTGTTCACATTAGTGAACTTACTCCTCTGAGGAGAATAAAGGACAATAAAGCAAACCGCCCTTTTACGTTCTCTTCAGAGAGCAGTGCAGTGTGTAGATCTCCTCTGAGACGTTTCTTTGAGTAGGGGCAGGGGTCAATACAGAAACTCAAAACTGGTCAAAGCGAAGAGCATAAATGTGAGCCGAATGCTCAGCCACAAATCCCACCCCTCCTCAACGCGCAGGTACAATCCTGAAAGGGTGGCCGTTTCGAGTGAGGGTGAACAAAAAGATCAGAAAAGCTAGAGGTGAGGGAGGACCAGAGGGAAGCATTGTCTCCTGTACATGGCAAGACTGTGGTACTCAAGGAACTCAGAGCAGCTGTGGCTGCCTGCATAAGACCGGCACAAGATCAAGCCCGCCATGATTTTAGTATGGAAGAGAAAGGGTTCATGAGTCCTCAACCCGTAACCCTGGAACTATGCACAATCAATGGCTTCTGGGGGTTGGAGTTTTCTTTAAGAATGTAGTTCTTGGTAGGTCAAACCTACTCCTGTGGATGGCCCCACACACAGGAGTATAAATAAGGACAGCTCAGATTGGAGTCTACGGGTTCTTGGGGAAAAAGAAAAGAAAAGAAAATAGAGACACAAAGTTGAGGGGCGTGTGTTGGGAGGAAAGGGTCGAGCTAAGAGAAGTTAAGGAGAGGTGTTGTTAGAGTAAATACGATCAATATACGCCGCATGAAATTCTCAAAGAATTAATAAGAAATGAAACAAATGAATGCCCTTTTTTTAAAGGAAAGAAAAGAGGAAGTCCCCTCTCTTAAACACTAAGCGCTGCGTCACTACATCGTGTGTGATGGGTGAAGGGTGAGGAGGGATGAGCCATAAGGCCATCACTTTCCAGGAGACAGCTGGTCTTGCGTCTCCAGACCACGCGGGGGGCTGTGGCAGCACAGCTGGGAAAACCCGCCCGGCCCAGGTTTGCGGGAGAGTTGGGTATGTTTAGTTTCCAGAGGACATTTGTGTTTTTTTGAACTCTTCTCTCTCTCTCTTCCGAAATCTGGCAGGCCTTAGTCATCCGCCGCTCAGCACGAACCCACAAGTGTGCTTGTGTGGCTCTGTGGGCTTCCTCCCGGCGCCCCGCCCTCGGGCTCACACTGCCTCACGCGAGAGAGTGGAGCGGTCTGCGCACCCTGGTCTGGGGTGTCCTGGGGTCCCCCGGGCGCTCAGCTTCCCCCGCCTGCAGAGGATCGCCCCGTGGCTCCGGGCGGGTGTCTGGCGCCGGGAAGAAAGTTGTAAAGCGCCGCGAGGAGTTGGGCGGTCCGAGGAAGGGAGGCGGAAGGGGAGGACTCGGCTGAGTTCCCGCGGCGATCGTGGGGTCCCCAGGAGTCTGTCCCCAGCTCACCACCGCAGCTAGACGTCAGCTTTCCGGCCCGGGATTGGCGCTAAAGACTAGACCCTAGCCCGGGAGGAACTTATCCAGCGAGCTGTCGCCTCGGGCCTTATTGTCTGCAGCAGCTCTCCCGAATCCGGAGGGGGAGGACTGGACCGCGCTCCCACTGGGATTTGTCCAGAGTTCCGGCCGCAGCTGTGCCGGCCGCTGAGACTCCCTTTGTCCTCCCAGGACCTCCCTCTCTCCCTTCTCGGTGGCAGCTGTCGGGTGGCGCTGAGCCTGGAGCTAGCGTCCCAGTCCCTTTCAGCCTCTGACCCCAGAGTGAGTCCTTGGTGACTCCGCCTCTTCGCATCTCAGCTCTGCGGACCCGAGAGCCCAGAGGCCGGAGACAGGAGCCCAAGGGGCTGTGAGCCAGTGGGAGCTGCCGGGCCCCGGCCCCAGGATGGTGACGGGTCGTCCCCGGGCGCGCAGCCCTGGGAGCTGGCTGTTGCCTGGCCTGTGGCTGCTGGCTGTGGGCGGTCCGGGGTCGTTGCTGCACGCCCAGGAGCAGCCTTCTTGCAAAAAAGCCTTCGACCTGTACTTCGTCCTGGACAAGTGAGTGAAGGGGTCAGGGCATCCTGTGAGGGCAACGCTGGGTCAGCTGGGACTGAAGCTGAAATGTCTTTGGGTTCTGGGGAAGGGGTGTGAGAACTCTTCCCTAGGGTGTCCTGTTACTGCTTCCTTTCAAAAAGCTGGGGAGGGTAGTGGGATCCAGGGACCACTAGGCTTTCCAGAGAGCTGCTTAATTTAGTAATGGGTCTCTTGGGAAGTGGTTACTTGCAGTTTGTTTCACCCCCAGGACTTTTTTAGCTCCTTGGTGCCTCTATCACACTCGCCTACACCCCTTTAGACTCTCTTAAGTTTGCCTAATTTTGTCCTGATCACAGCGCTTTCATAGAGCCAGGAAAAAAGCCTTAATATACCCAATGTGATTTGCATTTCCTCAGAAAAGCCGGGTCTCACTCTCAACAATTCACAAGCGAGCTGCCCCCAGAGAAGTGTGGTGGTCTTGGCTTCTTGGATTCAGTCCAGACTGTGAAGTTTCAGCTCCGAAAGTGAACCTGTACTTCACTTTGAAGAGGGGCCAGGACCCCGGCCCCAAGCCTTAGGAAGCTGAGGAAACATTAGCAGTTTAGCCCTATGTTTTGCTGATCCGTTTGTGTTCTTTTTTCAGGTCCGGGAGTGTTGCGAATAACTGGATTGAGATTTATAATTTTGTCCAGCAGCTTACAGAAAGGTTTGTGAGGTATGGCTCCCCAGTTCATTCTTCTTGGTATTGGAGAGGAAACTCATCAAAAGCCTGGTCTCCCTGTTCTGAAAACCCCTCGTAGGGAAGACCTTTCCTGAAATGTTGACTTTTAAGCGTCTCAAGGTGGCCCTTGTCCACATGTTCCGTGGAGTCTTTCAGCTGTCCCTTGAAGGTTTGTTTCATCTGGCTCCCAGAAACTTGGCCCAGGCCGTGAGGAAACATCTTCAAATGCAACTCTTAATGTCTTTTCCTTTCCCGGTTTTCATCTGTTTCGAGTTTGACTTATGCTTTCTCATAATTTATTGCATTAAAAATAAGTTTTATTCTTAGAAGATCCATACTGCATTTTCAATTCCACACCCTTAGCACCGTAAACGTCCACATTCAAAAGGAGAAAAAGTGTTGGGAAACTTTAAATGAACATGTGCTAATAACCCACCAACAGAAAAAGCACGTGTGTGTGTGTGTGTGTGTGTGTGTGTGTTGAGAGAAACAAGTCGTGTTTACACAATGTGTGGGTGTGTGGCTGGTTTAAAATTTAACTGTTCTATATATGCAGGAGGCTTCACTAGCAAACACTGTTTTCCTCGCCTATAAAAAGCAAGACTGCTAAGAAATCCAGCTTAGTCTCTTATTTAGAAGTAACTAGGAATTAGTGGCATCTCCTATTTAAAAATAACCGTTGGAAACCATGTTTTTGTGGCTCCCCCTCGGTTTTTTGGAAGAAGAAAAAAAATGCTAGGAAGAAGTGCAAGTTTATCAGGGTAATGGAAAGGACACAAATCGGAGCTGTGTCATTAAATATTGCCTCCTTCAGTCTTGTGAGCCCAAATGTTTTCTGTAAAACAGGCTCGGATGATCAAAACATTTTGAAAGTCATGTTGCAAGTAACTTCAAACAATCTGTAGAGGCCTAGGCAATCCCTGCTTTCGGTTATTGGCAAGCAGTAGAGCTATTCCTATAAAAATGTATGCCTGTCCATGTTCAATCATCAGTCTCCTGCGTCAGGAGCCAACGAGAGCACTCTGGTTCCTGGGCAGGCTCTGAGGTAAAATAGTCTAGGAAAGAATAATAAACAAGACCCTGTATCTGCAACTGTCAAAGTGGAATGGACAGTTGTTTATAAATTTCCAGTTCAATCCTAGAGTGTGCTGGGAATGCCATACAGTGTTAATCAGAAGCAGTGGAGCGTCTCAGTGTAACATCTGACGACTACGGGGCTCTTTTTCATTGATTCTGGTTTGCAAGTTGGATTTCTATAGCATATACTGTTCTCTGGCTCAAGGTTACTCACTCAGTTACTAATTAAATGTCTCAGGAAATGAATAAAAGATGATGACTGACAGGCAACAGTGCTCAAAAGTATGACCTTTGGCTTCGCTTTTATCTTAGTTTCAGAGCTGAGCATACACTTTTCTAGAAACAGGAGTGACTCTGTACCTGAAATCTAGAAGACAGATCGGGAAGCTGAAAATGCCCAATAAAACAATGATTACTTCATCCTTTAAGTATCCCTGCTTTAGGAGGAGTTTGTTTGAACACTTATCATGACTTAAGTCAGGCTTGCTTCTCTTCAGCCCCAAGGAGTTCATTATCAATTACCCAAAGGGCCTGGCCTTCTGCAAAGAGATGAAGTAGAAGATCAAAGGAAGAAACATTTTTCTAAGAAAAGATTTTGCAGCAGCCTAGAATCCTTCTAGTTATTCTCTTTCTAGACATAAGCCTCGGGGGGTCATGGAGGAGTGTTTTGAGAGCTGAGAAGCACTGATTACATAAAATGAAAGGCAACTCAGAGCAAGGCTGAGCAGTCAGCGGATCATCTTAGAGAGTTCCATTTAAGGGAAGTGGGGAGTGTTCAGGGAGACTCATTTGAGATGAGACTCCCTGGCTCGGCCTCGGGATTGTACCAATATTTCTTTTGAAAAATGTTTTAACTGCCTCTTTCCTTATTTTGCAGCCCTGAAATGAGATTGTCCTTCATTGTGTTTTCTTCTCAAGCAACCATTATTTTGCCATTAACTGGAGACAGGTTAGTGCATTATCATTTCACTTCAGGCTTTTAGTCCAGATGAATCATAAAGGCATGATTGATATTGCTGTGTGGTGATTCGGGCCTCTCAGTGGGAGCAAGCGGACACACAGGCGATTCAGTGCTCTGCAGTAACAGAAGGGGGTGGGCAGTAGGAGAGACATGGAGTGGATCATCTGGAAATCAATATTGCTGATATCGATGCAGAATAGAGCCCGGGAGCCTGCCTCAGCCATGTGCTCACTCTTTCCCACCCTTCTCCCTCTCACTGTGGGCAGCTGCACATTTTTGTTAGGGAGATGCCGACTGTGAGTCAAAGAGGAATTTGAAGAAGGAGGAGAGGCGGGTATATATTTGGGTAATTTATTAGGTTCCGTAGATATTCCAGATTTCCAGTCCTTCTCTGAAGTTCAGTGATGCTGAATATATTTGACTTTATTTCACACACACACACACACACACACACACACACACACACACACAGACACACACACAATGCTACCCCTCAGTGCTCTGAAAAGGAGTGGCTTCCCTGTCCAGTGTCATAGTGGCCATTTCTATGTGGTTTAAATAAATCATGACACTCTGGAAGTAGTCCTTCACATATCTAAATCATGGCTGCCTTTCCTGGGTTTATTTGTGCTCACTAGACCATGATTCTGTAGTCAGAAATGGGATGTTATTCTTCAGTTCTGCTTCATTCCAGCTAACATAAAGGGAGTAAGGCCTTGGATTCTTGTTGAATGAGTGAGTGAGGTGACGTCATTTTGGAATCACGTCTTCCTGACTTAACAGTTTTAAGCAAGGGTGTTGCTGTGCTGTTGACTTGAAGGATTTGAAACATAATTGTGAAAATAATTTTTATTTTTGTAAAGCTCAGTTAATAAGTACGAACATTTTCTTGAGCTTTCAGTTTTGAAAGATCAAAAAAGCACAAAGGGTTCAAGGAGATAACTTTACAGTTCATGGAGTTGGTTTGGAAAATAATACATATTATAATGTGTGTGTGTGCATGTGTGTATAGCTCTTGTGTTAACTTTTTCTTTTCCTGGAGAGGAAACCTCTCTCTAGGTTGTGAGTTAAGCTCAGATCTTTACTCTCCTCATTAGTACTTTACCTCTGTAAGTTAAGAGATACATAAGGCTCTCAACAATTGCAGTTCCTTATAACTCACTGCTATAAAGATTTTTGGTTTTATGAACAGGAGATGTTTTTACTGACCAGTTTAATTTCCAAAGAGTCAGGTTTGGATCGAGCATGTCAAGGAAGAAAAACACTGATTTAATATTTATGACATTCACACACACACACACACACACACACACACAAATATATATATATCTTAGCACAGTGCCAAGCATGTTGCGGACTCAGCAACTGACAGCGACATACATTGTGCCAGGGATTCTGCTAGGCACTTTTTATATGGTTTTATATGCATCACTCTGAAGATAAAGCGTAGTCACTGGCCATCCAGCTTGGTAGTGTTTAGACAATGTGTGGCGGAGATTTGAGTCTTTTATCTAAGCTTACAGTACATCCTTTGTCAGTGGTGAAATCCAATGCAGGAGGGACTGAAAGAGGTAAAAGAAGAGACTTTTAAGAGGCGACAAAAATTCCACACTTCAGTTACTGTACTAAGTCTACCTGAGTTCAAATCCTGCCCTTTGAGGACAAAAGTGACGCCTACCTTATAAGGTAGTTGCAAGAACTGAAGGTAATGGCTATGAGAAAGGATCTCGTAAGTTAGTATTCACGAGACAAGAGTTTTTGATCTGGGAAGATCCAGTCAAACACATGCACGTAAGCACAAGGACTTGAGTTCCATCCCTAGATACTGTGTAAAAAAAAAATGCTAGCTATGGTGGTGCACATCTTGGTACCAGCAGTGGGGAGGCAGAGGCAGGGCATTCTCTGGATAGCAAGGGAAGCCTAGCCTCATCAACAGGTTTTTGACCAACAAGAGATCCTGTCTCCAAACAAACAAACAAACAAACAAGCAAACAAACAACAAAAAGGAAACCAGTGACTTGCATCTGAAGCGATCCACCCACGGTTGTGATCGGGCTTCCACACACATGCGCACACACAGAAGTTTCACCTTGTCTCCAAGTCTAAGGTATTCCTCCCCTTCCCCAGTGTCTCCAAAAATACTGTTAAATCATTCTTTTTAAAATATTTAATTAATTGATGAGTATGTGTCTCCCTGAGCCTAGAGTGTATGAAAGTACAGCGTCCTGGTTTGTCTCCTTCACTTGAATACCCAGCCCTAGAACTGAGCCCGCTACAGGGTAGAAACCCAACAAATCTTCGCCAGAGCCCTAGTTAATAGCTTAGAGCCACTATAGTAAAGTTTAGGCTTGTTATGCTAGCAATATAAATATCAATATAACCAGTATAATGTAAATACTGACTTCTATTTGCTACATTTCCCATTCCTGTCTTACACGAGAGATGTAAATGCTCTCACCTTCCTTTTCAATATCTACATTTGCCTCAAATTAGGAAAGTCTTGTCTACCCCAACTGGTCTTTAGAGTTTGAACACAAGATGACTTAGGAAATTGTCCTTATGCAAACTTGTAGAAATGATAGAGGTCATTTAGTTAAGTTTATACAATAGTCTCATTATTTTAGTGAGTTTTTTCTATTTCCTTAAAAGCAGAATTAAATATTTACTTGTGGGCAAGTTGTTCTTGACACATAGCTGGTAACTCATAAAGCAGCACGTCATTTTTTGCAGAAAAGAATTGCCAGTATCTCTAAAAGTAAAGTTTCAGATAAAAAATTTCACTTTTTGCACCGACCCAGCAAAGACAGATATAAGCACGAAATTGGAACTAAATAATTATTTGTAATAATAAGAAACTATATCCAACCTATGTGTTCACCAATTGATGATATTTTAATAGTTACCATATATACATAGGATGAAATACTATGTAGTTACTACCATTGAGTAGATCAAAATATTGATATAGTATGTATAAGGTAGAGTATATGAAAAGCTAAGTTTTAGAACACTTAATATTAATTTTTATTATAAAAGAAAAATAAAACAGAATATTTTAACGTATTATATGTGTTCAAAAATACATGGAGTAGACGGCTAGAGGATAATCAACTGTTAATGGAACTGCTATAGGCAGGAGATTGAATAGGAGGAGAGTCATCAAAATTTCGAGCTTCATGAATTTAGCAGGAATATGTGTGCAGAAAAGCTTTTCAAATGCTTGAATTAAAGAAACTGCACTGACTTCTGTAGCCACAGGTTGCAGAATCAGAATAGAATTAAGGGACGGAAGAGATGCATTGAGATAAAGAATACATTTTATTGGAAGATTCGACTTTGGGTCAAGTGGACACAGGAGTGCAGTAGTATCTGCATGACATTGGGGTGTTACTTAACTTCTTGAGCCCAAGTCCATAGCTACATAGAAAACCTGACTGTCCCACCATAGAGCAATAATGAGCTGACTGAGCACAGTCTTCGGAAGGACCGTTTAAGGATTTAGCCTTCACTGGGTGCACAGAAATGTTTGTGACTGTCTGTTTTCTCTTTTTGTTTCTACCACCTGACAGTAATTATGAATCATTATTTCCCCTGCGTATTTCCATAGTTGTTGTCTTTTCTTTCTGCTTTAATATTTAGTGAGGAAGGGGGCTCAGGTCGAACTGGAGTTGAAGGTCATCCCCGTTTCATTTTGTGCCAGGTTACTAACTGAAGGTCAAAGATTTCAAGGGGTCCCGCTCACAGAAGCTCAGGGCAGCAGGCAGACCCACCCTGGCGTGCCACCAAGCATGAGCACTTCAGTCCGCTGTGCTGACAGAGGCTGGCCTGGGTTTCGCTTGTGTAATTCTCAAATGAATCAGACTTTGCCATAGTCCGAAGGCAGCGTCATCTTCAGCACTGTCCTGTTCTTACAGACCAGTGAACTGGGGAGATAAAGTGACCATACTTGGCCTGTTTTTTTCTTTTAAATTATACTGGGAAATTTGTTTAGAAAAGTCTGCTTTGCCCACATACTTGCCCTCTTTGTGGTTCTGGTCATGGCAGCTGCTGGCTGAGGATAGATATACTAATAGCTACTTTGTTTTATAAACGTGTCGTAGGGAATTAAGTACACTTTAATTCATGCCTGGAGACAAACCTAAAAACACAAAAGTGGTCAAATGGGTAGGGTAGTGAGTGAGGAAAAGAAGCGATAATACGATAAAATGTAGCAGGGATGAACTTCAAGGCCAGAATACTAGAAAATGCAGACTAAACCCGAGAAACCTTATTAAAGCAGAGTAACGAGACTTGGTGAGCTGATATTTTCAGATCCAGGACCACGCCTCTGGATTTATTGGTCTAGATTTTGTACCACAAATGTAGGCCCTAGAATGATATTTTAAGTAAGCAATAGGCAAGTTTTTATAGAAGTTATATTGAGAGCCTGCCCTGTCCTAAGATGATGGATTGTAACACACCCACATGTTCACATGGTTTTTTAAAATCTACGTTGGGCCTGGGCCTGGCTGACCATTGCCTTCAGCTGACATGAGTATGAAATGTTGTCAGCTCCAGTTTCAGGCCCAGGACCTATCAAGGCATTGAAGCTTCCCCTTTCTTGGGAAATAAAACTGTGATGACCCAGAGACTGCTGTGCTGGAGCGAAGCCCAGTCTACCCATGAGGAGTAGAACCAGGCCCAGGCCCAGCTGAACTCAGGGCCAGTATCAGCATTAGTTCCTCTTTGCCAACCCTGTGAGCTAGGCTATCTCAACCTTACTACTTACTCAGCTTCCTCAATGGCCACACGTGAGCATGGTGAGAAGTGATCGTATCTCGACAGCACTAATTTGGGGGGTAGTTTTAAATGCAGTATTAGAAAACAAACCAGGGAAAGGTGACCGGAGCAGGAGATGAAAGTACGTGGGAAGACTGACAGCAAGGGTGGGGAAGGCAGCCCGCACGTTGTTGCCTGAGGCAGAAGCAGAGGTTGACCTGGCCAGTGGTTGTGGAAAGTTTGGTAGGACATTGAAAACGAAAGTGTGTGTAAACAGCGCTCAAGCCTGGGTGTTGTTAAGAGGTTCTCAGCAATCCTACTGAACACATCAGGTGACTTCTCTCAGCTACCTGGTGATGAGAGCAGGATGGAAGCACATTGAAGAAGCTACTTCTCTGATTTCAAGCAGTGTTGAACAAAAGTGTACATAGTTGGGATTGGGAGGTTTAAAAATAGAACTCCCTTTCACCACCCCCACCCCCCAGCGTCTCTCCACAAAGTGCTTGCTTGCCTAGTTCAAGGTCTTGGGTCAGTCATCAGACCTAGAGAGCTGCCTGCTAAGTGTGGCATCTGAGTTCAAATCAGGGCATGCAAAACAAAGTCTTGGTGTCAAGGTTTCTGCAAGATTTGGGATGAGGGTCTTATACAAGAACAAGAAAGAATGACTCAGAAAGCTGAATCAAAAGTCGTGCAGGTGCACCCAAGAATCATAGGGAATATTTCTAAGAATTGGGACTGGGTTATTCTTAAGGGTTGGGAACAGAGATGGTATTGACATATCTTGCATGTACACACATATGTACGTGTTCATGTACTGGTGCACATGTATGGAGGACCGAGGACAACCTCCAGTGTTGTCGCTCAAAATGGCCATTTGCCTTACTTTATAGAGATAAAGGTTCTCACTAGGATCTGGGGCTCACCGTTTATGCTAGGATGGCTCGTTCTCCAGCCTCAGGCATCTTCCTTTCTCTGCCTACTCATGGGTCAGCTTGTTAGATGAGCGTGGGAACTGGATTATGATCCTCATGCATGCATGGCCAGCAAGGTATAAGACTGAGCTGTCTCTCAGCCCTCAAATCTGACACTTTGCTGTTACTTCTTCTTTTAATTATTTAGTGATTCACAAAAAGCATCCTAAGCAAGGCTTAGGCAACAGTGACTCTTCACCACTCATTTCCTCCCTCTATACCCTCCCAGCTATGTGTGTGTGTGTGTGTGTGTGTGTGTGTGTGTGTCTGTGTGTGTGTATATATATAACTGGCTTAGTCTATCTTTGTCATTTGTGTGTAGATAGTTTCAAGGCTGACCACCCTTAACTGGACATCATCCTTAGGAGATGCTAATTCTCCTTCTCCCAGCAGTCATCAGTTGCCTTTAGTTCTTCGTTAAGGGTGGAACATCACAATAACTTCCTACTTCCACATTAACATATCCATTGGTATTGCTACAGTTCCAGTCTTGTTTATGCAGCCGTTCCCAGGAGAGCCAGTTTCACAGCCGCCTTCTTCGTATTATGACTCTTACAATCTCTCCAATCCCTTTTTCTCAACATTTCTGAAGCCATGAATGCAGGATCTGTGACAGAGATGTAAGCATTGGGGCTGAGCTCTCCAGGATCTGATGATCTTGCATTGTGTCTTTTTGTGGTTTCCTGTCATGGTCTCCGTTTTCTGTGAGGAGCTGTTTCTTTGATGAGGGGTGAAAGCTACGCTTTCCTATGGGTATAGAGATAAGCTTTAGAATGTAGTTAGGTATTATTGCTGGTCTAGCAAAGTGCTGGCAGTAGATTCTTTTCTAAGGGCTTTTTCCTTACTAGTTTCTGGAAGATTGCGGAAGTCCCATTGCTAGGCAAGATTTCCTTCCTGTGGAATGGGCCTCAGTCCAGTTAAACAGCTATTGGTTGCATTCAGCACGTGAGGACCACTTATTGCTCTGTTATATGTTGCCATGTGGGTAATTGTATGGCTCATAGGTATTGCAGCTCGGTGGAATTGTTAAATTGCTTCTCTCCCGAGGCAGCTTCCATAGTGTTATTTAGAATGTGAAAGACAGACTGCAGGAAAGGCACTTTCAGATCATTTCCAGCTTCTGTGTCCCAAGCACATGGGTCTTGATCAACAGATGTTCACCTTTAACCCCTGAGAGGCAACCAAGGGCTGCATCTATAATTTGCATTGTTTTGGGAATCCCCAAAGGAGGTTTCTGGTGCCTGTTCCTGGGGTTTTCTGCTAGTCTATGGTTCTTGGGAGAAGTAGTGTCAGCCCAAGAGACTTAACTTCCTTTCGGATTATATACACATATACACACACATACACTTGTATATTGTATATAATTTTAGGTAAATACAAGATGCTATGATTCCTCAAGGTGAAACAACGTTGTTATTTGTCCTTTGTCTTCCCTTCTCCTTCTGTATCGACCTCCCTTCACCTGGGTATTCTGTTTTCTCCTTCATGTCACCTGTATCCTGCTATTCCTCTCCAGAGCCACCCAACTGTCTCCTTATACCTTCCTGGTTGATGCATTTACTCCATGTTTTGTACAGACTTATGAAGATTTGGAACTAGGAACTGCCGATGAGGGAGGAAGTGAAGCATTTGTGTTTTTGAGACTAGGTTACCTCACTCAATATAATCTTTTCTAGGTTCATCATCAGTATTATTTACACTTGGCACTCTGACTAGTTATGTATGAGTCTCTGTATCAACCACTATCCACTGGCAACAGAATATCTGACCAAAGTTGAGATCAGTTCTGTATATATACACATGAATATTTAGAATGCACTTTGACATCACAACCATTCAAAAAAACAACAGTTTGTTCTTCTAGTACCTCTTATGTCTCCAGTCATAAGAGAAAGCTTACAGTGACGGACATAAAATCCCAAGCAGTAGGCCTCATAGCCAACTGATGTGGGAGATCTTCTGTATGCGTGTTGCTTTTATTGGTTGATGGATAAAGCTGTTTGGGGCAATGGCTTAGCAGAGTAAAGCAGGTGGGAAATCAGAACAGAGAACATAACTTTATCAGCTAAGTCACAGCCTTGTGGCAATACACAGATTAATAGAAATTAATAGAAATGGGTTAATTTAAGCTGTAAGAGCTAGCGAGAAATACACCTTAGTCATTGGCTACAGTTGTCTAGGGCCTAATGACAAGAACAAAAGCCTGTACCTGCCCTGTAAAGATGGGTTTTTAGAACTGGTCATGTTGCTGGACACTGACCTGGACACTAGCACCTGGAGGCTAAGGCAGGAAGGTCATGAGTTTGATGGCAGGTTGGGATACAAGACTGTATCTCAAAATGAGTTAAAGAAGTAATCTAATCTGTAGTTGGTTGAATTTGCTTTTTTGGTACCTACGAATTAGTCATAGTTCTTAACTGGTACCTTTTCCTTGGCAAAGCTTTGATGTAAGTGTTCTCATTTTTTTAACTTCCTCTTTTGTATCTACTTCCTCTTTTGTCTGTTTCCTCTTTTGACCCTTTGTTGTGTGAGCTCTTCTTGGAATCAGCAGAGAGTGAACTAGATGAACAGAATTACACTGATAACAGGAGCTGTGGTTGGGCCGTTGCTCACTTGTTCTGTACCATTGAATCTCATAATGGCTCCAGGAAGCAAATGTTTTGTAGATGAGCAAACAAGGCTGGTTTTGAAATTAATTTATGTTCTTTGCAGCCTGTGGCCATCTTGGTCCATGACATTTCAGAAACCCTAGCTATGGATTAAAAGATTCTCCTGTTTAGTTGAGACCCCTTCAGGAGAACTGACAGGTAAACTTCATAGGGGAAGGAGTACTCCCAGAACACGGGTGGTTTTTAGTTAGGTAAGGCAACAGGTTCTTAAAATAATATGCTGAGATACCCTCTCCTGTCCCCACCCCCCTTCCCCCATCCTTCACCTCCCCTACTCCCTTTCCTTTCTCCTCAGCAGAGACATTTGAATAACACTGCCGGGCCTCAAGTCTTCATACAGGAATCAGTGTAATGTCTAGTTTCTCCCTCTTTCTCCCCCACTCCCTCCCTTCCTCTCCTGTTTGTCTTTTCTCTCCATCTTTCTCTAGTTAATATGAGGTTTTGTTTTCTAGTTCCCAATTAAAAAAAGATGCTTAATAAACAGTTTTATGTGTTTTAATTCTACCTTCTTCTGAAACATACTTGAGGCTACTTAGGACATAACAATATTAATAAAATATGAAAAAGTAGTAAGATCCTAGAAAAGAAGATTTAAAAAAGTGTCTAGTTATAGGAACTTAACAGATTTTGTGACTAAGGCATTTTCTGTGGGCTTCTTGGCAGTTGGGGGCAAGATAAAAAGTTGGACATAGGAGTTTCTAAATGAGAGATTTTCCAATGAGAGTCAGAAAGGGAGTGAATCCCAAGGAGAGAGGAGGTAGGGAGGAACTAGGAGGAGTAGAGGGAGGAGAAACTCTAATCAAGATATATATATGATGAGAAATTAATCTATTTTCAATAAACGAAAAAAGAAAAAAAGTAGAATAGACCTTTGGAATTAAAAAACATGCTGACATAGTTGTAAAAGCAGAAAGGAGGAAGTGCTTCTTAGCAAGTATTGAAAGGTGACTACAGTCCCTCAACTGTGGGTGTTACATGATAGCAGTATCCTTGGCAACAGCTTCAAACAAACACTGATGTGGTTTCAATATTACCCTTCCTTGTTGTCAAAGACACAGCACCAAAGTCAAGCTCACAGAAACCCACCTTCAAGATGCCCTGAATTCGAGCCTCCCTTAGCCGACCTGCTCTTTCTCACCCTTCCTTTTCTTCTCATTTCTACCTACCCTCCTTTAGAGTTCTCTGCACAGCACCGTGAGTGTGATGTAAGAATTCTGTCCTTAAACTTTAGCATCACTCACTTCTCATTTGTTGATTGAGAAACTTAGAACTTTTACCTGATGGAGGCCCCTTGAGATCTGCCCTGTCTTGGTCTGGGTTCCAGTTTCCCTAACCTGACCTGACTAAGAGCCCGTCAGCTGAGATATTTACTGTCATAGGTGGCTCACACCTGTCTCATGCATGCCCATGTCACTGCCTCTGGGAAAGGAACACTCTCCCTCTATCTCTTTGTGACACCAAAATGACGGACCACTGTGTAGTTCGGAGGAGCATGCGTGTGGTAGGCACATTTAGGGCTAGGAAACCATGATGTGTCCTCTGTCACCCTGAGCTAGCAATGACTGGGAAAGTCTGAATGGTAGACTGTTGGGTTCCTTCTACTCTGCCTTGCTCATGTTTCTGGCTCTCACATACAGTGGTGAGTGGGTCTGAGCCAATGGGAGGGCTATTTTTACCACACAGATTCTGTCTGTGTAAGCTCACACATCAGTTGTCTCTCTCCTTTTTGACAGCAAACATTCAAGCTTGAGGACACACTGCCACTCATTTCGAGGAAACACCAAGTATTTGATATTTATCAGCATTTAGGGAAAATCAGTTTCTGGTTGTTTCCATAGATCTCAAGCATAAATATTTACACAAGACAAACTTATACATTATGGTTTTTACTCTGTCATCTGTGGAACTATGATTATTTCCTATGGAAGATTGAAAGTTTTATTGAGCCTTTGTTTTGCAAGAGGCATTATAGCAAGTAGCAGACTCAGAGCAGGAGACTACATCAACCATAGGAGACATAAGCATCTTTTGCAAACCTCTATTCTCACAGAGAAGTGAAAAGCTTCAATTAAATTAATTAGGTAAGTAAAATGCTACAAGAAGCTATGTCTTATCATAGTAAAATTTGAATATAGATATGAATATAAGCTAAAAGTATAGGGAAAGGCTAAGAGTAGGTACATTTTTAAACCAAGCTTTAAGAGAGACAGGTGGCCTCCTTTGGAAGAATCTACTGAAACAGAAACTGTAGTTAGGTTTATTTATGCCTTGAAACTTGTGCTGTGTTTTCTAGAAGATTCATGAAGATTGGAAATTTATGAAAAAAATCATAATGCTATTAAAATATGATCAATAAGTTAATGGTTAAAATGTATGAAACATGGTGCATGGCTCATTGAAATGGCTAATATATTTCATATTAATTTTATGTGTTATAACCACATGTTACACAATAAGCACAGACACGTAATATGCACATTAAATTATTTTTAAAACTCCAAAATGTTCTTTGATATTGGATGATTTTTGTTTGTTTGATTTTTGTTTTTTGAGACAGGGTTTCTCTGTGTAGCCTTGGAGTCTGTCCTGGAACTTGCTCTGTAGATCAGGCTGGCCTTGAACTCACAGAGATCTGCCTGTCTCTGCCTCTTGAGTGCTGGGATGGTATTTTTATGATCCAACTCCTTTGCTTGTCATCAGCAGTGGTGCAAACAGTCATTGTTTTTTAAAGGAAATTATTTCTGTGGCTAGTTCCAGATTTACATTTAAAAAGATTTTTTTTGCTTTTATTGAAAACTAAGAATTAAAAAATACTTTATGAAGCTCCTTTCTGAACCTTAAACACTTCAAACAGGTGTGGTTGACACATACTTGTGATCCCAGTACCCAGGAAGTTAAGACAGAAGGGTAATAAGTTCAAAACCAACCCAGATTGCATAACAAACTCACCAAACACAAAACAAAACAAAACCTTCAAAAATTAAATAGATTTTGGACTGTTTATATAACATTATTTTATCTCAGGATTCTTAGTTTTGTTTTTAAAGGAATTTTGATACATAAACTTACAAACCTAAAGTTTGGATCTTCTTTTACTCATTCATAATGAAATGGTTTTTAGTAATATTGTAGACATACTCTTATTAGACATTTCCACTGGTACAATAAATCAGATATGATGAGAAAGACTCTGCCAGACATGGTGATGCACGCCTTTAATCCCAGCACTCTAGAGGCAGAAGGCGGTGGGTCTCTGTGAGTGTGAGTCTAGCATGTTCTACACAAAAAATCTAGGTCTGTCAGGGATACATAGTGAGACCATGTCTTAAGAATAAGAGGAGGAGGAAAAAAGGATAAAAAGATACTTATTTGCTTTTTTTGCCTTTCTTATCCACTTTTTCTGTAACAAGAATTCATTGCCCTCTTGTTCATCCAGCCATTTATATACCCACCCATCCATTCTCCCACCCATCCATTCTTCCATTTCCTGTAGGAAATCCTCAGCCAGTAGCCTTTAAGTTACCTGCCCAGTTGGGCATGGCCTCTTATACTATAAATACCGATGTAAAGGACACATTACCTCTCTCTTCTGGCTGCTGGATTCTGTTCTTGCTCCCCGTTCATGCTGAGGACTGTGATCTGTGAGTCTATCCCTAAATAAATAACTCATTATTATACTCAATTGTGAGCTAGTGTGGGATTTCTTTTTAGCGTCCATCATCTTCACCCATCCATCCTTTCTCCCATCCATCCATTCTCCCATCCATCCATTCTCCCATCCATCCTTTCTCCCATCCATCCTTTCTCCCATCCATCCATTCTCCCATCCACCCATTCTCCCATCCATCCTTTCTCCCGTTCATCCATTCTCCCATTCATCCATTCACCCATTCATTCATTCCACATTTGTAGTAAGTCTCAACTATATCCTACAGAATATGTTGGAATACGAAGGGTGACTAGGTCCTCCAAGAATGAAGTCCAGGGACTTAAGATTTGGTGAGACTGAAGCAGAAAATGTTGCATTCTGTGTGCAAGGGTTAATACTAGTCTTTAGAGTCTGTAAGAATCTCTAAGGCAGGAAGGCAATGCTCCCTTTCTGAGAGGTGGGCTGAGAGCATCCAGAAGCTTTTCCGAGAAGCTGGAATATTTCTTCTTGCATTTGTTTGTATGAGAGGAGCACACTGAACTCCTTAGCTCTTGATGAAGCAAGTGTGATCAAAGGTATCTGTGCATGGCTCATGATGTATATGATTTGCTCTGATTCTATGACATATTTGGTGTCTACCATTGCGTGTTTAAAATTCAGCACGTGCCCCTTAACATAACTGAAAGTATGAGAAGCAGTCTGCCCTTCAAGCCCACATCCGTTCCTTTTTTCTTACTAGTGGGGACTTCAGTTATTCAGAAAGTCTTCATTATGGTCTTGCTCAATTTCCTTTTTCCTTTTTCAGATACAAGATTAGTAAAGGACTGGAGGATTTAAAAGCTGTTAAGCCAGTTGGAGAGACATATATTCATGAAGGACTAAAGCTTGTAAGTTATTTTATATTTGTAACTATGGGAGAGAGTGGCTTTTTATTATATAATTAAAATTCCTTTACATATTTATGTCTACTTTTCCGATGGTTTAGTCAGCCTAGACATGAGACTGGTAAAAAAACATCACTTATTGTGAGTGTTGATAAGTAAAGTTTGTATGTATTTTGTCTTCTTAACAAATTTTCTGCCTTCCTCTGGGGTTATATTCAGATTAATTAGTCATAAGAATAAAAATCTGTATTACAGAAACCCAGTAATATATATTTTATCTATATCTATATACCTGTTACATACATATTTATATATTTCAAATAAAAATGCTAACATAAATATCTGACTTACTCAACTAGTACATATAAATGTATATATATTATTTTGTCATCCTTAATATCTTTATTTTGTCAGACATACAAATTCAGCTCTATAAAGTTAGAATTATGCTGGGTGGTGGTGGTGCATGCCTTTAATCTCCCCACTTAGAAGGCAGAGGAGGCAGAGGAGGCAGATACTTTAGGGCCAGCCTGGTCTACAGAGGGAGTTCGAGGACAGCCAGAGAAACCCTATCTTAAAAGAAAAAAAAAAAGGAAAAAAAGTTAAAATTAAATGGTTAGTTTTATAATTACTTTTTATTTTCAGGCAAATGAACAAATTCAAAATGCAGGAGGCTTGAAAACCTCCAGTATCATAATTGCCTTGACAGACGGCAAGCTGGATGGCTTGGTACCATCGTATGCAGAGAACGAGGTGAGTGCTGAGCAGTAGCAGCTGTCTACACCCACTGTTGCACTTAGCTGTCAGTACACATATAGCGTAGATGGATTTTTTTTTGTTCTGCCCAGTCCCACAGCTGTTCAGTCCCCAAGAAATACACAAAGGCTTATATTAATTATAAACTATTTGACCTATTAGCTCAAGCTTATTATTAACTAGCTCTTACAACTTAAATTAACCCACAATTCTTATCTATGTCTAGCCATGTGGCTTGGTATCTTTTCTCACTAAGTCATTCTCATCTTGCTTTCTCTGCTTCTGGATGATGACTGGGTCTCTGCCTTTTCTCTTCTCAGAATTCTTTTAGTCTGGTCACCCTGCCTACACTTCTTCTCAGGCTACTTGGCAATCAGCTTTTTATTAAACTCATATAAGTGACAAATCTTTGCAGTATACAAGAGCACTATCCCACAACATATAACTTATTTGAATATCCCTTGTACCCTTCATCCCCCCCTCTGTCTCTCCTTCCCTCCTTCCTTCTCCTATTTTTGTTTCTTCACAGGCAAAGAAGTCCAGGTCACTTGGCGCTAGTGTTTATTGTGTTGGGGTCCTTGATTTTGAGCAAGCTCAGGTGAGTTACCCCAGATCTGTAAACTGTAACTCACTAACTTGCTTTAAAGATAGCTAAAAGAACTTTTCTGTTGTGACTTGCAAAGATTTTGCATAAAATGATATATGTTTGAGCTCTCCTAAAATGTCAGAATGTTTATAGGTTTTGTTATGGAGAATAAAACTCAAAAAAAAAATTCTTGAATATTTATTTGGTATGGGTCTTAAAAGAAGATAAATGTTTAGATTAATGCTATGTAAATGTCCCTTTATCTTAATTGGCAAGACTATGATGATTGCTGTAGATAGGATTCTTATTTGCAGGAATTTGAAGAGCCCACTTAGAAATCTTTAAGGTTATTTTTCATATAAATCTATCTTTTTATTTAAATTTATATCACTTTACACTTAAATTTTTGTGTAATGACTAAAATTCCAGAATCTCTTGCCATTAACAGCAATTATATCACCTCTATGTTGCTTTGACTACGTAGCCATTAACCTTAGTTCATTTCATAGTTGTATCTTTGGAGGGAAATAGGTCTCTTCACCATCAGTTCCTCTCCTTGAATTTTAATTGTATTTTATAGTTACATATCACCGTCTTGTGTGTATGTTTGTGTATATATATATATATATATATATATATATATACATATATATACACAATGACCATTAAAACAATTATAAAATATCACAGAGTGAATGATTCATAGCCAGTAATTTTTCAGGAGAATTTGACCCAAGTAGTTTTCCGTGTGAATTTGTAAAGACTTGTGTGTCTCGACTACCTCTTAAGCTTTCATTTTCTTTCTAAAGCTGGAAAGAATTGCTGACTCCAAGGACCAAGTTTTTCCTGTTAAAGGTGGATTTCAAGCTCTTAAAGGGATCATCAATTCTGTGAGTACACCTCTGAGGTCTGGAAGGCCGTTAACATTACATCCAGTGTTTAGAGAAAGGAGAGTGAACTTCGTTTGTTGCTGCCAACATGATGTAATTCTAAAGATCCAGACTTCTCTGTCCATGAAATTTAACACTGTCTTTCACTTGTGGTTCCCGATTCTGGGAAGGCGATTACAAGTTTAAGATTTTCTCAAACTCTGTCCGACATCTCTATCCTGTCAGCATGGGAGTTAACCATATTAAACCTTGAGAGTTTTTCCAGGCTTTATAGAAGAAACGTCAAATAAAAAATTTGATTGGAATGCATGATGACTGCCTCCTCCAAGCCTGCTTGTGGATTAGTCAGGCAGCTTGATCCAGCGGCTGAAGATTTGACGGCAGTTGTTCTTCCCATTTCAATGATTAATAGTGTCCCTGGAGCACATAATATTTCTGTTTGGGATTCAGCAGCGTCTTCCCTGGTGACTGTTAGACTCTGGGCTCTCCTGAGCGGGGTCTGGCGGGGAAGGCGAGGAATGAAATTTGGAGTTGAATTCCTGGCTCTTGCTGGAGAGGTTTATGTTTCCTTTTACTGCCTTTTGCTAGAAGCACTAGGAACAGTTGCTATTAAGTATTTATGATATTTGGTAAACATCTCCCTAAACTGCAAGTGAATATATATTCTCTAAGCAAAATCTTTTCCTTTAATCTTTAAGCATTTAGGGAAGGGAAAGTATCTCACTGCCAGTAGTTGGTTCTGGCATTTTAAATTTCTTTTTAAAGATCATGCTCCTCAGAATGACAGGGTGAGATTTATTGGCTTTGTTTTTCCAAAAACTAATGGAGTATTTAGAGACGACACATAATTTGGTTCAGTCACATCTAGTGGACATCCCAAATGTAAATGCAGAATAGAACAGAGATTAAATCATTGTAGGATTTTAGCAAGATTATTAGTTGTGATATTTAGGGAAAAATTGCCATGTGAAAAATAGTTAAATTTTATGGCTAAGTTCAGGGTAAATAACAAAATGTTATAAAATTTAAGATCCTGGGGAAGGATGAGTAATTGACTCCCAATAAACAGGTCAGTGGTGGTGTGTATTTTTGATAGAGTTTTATTGTGCTTAGGGATTTGCATGTAAAGACCTCCCTGGGTTATTATGTTCTTTGATTTTCTTGTGGTTGTTCTATGTATATGAAGCTTAACTCAGAATCTTCTAGATGACAGCCTAGCATTCCCAAACTATGTTTGTGGATTAGAAATACAGTTATTTTCCCCCTCAGGCCAACTTTAGGATATGATTTAAGTATACACTGCAACCTGTCTGCATTGAGGCTCTTGGTAGATGTTATCGTGAATAAATAACATCGAAAGAATCAACAGGGAGTTAGAAGGAGTCACATATTTTAGGCACACATTTTGCGAAGCCACTTACATTTCATCTGAAGTGTGCAAACGGGAGCTGCATCACAGCACAGCTCAGCTCCAGTTGTTTTGTTGCCCCCAGCAAGAGGCCTCTTGGGAACCCTTGCCCAGTCTACAGGTAGAAGCTGGAGACATACAGCAGTCTGGACTGAGCCATGCTGAAGTGTTTATCTCTGTGATAACAGGTTGGGGCTCGTGCATTTCTTTGTAGAGATAAGACACAATTCAACCACGTCATTCCTTTTATAGGAGAGGAGTTTCCTTTGTTTTCTGCTCAACTTGAATAACATTTTATACTTACATACCATAGCCTTGTTGGAAACATTTATTTTTTATTTAAAATAAATATAGCTCATCTTTCAGAAGGAGAACAAATAGGAGATATTATCCTATTCATTATGCTTTGCCAAACCAATGACTGGAATTGTTCTCTGTAGTGTAATTCAGTAAAATAAAGCAGACAGAATCAATAAGAACATTTAAGTCTTTCAGATAAGTGAGAGGAGGAGAGTTGTTGTCACCTCAGTGGATTCAAAAGGAACTAAGATCATAGTTGGGGTCAAATGCTAGTATGGACAGGATGTAAATCGACATGAAGATGGGCTTGGTTTGGACAATTGAAGCTATTGATGGTTTTTCATGATGGGATTTGAACAGGGCTCTGACCGTTGGAGTAGATCGAATTATCAGCAAAGCACTGTTGACTAGAATGGCCTGAGCTCAGTGATTTAAAGAATAAATGTTGGCAGGTAGCATTGACTAAGGTTATGTATATTTACACACACTCGGATGGGTTTCATTTCCTTAAAAAGTGGAAGGTTAAGAACAATACATAGCAATGGGTAGGGAGATTTATAGAATGGAGTCATGATCTCTTAGGATGGTAAATGGGTGGAGACAGTCTGAGGTTGGCAGTAGGAGGACCAGGTATGACTTCCAACCTGCTGCTATGGAGCCATGTGACTTGGACTATATCCTGTAGTGTAATTCCTCTGAGCTTTAAATTTCACCAATGAAATGGAAGTGATGAATCGTATTTCATTAGATGGCTCAGAGTGTTCCAGGGCAGAGGTGTTGGACTTGGAAACACTTGGTGGGAAGCTAGGAGCAGAGATCAATAACCATATAAGATGCAGCAATTGATCCATCTATGAGAGAAGCCACAGGGAAAGATGTTCAGCAATGTGTGTGCCAAAGTCTTAGGGATAACAGGACATAACTGTATGGGGATTAGATTCACGTAATTGGATGGGGATTGAATTCAGTAATTGGGTCATAACAAGGATATCTAGATGGTATGACCATCAATGTCAAGTGTTTGACCAGATACTGCTTACAAATCCTCAGGTCATAGGATACGAACTCAGTCCCAAACTGGGTAATAAAATTTGAATTTCCTTCGTTAAAAGTTATGTAAAATTTTAGTACCCCACATTTACAAAAGGCCACAGTTTCTTTTGAAAGAGTCCTCATTTCTGCTGCTACTTAGAGCCAGGTATGAAAAGAAAAGATTATACTCAAAGAATCATAGCTTCCTGAGTCAGGATATTTTTTACTTGTTCAGAATAAAACTCAGTCAAGGACCTCACCAGGGAAGCACCTAACTGACAGGTCCTTTTCCCTGCCCAGAATGAAGTCAAGAATACCGTGAGCATGAACCTTCATCTGTATAATTCTCACTTCATGTTGCCCAAGCTCCTAGACATAGGGTGGTACTGGCGCTGTTGCCTTGTTTTCTGTGATAGTGTAAAAGTTACCAAAACCTACAGGACTAAAGGAGCAGAAAAGGGAGCTAAATATTTGGCATTTGGTCCCTAGGATGGATAACGAGATGAAGGCAGAGTAAGAACTTCTATACACAGCAGGCAGAAGTGTAGTGGGTGACAAGGAAGAGCTCAGCAGAGAGATGGGAATCCAATTGACTTTGAGAGAAGAAAACTCAGGGGGGATGTCCCATAGAAAATTGGAGGACAAGTTAAAGGTTAAGGTTGGAAAGTTTTTAAATTTGAGTCATTACACTTCCTTTTGTTATTTCTCTCAACACACTGACTACAAGCACAAATATAGATTTCTATTTTTTCTAAACTTCACATGATTTAAAAAAAAACTGGAGTCATTAAAATTATTTTTGGTTTCCTGAGGAAATGATTACAAGATTTATATCTGAAAATGAGATTGTATTTGCACTACTGAAATCAGACAGACTTGTGAGTACCCCGTGGCTCAGGGTCAGTGATTCATTGCGCAATTGCTGTGGAAGAAAAGGGAAAAAGAAAACAAAGCCACAGACTGGTGAGCAGTCTCGAAAGAGCACAGCTACAGATGCTCTGTGGAAACTCCCTGGCTTTTATTTTTCAAAATAGGACCATGGATGCTTCACTGCTTGGAATTATTTGCACAAGTTTTGTTTTTAATAAGAGTGTCTTGGATTAAGCAGAATGAGACGAATCCATCACGAAAACGGCTTCATAGTTTAACTGTGATCCAAAACTATAGAGCACTACATTCAGTGTGGCTGTGGTTAGTGAGAAGTTTGTTTGGAAAAAGATCTACCATAAAGCACAGGTACATAAATAAAAAGGGAATGATCCCAGGCAGTGTGTGTTCAAGTGACATTACAATAGATGCTTTCTAGGAGGACCATACAACATGGGTTTAAAAGGTCACTTCATTCATAGTGTTGGGGATATAAACATTGCATCTGGAGCTAAATTGTACTTAGGTATGGTTATTGTTGTTTTGTTTGAAAAAAAATCTGAGTGGATTTAAAACTATGTTATAATAGAAAGCAGAGATACTGGGAACGCATTTCTCTCTTGGCAAAGGGAGTAGCTGGGGCCTAATAAATGCCCACCACAATGATTGTAATGAGCGTCTCAGGTGGGGAAACCTGTATTTATAAAATCATCATTGATGGATAGCTGAAAGCTTGAACAACTGTAAAGATTTTGTCTTGAGAAAAGAAACCAAACTAACAAGGTTTATTCAAACCTGAGATCAGTTTTTAGGGTGCTGGTTAAACATTACAATGTGGTCACCAAGGATTAGAGCACAGGTTCACCCCCTCTTTTTATTCTTATCAAAAGTCACAAAAGTTCCTTAGGTTTTATTATGCTCCAGCCGTTAAGCTAAGTACAAGAGAATCTTGTCATTATGATATCATACCTGTCAATGAAATAGGAGAAACCACTTGAGTACAAAGAGCTATGCACATGGCTGTGTTGGAATTAACAGACAATTTGAAATGGGGGGTTGATTTTTCTTTCCTTCAGAAATGCTCAATTAATAAAGCAAGACAAATAAAATACATACACAAGGGAGAAACGCTAAGCAGTCTACACCTTACTGCTAGCTTGCTTTTCTTTCCTTCTCCAGTCTCTGCCAATGCATGCCTATTCCCTTTCCTCTAAGAATTTCCTCTAAGGAATCTAGGTGCAGCATAAACCTCAAATCACTCCTATTATAGAACTTAGAGCCTACAGTGAAACTAACTCCTCACTAATCTATATAGTTATACAGTGTTTGAACTTTAAAAGTTAACTTTGAGACTAGTAACTCTGATTTTACCATATTATTCATGCTGTACTCCCTCAGGACTCCTCAAGTCACACATGATAAGAATTCATTTACTACTAGTTTAAGAGTGAAAAAAATGTTAATTTGTAAAACTGCATAATCCAGAGAAGGAAACTTCCTGAGGGGTAGCTGGATCCAGATTGGTGAATATTGTCTATGGCTTTTTTTTTTTTTTGGTCTCTCTTGCATAGAGGAGCGGTAGAGTGTAGGACTTGCAGAAGGTTGCAATAATTGCCTTTGGCCAGCAAGCCTATTGGAAAGTTACCACCACTGACAGCAGTCAGATTGTAGGATCAGAGCTCAGTGTCTTGTCAAATGAGACATGATGTCATGTCAGCATCATTAAGACCTCGTGGGGTAATATTCACCTTTCTCCTTATGACCTTAGGCACAAGTCAATAGGGAACTATCATGATCCCTAGTAACCTCACTAGAGCTATTTGGAATAAGAGACACTTTCTACAATAGAGAGGAGGCTTTATACATAAAAAAAGAAGACAACAAGATGTTTGGGGCAGGGGGGAAATCAGCAAATAGTACAGCCTACTGTAATATTTGACCACAATTAAACTGTTCACACATTTATTCTAAATTCTTTTTACCTACAGATGAACATGAAGAAACTACTTTAAACTGATCCTTTTATTAACCAAACTTATGCTTTAACATTTAAGACACACACTCAACATTTTCTTTAAGAAATAATTTGTTTGGAATTACAGCTGAAGGAAATCAAGTCCACTTTGAATTATTACAGTTTTATGACATTGTGTGCAAATCTAAACCCATGGCATTACGTAATCAAAAGAAAAATGAAATGCCAACGTTCTATTTGTTAACACTAACCTGTAAGGGCTACCTAGGTTTTTGTTGAATTTTGTGGTGTGTGTGTGCTTGTTCATGTGTGCATATATATGCGTGTGTGTGTGTGTGTGTGTGTGTGTGTGTGTGTGTGCTACCATGCCTATGGGGATCAGAAGACAACAATGAGTCTTGATGCTCACCACCTTTGTGTTTGACAAAGTGTCTCTCATTGGCCTAGAACTTGAAATAAACTAGGATTCATAGTCGGGGGCTGTAGGTGTCCACCCATTCCTGTCTCCTACCTCACCATCCTCACCATCTTCAGCCGCCTTAGCACTTGGCTTTTTATATGGGCTCTGGGGTCAACTCAGACTCTAAAGCTTGCAATGCTCTCCTCTGAGACCCACAGGACCATCAGTGCTTGAGAGAAGATTGAATTGAGTAGAAAGTCAGGAAGAAGGCAGAGAAAATGGCAAAAATTGATGATTAATGTACTATAGAGTATAAACTATGGTGCCAAAGTGTGAGATTTCTCGGTTATATCTTATTTTTCCTCAAATCCTGATTCCTTTTTTTCATGTATGTTTATGTATGTATTTGTCCTTATATGCATGTATATTTGTGTGCATGTGTGTGTATATATGTGTGTTTGTGTATGAGTGTGTGTGCATGTGTATACGTGTTTGTGTGTATGTGTGTGTCTCTGTGTGTGTACGTGTGCCCTCTCAAGCATTGTAGCAAATGCTCTACCATTGCTGTGCATCCATAGCTCCATGCTGACTTAAAAGATGTTCTTAACTCAGTTCAACACTTTCGTGTTTCCTGTGCACTCAGTTCAGCACTTTCCTGTGTTCTGGTTATGAGGATGGATGTGTCCCCCAGACTTGTCAAACTTCCTTGTTTCTAAGGCTTATCTACTTGAGAAATAGAACTAATCATACTTCTATCAGTATCTGGCAGAAAAAAACACTTTATTTACCAGTCCATATTTGTGTAAAATCAGACAGAACAAATATAGATAACACTCTCTGGGAATAAAACATGACGATGAGCAATTCTGGGTAGTAAGAAATAATTTATACACCACTGTGAAAAATGAACAAGAAATCAGGTGAAAGTCATTGATTCACCAAGGTCAAATTTGGTGATGATTCTGACTGAGTTTGTATGTTTACCCATAGAAAGGAAAACGAAGGGAAAGAAAATTCTGTTTCTAAGTACCACCCTGTTCTGTTTCCTGTGCCTTGGGGAAATGGGAGAGCCGAATAAGCACTTTGGTTTAAAACTGCAGCTATGAGGTGTGGAGGAACTTCATGTCACGTGACCTTTGGTATTTGGGCTTATGTGTACTAACAGTATCACTGTAGTTGCTACTAGGACCTGGGTAAGTATCCCAGGGCACCTATTGAAGTATCCATGTTTTCTTATGTCCCAGTGCAAATGAGGGAACATGATCAGAAATAGAAGTAGAGACTGCTTATCAAGAGAGAAATTGCATGCTAGAGAACAGGCGTGAACCAGTGAGAGTCGGGAAAAGCCCCAAAGTGTTGGGTCTGCAGGGGCATGACAGTTTATAGGATGTTTACATAACACAGCTCTCATAGAATCAGAACTCTGTGTGTGCTTCGTTCTCGGTTGAGATCTGGCAGAGACAGTGATTCTAGCCTACATTACTCAGGTAAAGAATTAGGAATTTGTCACTCAAGCTTTTGTTACTGGGTGACATCATGTTGGGAAACAGGTTAGAATGTTGTATGCACTCGTGAGTAATCGGTATTCTCAAGGGCCAAACATCTCTATGTAGTTGGTTATTTTTGCTCTTTGTTCTTTGGGGACTGCTACCCAGCTCCCAAGTAAACACACAGAGACTTTTCTTCCTCATGAATGCCCGCCCTTCATTTGGCTTTCTTTTAAAATTATCCCATTTACCTTTTGCCTCTGGGCTTTTGCCTTTCTCTATTCTATATACCTTTCTTAACTTCTGACTCCTTAGTTGGCTGTGTGACAGGGTGGCTGACCCCAGCTTTCCTTTTCCCCCTTTCTTATTTATTCTCTCTGCCTGGTAGCCCCACCTATTTCTCTCTTCTGCTTAGCTATTGGCTGTTCAGTTCTTTATTAGACCAATCAGTTGCTTTAGATCGGCAAAGCAACAGCTTTACAGCTGTTAAATAAATGTAGTGTAAAAGAAGGTAACACATCTTTGTATCATTTAACGCATATTCCACAGCATAAGGGAATGTAACACATGCTAAGCTAACATTCCACAGCATCTCTGAATCTCTCAAAGCATGACATTGTAAATAACATTGCTTTTAATTGAAATGTCACCTCTTAGAGAACATATATTTGATAGGGACACTTGGCAACCATAGAGAAAGCCGTAAGCACATATCCAGATTCTAAAGGGCACAAGGGAAAAAGGAAAGAACATGAGTGACGTTCCAGGTGTGGGGCTCTGGCTTTTTGTACATTACTGGGACTTTAAAGCTGGATATTTTATATTCAAATCATAATACTCTTAACTATGTCTTGTACGGTTATCATAAGCTTTGAAGACACCATAGGTTGTAGATGATATTTTGACTTCATTGCTCCATTTAATTTATTCAAGTTTAAATTTTTATTGTGGGTGTATCCCAAGCATAACTTTTCACTAAACAGCCCTATGTTGTTCTTGATTCCAGAAAAACCCATTTTCTTTATCATACACAGTTTTCAGTTCATGATATTACTTTTATTTTCTTTATGTGTGTCCTGCTGGATACCACAACTCACCTCAAATATGTAGACTCTTTCAGGAGGTTATATGAAATCAATCAAAACTTACAAAAGCCCAGATACACGAGCCATGCTTTAAATATATCATGAAATCTATTTTTATTGACAAGCGATGGTTCCTTGACAACAGTGTCATTGTGCCTGGTTACTGATCAGCAGCTCTAAAGACTTGAGTGTCAAATGACGACGACATAATGCACTCATTGTAGACAGAGGAATTCCTGGAATAGCTGGGCCTGACTTAGACCTGGCTCCCATTCTCCAGTTCTGTGCCAGTGCTGCTTGCAGAGGACTTATCTGCCCTTTGTTAGCTAGTGAAGAGCCTGGTCTGTAGTGAATGTTTGCAACTTGATGCTACATGAGACAGAGGGGATTTAATCTAAATTAATTTGGAACATGCTTGTAGTACCCAGGGAGAAACACCATTCTGATACCACATTCAAGTTGGGCTGCAGAGAATGGACAACAGTGACATCTACTTTCATCTCAAGCCAAACATCTGTGCCCTCAAGGAGGCCAGCAGGCAGCTGCCACAGCTGCCTCTCCACACTACACCCAGCCTTGCTGCTAACCCAGAGCTAACCCAGAGCAGAGACTCGACATCCTTACCTTAGTCTTCCCTTTGCCCTCATCACATAAAGAAATTCCATAAAATCAGTGTTTGCAATAACACTTTAGCATGTTCAGACTTCTGAACTGTACTTGCAATATGTTTAATTTTTTTGTAAAACTAGTTAGAAGCAACAGAAATTCAGCAATTTGCTATTTGTAAGGGACACTGTAATTAGTCCAACAGCAATTTCTTATCTATCTATCTGTCTATCTATCTATCTATCTATCTATCTATCTATCTATCTATCATCTATGTATGTATCATGTATGTATCTATCTATCTATTTATTTTTGAGACAGGGTTTCTCTGCGTAGTTCTAGCTGTCTGGACCAGGATGGCCTTGAACTCAGAGATCTGTCTGCCTCTGCCTCCCAAGTGTTAGGATCAAAGTAATCCACCATGCTCGGTTCTTAAATCTATCAGAAAATTCATTATACCATAAAACTCAGAAAAGATGACAATATTTTACTTTGAATTTTTTATGTTACTAGAAAAACATTTTTAAAAAATTGTCAAACAATCTACAGGAGGCGCTCAAACAAATATTAAAAAGGAGGGAGTTTCAACAAAGGCATTGAACATGAGCACTTGATTAACAGTTTGGAATAATATACAGGAATATAGAGTTTTTATGAAATCCTCTTTGTCAGTCTGTTTTCCATTGTAATTTTTTAGAAGCTTATAACCAAAACAGTGACAAATGGCACTGTGTGCAGCAATAGCAACTCCTCCATGAGCTCTGCTTCCTGGAATTTTACATCTTCATCTTTCACTCAACCTGTATCTTGTGGGAACAGATGTAGTTTAGGGCCTTAGAGGCTGTATGGTTCACAAAAGAGAAAGAGCAGTGAAAGACCAGCCCTTAGATCAGCAGGTCACTTGGCGCACGCGCACACACACACACACACACACACACACACACACACATCTAAATCTAAATCTATCCCTGAGAGAAGACATGGTATTCATCTCTCTGAGTCTTGCTTATGTCATTTAACACCATCTCCAGTTCTGTAAATCTTCCAAAAATATCATTCTCTTTTTTTTCCCTTTGAAGATTGACTTTTTATTGAGTATTTTTAGCTATGTATGTGGAAATGTTCATGAGGGTGCAATTGTTGGTGAAGCCCACACACATTGAGCCCCCTCCGCCCCAAGATATGGAGTTACAGGCAGTTGTGAGCAGCCTAGCGTGGGTGTGGGGAACTGAACTCTCATCCTCTGCAGACGCAGTTCTAAGCATGTACTTAGAACCTCTGAACCATCTCTTCAACCCTCATTTATTTGATTATGGCTGAGTGAAGTTCCACTCTGCATGTGTATATCACAGTTCCTTATGCATTCGTCTGCCGATGTTTATCTAGCTAGCGCCATGTCTTAGTTATGGTGGATAATAAACGAACAAACATAGACACACAAATGTCTTCGAGTATGTTGTCTTAGAGTTCTACATGTATATATACCCAGGAGTGTTAGGGCTCGTTCATGTGGTATACGATAGTTTTATTTTTAGTTTGTTTTCTTAAGAAAACATTTTAACATATCATTATGTGCGTGTGCACACGTGTGTATATGTGTGTGTGTGTGTGTGTGGTGTGTGTGCTATAGAACCCAAGGAAGCTGCATTCTGATGTCAGTGAAAGAATATAACAACAGCAGCAGTGACAGCAACAGAGCAGATGTGCTTGTCAGCAAAAGTAAAAGGAAATAGCTCAACAGTAGGCCATTGTCCTTTCTTGACATCCTCACTATTGTTTGTTCTTTTCTGGCTTGATGTCAGCTGTTCTAACTGCAGCGATGCCGCAAAACTAGAAAATGCAAAAGAAATGGACATGTTTTTAGATAAGTGCCACATACCAAAGCTAAACCAAATCCAGGTGAACGATCTAAATAGACCTGTTAGTCGCAAAGAACTAGAAACCGTTATCAAAAATCTACCTTCCAAAAAAAGCCCAGGACCAGATGGTTTCAATGCAGAATTCTACCAGAACTTCCAAGAAGAGCTAATACCTATACTCCTTAATGTATTTCACAATATAGAAACAGAAGAGTCATTGCCAAATTCCTTTTATGAAGCTACAGTTACCCTGATACCAAAACCACACAAAGACCCAACCAAGAAAGAAAATTACAGGCCTATCTCACTCATGAATATCGACGCAAAAATTCTCAATAAAATACTGGCAAACCGAATCCAAGAACACATTAGAAAAATTATCCATTATGATCAAGTAGGCTTCATCCCAGAGATGCAGGGCTGGTTCAACATACGCAAATCTATCAATGTAATCCAGCATATAAATCAACTGAAAGAAAAAAACCATATGATCATTTCATTAGATGCTGAAAAAGCATTTGACAAAATTCAACACCCCTTTATGATAAAAGTCTTGGAGAGATTAGGGATACAAGGATCATAACTAAATATAATAAAGCTATTTACAGCAAGCCGTCAGCTAACATTAAATTAAATGGAGAAAAACTCAAAGCCATCCCAATAAAATCAGGAACACGACAAGGATGTCCACTCTCTCCATACCACTTCAATATAGTGCTTGAAGTTCTAGCAATAGCAATAAGACAATATAAAGGGATCAAGGGGATTCGTATCGGAAAAGAAGAACTTAAGCTCTCATTATTTGCAGATGATATGATAGTATACATAAGCGACCCCAAAAACTCTACCAAAGAACTCCTACAGCTGATAAACACCTTTAGTAATGTGGCAGGATACAAGATCAACTCCAAAAAATCAGTGGCCTTCCTATACACTAAGGATAAGGAAACAGAGAGGGAAATTAGAGAAGCATCACCTTTCACGATAGCCACAAATAGCATAAAATATCTTGGGGTAACTCTAACCAAGGATGTGAAAGATCTATTTGACAAGAACTTTAAGTCTTTGAAGAAAGAAATTGAAGAGGACACCAGAAAATGGAAAGATCTTCCTTGCTCCTGGATTGGGAGGATCAACATAGTAAAAATGGCAATTCTACCAAAAGCAATCTATAGATTCAATGCAATCCCCATCAAGATCCCATCAAAATTCTTCACAGATCTGGAGAAGACAATAATCAACTTTATATGGAAAAACAAAAAACCCAGGATAGCCAAAACAATCTTATACAACAAAGGAGCGTCTGGAGGCATTACCATCCCTGACTTCAAACTCTACTACAGAACTACAGTATTGAAAACAGCTTGGTATTGGCATAAAAACAGAGAAGTCGACCAATGGAATCGAATAGAAGACCCTGACATTAACCCACAAACCTATGAACACCCGATTTTTGATAAAGGAGCTAAAAGTGCTGGCAAAACTGGATGTCAACCTGTAGAAGAATGAAAATAGATCCATATCTATCACCATGCACAAAACTCAAGTCCAAATGGATTAAAGACCTCAATATCAGTCTGAACACACTAAACCTGATAGAAGAGAAAGTGGGAAGTACTGTACAACACATGGGCACAGGAGACCACTTCTTACATACAACCCCAGCAGCACAGACATTAAGGACCTCATTGAATAAATGGGACCTCCTGAGACTGAGAAGCTTCTGTAAAGCAAAGGACACTGTCGCTAAGACACAAAGGCAACCCACTAACTGGGAGAAGATCTTCACCAACCCCGCAACTGACAAAGGTCTGTTCTCCAAAATATATAAAGAACTCAAGAAACTAGACTGTAAAAGGCTAACCAACCCAATTATAAAATGGGGCATTGAGCTGAACAGAGAATTCTCAACAGAAGAACTTCAAATGGCCAAAAGACACTTAAGGTCATGCTCAACTTCCTTAGCGATCAGGGAAATGCAAATCAAGACAACTTTAAGATACCATTTTACACCTGTCAGAATGGCGAAAATCAAAAACACCAATGATAGCCTTTGTTGGAGAGGTTGTGGAGAAAGGGGTACACTCATCCATTGCTGGTGGGAATGCAAACTTGTGCAGCCACTTTGGAAAGCAGTGTGGCGGTTTCTCAGGAAATTTGGGATCAACTTACCCCTGGACCCCGCAATACCACTCTTGGGAATATACCCAAGAGAGGCCTTATCATACAACAAAAGTATATGCTCTACTATGTTCATAGCAGCATTGTTTGTCATAGCCAGAACCTGGAAACAACCTAGATGCCCTTCAATGGAAGAATGGATGAAGAAAGTATGGAATATATACATATTAGAGTATTATTCAGCAGTAAGAAACAAGGACTTCTTGAATTTTGCATACAAATGGATGGAAATAGAAAACACTATCCTGAGTGAGGTAAGCCAGACACAAAAAGAGGAACATGGGATGTACTCACTCATATTTGGTTTCTAGCCATAAACCAAGGACATTGAGCCTATAATTAGTGATCCTAGAGAAGCTAAATAAGGAGAACCCAAAGAAAAACATATAGGCACCCTCCTGAATATTAACCTTCAGCAAGCGATGAAAGGAGACAGAGACAGAGACCCACATTGGAGCACAGGACTGAATTCTCAAGGTCCAAATCAGGAGCAGAAGGAGAGAGAGCACGAGCAAGGAACTCAGGACCATGAGGGGTGCACCCACACACTGAGACAATGGGGATGTTCTACTGGGAACTCACCAAGACCAGCTGGCCTGGGTCTGGAAAAGCCTGGGATAAAACTGGACTCTCTGAACATAACGGACAATGAGGACTACTGAGAACTCAAGAACAATGGCACTGGGTTTCTGATCCTACTGCACGTACTGGCTTTGTGGGAGCCTAGGCAGTTTGGATGCTCAACTTACTAGACCTGGATGGAGGTGGGGGGTTCCTTGGACTTCCCACAGGACAGGGAACCCTGATTGCTTTTCGGGCTGAGGGGGGGGGACTTAATTAGGGGAGGGGGAGGGAAATGGGAGGCAGTGGCTGGGAAGAGACAGAAATCTTTAATAAATAAATAAATAAATAAAAAGGAAAAAAAAATAAACTGCTTTTAATGTACATTTCCCTAATGGCTAAGCATGCTGAGTCCTCTTCATATTTAATGGCCACTTCGAGTTTTACTTTTGAACTGTTTATTCTGTCCATGAGCTCGATTTCTTTATTCACTGAATGACTTGGTTTTATTGGTATTCAATTTTTAAATACTTTCAATAACCTGGATATTAATCCTGTGGGAACTATGTAGTTTATGAAGATTTTTCTCATTCTTGTGATGGTTTTTCTGGCTTTACAAGAGCTTTTTAATTTTTTAGAATCCCATAGACAAACTCTTAAGAGTTATTTTCTGGGCTGTTAGAAGCTTTTTTAATGTTTTAGAATCCCATTTACCAATTCGTAGAGTCATTTTCTGGGCTGTTAGATTATTTTTTCAGAAAGACCTTGTCTATGCTCCTTATTGGTGTGTCTAGCCGTTTCAAGGATTCAGGTATTAAATTAAAGTCTTTTTGTAGTAATAGGAGCGGTGGGGCTGCGTCCCCAAAACCCCGGCTGCCTGCTAGCTCGTGCCCCGAAATAATTACATGGACACTGTATTCTTTTAAACACTGTTTGGCCCATTAGCTCTAGCCCTTACTGGCTAATTCTGATATCCCGATCAACCCATTTCTAATAAACTGTGTAGCACCGGTCTTACCGGGAAAGATTCGGCATGTCTGACCTGGCAGCTTGCTTCATCGCATGCATCTCAGAGAGCAGAGCTATCGCGTCTGCCTGGGAGAGGGGAGCATGGCGTCTCTGAACTTACTTCCTCTTCCTCCCAGCATTCTGTTCTGTTTACTCCACCCACCTATGTTCTAACCTATCAGGGCAAGCAGTTTCTTTATTTAATTAACCAATGACCTTCCTCCATCATCTTTGGTTAACTTTGAATTGATGTTTGTACAGTGTAAGAGATAGTGACTGAGTCCCATTCCTATATAAGAACAGATAAAAAGATAGATCTTCAGTTTCTCCAGCACCGTTTGTTGAAGACTCTGCCATTTTCCCAAATATACTTTAATATCTTTATCAAAAAATAGGTGACTACATTTCTGCACGATTGCTGTATCCTTTATTCTGGTGTTTGCACATGTCTTTCTTTATGTTATTATATGCTGTTTTAGCTGCTATGGCTCTGCAGTATAGAGGAGTCTTGAGTGAGAATATGGTGATACCTTCAGTACTGTGTTGTCCAATAACCATTTGATAGTCAGGAATTTTGTGATTCCATGAGAATTTCAGAATTAATTTTCCTTGTCTTGTGAAGAATTTTGTTGGGATTTGATGGGGTTTATTTTTAATCTGCGGATTGCTTTTGGCTAGATAGCCATTTTTCCAATGTCTTCTTCCTACTCTTGAACACGGGAAGCCTGGAAAGTATCTTCGATTGACTTCTTCAGTTCTAACACAGAGGTCTTTCATCTCTTTGGAAAAGTGCCTGAAGCTGTGAATATGATCCTTTCCTTGCTTGGATCTTGGGAATGTTTCGATTTGCCTACAGAAAGGCTACTGAGTGGTCTGTGTTTACTTTATACCATGAGACGCTTCTGAAAGTGTTTATGAGATCTAAGGGTTTTCAGGTGAAGTCATCAGGCTATTTAACTATTGGAGTATGTCATCTGCAAATAGTGGCACCTTGACTTCTTCCTCTTCCCTCTGTATTCATTTTAGTTTCTTTCTCTTACATTTTTGCTCTAGTTAAGACTTCAGGAATTATATTGAATAAGAACAGCGAGAGTGGACCCTCTTTTCTCATTCCTGATATCAGGGGAAAGTTTTCAGTTTTTCTCCATTTAATATTTTGTTTGTAAAATTATTGTATATAATCTTTAATATATTCTTTTTATTTCTATTTTTAAGAGCTTTATCAGGAGGGATGTTGAACTTTGTCAAAGGTCTTTCTTCATCTATTGAGACGATGATGTTATTTTTGTCTTTTAAGTCTCTGTCTGTTGCCTTAGTATGTTGAACCAACCTTTCATTCCTCGCCTGGGGTAAGACCTACTTGGTCATAATAGATGTATGACTGTTTTTATAATTTTTTTAAAAAATAATTTACTTTCGTTTTATGCATATGAATGTGTGTGGCATGTATGTATGAGTAACATGGACATGCCTGGTGCCCTGCAGTGGCCAGAAGAGGGCATCTTACTTGCTGGAAGTGGTAGATGATTGTGAGCCATCTCATAGGTGCTGCGAATCTGGGCCTTCTGTTATGACTCATGGCCACTGAGCCATCTTCCCAGCCCCTATGTGTGATTCTTAGTATATTCACAAGAGTGTGATTTGTAAGAATTTTGTCTCTGTTCACCAGAGAAACTGGTCTATAGATCTTTCTCTGTTTCTCTTTCTCTGTCTCCCTCTCTGTGCATGGATGTGCATTTGTGTTTTATTGTTTTATGTCCTTATCCAGTTGATATCAGAGCAATACCGACTTTGAAGAATAAATTAACACTTTGCTTTCTCGATTTATCAAACAGTTTTGAAGAGTATCACATTGTCTTTAAATCAGTGGTGGACAAATTATGGTATGTTGAAGGAGTCATGATACCTTGCCTTTTTATATTTATTATTTCTGTGATGTGATTTATGTATATGTCTTTCCATTTTATTTGGAGATATTCCTATGAGTGCCATAATCTTAGGGTCCTGATGGGGGAGAGTCTTCTGTTTTGTGTTAATTTCATTGGTTAAATAAAGAGACTGCCTTGCCCCTTTAATAGGACATAAAATTAGGTAGGCGGAGTAAACAGAACAGAATGCTGGGAGAAAGAAGCTGAGTCAGGGAGTCTCCATGATTCTTAAAATTAGGTAGGCGGAGTAAACAGAACAGAATGCTGGGAGAAAGAAGCTGAGTCAGGGAGTCTCCATGATTCTCCTACCGGACACAGACGCAGGTTAAGATCTTCCCTGGTAAGACACCTTGTGGTGTAACAGGGATATTAGAAATGGGTTAGATCGATATGTAAGAGCTAGCCAATAAGAGGCTAGAACTAATGGGCCAGGCAGGGTTTAAAAGAATACAGTTTCCGTGTAATTATTTTGGGGCATAAGCTAGCAGGCGGCCAGGGTGCTGGGGACCCAGCCCCACCACCCCTATTACAACAGGGTCCCAAATTTTCATTTTTATACTTTCAAATTATATCATCCTGTATTTCTGAAATTCATTATTTATAGAAGGGCTAGTAGTTACTTTTTCTTGCAAACTGTCTTGACTTACCTGGGCCCTAATGTGATTGTTGGTCTGATGGCTAGAGAAACATTTCTGATGCTTCCTCTAGTTCATTTTTTTCAGCATAAGCAGTTAGAGGTTGCATTTTACGTATCAAACGCATGAAGGGGGGGGGGGGTTCTGCTATGTCATCTGTTGTAATTTTTCAGAAAATAACTTCTTATAGATGCAGTTCTACTCTCAACATCAGGTTCAAATTTGGGAGCAGGAAGCTGATGCTGAGTAAATTCAACTACATTATGTCACACGGTGATGCTGACTTAGGACTCACTATTTTTAAAAACTTGCTCCCAATAGCCTAAACTACATCAGCCATGCCCGTTTTCAGTAGTTGGAAAGTCTTTAAGTTAGACTTAACCCACAAAACTTTTCTACCACTTTCTTTAGAATCCTATTACTCAGATTCTGTGAAAACATTTAAACATGTTGTTGGCCTGAAATTCCACCATCCATGAGGTTCTATTAGCTTTTATCATTGGCTCCCCGTTTTGCTCTCCATGAGTTTCCTTTTCTTTCTTTCTTTTGTCAAATGTAAGATCTTACGAGATTTGCTTCCTAGTCACTGAAGACTGTGATTGGTATCTGAAAAGCAGTATTCATTTGGAGAAAACTTTCAAAAGTTCAAATGTTGCCTCCTGTTCAGAGGCACATTCTGCACAGAGAGGTCCATGATTTCAGACTCGGAGTGTCTGTATTTCCGCTGTAATTAAGAAGCAGAGGAAATGTTTGTGTTTTTGTTGCCTCAGGACTTCCATCCTGTCTAGTTGCAAGCAGGGGATGTGAAAACCACTGTCCTTCATCTGTCTTCCACTTCCATCCAGAGAGGGAGGAATGCTGCTAGCAGACCATCTGGACTTTGTCTGACTTTGATAACGCTGTGCATGGGAGTTCTAAAAATAGAGGCAGCACTGTGGCGACCAGCAAGCACAGCTTGCTTCATCTTGTTTTTCCCTGGTAGCCATGGACCTTGTGTGGTGGCTTCTGCGACTTGGAGCCCAGTAAGTGGAGCTGCTCGTCTCCCGTGCCTGGTGCACGCTTGAACACAGACTGAATTTTTGGGACTAATTAATGCTTGGCTTTCCCAAGGCGTCTGTGTTCTTCAAGTGTGACATTTGAGACACGTGAGGAGGATTTGCACCTTTGGGAATTAAGCCTGGGAAATGGACTAGGAACACATTGTCGAGTAAGGAAGCTGTTATATATTGGTAATCTTTAAACTTCAAAACAGAAAATGTAACAAATAACACTGTTAAGAAGGAAGTTTGATTTACTGTCTTGATTCTGCCAGACATGGAGAGGCTGGCGTTGGTTTTGATATCAGGAATTTTCATTCTCTGTTCATACCCAAGGACTTTGAGGCAGTGCACATTTTTTCTCTGCTGGTCTAGATTTATTCTGAACAAATATGGATTTTACAATGTACAATGCTAGATTATATCCCAAGATAACACTTGTCTTTCCAAAGACTTTCTTTGTGTAATGGGGAATTGAGTTTTCTCTGACATCTTTTGAACCAGGGAGATGGCTTCAAGGTGGTTAATAAACAGAATTCACATGTTACAGTTACTCTTGTAGCTTAGCCTTTTTTTTTAAATCTTTTTTCAGATACTAGCTCAATCATGTACTGAAATCCTGGAATTGAGTCCTTCAAGTGTCTGTGTTGGGGGTAAGTGTTTAGAATTTCTAAGTACTATGTAAGAAATTGTTTTTTCCCCTAGCTAAAATATATGATTTAAAACTCATGTTGGAAGGAGAATAGCAAAATTAACTTTTTTGGCATCTTTTTTTGTGTAAGAAATTTTAAATAATTCCTTGAAATATTTCTATTTTAAATTCAAATTTTTAAGATTCGAATGTTATTTTAAATAATGAGCATATTGTGCAGCAGGCTTTTATAATGTTCTGTATATTTAGTTCATATTCGAGACCGTTCCTATGGCAAATAAAATAAAATGTAGAATCTTTTGTCTGATTGGGTGGCCAGGTATGCGAAGGTACAGAGCTGCCTGCTCTGTTGACCTGGCCACGTCACCATATCTACCAGCTCCAGGCACATATGGAAGTGACTTAGGAGAAGAGTGCAGGAAGGAAGCAGGTGGCGTCATCAGCTGCTGCTCAAGGCTCAGGTCCCCACCTCCCAGACATCCTTGCCCAGGCAGTCTGCTTCACCCTGATCTTTTTTCTTCTTCCTGTTTGACCTGGAGTTCATTTTGGCAGAGCTTTACTTAGAAAAGGAGAAACGCTGAGTCTGGAGGACAGGGAGACTGTCTCCTGGACTTCCGCAGAGCATCACAGTTAGTGGACAGGTTTCTGCTCTCAGCATCCTCTAGCTTCCTAATAAATAAACTTTGCTGAATTTATTTATTTAATTTTTGTTGGAGCTCCCAAACTACCTTTGACTGGGAGCTGCCCAATTCCTAAACTGTAATTTGATCAGCTCAATTCTCTGAAATTTCTTATGGTTCAGTTTGTCCTTGGGACAAGAGGCCATCACCATTGTAATGGCTAACATATGCTCTTGTAGTCAAAGAGGAAGTACTCTCAGCCTATCAGAGAGTTTGTCTGTCAACTTTCCTCATGGTATATTCTTTCATTCTCTGACATTTAGTGTATATTCTTACAGTGTAGATAGGGAGACAGTAAATCAACTTCCTCTAGGCACTGTCACGGCTGTCCGTGACCCAGGAGACAGAACCTCTATTAGATTTTAAGTACATTTCCTTTGTGTACCACCTGAACTTTATGCCGAGAGTGGAAAGAGAAAGAGAGCATTCTTTTTTCAAAAAGTTGTGAGAACAGGATTCTGGGAATTAAGATAAGCCAGGTAGTTATTACTATATTTTAATTCTAATACTTGGGTTACTATTGGAAAACACTCAGATAAAGACCAGATAACCGTTCCATGTGACAGTGAATGTCATCTCTGCTGTACCCACCTAGACAACCTAGGAAGGCAATCTTGGCTGGAGTCGCATCTTCATGGTTGTCAGTTAGGAGAGAATGAAGAAATGTATTCTAAAGCTCTTGATGCTTTGGTTGTTTTCAGTAAAACACTGGTTACAGTGCTTACCTTTCTTTATATCTCTAGAGGAGTTTCAAGTTGTTCTGAGTGGGAGAGCAGTCACATCCAGCAGTCATGACGGCAATGTCCTCTGCACATTCACCGTGAACAGCACCTACTCGAAGAGTGAGTCTCCGGGAATCCCATGGCACATGAATGTTTTTACTGCACACAATCTTGAGGATTTTTGTGCTTTTAAAAGTATTTATTTTTATTTCATGTGTACGAGTGTTTGCCTGCACAAATGTTTGTGCCTACCGAGAGCCTGGTGCCTCCAGAGCCCAGAAGACATTGGATTCTTTGACATTGGAATTATAGATGGTTGTGAGCTACCTTGTGGATGCTGGGCTCCAAACCCAGGTCCTCTGGGAGAGTAGCAAGTGCTCTTAGTCATTGAGTCATTGAGCCATCTCTGCAGCCTGGAACATTTCTCTCTCTCTCTCTCTCTCTCTCTCTCTCTCTCTCTCTCTCTGTCTCTCTCTCTCTCTCTCTCTCTCCCTCTCTCCCTTCTTCCATTTTCCCTCTCTCCCTCTTTCTTTCTTGAATTAAACCTGCAATGCTACAATTTTTCATCAGAGAAGTAATGAAACCTCCTTAGTAATACACAGAGTAATAATTATTTAGTAGTGACAACATTTGTTCTTTACTTCATAAACTCTAGCCTATGCCCTAAGCAATGTCAACATTCAGGAGATGGTTGGTGGTGAGTAAAATGTCCTTCCTCCTGTGGTGAGACAGCTAATGACAGGCGCACCCAGGTTTTGGACTAAGGACATCAGTCCTGTGATCAAATGTCCCCTGTCTAGACTTACATTTTGCTACTCTTGTCTTAAAAAGGAATTGCATCATTGGACTACTTCACTACCTGTTGCCTTACAATTACTGTTTTTGCCATCTCTTCTCTACATTTTCGTGTCCAATAACTTTTCAGTTTCTTTAATTTCTTTCAGTATTGTTTGGCTTGGCTCTTATGCTCTTGGCCATTCAGGCCCTCAGTGTTCACCAGATCGAGTGGGATGATAGTCATCTCATCAGTAGGACTTGCTTTCCTGAGTGTGTTGGTCTGCTAGTAAAACATTTTTTTCCCCAATCAGTGTGTATTTTTGCCTTTAATTTATGAACTCTGGTCTAGCTGTTTTTTAACGAGATTCAGCTGTAGCTTTGCTGTTTCTCTGATGGTATTGAAATCAGCATCAGGTTTGGCAATAATCAGCCACTTGTGTGCTTGTTGAATTAAAGCAGGGAGAGTTTCAGCATGGTAAATATGGTCATTATTCTCCGTTCTCTGTATCAGGAACACCATTGGATTTGGGCTAAACTCATAATACATAACACAGCTGAGCAGGGACGACTAACTTTATTTCTATTCCACAGTTATTAGTATGTAAGTGCTAGATTTACATGACTTCTTTGGATTGCATATTTGGGCCGATTATAATATACACATTGACGAGAGTCACTTTATTGACAACACTCAATTTGGTGGAGGTGAAATTGTTTTTTTATCACTCACATTCTTAGCCAATCCATTTGCTTATGTAAATGTTTCCAGCCATTTCATTGCCAGATGAATTTTCACACTTATGCTAAAGCTCCACAGGGGTTAAGCACCCAGCTTGCTAGGATGTGCTTATGTGGTGTAGCGATAGCCATCTTGTCAACTTAGCCACAACTCTTCTGTTTTCCAGTCTTTCGAAGTTCTGTTTCTTAGAAACAATATCTACTTTATCTTTGAAAGTCTGATATATTTGGAACAGAGAAAAAGTTGTATATGTATACTATTAACTTAGCTAAAAAAAATCCAAACTTAATGATTTATCATATCTTTGCATCAAGATGTTCTAACTCTTCATTTCTCAGTTTTCTCGGTTTTACCTTTTTAGCTAGGCTTTAACAGATGTTGCTGACCTTTCTTGTATTCCCCACTGAAGTCTTGTTATGTAATGCTTGCCTTTTTTTTTTTATTTGAATGAGGCTGTGCTAGAGATATACAACTCTTTACTAACTAAATCGCATCTTATTTTTTTTAGGTGAAAAACCAGTACTTGTTCAGTACAATTCCATACTTTGTCCCGCACCTGTCCTGCACAAAGCTGGAGAGTAAGTATGCCATCAACAACTCAACAGGGATGTTCAGCTCCTGGGCTGTGTATGTGTGTATATGTGTATCTGTATGTGTGTGTGTGTCCTCACTCCTGATAACAACTCTTCTTCACTGATTAAAAACAAACAACAACCAAACCAAATCAAAACAAAACCCAAATGCAACAAATAACTATAAAATGACAATTCACATTGTTACTTTGTTTGTTTATTCTGTCTTTTGAGGACAAGGTGAAGGGTGACCTCAAATGTACTAAGTTTTGGCTCATTTTACTAAGAGGCTGCCTTTGAATTCCTGGTCCTCCTGCTTTTACCTTCTAATGCTGAAATTGCAAGTGTGCAGCCACCAAGTCTGATTGTTAAATTTATTACGAATAATTTTTAACTGTACTAAGTGGGTCTCTGCAGCCACCACAGCCAGCAGAATAAGGATCTAGGAAAGACAAGAATGCAGTTTGGTTCAGCACAACTAAGGAGCTTGTGATGGTTCAAACTTCAGGAGCCTGATTTTGAGTAGTCTATTTCAGACATATTTAAGCACAGCACAATTTGGTGAAAACTTTCCTGGTGAAAATTGATTCAGTCCCATGTGCACCATAAACTTTAAGATGTGATGCTATTAACACTTTTTGTAAAGTAGATGTGGCACATTCCATAAAGATATGTTCTGTAGGTTGACAAGCTCATAGTAAAAATCTTGGGGAGACTCTGGAGTGGTCTTAGCAACACAGATAATGCAATAGGATACCATGCTCCTAACCAGTTCAGCTCCCAACCTTCTGGCAGGATAACAGGTTATGTATTTCTTCCTTTGAAGGAACAGTCCTGTGTGTTTAGCATTCCTATTGGCCCTAGTGCTTACTCGTGAGCACAAAGACCTTAGTACCTCCCACACTGCACAGATTGAATGTTAAACTATAAATTAATGCTAAAACCGTAACCTCAATAGGTTGAAGATATTAATGTGTACTATATCTTGGTCATGAATATTGATGAAATATAATGTAAAATTGTACAGATGAGTTTGAGAATCATTGTGAAAACTTCCAGATAATCAGTCACACCCATTATTTTGAACTTCAGAGTACTGAATGTACACACACGTGCACACACACACACACAGAGTTCCAAAATAAGATTTTTTAAATATTTGCTATGAAATTTAATAATTATTAAAGATAAAAGCAAGTGGAATGTGGTTCATGGTACATATGATTAAGTACACATTTTCATTAATTTGTACCTTAATTTATTTCCCATTTAAGTTAATTCTATACTCATTATTTGTGGGTGTGATGTGTCTGTGTGTGTGACTGTAAACTCTGAAGATAACTGGTTAAAATCAGAAACTTTTAGTTCAGAAGAAGAACTTTTATTTGAATCGTCAATGCACAGCAATTTTTATAGTAACAGTATTTCTATCTGATTTTTTCTCATGCCCCTTAATATGCAGCAAATAACTATATAAGGTTGAGATGTTCTCTGTTTGATAGCGATGACTGCAATAGTTTAGAATGATGATATGACGGATGGAATTACTTAATGTTCATCTTTTCACAGATCATAAAATTATTAAACACCAAAAGCTAAAATCTCAATTCAAAATTAGTGTTCACACTTTGAAGATTATGTTTCCTTCCATGGAATCAAAGAGAACAGTTTTCATATTTTGCAGTCAGCTTGAGTACTTGGCTTTTGTGAAAATGTCAGCACTCACTGTATTTGGAAGTTATTGAACAACACTCTGGTCATACGAATCAGATCAAGTGGTACAAGTTTTATATTTTTTTTAAAAAAATGGAATAGGCTATACCATATAACTTCAGAAGTAAGACTATTATACAATGTTTGTGTGTGTTCTGTGTGATAGTCTAGTGTCAATGATGACCTGCCTATGACTGAATCGGACATTCTGGTAATTTTAGTTTTTCGTGTATAGACAGTGTATAGCACTCAGTGATTTTGTTGTATTAGCCATGAAAAACCACTGGAGTTTAGATCTGTTTACTAGATCTTGGAATGTCCCAGTCTCAAGTTATACTTTAGTCTTTTCATTGGCTATAACATCTTTGTTTTTTCTTGTCATTCAGGTAAAAAACTTTTTGAATCATCATTGATTTGTTCCTAGTTTATGCTCCACTCTTCAGTGAACTCACCTGGCACTTACTCCCGAAACGAAGCTTCTCAGCTCACAACCTCCACTACTGTCATTACTGTCATCCTAGGCAAAGTCATGTCCTCTCATGCTGCCATCATTCATCTCTCTGTTTGCCTCTCTCTTTCTACCCTTGACTTCAGGGATCCTATTGAAATAGATAGGCTGTGTCATCCCTTCAGGAAGGATTACTGGGATTATCTTCCTCACACACACAAGCAGAGTTGGCAGTGTTCTCCTAAGGAACCAGACCCTCCCTTCCTCAGACCTCATCTCTTCGTTGCTTCTTTGCTCTGCTATGGCCACACTATCCTTTCTCATATCTCTTAATCCATCAGCTTACACTTCCATCAGTGCTGTTGCACTTGCTGGTCCCTCTTCTTAGAATGGTGTTTTCTTATCTCCTTAAGTCTTGTTCAAATGCCACCTTCTCGATAATGTAAAAACCCTTCCTAGGTACTCTTTCTCATTAAGTGACCTCCTTATTCCCTTTACATGTTATGATTTTTCTCCCAAGCCCTTATAATTATTGCATCTCCTTTCTGTTAAGACAACTGCTACTGAGTCTTGTTTCTTGTAGACTCCCTTGCGTTTACCCAGTGCTCACCATTCAGTAAATTATTAGGAATCGAATGTTGACAGAGGTTTCTGTCCTACCCAGTTCTTACATTCGTTCAGTCCTAAAGAATCACACAGAGGTATACACTAATCATAAACTGGTTGGCCTATTAGCTCAGGCTTCTTATTAATTCTTATGACTTATATTAGCCCATAATACTTGTCTGTGTTAGCCACGTGGCTTGGTGCCTTTTTTGGCCTGGCAGTCACATTTTTCTTGCTCTATGTCTGACTTCCTCTGTGGCTGGGTGACGACTGCAGACTGAAACTTCCCTCTTTCCAGAATTCTCGTTGCTCCACTTCTACTTCCTGCCTGGTCACCCCACCTCTACTTCCTGCCTGGTCACCCCACCTCTACTTCCTGCCTGGCCACTGGCCAAACAGTGTTTATTTAAAATACTAGTGACGGTACAGACCATTTTCCCACAGCAATTTAATTATTAATAATTAGTAAATTTTAGTGTTAATTCACCAAGCATTTGATGGTTGAAAGGCGATTACATTTTTCTCAGATAGTTTTGTTTACCAATAAAAATAAAGAATAAAAAGAGGTCATTTGATTTCTTATGGAGGGACAGGGATAAAAAAAAAATGGTCAGAATTTTATTTTAGCATTAAGTACCGTTGACAAAGACAGAAATTTATGAAACTTTTAAATAAGTGAATGATTAAAGAGGACACTTCAATTATTCTCTCAAATAATTATAAAATGAAATGGCATGCAATTTATATTTATAGTTACATTTAAAATATGCCAGGCATTTGTTAAACTTTAAAAAGATACTTTGACTTTTGCTTATCACTGTATGTGTGGGTGTGCCGTGCAGGCCAGTCCTGTGCACCTGCCATGGTATACGGGGAAGTCACAGAACAGCTTTTAGCTTTCCTTCCCTCATGTGGCTCTCAGGGATCAAACTTGCAGCAGGCTCCTAGGCCTAAGTTTTTTTTTCCTCTCTCCTTGAATAGTGTACTGTAGCCACTACTGACATCCTTTCATGCTTTGCAGATAGGATAAATACTTCAGATGCACGATTTTAAAAATTACATACATAATGATAAATATTGGTTGTGAAAAGCCATCATTTATTTAGTTTTTGCTATTAGTATTTTACTCATAGGTACAGAATGTTCGGGGATGGAGATCCATCTGAAAGAATTGCTTTTGAACCATTTTATTTTACTTTGGCATCAGATTCTAGTTAATCGTGGAGGCACTTTTCGGGAACATTGTGATTATTTCCTGTTCTGGGAGGCATCACCATTTGCTCTGCTTAGTAAGCTTCACATAATTTAAACTGTTTCCTTTGCCTTGACTTCTCTTCAGATACTCTCTGTAGGTGACTAATTCTTCTGAGATTGAATCAAAACCAGCAAAACTGAAACAGTGTAGCCTTGTAAGGAGACTGATATTTAATACGTTTGCCTAATTGCCTCTTGGCTAAGGATTCAACCCCATTAAACAGCTAGTTAGTCTGTGTTTCAGATAAACACATCTGGCCTGTGAGTGAAGGAAGGCTTCACTGTGAAGGTGGCAGATGTGGCCATGGGTCCCCCTGTTCTCTCACTTAAATAATTAACAATGCTCTGGAGAAGGAGCCCTAGACAGACAGATGCACGGTCTCAGAGCTGGCCCAGAGACACATGCCTCCGCTCATTAGTCGGCCCCATTAGTTCTTCTCTTGTCTTCCTGTTGTAATTTTTGAAGGTGGTTGTGGATTTTGATTTAAATGAGGGCTAAGGTGGATGTTTACTGGGAGGCGGGACTAAGCACTTGCATTAGAATAGCTGAGAGGTCTTATATTCAAGTACTGATGTTTTGAAGTAACAAATGTTACAAAGACTTGAATGTGGCAAAGGGATTTGTAGGGCTGAGGTGTGTGGGGGAGTTGAGATGGGCACCATCAGGATGGATTATATGTAAGGATGAAGCTGTAAACTAGCAAACTTAATTAATAAACAAGTTTCAAAACAAAGACATTAAAAAACTATCTGTGCAGGTCCTGTCTAGGAGGAACTAAGCAGGCCTAGAGTGGAGCTTTGAACAGCTTGCTTTGAAAGAGATCAAAGTCTACTAAATTTACTTGATACAGATTTTTGGTTAAGATGAACAAATTCGTAGGCTATGAGAAAGAAAGTAAGAGTGGAAGTAACTGGGCTTTTCCTACTCTTCTCATTGGACACCGTTTCCTTTCACAACTTTGTCTACTTATGAAAATCGTCTTAGCAAAAATTTTGGTAGATTATTTAGTTTTTGTGTATCAGTTGCTCATTTGCGGCAGGCTGCCTCCTTTGAGTTTAGACTGGCCTCCTGCGAGTTCTTTCATTGCTCTCCCTTCCAGGGTAGCAGTCTCTAGGTATGCCAGGGAGTCCTGACACACATTTGCAATACAGAGCTGGTTCTCTGACCCTTGCTCTGTGAGACAATGACAATAGCACAGCTGATCACGAGTGTTTGAGATCTCAAACCTGTAATTTGACGAAAAGAGCAGAGACACCTCGGGTAAACATACATAAACACATTGTGAAGAAAGAAAAACAGAACGGAGCAGAGCAGAGCCTCAATCTCCAGCTTGCTCGATAGGGACGACGTAAGGAGGCATATGGTATAATTAAATGTGCTTTCAGAAACATCGGCCAGAATCTTCTGGCAAATAGGAGATAAATATCTAAACCAGATGAAAGTGATAGCATTAGTTCTTTTAAAGGCAGTGTGGGAAACCACCAAGAGAGTAGGTGGAATTAGAGGTAGTGGATATGGGTCTTTTCAAGAACCTGCTATGAGAAATCTGGAATGTTCGGTGAGGGTGACTTGGAATAAGGGCTAGACTTGGTAACTGATTAAAAATATTTTTTCTGAACATTGTTATTTTTCAATAGTGAGTCTAATTTACTTTGGCATCCAATTGACTAATTCCATTTACTTTTTTCTTCATTGGCTCTGAATTTTGCTTTTTGCCAAGCTTTTCTTTCTTTTGCAGAAACATACCCACATATGTGTGTGTATATCCATATCTGTGCAGTCCCTAGATCCTTTGTGTTGGCAGCAGGTGATACAAACATTATTGATTCAATCTGTTCTTTCTTGTAAGGAATGAGACTTGATAATTTAATTTGCAATCCTGGATACCAGGCCATCAGTTATGCCTTTATTTGGATTATAACCACAAGGATCTTAATGAAATCAGTGAAAGTTGAGGACCTGCTTTGTTACTCTAACCCTCTCCCAGTATAAAACATGCAGCTTTTTTTTAAATACTGTTTTTTCTGATTATACCAAGCAGCATGTCATAGTCTCTTAATCAGCACTGCGTCTCTTTCCCAAGCATCTGAAACAGTTATAGACACTGTCATTTAAGAGGAACAATGTTTATTTTGAACATGTGTATGGCTGGCCAACAATGTGGGACTGTTAAATCAAATGCTTCCAAGACTGGGAAGAGGCGTGACTCCTGTAAGATAGACATGTGGCTTCATCCTATGTGATGAACATGTGGCTTCACCAAGCATCAGAAGAGCTGTCGCAGGAAGGATCTGACTCACTCTTTCTTGTTTCAAACTAAGAAGAAAGAAAGAACAGCATCCAAAGAGAACCACGTTTTAGTATGTTGTAAGGCAGATCTTTGCACAATCTAGAATGACTAAGCGAATGTGCTCACAGCTGGAAGATGGTGAACGTGATATCTCTGAAGTCTGCACGTGTAGCTTCTATGAAAAGACTTAAAGGGGGTTATTATTTCCATTTTTTTTGTATTTTACCAAAATTCACCAACTTATTAAGAGGGAGTTGTTGCTAGTGCAATACTGGAGGCATTGACAGAGCCGTTCGATAGGATTTCTATAGAGCTCTGACTATGCCCTGACTTCTCCTGGAAGCTGTCAATCTTGCTGGTTGTAGTGTTTGTTTTGGTGATATACACATGTCATGATATCATAGAAAGAAATTCTTTAACTAAAAATTCCTTTAATATCTTTAAATAACACATTTAGATAGAACAGTCATTCACCTCTGTACCCACAAATAAAAGTGGCTTCTTTGATCTACTCACAGATCTGAAACCTCTCTTTCAAATTAAAACCTTTATCATTCATAAAGCTTAACCTCAAGAAACACTCTGCAGAGCATTAGATAGTAGTGCTTGCTTTCAGATATCCGAAGTTAACACCATTCTAATAACTTTTTAAGTGGTTGCCAGTTTATTTTTCAGTGTGTGCAAATTGGAAATAAATTATTTAGTGCTTCTAGCAATTGCCTTTAACAGTTTCATTTATGTTTTAAAAATTCTCTTTAGTGGATCATAGAAATCTTTTACAGAATATATATTTATATATAACGTTGTCAGCAAGTCCACACATTTCAAGTAGGTTTCTGTGGATTGACATGAAGTGAGGCACTTCTCAGATCAGAGTGGCTTTCACGTGTAGCGCTGAGTCCCCTTCTCCTCCTGTTTTGGAACACTCATGTATCTGCAGGTGTGTTAAGGCACTGTGACTATGAGGACAAATTGATTTTATTTAGTCCATAGTATGCCAGAAGACGATTTAGTAATTTCTCTTGCAGAAGAATTTAATGTGCTTGAATTTAGCTTTATCAGCCATTAATTGAGTGCTAGGGGTCATGAAAATATGCTTTAAAAAAATCGTTGTCTTGTGATACATTGTAAAAGTTACTTTTGTCTTTTTACATTTGAAAAACTGTTTCAAGGGTGGTGCCAACAGCTCTTTAGGAAGTCTAGAAGAAGTACTAAGCTCTAGTTCCTTTATGGCCAAGAGTCGGGTACATCGTGTTTACAGCCTTGTGTTCCTGCATCGCCTGCATTACGTGTACCCCTAGACTGTCTCCACATTCTCTGGACTTCATGTTTTGCAGCTCTCTTCAGATGTTACCCCAGGGTCCTTCTGTTCCTTGAGGTTCTTAGCTGTCTTTTCTTATCAGGGCTGTATTTCTGACCTATAAAATCATTTTCTCAAAGGCTTCCTTTCTCTCCAACCAGACCAGCTCCAAATCTCCAGGCAAGATCCCACCTTCCCCTGTAGTTCTAATTCCCATAATCCACTTACAATGTCCACCTGACTTTCCTATAGGTACGTTAAACTTGGAAGCTACAAAGAGCTCAAGTTTGGTCCTTTTCCTGTGTTCCCTACAACAAGACTTTGCAGCCAACTTATAACAGAGGAACATCAAAATCACCTTCTTTCTTCCTTGCTTCCTACATCCTGTGAATATCTATGACCTTTTAACTATGGTTTAAGAGCTCTCATCTTCTCATTTTTTTAAGTCCATCTTGCTACCATTTTAGTTCTGTTTCCCTTTGGATTTCATCTGAAACAGATTCGGACTGTTGTAATTGGTCTTTGTACTCTAGAAATACATTCTTCAGATGCATGCCCTATTCTTAGTAATATCAACAAGAATGGCATTTGTAAAACACAATTATCACCATGTTTTTAAGAACATCACCATTACCTTTTCAGACTATTTCCAGATTCCTGGAGCTAGAATTCTGGAAACCTCGCAGCCATCCCTGGTACTATCATTTTCATTCCACAGCTGCCTGCCCGCTCTCTAGTACTGTCTTTCTGGCAAATACAGTTGTTTTCTGGATGGTCCGCTGCCTCTCTCGTCTTTCAGCCTGTCAGGTTCTTCATCTACAAAGATTCAATTTTTTTTATCTCACTTTCAAACTCCTGATCATTCTTCAGGATGTGTCTTATATGTGACTCCCTTTAGGAAACCTTTGTCATTTTGTTCTCTCCAAGAATGAATTATCTGTTCTTCTCCATGGTCCTTTGGAACATCTGTGCTCATAACTATTTCATATAATACCAGTCACACTCCATTGTGAATTCTTGTGTATCTTCCATTTGGTGACACTGGGACTGGTTTTGTTATTACAGTCATATTAAACAAGTCCTAGTTTGGCTGTGCTTCTTCTATAGCAATTATTAGTGATATCTTAGTCAATTTAAAGGTTTTGGTTGTTTTAACTAGTAAAAGAATGAGTGATTGATATTAGCAAACATGCATCAAACAATTTAAAGTATGATTTTAATATAACCATGTATGTGTGTGGATATACAAATACAGCTCAGCATAGCAAAATGTTGGGCTTGATAAGATGTATTATAACAGGAAATAGGACTGAAAACTTTCTTTACACAAATCTACATGAAGTAGGAAATTTTAAACAGTTTATCTGCCTATATTTTTGTGTCAGTAGAATAATAATTCTTTAGGCAAATATCTTGCATGCATGCCTAATTCTGGCTATATATTCTTTATTGTCTATACTAGTATTTTTTTGGGAATGGTTGTTATAAGATTGTAAAAACCATGATATTCTGAAAGTCCTTTAATAAATTCCTGAGACTCATACGTTAAGAGGAACATTTATGTGTTTCCGAAGTTCGCTCCCTGGAACAACTCTGGCCTAGGTATAACTTCCACAGTTTTGCAGGCTGGGAATGGAATATTAGTACGAGATTGACATATGTCCAAGATTGACTTTAGATTGCGCAACACATGTCATAAATATGAGTGCTTTTGAGAGTTGTGTTCACATTTCAGCAAATAAAGATGAACTGTCCCATTGCCTTCTATTTCTGTCTGTAATTAAGCAAACACAGTATTTATTTAATATGCTTCAGCCCATCATTAGATCTCATAACTGAGAATCTGTACTCCATTATTAGAATCAGTCTAACCAGAAGTAGGAGTTACATAGGGATAGGAGTAAGCAATGCATTGGAATTAAGAGAAAGAACATAAAATATGACTGAAAGCATTTACTATATACACTGCAGTCTTGGGACAAACAAAGCTCCAAGTATTGACTTTAGAATGGACGGTGGCCTTTAGCTACCTTTGTGCTTGGGGCAGTCATTGGGTTCATCACAATGCCATACTATACCAGGAATTTAAGGACCTCTCTAAAGGAACAATGGAATTCAAAAGCATAAGCAACTGTATTTTTCATGTTTGCAACACTTTTGAAATTCTTTTCTAAAAACTATAAATATTCAAAAATATATATTCAAGAATAAATACCTTGTTTTAGAAAAATGCGCTGTAGTTAACCACAAAAATATTACTATCAAACAATCTGGAAAAGTCATTCTTGTCTAATGTGTATGAGATAAATTTAAATATAAGTCTCAAAAATGCATGTGGAGGACTAAGAGGGTATGCTAGCGAGGTGAAGGTTCCTGAATCACAAAGTCAGACTGGTCTGACCTTCTGGTGGGGAGGGTACCTTTTGAAACTTCGGTTTCTTGGCTTGCAGAATGGAAATAGTGCCAGTGGCCTACTGTGAGAATTAAATGGATGAATTAATGTTTCGGCCTAATAGGAAGAACTAAATTTACTAGTGCTGTTATCAACTGTACTGTCTGGACCTTGCTACCAATATGTGCACTTTATTGTTTCTGTGAAGACCATATATGAAAAGAAGCTTCTGGTAGGTTTTCATATCTGTGTAGACTTGCTTCTATTGAACTCACCACTGGTCATGTTATACTAGAGTGTTGCTTGTGGATACACAGTCATTTTGTGTAACTAAGTTCTCAGCGTGTGTTTCTTCTGCAGGAAGGTGTGTTCATTTTCAATTTTTATGCTGTGGTTCTTATTTCACTTCAGTAAGAACTAAAATTGTAAATGTTTCTGCTGGCCTCTAAAGTGCTGAATCACAAACAACTCCAGCCAGTTGCTACTGTCTTCTTAAAGTGGAAGGGATGAGATTACCCTGACAAGAATATATTAGTATAAATAAAAACTATCTTCTCCCCAAATAGAACTATGTCTGCCCTGTCATATGACTGCACACATTCATGTACGAGAACTAGGAATTAGGAAAGCTTGTTTTGGATTCTGTTATGCTTAGTCATGAAGACAAAACGAAACACCAAGTTCTGCAGAATAAGGGATTTGGTTTAACTTAAAACAAACTAGGCCATTTGGCATTCTATTTTGAAATAGTGCAAAAATTCAGTTAAATTCAAAAGTTCCCTTCTTTTCTGGTTTTAACTAAACTTTTTTCTTCTTTTAAAGAGTTTTTTTTTTTATCTTGAAGTTGGCATGTTATAAGGAATAGTGTTAATAAGAGTATTGAATAAGATCTTAGCTTGACTTTTTAGCAGAATTGTCTTTCTCTGTGGTCCTAGCCCTGTGTGGATCTGAGCCAAGTTACCATGTTGAGGGAAGGCACCATGACTTCAGTGGTGTGATGGAAAGGGTTCATAATCAGGTAGAATCCAAGATTCAGTACTTTTTACTAAAGCAATTAGCATTTTGTTTCCTGACCCACAGCTGTAAAACTGTGAAAACGTACTGATTGCTTTAAAGAGCTGTGGAAAAGATTAAGTAGTCAACATCGCCTAGTTGACTTTTAATGATTGTTTCTTCACTCTTTTTGTAGAACTCTTGAAGTTTCCATCAGCTTTAATGATGGGAAGTCTGCCATCTCAAGATCCTTAACAGTCACAGCTACAGAATGTGTGAGTACAAAGCTAATTGCCTTTAGAAGACGTTTACCACGAGATAATAACCAAGGGAGTTCTTCTACTGTTTAGGGAAAGCACAAACCATGAGTAACCACGCGACAAGGACACATTTGCATAGAATTTAAGTTTTTCTTTTTTGATCTTTTTAAAAGGCTTTCTAAGGTGCTATACATTAGATTTCCATATTTCTCAAATCCCTCAAAGCCATACTTTAGATCAACATTAGGTCAGAGAATAGAAATGACGCATTCTTTTTAGGAGATTAAATATGGAAATTATTTTTTATTATGAAGATTAGAATTTAGTATCTAAGTGGCTGACCAGGTTTTGAAATTATTAGTGCGTCTTAATAGGTGACACCATCATTTTGTCCACAGAGATGCCGTGTGTGCTTTGTGATATAAGGAAGAAATCTGCCTCTGAGGGTTTGGTAACAGTTGACTTTGAAACTGTATTCCAGTTGAGGCTGATTTGCATCATCTAATTTATAGTACTTTAGAGACAGGATTTTCTTTTGCTGTAGTTAATTTTGTATATTGACAGAAAGTTTTGATATTAGACGGTTGAACATGGAAACAGGATGCTCTAAAATAGGTTTCCTACATGGCTATTATTTTATATGAACACACACACACACAGTCAAATAAAGAAAAACCAAGAAACCCTCTTTTTTTTCTTCTCTAAAAGACCAAAATAGCAAGCTTAATATTGTCTCATATCATGGTTTTTAATGTAGTTTTATCTATTAATTCAGGAGACACAAAATGCTGCCTCTGCATAAATATCTGTTTTTCACTATATGACATTGTTGTAGGGAAAAATAAGCATCCACATGCGCTTTTCAGCCCTTTGAACTCTCTGGATAATTTTCGTTAACATTTCTTTCTGTTTTGTAAATAGGGGTTTTGTTTTTTGGTTTTTTTTGCAACTAATATGCTTTGCGGATGTTGTAATTTTTGGTTTTCTGGTCTCACGGGATGTTGCTGATGGAGGTTACAGATATTTGTGTTGTGTAGTTAGTTTGCTTAGGGTTTAGCTCCCTGAAATGTCACTTTCTACATCTTCTTCCCCTTCTTTTCTAATTAATTAATTAATTAATGTTTTATAAAACCATTTCTTCTCATTTTATATATCAATTCCAGTTCCCACTCTCTCCCCTCCTTCCACTCCCTCTATCTCCCTTTCACTCCTCAGAGAGGGCAAGGCTTCCCCTGGGAAGTCATCAAAGTCTAGCACATTGCCCTAAGGCAGTATCAAAGCCCTCCTCCAGTATATCCAGGCTGAGCAAGGTATCTATCAAAAAAAGAATGGGCTCCAAAAAGCCAGTACAAGCAGTAGGAATAAATCCTGGTCCCACTCTTAGTGGCCTCACAGTTTGCCCCAGTCTTACAACTGTCACCCACATTCAGAGGGACTAGTTTGGTCCCATGCTGGCTCTTCTGCTGTCAGGCAAGAGTGGGTGGGCTCCCATTACCTCAGGTGAGCTGTGTCAGTGGGTATCCCTATCATGGTCTTGAGCCCCATGCCTGTATTAGCTCTCTTCCCTCTCTTCAATTGGACTTTTCAAGCTCAGTCCAGTGCTCCACTGTGGATCTCTGCATCTGCTTCCATGGATGAAGGTTCTATGATGACATTTAAGATGTCATCAATCTGACTACAGGGCAAGGCCAGTTCAGGCACCCTCTCCACAACTGCTTAGGGCCTTAGCTGGGGTCTTTTTTGTAGATTCCTGGGGATTTCTCTAGTGCCAGGTTTCTTCATAGCCCCATAATGGCTCCATCCATCAGATAGCATTTTTTTTTCTCTCCCTTTCTGTCCTTCCCCCATCTTGACTATCCTGCTTGCTCAAGCTCTCCTTTCCCCCAAGGCGAGGGACTGCTTCTTCCTCTTCTTTTCCCCTCCCTGCCACTTAAGAAATCTTTCTTCCTGGTAGGCAGGAAGACAGGTCTTTGTTTCTGTCTTATTGCTAAGAACTAGCTCCAGTGTAGGGGCTCTTAGGCCAGATGCCTCACCTGGCACTTAGAGGTCTGTAAGGCCATTTCAGACCAGCCTGGTGAGTTCTCAGGAGAGTTATGTTACTGGAGGTTGTTGAAGAAGAAAATGTTCAAAAAAAAAAAGAATATCGGTCATCAGTTGGGAGTGGAAATATTAGACCTTAAATAGAGGTCGAGATGATTCTCACTGAGGTGACATCTGAGTCAAAGCCTGGGAGATGAGGGAGTGACTTCTGAAGACCATGTGTGATAAGAAAGTTCTGTGCAGATGGGCAGCACGGGGCAGAGCCTGAGGTGGGACAGTTCCTAAAGAGAGTGGAGACAGGCCGGGAAAATAGGGGTCTTGGTGCAGAAGAATCAGTGGTGGGAGGTGCCGGATGATTGAAGCTGTGTGAGCTACTGTAAGGACTTGAGATTTCCTTCCTCGTTCCTTACCTTTGTCAGTATCTGTTCAAGCTTCCTCTCTGTCACCCATGGGCTACACGAGGACGTGGCTCATGTGTGGCCTTGGCACCCATATAGTCCAGTATTCAGTAGTGGGTAGCTCATCAAGTACAAACAGTTTAGATGAATGGAAGAATATTTTTAGATTTCTGTCAAATATATTGAATTTAAAAGAAATGGCATTCGTGTTGAATATCTATGAGGAGTTTTCATCTGGAGGTCTGCTTAAGGAGAGCATGTCTGAGTAAAAGTGAGAAACTTTTGGTTTTATGATCATGACTCAGATCTAGGAGTGACTAGACCTGGCTTCATCCTCTTGCTCATCTGGCTTCTAGGTCTGCACCATGCTGTCTGTTCCTAGGACTGTGTTTCCATTCTTGGCTTCTCCTTACTCTATCTAGGAAGTTATGTGAACAATGAAATGATTTCCTTTTCCTCACTGACCGCTCCATGCTCTGAGAACAACAAAGGAAACAGGAAAGCTGGGAATCCTATACAATGCACTGAGCCAGTGTCTATGATGAGGACAGACAGACAAACACAGCAAGGTCGGGCAGCTTTAAATCCTTACTTCCTCTGACCCTGCTTCCATCATGCTTGCCTGAAACAGAGGAGAGTGAACTTCACATTCTTCGGAACATAGGTACTCTAGCTTGAAGTTTTGAACAGTCTTTGGGATCAGTTATGATGCCAGGACCATCACACTAACCATCTATTTCTCTTGCGTGGAATTTTGTCACTATTACTGATAGAGGCTGTTAATTTTGAGGGAAAAAATGAAGGATTTTAAATGCCCATCTATGTAATATTCCAATACCCGGAAAAGGTCTGTGAGTTTCTGCTCATTGCACATGCAAAGAAATAGCAAACTAGCCCGTCAGTTCTAGCAGATTCCAGGCCTCTAGTTGCATTTTCTCTTTTGTGGAAACGGTGTAAATGCTAACTGGGGATCAGATGCTCACAGAGCTCTCTGTGACACTGAATAGCACAGTCACACCGGGTCTTTCTGTGAGCTGCTGGGCCTAGGTGGGAGTGGGGATTATCTCAACAAGACACGGCAATGGCTTTTGCTTCTCTGGGTGTATGCTATAGTTTCCCAGTATACTTCTGGGACATGCTTTTCCTGGTTGTTCCTGTTTGCCTGATTTTGTACTTAATTGTAACTGTGCCTGTGGCGGTAGCATCATTCGTTTCTGTGGCTTATGAGGAAGGAGGAAGAGCTTCCTATATTTTCCTGATCTACACTCTGTCTTCTGATAGCTTCAAGAAGACGGTATTTAGATGTTGGTCTAAAATCTCTATAAAATATTTTTTTATCTTTATTTTTCTTCTCTGTGCTCTTTCTCTTTTAAAACAAACAAAACCCGCAAAGACAACCAACTGAAACAGTTTCCCTGGGAATCCAGACTAGTTGGCTTTGGCAGAGGCACTAGTTTCCTCTAAATCCACTGAAAAAGTGAAAGTGTCTGTGTTCCTTTTGTTATGTGTGCCATGTGGAGTCTTACTGATTTCGAGTTCACTTTCTTGGTACATGGTTTGTAAACATTAAGCAAGGAGTGTCAGTGTCAAGTGGTAAGCTGATTGGAAACGGCCTTTGATTTCCCAGGAGACGTACAGTATGATAGAAAAATAGAATTAAATTTCCCAAAGCTCATAATTAATTCCATTGTATAAAGGCTACAATTAAAATCTACAGAAATTCTGCCTAAATTTGTCATCCAGTCCACTTAGTAGCAGTGGAATCCTAGGCGGGGTTCCTACTGGATGGAGCAGAAGTCATTACAGTGAAGGTTGCAGGCAGAGCCCAGAACAGCTGCCTGAAGGATGGAGGAGCTTTGCAGTCAGACAGTGAAGGTCTTGCCTGAGTCTCATGTGAACCAAGACTAGAAGTCACAGGTAGTAAGGACTCATCAGGCTGCCATTTCCATCTAGGCGTACATAGAAGCAGCCGTTGTGTTTTTCCTACTGACCCGTGTTTTGTCTCCTCTTCACCCTCCAAGTATGTAAAGCAATTGCTGTTGTATTGTCATAAAGCTTGGGGAAATTCTGTCTGGACAAAATTGAGCTTGGACCAACATAATTATTGCCTAAGCACAAAAGTCCCCAAGGCAACATTAGTTTAATCCTCAAAGGTTGTCGTTCTCACAGTCTTTTAAGACCGATTTTAATCTGTCTGTAGCACGTTGGAAGACATTGCATTATTGACCATCTTAACATAGCAGGTACACATTAAGTGAAATAAAAAGGAATTAGTAAAACTTAAAGGAATCTAACATAAGTTTGCCTTTTGTGCTCATTTTTTTTTTTCCTGCCTAGTATGTGCTTCCTTAGAAGAAAAAATAGCATCTGGTATTTGACCTTAAACTTACTCTTATTTTGTTTATTTTTCCTTCCACAGTCTAATGGGATTGCAGCCATCATAGTGATTTTGGTGTTGTTGCTGCTCTTGGGTATCGCCTTGATGTGGTGGTTTTGGCCCCTTTGCTGTAAAGTGGTAAGAAATTTCAACTCTGCTCTTGTTCGTCTTCTAAAGCAGTAAGATGCAAAGTAAGGCCCGGCATGTGGACAGATGCCATGGGGCCCAGCAGCAGTACAGCTTTAATTAGCAACTTGAATTTCAATTATTTTACATACAGTCAATTCTAGAAAACACCTATACCGCTCTCGAGCATAAAACTCACATCAGAGGCACTTCAGAACTCAGGTTTGTGGGACGGTATGTTGAGAGGTTGGGGGACCGTTGGGATGGAAGTTATTTTCACTCAAGTTCAAGAAAAGTTTGGATACATGGATGCCGGGTTCTGCTGGTGTCGTGAGAGCTGTGCTTTGGCAGCTGTTTCAAAAGAGCCTGAGTGTACTTCTTCAAGGATCCTTGGCATGAGGTGGGTTTGTTTGTTTTTACCTCCCAGCTGGAACATATTTTAGCACTAAATCCAGTGCAGAAGTTAGGCTGTCGGTCAAACACTTTAGAAACAGACGAGCAGCTTCGGTTTACGCTGTCTTCCTGTTTGAAGGAAGCCAGAGAGAAAGTGTGGTGGGGTGGGGTTCCCTGTTGCTGAGCTCCTGAGTTACCACCTGCTTGACTTGTAAAAGCGCCACACATTTTAATCTAATGATTACTTTATCACAGCCTCTACATGGGCTTCACTGGGTTCACCTGGGCCAGGGGAGGCAATGGGATACACACTTTTCTGAAGCTCAGGGCCAGAGTCTGTCATTTCCAGTTTGAAGAGGCCACTTTTATTTCTTGCCATGTGACCTCTTTTATCCATCCCCAGTGCCAGTACCACCGTGTCGTATCTCCTTGATCATCTGTACATATCCCTGTGACAGAATCCAAGTGGGGAAAGCTGCCAGTGTTACAGACCTATATATCCCAGTTGGACCCATTTGGATACTACAGGATCATCTTCCATCTCAGGGTTGTTAATCATCACACCTCCAAAATCCCTTTACCATGTAAAGTACTTTATTCACAGTACCAAAATTAAGTCACAGACATCTTTATAGAGGTATTATTCAGCCTCCTACGTGATAGTGCATAACTTATATACATTAGCATATTTCATTTAATCCCCTTTTATCTAGAGTTTAGAGAAAAGATTATCCCAGAAAAATCTTTCAGGGTGTTCCTATTACTTGTTGAGAGTGTTGCTCATGGAAGCAATGCTATCTCCATCTCCTGGGAGTGTTTAATATGACACAGTAGACTGTCCCCTTCCTTTCCCTTCCCCTTCCCCTTTGTTATCTGATTTCAGCTTCCCAGGATATCAGGCCTGGCTTTGTTTTCCATCTCCATCCCTTATGAGAGGCACCACAGTCTGCTGCCATGAGGTAGTCTCCCCATCCTTTATCTCAGGGTAGCTGGCCCACAGAGGAAGTACAGCATTAGCTAGGACAGCCGCAGAGATGACACTCTCCCTGTCTCTGCTGATCTCATCAAGGTCCTGCCACAGTAGCTTATGCTCAAACAGATTCCTGGTATAATCTTGATTATCTTAGATATGGCTATGGGGGGAGGTGGATGGCATTCTTGAGTCTCAAATTAAAAAGCAAAAAAGGTGCCCTAATGTGATTTGTGCTCCTTGAATTTTTAATTTAAATTTTACGGTGGCAAATTTACTCCCTTCATTAATTTATAATTTCATTTACTCTTGGTCACAGGGTGCAAAAGTGTCAAAGTGTGTGCTTGCTCCCTTAAAGATACATGAAAAAGAAATGAAATGACCCTTTTTAGGAAGTTGTTACGTTTTCTGAAATGTAGACTATAATCTTGGATATTAAGGAGGAGGTCCGAGCTGGTAAGAGCAGGTCCACTCTGACCCGAGGCTTTGCAGATAATAAACGATGGAATTACGTTTATGCAAGGCATTGAGAAGTCCCTCTAGTTGTTATAGGATTTCACAAAGAGTCCCTAGCTTCAAAAGGAGCACGATCGATCACTCATTAGTTCTGCAGTTTGTTTGACGGACGCAGCCACTTTCGCTTTGTTCTTAGAAGCACCTGAATGTGAACTGGAGTCACACCCAGGTGGAAGTGAACTGTAACAAGTGTGTTCTAGAGGAGGTTCAAAAGCTGGGGTAAGGCGCAGTCAAAGCCTTTTGTTTACCTTTTGGCAGATATGTTTTGATCATGTAGAAGGTGGCAGTCACTGTATTAGGAACTGGAGACTCATACATGCTTACAATATGATATGGAATTTCGTATGCCAATATAGAAACAAGGAAAGGTGAACTAGAAGTGTAGACGAAGGTCTCTCAGTACCCAATAGCCATAAAGAACATTTTTCAGAGGAGCCTGATTGAGTGTATGTTTTCAAACATAAAGAAAATATGTAATTAATGAAGGACCTTTCAGGTGTGTGTGTGTGTATGTATGTGCTTACTTTGTGGTGTGCTTTAAAAAGTGCTGAGCTGATTCCTAGTGTGGAAGACCCTCACGCAGAAGGGTTTCCTATGACTTCTAGAAAGTTTGCATTCACCCGAGAATGGGAAGTGGAGAGATTCGAGGGTCTTTGAGGACTGAATGATTTAGTCTCTTGCGATAGATCATCTTGAATAGTTTAGAAGGGATCTACACATAACCATAATTCTTAGGAGGGAAACTGGACCACAGAAAGGGAGAAGGTGGTGCAATGGAAGCAAGACCTGAATGGTGCAGACCTCATGACAAGGGATGTTGGTGTGGGGAGACGCTGGGAAGGCAGGGAGTGGTCCCACCATGGCCTGCAGAAGGAAGCGGTTGGCCAACAGTAGACCCTTAACCTCATGAGACCTAATTCAGACTCCTGACTTGAGACGTGAATAAAAACAAATCTCTTTGTTTTGAGTCACAGGGTTTTGAAGGTTTTGTTGTTGTTGTTGCAACAATAAGAAAATAATTATATTTACAGACTCATTCTGATATTCCCAAGTTGGAAATGACTGGTTAGGGTTATTGATTTTGAGAAGGCATGAGAAATGGCTCAGGGGTGAAGGCACTTGCCACCAAGCCTGTTGATCTGGGTTTAATATCAGTGACCCACAGTATGGAAAGACACAACTGGCTCCCAAAGGTTGTTCTCTGACCTACTTATTCGCATTATGATACAAAAATAAATAGATAAGTGTAATAAAATTGAATAAAATAGAATAACCAGGTTTTGGTTTGTAATGCATAAGACTTCATGTACCGAATGGGACTGGCTTACTGTCTCAGAGAGAGATGAAAACAGAATGAGATTATATTTCTTAGAAATATGCTAGACACGTGTATTGCTTGCATCATCTGACAGGTTCCCCAGGTTGCTACTCTTTGCAAGAAGTGTCCAGCATGGTTTCATTCAGATGCAGGTGTGCAGCTGTTGGCCTTCCTGAAAGCTAGGGACTGGTGTTTTGCCCTGCAGAGGACAGCAGTCCCCAGGATGGTTAGCTACATACTGTCTCTGTGAAACTAGGATATACCCGGTGAGCTGTACCAGCCTCATCCCAGGACTCAAGGAACAAATGAAATCCAGGAGCATCACTTCTAAACTAGTTTATACTGGTCCTGGTGAAAACGCACAGTGTGAAGTAGTACTTTTTTTGGTGATGTGCGAGTAAAATTATACCTAAGCGAGCATTTAGCATCATTATTTTCTTAAAAATCTACCCTCTAGTATAGCTCAGAAAGTTTGTGAAAACAGGCAGGCATTGTGTTACTCGTTGAAAATCTTCCCAGTGATGTAAACAAAGAAACAAACAACATGCAGATATTCACTGGGGCATCTTCCTGAACTACCTCATCTCCAACACTGAGAGACATGCTGTCCGTGTCTCCCACAATCAGCTTTAAAACAGAGCGGGCTCTTGCTCATTGTTGCAGAAGTTCCGCTGGCTGTGGAAACATTGTGCTCAAGGGGATTTGTTACCCAGGGTGCCTGGTTCTTTGATTTTCCCTGAAAAGTGTCTCTTATAAATGCATACAAAATAGAAAAGATACATTTTGTAGACCCAAAGAATCACACTTACTTTTTTTATTATAAATAGATAAGGTAATTATTTCCCAGGTCAATCATAGTTTCCCTCCCTCCTCTCTTCTCAGTCCCCCCCCCCAACCTCCGTTTCCTCTCACCCCATATCCATTCCTCCTCCTTTCTCTTCAGAAAAGGGCAGCTCTCCCATGGGCATCTCTCCAGCCAGCCATGGTATATCAAGTTGCTGGAAGACTAGACATCTCCTCTCCCGTTAAAGTTGAAAAAGGCAACCCAGTAGGAGGAAAGGGTCCCAAAAACAGGTAACAGAGACAGCCCCTGCTCCTACTCTTAGGAGCCCCACGAGAAGACCAAGCTATACAACTGCAATATATGTTGTAGTAGGAGGAGGAACAGTCTGTGTCCCGCCACCCAGCTAGCTTAACCCCCGAAATAACCACACAAAAATTGTATTAATTAAATTACTGCTTGGCTCTTTATTTCTAGCCTCTTATTGGCTAACTCTCCCATATTAGTTTAACCCATTTCTAATAATCTGTATATCACTACGAGGTCATGGCTTACCGGGAAAGATTCTAACCTACATCTGTCTTGGGCCAGAGATTCATGGCATCTACCTGTCTCTGCTTTCTTCCTTCCAGAATTCTGTCCTGCCTTCCCCACCTATCTGAGGGCTGCCCTATCAAAAGGCCAAGGCAGTATCTTTATTCAACCAATGAAAGCAACACACAAACAGAAGGACCTCCTACACCAATATGTGCAGAAGAACGAGGTCAATCCCATGTAGGCTCCATGGCTCAGTCTCTGTGAACCCCTATGAGCCCAGGTTAATTGATTTTGTGTGTTTTCTTATGATGTCCTTGAGTCCTCTGACTCCAACAATTCTTCCTCCCCCTCTTCCTCAGGATTCTCCAAAGTCTGCCTATTGTATGGCTGTGGTTCTCAGAATCAAATTCCTTAATTGTAATAAAATCTGAAGTATAATCAGATTTTAAATGTAATATATTTATAACTATAATTTTGTGTTAATATTGTTCATGTACTCAAAATCCCACACATTTGAACTTTGCATAGTTAATATGAGAGAGGTTCTGTAGATGCACCAGGCTGCTACAGCAAGGCATAGGATACCAAAGTCAGGTTGAAAGTGCCTGTTGTGGACTGGCCACTCAAGACAGTTTTATTGTGACTGTTCACTTTTTTATTTCCTATCCTGCCATGCTTTGTAAGGAACTCTTTGTAGGGATGAAAGAGAGAGGTGACTATGACTGAAAACCCTGCAAACTGTATCCTCTGTGTGCCTGGCTTTCACACAGAATCAGAAACAGAAGCAAAGATAACCTGGAGGGCGCAATCCTGCAGTACCTTTACCAAGAGAGCTCTTAAAAGAAGCTGAATGGACAGAACCTACCGTTAGATATCTGTTGATCATTCAGTGTTTGTGAACTGCTCTGCCAGGGGAAGGTTTTCTGGTGGGAAGTCATCCCCTGCCTCCTGTTTAAGGCTGATGCTGCCCGTCGAGAGTTCTTACATCCTTCACAGCAACTGCTTTTTCTTAACAAGGACACAGGCATCTCCTTCTCCCTTACCTTTGATTAAAAGAAGGTACACACAAAGGGTTAAAGAAAGCTTCTTATGTGTTGAGTTATGAATAAGATACCAGAAAACATAGTTGTTTTCATTACTGTTTAGCTTAGAGGAGACACTGTGTTCGTAGGAGATTTGTTTGACTAAATGGGACAGTAGAAATGACAGCCACATAATCGCCTTGTTTGGGGTAGCCAGACACTCTCCACAATTACAGATGTAAGGCTCATGAGATAGCAAACAGAGGATTTCTGGACTGCTGTCCATGAGTGGGGTACACAGCTGCAAATATTGTGAATTACGCTGGGGCCGATGAACGCTCATGCTGCTTCGGTGTCCTTAGCCGAAGTCTCCATCCTCAGGGAGGCACAGCCAAGTGTGTTGTGTCTTCAGTGCATTTTGCACGTTACAGAAAGACGTTGTGAATCTTAAATTAGAAAGTAACTTCAAAGTTGCCTTTTTTTTAAAAAAAAAGCCCGGTTTGCTCATAAGGTAAGGTTCATGGTGACGCTTCCAACCAGAGCTCTGTCGAACAATTCTTAGCAAGCAACAGCTGCGCTGTTCCCTTTACATAGTAATAATGCTTCTACTCTGCACTTGATTTTTATTGTTGAGGAGGGCTCCTGGTACCTTTATTGAATTAATTTCAGAGAGGCCCGATTTTGGGGGGGAATGCCCAATAAAACAGAAGTAATTTAAATTTTAATATGCCTTCCTTGCACCATTAATTAAAATGATTTATGTTTGGTTGCCTCGTTGAAATACAGTATGATAGATGCTTGGATGTATTGCTTCCATGGTGATATTTTCCACCATCATTTAGGACTCAGGGTACCAGGTTTGTCCTGACCTATGATAGCAATGTCTTTAACTCCTGTCAGGATATAGTTTTATACTGTTCTTCCCTTGTCCCATTTGCCCCTGTATTTATTGCACATATTTCTGGCTTTTTGCTTATTTGTTCAAGGTAACATTCCCTGAATATGGTTGAACTGGCTAAGAAGGGAAGGGAAGGGAGGGACAAGATAACTGGGCTATGTTTTCTGTTTCCAATTGTGGAATTCGGAAAAGGACTTTGCGAGTACAAATCTAAGGGAACTTAGGGCTTTGCACTCCAGAAGAAAGGCGCTGCCCTTAATCCATGCGTTTGTCAAGGAGAAAAGAGAAAATGAAAGGAAGACCCACATGGATTTTAAAAATTTCCGTAAACAGAGCATTTCCCCCACTGTCTGTCGGCTTGTGGTTGTTAGATGGTTTTCTTTTAGTTACTGATAAAAATTATGTCTTAAATACTACTATCGACAGTCTTTATACTGTATCCTTGTGTGTGTGTGTGTGTGTGTGTGTGTGTGTGTGTGTGTGATCCAAAGCAGTGCAATGTTGACAGTTCTTCTACTTTTTTTCTGACTATCAGAACATATGATTGCATCGAGCTGGCTGCAGGCTCCACTGCTGACATTTTCTAATGCAAAGAATGCCCACATCACTGGAGCATTTCAAACGTGTTAATGAGCAGATCAAAAGGACTGTTTGAAGCAGCTAACATTCTTTCTCTTCTCTTCTTTTCTTTTTCTTTTTTTTAATTTTTAAGAAATCGGCTCTCCTCCAAACTGAAATCTTGGTTGTAGCAGCTAAGCCGATGAGATGTAATTTTCCCTCCCACCCCGATGATGATAATAACAAACGGAAAAAAAAAATTGGAGAAGACTCAAACTCTCCATATGGTCCATAAAGTGGTGAAAGTGTTTTCCAGAATTTTCAATACAGAGCTGAAGGAGGCTAAGTGGAAAAAGTCCTGGCAACTAGGCAATATTATGCCTTTGAAAACCTGCAAATTCTCATGAAATATGGTGTACATGAATACACCCTTCTCTGGAGTGAATGTGCTCTTTCACTATTTAACGTAAGAAAAAGATTCTCGTGACCGTTATTTTTAATGCACGTGGACAACACTAAGTTCCCTTCTCCCCGCAAACTAATTTTACTGGTATGCAGGCATGCATACATGCTGCTTCCAGATAGACTCCCACCTTTTTCTGATTTTAGGCACAGGTAGAATCACATTCTTTTCTTTTCTTTTTTGTTACTTATGAGACTATGAGGTAACGTGTATAGTAATATTTTTATATATAAGAGGAAGACTGGTTTATTTCCTGTCCTGAAATTTCTAAGTGAGTGATGCTGGGAATAACAACGGATGTGCAATGCTCCTCTGAAGTGGTATAAGCCCCACCTCAACATACATACTTCTTTTACATACTTCACTCTAATGCGTTCTTGTTTTCTATCACCTATGATTCCATTCCCCCATCCACCCCAACAAAACAATCACTTGGCAAACAACTGACCTTTCACAGACTTTCCATTGGCAGTTCGATTATTTATTTTAAGGTCTCCAATGTAATGGAATTGAACTCAGGGTTTGGAAGTAAATGTTCTAAATGATGAGTTTGAATTTTAATTCTATCATTGTATGTACTTGGTGAAGCGTGGTTAGAGGTTGTTGGAATTCTTTTTTCCTTGCTTAAAATGGACATCGACATAGCAGTCTTAACAAGGATATGAAAATAAAAGAGGCCAGAGTGTCTACCATATGGCAACACAAGTGAAGGACGGTTACTGTTAGGAAGCTGAACACAGGCCTAGCGCAGTTCTGGGTCCTGTCCTAGGGGTTCCTGTCACTGTTGTGATGGATGTTGTGTCTCTTAACTCGGTAGCCTGGCATTTGATTAAGGCAGAACATGAAGGATTTATTTTTATTGTTAACCAGGCATACCTCTAGACTTCGAAATCTATTTAAATTTATAATAGGTCATGCACATAATTAGTTTCATATTAATTGAAAAATTACCTCTAAAATGTTCTTTTCTGGAGTGTTTTGAATACAAGGCACAGGCACACATACACCCATATGGAATTGCGAAAAGTCATAGAAATGAAAAACCTATGGGAAAGATTATAACATGAAATTTTATTATATTATTAGGCTTTTCATGTTAGAGAGGACCAAAAATTAATCAGATTTACTTCCCAGATATAGAAAACTGGGATGCTCTTATGTCTTGCCGATTGCTGTCAAGTTCACTAATTCTCCGGATTCATTGGTTGGCAGAGAAAGCTGATAACTATTTCCACTGAAATTAGCAACACTTTTACATCACGGAATTCTCGCTGCATCATTTTCACATTTTTATCAGCATTTTGCCTACTCACTTAGAGCGTGATCATGACCTAAAATACTGATGGTCCATATATCTGAAGGAAGTAGGGGGATCATCGATCTTGTTGGAGCTAGACAGATGTAGAGAGAACTTTGAGGCAGAGCTTTGTGGAAACTGATGTTCTCCCACACTGAGACATGCAATGACAACAGAATAGTTGGGTCATGTAGATGTACCCAAAGAGGATTGGTATCTTAACGTTATAGACTATGTTAAGTAAAGGCTTTCCAGTAAAATGAAAGCATGCGAAGGTACTCCTTGTCCTGTGTGAGTTTGATAGAAGTGACTGCATAAAGATTTTAAGCATGTATTTATTTATTTTATGTGTGTGTGTGCGCGCGCGCACGCCTAAGTGTTTGTTTGTATGCCACATGCACACAGGAGTCCACAGGGGTCAATAGAGGGCATTGGCTCCCCTGGAACCAGAGTTACCCGTGGTTGTGAGCTACCATGCAGGTTCTGGCAAATGAAGCTGGGGTTTCTGCAAGAGCAGTAACTGCTCTTTACTCCTGAGCCCCTTTCTGCCTCCTCACAGAAGGATCTTAACCTGAAATTTAATATTCCTCTATTAGCACACACATAGATGGTCAGTATGAACTAAAAAGGAGGAGCTATGAGGGGAGAATGCTAGAGATTTTATATATATATATATATATATATATATATTCATTTATCTGTGCAAGATGTACATGTTTGAAGAGTAAATGTGAAATTTTTGTTACAAAATGAAAGTGATCTCAGATATTTTAGACTCAGCAAAATAGAAGGGCGTATTATGATCTTTCTCTAGTGAGAGCACCCTAAAGAACACTTGCAGGATATAAAGGAAACATGAATTCCAAAGTCCGTAAAATAAAATTCAACAGTTTTTTGATTTGGACTGTGTACTTTGGAACTTTGAGTCTATTTTGATGGGGGGAATGGTTGATTAAGCTTCTATTAGAAGAATATTGACCCAATTACCCAAGTTAAAATATAGGCTCTCTAAAGATACTGAGAGAAGCTAGTTGTTTAATTTTTGCCTCAAGGATTAAATGTAACCACTGGTGAAAACTATAATGATAGACTATCAATAGCATGTATATTAGTGTTAATATTTTCCTTTTTGGGCTTTTATTTTCTGAGCATTTCATACATTTGTATGATACGTTCTGATCAAATCTACCACACTGATTCTTCTCCTCCAGTTTTCCTTTACCACGCTCACCATTATCTGCTACCAACCTTGTTCGTTCTTTTTTGAAGCCCATCAGTTGAAACGCCAAGACGAGGCAGGAAATCATGAGGTCCCAACTGCTTTGTCCAAACACCATTGAATTTAATTCCTGAACTATATATAAAAATATTATTTTGGGTTAAGTAAACTATAGATAGGATATTGATTAATGAATATATACTAAAAATTGAACAAATAAACAACTAAAATAATAACCCAGATAACTCATAACCAGTTTATTAAAAAGTGGATTAATCTTTAGCTCACAAATATGACCTCAATAGAAACGTAGTAATTATTGGAGACTCCAAAACAAGAAATTTATCTTCATTAGAAAGAAAAAGTGTGTCGGTGTGTGTGGGTGTGTGTACATGCGTGCGCCTGCATGTGTGCACGTGTGCAAATGCATGCAAACTCATGTTTTCCAGACTCCAGGACCAGGGCTAAACACTGGAAACTGTTAGAGAGAGAATCTTTGGCTTTAAATATTGGGGAAAAAAAACTTTGAAATGATGAGTTCTTTGCCAGTCAAATGATGCTTTATGAAATAGTAAATTTCTCTATTGCTGTAGTCTAGACACAATTGGAACCACTGAAAGTAGAGAATTTTTAGAACATTGAAGTTTTGTTTGCGTGAACCTTGCAAATCTTTCTTCTTTCTGTGGTTATCCTCTTTTCCTCCCTCTCTTCTGTTTTCCTTCTTCCTTCCTTCCCTTTTCTTCCTCATTTTCTTTCCACTTCCCAGTTCTTTCATCGTTCTCTCCTCCCAACCTCCCCCTTTCTCTCCTGCCTGTCAAACTTGAAATTATGTTTTATATCCCTCCCTCTCTGTTAAATAGTGGAAACACAGAGTGAGCGCAGTGAACTTGTGAGATATGTATTGACAATGGCAAGGAGACTTTTTTAAAGTTAAGATAAAAATGAAAGCAAAGAACTCTGTGAATGTTGGGGAAGAAGGGAGAAGGACCTGTAAACACCACAGGAATTCTCAACTTCTTTGAGAAGACAGAGATTCATGGCAGGGGAGGGAAAGGGGGCAAGAGAAAAAATGCCTAAAATGATTGGAGAATTATTTAGAACAAAGAGACATTATAGGTTATGCCAGCATTTGTAGTCTGCGTCTGGTAAGAGCGAACTACTAGAAAAGAACATTGGGAAAAAAGGTGGGGTTGGCTTTGATCTTACAGAGTGAAATGCTGATAGCAGTGGTTTCATTGGGTATTCAAGATTCAAAGTATTCCTTTTAATAAAGGGGATACACAATTTTTAACCTTAAGTCAGCTTCATTTGACTATGGTTTTGCTTTAAATCTTAATCCTTCATCTCTGGAGTTGTCAGAGTAGTCATTTTTTTTATACTTTATTACTTTTTCATATGTTATGGAAATTTTTACATTTTATTCTGTTTTATTTTGGGACAGGTTATCAAGGATCCTCCCCCACCACCTTCTGCACCAAAGGAGGTAAGTGATTTCCTAATAAAGTAAAAAGCAGTTGCTTTATTTTCATTTGTAAATATCATTTTGAAATTATACCAACTCTATTTATATTATAGCTAAGTACTGTTTACTTTGTGAAAACCTACTGCTACTTTTTAATCTTATGATTTCTTTCATGGAGTAGAGGAATGAGCCCTTCAATGGTAGACTGGCTACAGGATCAAAAGTCCATAGAGATTAAATATATTTTATAAATAAAGATATATTAATAGTTCTGATGACACTTATCTAAAATTGTTGAAATATCCAAGCTGGCAGTTCAAAGATGCCATTACTTTCTTCAAAGTGATAATTTGCTATTTTATTACTCTGTCAGCTAGCATCATACTAGCAACATAAAGTAAGGAATATACTGGTAGTATGCATTCATTCTTAAAGCTTCTTTAATATAAATTTCACCCTTCAAGATTACATATATATTGACATATGAAGTAATTGTTGAAGTGTTACCATAAGTCGAACAATCTTTTTCATTTTGAATTGATGAACATACTTGGTTTAGATACACAATACTCACAGTTAAAATAAGCAACTTCTTTTGGCCTAGGTGGGATGTAGGAGAATTTGGTGAAGGGGAGGAGTCTGAATCTCTTGTAGAACTGCACTTGAAATTGATGTATGTCATTATAAATGCTTCCATATACTCTAAATATCATTTTTACATTCCCTCAAAACAATGGAATTATTTAAAATATCTCAGTGTGATGAAGCTCTGACCAAAGGACATTTTCAGAAACTGATTAAATCCACTTTTAAAAACTGTATCTCCATAGGAAGAGGAAGAAGAGCCTTTGCCCAACAAGAAATGGCCGACTGTGGACGCTTCCTATTATGGTGGTCGAGGAGTTGGAGGCATTAAAAGAATGGAGGTTGGTCCCCTAAAGAAATAGAGTGCTAATCTCAAATGTGTACTTATAGGGTTACTGAGCCACTGACACAGTGCTTCTTTTAATCTTGCCCGTCATTAGTCAGCCCTGGGTTTTCTCTGGGCACATTTGTTCTCTGTGGAGTACCCTAGCCATGTCAGAGCTGCAGAACAGCAGGCTCCATCAGTCAAAGGGCGCATTGAGGGGATTTCTGAACACTAAGGAAAAAAAAATAGGCTTGGGTTTCCCCACTGTTTTGGAAAAAAATTACCCCATGGAGCATCAACTTTAAGAATGCCAATCTCTCATAGTTGCAACAATGCTCTTCTTTGAAAAGGCCCAACAGTTACTTATTGTTTGACATATAATTTTTGAAATATTCAACAGGATATGACTTTATCACAAATATAGAAGAGGCACATTTTAAATTTTCAACAGTTTTTACTTAGTACTCACCAACTATTCTAATTAATAATACATATCATTTATTATGTTGAACTAATTTTTGTTAATCCACTAGTCTAAGGAAAAAAAGCAACATAAACTCATGAAAGGATCCTGGCTAAAAAGAAATGCGATTTTATGTATCAGTTAGATAAACCAACTTACAAAACCTGCACAGTGCTTGAGCTGCCGAGAGTCAATGAATTACAGAAGTTCTGAGGTCATCAGGGCTGGAGAACAAACCTTCAGAGCTGAAGTTAGATCAGGTCACAGTGGATACTTTCTTTTCTCTGGATTTTGTGAATCTCGTTGAATTTGAATATGTATTTAAACTGTCCTCTAGTGGAGTTTGCAGAAAGCCAGAGCAGAGCTTTTAATAACAGCTGCTATCACATCAGATCCACTATAATTCCTAATAACTTCACACGGGTGTTCCTGCCAATTTCTTGTGAAACAGACTTAAAAATTTTGAAATTGCTCCTTTATTATATGGACTCTGAATTTTCCCAATATGCTATAGAAATTATAAAACTCATTGTTGATAATGAAAGCCAAGTGGGATTGGAGGCATTCAGCTCTGAGGCTGTAGTTACCTATTGGTTCCCCATAATAAGAAAACTCTGGTAAGACTTTCTTTAGCAATTATTTTTGTGCTTTCTTCTTTCCACTTAGGGCATCTCACTGTGATCAACTTAAAACGTGAAAATTTACACAAACACATACACACACACACACACGTACACACTTTGAATTCTTTTGTAGAGTTGCATGAAACTTCTACAGGGTGTCTTCTAGTCTTAGTCCTTGAGATTAACTGAGGCTTGTGTTTGGCGAAGGTTGATGATAACCCAGAAGCTATTTCACAAAACGAAGACAACAAACTTATTAATCTTCTTAGGCCTCCATGACTGCAGGCCATGTGTGTAATCATCAAAGCCCGGGTATGGCATGCTGGATCAGAACTCCCGTTCAACCATCTTTCACCTTTTTTTTTTTTTAAATCTGAGAATGGTTCCAATGATATTTGAGTCTAATTATCATGACCTCCGCGGTTTTAACTGTGAAGGCGAAGGAGCTATTTGTGTTTAAACCTACCCTTTCTGAATGGATCTGAATTGTATCTACTTACTGCTCTACTCTGAATTACTTCTCTGAGTTGTAGCATCCATGAGTTTACTAAACTATTCATCTCTTTTGTTTTGTTTTGTTCCCTAAAATTGAGATGTGTCCACTGTAAGAAACGTGTACTGGTTCTAGAGTTTTAAATTCAGTTAGCTTTGTCTAAAGGCTTCATTCTAAGTGTTAACTTATCTAGGCCAAGACTGCGATCTGAAAAAAAAAAAGGTAATTCTTTCTCTCTCTCTTTTTTCTTTCTTCCTTTCAAACAAATTTAATGACCCCACAAAGAACATTCTAGCCACTGATCACATTGAAATATACAGATATACTTTAATGACTCAGCAGGGTCCACTTGAAATTGAAAACTATTCTAAAAATAGTTTTTAGAATAGTAAAAAGGTGTGTGTGTGTGTGTGTGTGTGTGTGTGTGTGTGTGTGTAAAACACTAAGTGGCTTTATCAAAAAGCTTGCATAGTTCTTTCCATGAAAAGTAACCATCTATCTTCCTGCTAAACATTCAGGTCAGGGACTTTAAACTTTTTCTTTCACTGAGATGATGCAATACTGTATTGTAGCACACCCTGGACTGGTCTTTGCTTCTCTCCATGTATGCTGCTTGTTTATCAGGGCGATGTCCTGAGATGCTCCCCCTGATCCTGTCTGGGTAAAGTCCATCTGCAGAGACCACTTCCTATTCATACATTGTCAGGATACAACTTGGCTCTTAATTTCTGTTTACTGAAAAATAAAGAAAACAATAACCCCAGTCCTCACGGTTTGAGTCAATATGAGCGGTTCCCAGAGAAGATAATTATCTAAAACTAGTGGGATTCGCTAATGGTCTGTGCTTTTTTCCCCCCTCAAACCAGAACCTTTTCCAATTCCTGCTTCTCAGTTAAGAATTTGCTTATCACATGGCTATATTCAGATGAGCAAAAGAACTAAAGACAGAAAGCTGTTTTGGAAAGTGAAAGGTTGTCAATGGAAATTCATACTTCCTGAATCAGTCAAATGTGAAAATTTTAAAAAGATTAATTTCTTATATGTGAGATAAATTTATACAATTCAGAATTGTGTAAACCTTATTCACTCATCTCTTTTTGCTTATGTCCAAATCCATACCCTGCCTGGATGCTCCTCTTGTGACTTTGGGAACATTTTTTTAACCTGTGCCGTAGTTCGGTCATCTGGAGGGGAAACACATAATAATATCACCTTCTTTGCATTTTTGTATGGATTGAATACACAGGAACACACTGAATAAATGCTACCATTATCATCTTATATATCTGAAAGTAGAATTGAACTGCACAGTCTTGCATTATCTATATATACCACAAATTATCTATTTGAAATGATGGAGAAATCATTACGCCAGATTTAAGTGACATCATATTTTACAAATGCTTATATTGTATTTGGGTCATAATGTTAATATAATAAAGAGTGTTGAGGAAGATCCCTGGACTGTCCTGCCCAGCCAGCTTATTCTAATGGACTGGCTCCCTGTCCCCGTGAGTGACCTTATCTCAGAACTCACGATGGAGGGCCCCAGAGGCATAACATCTGAAGCTGACCTCTGGCCTCCACACACATATGAACTCAAACACACATGAACATGCATACATACACACTCTCACATACACACAAGCCAATCATGAGTAGTTGGGAACCCATTAAAATTCAGAAGAAAAGGAACTGGAAGTCAATATACCCATTCATCTTCTTATACTGGCCTGGGGGCCTCCTTGGTGCTTGCTCCTCTGGGGCCTTCTGTCTGACAGCGGTGTCTCCTTCATCTTCAAGGTCCGCTGGGGTGATAAAGGATCGACTGAGGAAGGTGCAAGGTTAGAGAAGGCGAAAAATGCCGTGGTGATGATCCCCGAAGAAGAGATACCCGTCCCACCAAGACCGCCTCGGCCCAAATCCACACACCAGGCCCCTCAGACAAAATGGTACACGCCAATTAAGGTACGTGCCTGCATCTTGGGTGACATAACTTAAACCTAACAGGGACGTAGCTTTTACTGTCTCACCTGTCCCACGAGGAAGACCAAGGCAGATCCAATAACAGATACTCATTTTCGGCTCTAGCATATACTTTCTTAGCATAAGAGCTTCCAGGTTTTTGTATAGACTAACTTGCTATATTGATTAATGAAACGAATCTACCCAATTTCACAAATCTAATATCTCTTTAGGGTCGTCTGGATGCACTCTGGGCTTTGATCATGAAGCAATATGACCGAGTGTCCTTGATGAGACCCCAGGAAGGAGATGAGGTTTGTGTGTGGGGACTTTTGATGGGGAGTGCACAGATGATGAAAGGAGGGAAAAATTAATGAAAATAATTTAAAACTTCCTGTTGCCATGCAGGATGGAATTGATACTGACCAGTGCATATTCTTGTTACATGGGGTGGCTGTTAAATTTTGTTTCTACAACGCATTTGCAAGCCACTTGCATAGCAGTGCCTTTCCAGATAATGAATTAACACCATAAGCATGCCCGCTGACTTTGAAGACAAGTGTTCTGAGTTTCTTTGTTTGGGAAGAAAGAGACTGGGAATTAGCGTCTGAAGTCTTTTTTCTCACATTTAGTAGCATTGAGATCTAGGGAAAATAACCTCAGAACCGCTGTCTTCAGTACAAACATGTCACCCGCCTTCAGTCATTGTCACAGTCTAGTCTCTGAAATATGTCAAGGCGTCCTTAAAGCCTGAAGCCCCGAAGAAGTCTGAGGTGGTGATATTTAGGTCCACATACTTACAGATGTGTTGTATTTATGCGTTTTCCTTACCAAGGGAGTCCATTTAAAGCTCTTACTTTAAAAATATGTTTAGAATTATTGTTTTTACTATCTTTTCTAATAATCTGCTCCATTTCCTCATGTACCAATTTTGGAGAAACTGTTCAAAGTCTCCTCAAATTCAGCAGCGGTGGGTTTGGTTGAGAGACGCGGTGCTGTTCAGGCTGCTAGGCTGCTTTCATGATGTAAGCATGGCCCTTCCTCTCCTCTGAAGGAGTAAACACCATGCGCATCTGCCTCAGAGGACTTTGGCTTCACTTAGGGCTGGCACGCTACTCTTTGAAACTATGAAGCAATCAGTCAAATTAGTATTTATGTTGTGAAGTCCAGATAAAGTGTATTTAGTATTAGGTGGTTTTAGCATGATGTTTTAAGAGTTTAGAAGAATTTCAAATTTAAAATTTTACGTCTAGCACTTAGGAACATTTCAGGAATATCTGAGTTCAGACACGTAGGATAGACAACTTGAGAAATATTGTTGAACTTCCTAACGTGATGTCAGTGCTGTCTGATAGGACCACTGGCAGAGAGAGCTGTGTTCTCAGAAGCAGACTCTTCTATTACCAGGCGCTGGCAGATTCTCCGTAGAAACTTCCTTTCGGTGGAAATTTGTGTCTTGTTTAAATTCAGATGTGGGCTCGAGTTCTGTTTCTGGAGCTCTGTGTAACTCTTCTTCCTCTTGAACACTCTCGACTTTACACTGCGTTTTGCTTACCATTATTTTCAGGCCTTATCTGAGTGTGCTCTTCACCAGGTTAGATATTCATCTGTTTAATAAGTTCTGTCTTATTAAGGATTAATATTGAGTGAATAGTGAGACATTGATGGGGCGGGAGATTCCAGTTTTCTTCCTAAAATCTCATATGCTGTTTAAAATATTGTGAAGAAGTTTGGGTATTTGCAAGATTTATTCCCCTAAAATTCACCAATACTTGGTTAAACCGGATTAACCATTAAACTCTAAATTATGAATATATGAATATGAACTGTATTTATGTGTACAAGATCTCCATTTACATCCAATTATCAGCTTGCTCTAAGATCTACTTTCCAGTGAAGTGTTGCATTAAATATTAGAAAGTCTGTTAAATAGTGTGTTGTCAGAACAGAGAAGCATGTTAAATTCCTATTGAAATAGTTTGACTATAATATCAAGTAACTCGTTGAAATAAATGTTATTTGATATTAAGGTCAATTCCTCTAAAAATTTTTGAAATTTGTCAACATGTAAATTAGTTTCATTAGTAATTTGATTTTCCTGTGTCTCCTGTGGCCATCACATTTTTTTTTGGTATGCATTCATATATGCAGACAGAACATTTACTTTGCTTTGTGCTCTTTATGAAGTGTTCGTGTTGGTACAGAAGTGTCAGAGTGTGATTGTATGTAAAATAACTTGCTCATTTTAGGTATTATGAAGACTCTGAAACGCCAGATTTTTAGATGGGGGTGTTCGTTTACATTGTCAGGGCATAAATAACGCCCCCCCCCCCCCCGGGTCTGGATACCAGACAGTCACATCCTCTGAAGGTGGAGGAGGAGGCTGACTTTAAGCCGCAGACAGCTAATAAAGCACAATTGTTCGCAGGGCCTGACTAATGGCTCCAAGCAACACAACCCCTGCCTACCCAGCAGCTTGTTTTGTGCTTTGGAAAACAGCCTTGTCATTTATGTAGGAACAGTTTCCCGCAGATTCTGCCTCCCGAGAGCTCAGTCTAATAAACAAACCCGCGACCACAGAACTGAAGTTGCCAGTGAGTCCCGCAGGTGGGGCAGCGAGCCCTTCCTGGCGCATTTGGAGCCGAAGCTGTGCTGGGGCGCAGAGGCCGCGGGGCTGCCGGGCTGAGCTCTGAGCGCCCTGAAGTCCTTGATGCGGAGGCTCAAGTCGGTGCGAGCCTTATCAAAGCGGCCGCGGGGGCGGGCGGGCTCCCAGAGCTCGGCTGCGGGCGAGCGCGGGCTTTGATGCGGGCGGCAGGTCCTAGGAGTCGCGGGTTTGGCGGCCAGGTGCGCGCTAGCAGGTTGTCCCGACATCTGCTGGCGGCCGCGGCGGCCCGATTGTCAGCCGAGGTAGTTGAGAGCGGCAGGACCGTTTTGGTCTTGTGCACGCTGCCTGGAGGCCTGAAACTCCAAAGGTAGGAGCCGGGTGGACACAGCTGCGCTCCCAAACTTGCCGGAGGCACAAATAGGAGATCTAATGCAGTTTGACTCCACGGCGGTGGGGGGACAGGACAGAGAGCCACTTCAGAGACAACTTACCGCTGCAACATCTGCCGCCAAGTTTCCAGGGAGTGACAGGGGACAGCAGGTACAGATCGAAGTCTCTGCACAAACAACCTCCATTACGCCCTGGACTCTTTTGAAGGGTCTCCATCAAACAGGCCCGAGTCCGCAGCAGGAGTTTGTTTGGTTTTTCAAAGCAGTGTTTTGTGTGTGTGTGTGTGTGTGTGTGTGTGTATTTTCCCCTCAATAACAAGGTAATTTATAAATGATGCATTACCATGCGTCCTCCTTTTTTTTCTATGACAAGAGAGTTGAGAAGCGGAAAGGCAAAGAAAGAAGAAAGCACAGGACTAGTTTGGAGTTGTTCCACAAACCAATTAAATCCCCGAGGACCTCCTTGACAGTGTTCGAGGTTATGTTAACCTTCAAATGGCTCCTCGTCCGCCAGTGAGCAGACAACAACTTACACATCCTACAGAAGAATCTCAGAACACACCTGAAATGCATGGACTTCTGCTAACTGCAATTCCATGTTCAGAACTCAAAGTTTTATCTCTCCAGATGGGAAATTTAAGGTTCTTTTTTTCAAATGAATGTGGAGGTTTTTTGTTTTTGTTTTTTTGTTTTTCCATTCAGTAAAACAAAAACCTAGGAAATTGAATTCACTTCAGTTTGTTTCTTATTTAAGGACTCCATACCTGTAGTGCCCCAAAACAAACAGACATTTTTTTTTTCTCTTGGAAAGAGAAAACCCCCTTTTTAGCAGGAAGAAATTTCATCAATTTGACTTTTACCAAAAATGTTGCAGAGTCATGATCATGCACAGGTGTATAAATGGGATGGGTTAAAATACCGGCCTGGCGAGAAGGAATTCCGTGCTATGGCAAGAGAATAAAGCCTGCCGTCGTCTGAATTATGCCACCATCTAGTAAACTGGCTGCATGATCACCTGCTTGAGATGGTGAGAGCTGTCTGTGCAAATGTGTGCTTTGGAGCAAAGGATTAGCCATGGAGCAGGGCCTGGGAATAGAAGCTGGAACAGGTAAGGTCACTTCGGATAGTAGAGACGGAAGCCGCACAGGTACAAGAGGCATTTTAGGCGAAGCCAGACCTAGTAAGTGGAGAACACTTATGAACTGTTCTGATGTGCTTTGCGTTCTATAAAATGACTGCTGTCCCTTCTGACAGAACATCAGTCCTCCAGTTTTTTAAAAGTTCATAGCAAAACAAGACAAAAGGCATCAAGATCATAAAGAGCGTAAACTCGTTTCGAAGGTGCCGAAGAGCTTTGTAACTGCAGAGGCCAATTAGGGAAGCCCATCTTCAGTTTATATCCTGCCTGTCCACGCCCCTGTTAGCCCTGCTTCTGAATTCCCATGCTCAAACAAGCAGGCCTGACCCTTCTTGCATCACAGCTTCTTCAGTGACTCCAGCGTTCTGATGGAGCACTATGAGCTGCCTGGTCTTCGTGAATCGTGTGATACTGGATGCTGTTCAGCCGCTCCATCCTCAAACTGACCACCGCCTCCGCATCAGGGCTTCCCACCCCCTGCTTTGGTTGTCTGCCATGTTCGCAGTGTGAACTCTTGTGGATTTTCGCGAGGATGTTGATCTCTTAATCAAACAGTTCTATATCTTGAATCTTTTTGGTGCCTGGATGTACACTGTTAATGACTACAACTAACTTACAGCTTACAACCCGTGAGTGGCACACATCTGAATGATAAAATTCCCATGAGAACAACCCATGGCAGGAACACGCCATTGTTATGGCACCCCCACTGACTGCTACAGAGGTGCAGGTCTGTATAGACAGGCATTCATTTGCACTGCGGTTGTATAGATGTATCCAGTAGTACAGAACACATTTACTTTTTATGAAAGTCATCATCTTGCACTGGAGATTAGCATTCATCGAGAGTGCTCTTTCAGTTCTATTTCTTAGCTTAACTAAAACCACTTCTTAATTGTGTAATATACAGGTGTGTGTTAATTCATTCTGGTTTCTTGAAGTGAGATGCAAGATACATAAAATTCAATTGCTTAAATTACAAAACTAGATGAATATTTTTTCTCTTCAGACCTTTTCTTTTTTATTTTTATTATTATTTTTTAGGACAATCTTTTTTTCTTTTTACATATCAATCCCAGTTTCCACCCCTCCCCTCCTCTTGCTCTTCCCACCTTCCCCTCATCCCAACCCCCATCCACTCCTCAGTCTTCCCATGGGGAGTCAACAAAGATGAATTTTAAAGGATCTATAAATAGTATTTGGATGCTTACTGAACATTTTAATAATTGATAAAGAAAAATATTTTTCTTTATCGTACATAATATTATACATAATGTTAGGATAAACACCTCTTTTTAGTTTAATGTGCTGCTTTCAGAAATATAAATTTTCCTTCTTGTATAAGCTCTGGCTGGCACAGTGAAAGAATACTGCAAGAAGGGTCTTCACCAAGGAAGAGAGCACCAGTGGCCTGTCCAATGACAGACAGCCCTGAAAACGTGCATACAAGTAACATTATATGGGATAAGCAGGTATATTTATGAATGCACGTCCATATACCTTTATGCATGCAATACCAATAAATGAATGAAGAAGCTGTTTATTTGAGACGTAGGGGGTATATGGAAGGGCTTGAAAGGGAAGGGAGAAATGTAATTATATTATAATACCAAACATAAAACAAAAATGGTTAGAAAAAGGCCAAAATAGACCTCAGTGTTCCAGGACTGAACACAGTATTTTCATAAGCTCAGTGTGTGCTGAGATGGGAGCATCCTGAGAGCATCCACACAGTCGTCCCTCCCAGAGGAGAAATGACCTCACAGAGTTACTCTTTAACATTTTCACCTGCCTTATGTTCTGAATACTTTGTACGTAAGCTTTTAAAAACAGTACTTGTTTATTTTATATGTATATGTATGTGCATGTGTGTATGTGTGTGCACCTTAGTGTGTATGTTTGTGCATCACATGCAGGCTCCTGGAGAGGCTAGAAGAAAGTTGTTAGATCCTCTGGGACTAGAGTCGCAGGCAGTTGTGAGTCATCAGGTGGATGCTGGGAACTGGACCAGTCTCCTCTGCAAGAGCAGAAGTGCTTTTATCTGCTGATCCATCTCTCTCATTTTATTTAATCTTAATATAATTATTATAAAGGAGAAATGCATCTCTAATCAATCACTTCACAGATTATATAGCTGGCTCACAGTCGCTGTATATAGGTTTTGAAGTTGCAACAATCCTCCTGCCTCAGTCTCCTGAGTGCTAGATTACAAGTGTGTGCCAGAATGCTCGAGTGTCCTTGGATTCTTAAAATAATGTGTACTCACATAAACACGTTATCTAAATAAATAATGCTTTTAGGGACAAAGTCTTGTTTACTTTGCTAAGTACTTTAAGAAGCATTTCTTTTATTTTTAAGATTATAATATAATTACATTCTCCTCTTTTCCACCCCTTCCTCCAAGCCCTTCCGCATATGCCTAATTCATGACCTCTATTTCATTGATTGTTACATACATTTGTGTATGCATATGTTTATGCATATATGTATTTCAAAATACAAGTCTGTTCAGTTGTAGACGGAGACTGCTCTTTCATTTCCTGACTGCAGAGACCCAAATAATCACGCAGAAGCTATATTAATTACAACACTACTTGGCCAATAACTTAGGCTTATTATTGGCTAGCTCTTATATCTTAAAATAAGCCATTTCTATTATTCTGCGTATCGCTACAAGGCTGTGGCTTACTAGATAATGTTATAGCGACTGTCTCCACTGACAGCTACATGGCATCTCCTGACTCTTCCTACTTTCTCTCTATGTCTCTGTTGGGATTTTCTGCCTGGCTTTGCTCTGCTAAACTTTAGATTCACATATTTCATGGCAAGCTGGTTAATGTCATGAATACTAACTATGTGTCTTTCTTACATACATGTATCTTAAAGACATACATTATACCTACATAAAATTTATACTCAATCATTTGATTGGTTACTATGCATATTTTGTTTTGAATAACAATTGCATATTTGAAACGGGCTTTTAAAATAAAGCTGCTTCCTTCTTAAAATAAATGCTCTACTAACATATTTCATGGCACTAATAATTTCTCATTTATTCCGAATTTGCTGTATTTTATGACATACATTTAGAATTTTCCCAAGGGAAAAATCAGACACACAAATAAATCCCATTTATATTTAATCATCTAACAGAGTTAGTAAGTCTGGAGATTACTGCAGTAGAATATTCATATAGCATATTTACGTACGTAGCATACTGATAAAAATTGTAGAATAAAAGGTGTTTTTTTTTTCTTTTTCCGGCAGTTTCCTTCATTTATTTCAGTCCCATTTTAGCTCCTAACCCTGGTGTGCCCCAAGTCCCAATCCTTGGTCATTTCTCTGGTGTTTCACCTTTCTCTGGAGAGCCCAGAGAAGCCCCGTGATTTGTTATCACCATTAGGAACATCTTTCCCAGGCAGTTCTGCCCGCCCTTCTGACTTGCACCCGCACATTTGAGAGCTTATATGATTTTCCACTTGGTTGCCCAGTTGTCCCTACACTATATGTGTTTAACTGGACTTAACCATGTGACTCAGAAAGGCTTTCCGCTTTGGGCTGTAAAATTCTCTCCATCATTTGCTCTATCCTTTAAGGTCCATCTAAGGACAGACACAGTGGACATGCCCATGTCTATATAGTTCTTAGGACTCTGTAAGGAGCCTCAAGGAGATTTTGGCGTTCTGAGTCTGGGTACAGTATCCTAGCTGTCATATTTATGAGCTCAACTCAATGCACAGAATTCTGTAAACAAATGTCACTTCTAGTTTTGTTGTAATTTATTAAAATGAGTGATGTGTTAGATCCTAGAGATACGCAAGAAAAATGTCACTTGACTTTGTAAGTTTAAGTATTTCTATGATCATTACTTTGTATTTTACTATCCTACACTTTCCTGAAAATAAGGTGTTGGGAAGATGAAGACAAAGCAATTCTAATATTTGACAAGATTGAATAATTACCTATTAAGGCACAGTAGGAAATAGTGGTACATAAAAATGTTATTTTATGGAGCTAAGAATTGTCGTTTTTGCATGGCAATCAATTTCAAGTGATAATGAACTAAATTAAGCATTTTTTGAGTTATACAAGTATGACACAATAATTTTCATTTAGGTAGAATTCTGCATAGATGAGGATTAGTTATTTTTATAAATTTACTTTACTAGATCATGACTTTTTTTGCTTAAAGTATCATTTCCACCATTTTTTTTTTCTAAAAATGTATTTGATCTTCGCTTCCTATTGGATCCAAGAAAAGTTTTAAGCGATGGGCATTCTTGTAGGTACATCGCAGTCCCTGCCAAACCGTGCGGCTCTTGTCAATCATGCATTGCCTCATCGCTCACGCAGCTGGCTGGCATGTAGCTTATGTTAGCTCCCTGTCTCATTGTTCGACTTTACAGAAATACTGGCTCTTCATGGTGAGAAAGCTGACAATCTATTTGGATCCTACTGTCTGGAAAAACCTGTGATGGTTTAAGCTGTCCTCTGAATCCAGATTTATGAACTAGTCCTAGATCCTAACTAGATTAGTGCCTTTGCTATTAACTGCTAAGTAAGGCAGCTGTCTGAGCTGCTGGTTGTAAATTTGCTCATGTCTTTTCTGCTAACTCTGCTGCAAAAAGCCGCGGATAAGAGGATCAAAGTTTCAGAACCTCTGTTTTCACAGCCCGAAATGAACTTGGAAGGGATGATGGGGAAGATTTGAAGAGGTAAAAGCACGCATTGCATTGGGGAAAGGGGGATGGTTTCTGTCATTAATCTTAATTACTTGCCAAGGATTTCAAACCTCAGTTATTAATACTGATGTTAAGCCCTTCATTTGTCATATTTTGCTATCACACACTGTTTTACAAGATAAGAATTATAAGAAGAGGCAGTGAGGTGTGTGTGTGTGTGTGTGTGTGTGTGTGTGTGCGTGCATTCAGTACATGCATGCTTGTGTGCATATATGCATGCACACATGCAAGTGCCTGATAGAAATATTTTCATTTGTATCTTTCAAGTATTTTCTTGTGTTAATGTTCAGGCCTTCACTTTTTGACAGCTACTGTGAGCAAGCAGAAATGATGGACAAGTAACAGTAAATCTATATAAAATCTCTAGATAGTGCTTAGCAATAAGTCTGAATAATGTTACTTTCATGTTTACCTGAATACAAAATACTTCACTGAAGGGGAGATGTCAGGCCTGGAGTGACATAGAAGCATGAGAAGCAGAGCTAGAATAAGGAACTAAGAGAAGGAGGGAAGGAGGAAGGGAGGGAGGGAGGGGCGGAGGGATGGTGGGGGGGAGAGAGAAAGAATAAAGCAGATGAAGAAACAAAGGACTTTTATTTCTCAGAACAAAATTCAAGATATAGGAACATATAATTTTTGTTTAGATGATACACAACAAACTATGTATTTTTAAAGAATGCAGTCCTGATCAATTTGAAGCAAAACAAATTATCCCATCTCTTCTTAAAATCCTGTCTCTAGCTGGGCAGTGGTGGTGCACACCTTTAATCCCAGCACTCAGGAGGCAGAAGCAGGTGGATCTCTCTGTGTTTGAGGCCAACCTGCTCTACAAGAGCTAGTTACAGGTCATGCATTAAAGCTACACAAAGAAACCCTGTCTCGATAAAACAAAACCAAACAAAAAATAAATAAATCCTGTCTCCCTCCTTTTTCTTACTTCCCATTAACTTCTCTTTACTCTTAAGTCTATGACAGTATCCTGTATTGCTTTTCAATGAAAAGTTGTAACTACTTGTATTACTTATGAGTACTTTTGTCTGCCAAAAATGACTTATAAATCTTCAATGGAAAAATCTTTTAAAAATAGATAAAGCTCAGAACTTCTGAAATAAAACTTTAGGATTATATTCTGTGTTTTCCATGTGTTTGGATAAAAAAAATATCAGTGGCAAAATATGTAATGTATGGAACTATTGTAGCTTTTCCACATGAGCCTTGAGTTGATAGCAGTGACCTATACTTCAGGAGTAAGATTTAGTCAGAGGACTGGATATTATCAATTATCAGCAGATTTAGAGTCACACATTAGACTTTGAGGTGTCACTCTTCTTTGCATTGCTGTTTGCTTTGTATGAGTTGCTTTTGCAACTCATTTAATTTAGTACATTCCTCAACAACGTAGGAGAAATATAAAGATGCAATACTCTATTAATCCAGTTACTTAAGCTGTATGTAGAAGCTACTGCAGATGCAAAAGCCTGTTGATGCCAAAAGTTTAGGCTTTAATTTATAGGCTCTAAAGAGCCCACAGAAGCTTTGAATGGTCAGTAATAACACAATGCAAAGGTTAGGACTGTGCTCTTAGAAGCTTCTCAGATTGTGGTGAGCAAGCAAAGTGTTTCACTGAGAAGCTTCGACTCTATTGATAGTTCTATTTTTCATTTTTAGTCTTTCATTATGGATCACTAGTGGAATTGCATGAAGCTTTTAGGACAGCAGCTGCTGGGCTGAGACCAGCAGATTCTCGTGTAAAAGAAGTCTCCTGATAGAAGTAGTACTTTTCAGAGTACCAGTTTTGCTCTATGAACCTGGGATATTGTGAAGCCTTGTTTAGGATGTTTCTTGGTTTTTTAGAGGACTCTTTTCTTGCTTCTTAGAAATATTTGGGTAGACCATTAAGGCTCAGAATTTCAGAATTTGTAATGATGTGTGCATCTGTGCATGGGCGTATGTGTGTTGGGTTGAGGGGTGGATGGTTGTCTACTAGTGTAGAGAAAACAGGTGTAGCAATTCTTGAGGATATTTATGGTTTTCTTTTTATAGGATGGAATTAGAACCTCAGATCATCCAGCAGCCCATGAGCACCCATTGCATCTTTGGGTTGTTTAATATGTTATCTCATTTTCGTCTTAACAGTCTCAGAGTTAGACATCATATCAGCCCCATTTTACAGATGAAGCTAATGAGACTCCATTTAGTACATTCCTCAACATCTCACTGTTGCAAAGTAGTTGGGCCTCGACTCAAATTCAGGCTTTGCAATATCTAGTTGTTGTCTTATAACCCACTAGCTTTGAACGTGTGGCAACCCCCCTTCCTCAGCTTCCTGGGTTATAAGCAGATGCCAGCTCATTTGATTCCATGCTATCATTTTACAGTGCACCTTATATTTTGGAAAACCAGTTTAAAATGAGGGTAATTATACAGGTGTAGAGATGCTTTTAAATTTTGAGTTTTGAATTTGACAACTACATCATCATAATTGATACATCGCCTTTGTCATGCATTCAGAGTGCGTGCATATTACTCTGTGGTAACACATGTAGTTTGCTTTTAATTTGTGTGCATCAATGAATAAAACTTGATGTATCTGAGTGGCATTGAATTCCACAGGAAGTTCACAGGCTGCAGGGTAAGGAATAACTGAACCGAAATCGGCTCAGCGGTTGTGTGATTTAATTTCTTTCACTGTGGCTTTCATCCGTACTTTTAATTCTCTGCCCCAAGAGAAGAGAATGTGCAGGGGCAGAAGAGAGACCAATAGCCAGTGTGTGCAGGAATCACAACCTGTTGTCTGGGTGGGAGCAGAAGACTGTGAGTCGTAGAGGAGGCTTGTTGGCTAAGGGTGGAATGAACGTAGCTTCTAACCCTGTTGACAATGGGAAAGGCTACTTCACAGGAGCCCACAGGCGTGAGATTTCTACACGCTCATTGATTTGTGTCACTGTATCACAATTTTCTTAATTTCTGGATTTTTCTTATGTGTAGAGTTTGAAAAGATCCTCCAAATATATTGGGGTATATGAGCTCATCTTTTTATTTATTTTTTTAATCAAAATCTATACAAGACAGCTCTATGAAGAAGGTCCTTTCCATTTTGCTCAGAACGGGATCTCTGGATCCTGCCTATCACCCCTCAGAAAGAGACTTCAAAGAGAAGTTGTGTTGGCAAAATCTAACTTACTAGTAACAAATATATTTTTACAGCAACATATACTTAGCAATAAGACATTTCCTAGGCTAACCATGCTTAAGAAAAAACATAAACATTTTATCAGAGCGTATAAGCCTGAAAAATGGCAAGCATTCTTCACGCTACGCTGAAATCTGCTCAAGAGCCTGCTGCAAAGCCACGAGCCTGGCTCCATAGTGGCCTCTTTCTGCTGCTGGTAGGCTTTACAATAAATTGAAAATAGTTGCATATGGAAGGAAGCAAAGGGGGTGAAGAGTTAAGAGATCCATATAGCTAGTTGTCTGCTAGTGTTCTATTTTTATAAGAACTCGATTTTTAAATGATTTTTCCTCAATGAAAGAGAATTTAATGTATGGTATTAGATTATTCCCACAGTCATTTTGGTAGGCTGCAATTTGCTCCTGGGTGTGGCAAAATCAGAAACTACAAGCTCTCCTTTTATTTAATAGTTGTTCACAGAAGAGCAGGAATGTGTCTCTGTCACTAAATAAATACAGATACATGGAACTCTTCTCCCATTGGGTCACACTAAAATTGATTTTTCAAGCAAGGCTAACAATACTAGACACATGCTAAATGAAAATCAATCATTGTGATTTAAATCAGATAAATACACTTCTATTATTAAGTGGTCTTTCTCCATTCAGCTCACCGGATGGCAGATAGCACCCATCTAGTCTTTGACCTCTAGCCCCAGGTTTCAACAGACCTCTGAGGAAAATGGCTGGTTTGTGGTTTTCTTCTTGTAGCAGACTTACCCTTACTTCCGATCAAGTAGATGAAAAGTATATTTTAGATTGTTTATAAGTATAAAGATACTAATTAACTATACATTTCTAGACACTTTACAGATCAAATGAATGTAATGCTTCATTAAGGGTAGACTACAAAGCTAGTTTTATTAAAGCTAAAACTTCAGTTTTACACACCCCATGGGAGACTAATGGCTTCAAGTGAGACACTTTGAAAGACTTTCCTGGCATGGCATGGTAATGCTACGATTGTTGATGTTACTATTTTGCCAAATAATGCCTTTGTACTGAATAGAAACCAGCAGATTTCCCTGCTCCGAGGATGCCATTTTGGGTATTTCCTGTATAAACACAATAGTATTAGTTTATTAGTAGCAATAATAAGCCACTTTGCTTAGTGGCAGACTGGAGAAAAATATTAAAGTCAAGCATGGTGGCTCACCCCTGTAATTCCAGAACTAAGGAGGCTGAGGTAGAAGGATCATTGTGAGTTCAGAGTCTGTTGGATTACAGAATGAGTGTCTCCAAAATCAAAGCAGAAGCTGGTGATATGGTTCAGTGATTGAGAATACTGACTGCTCTCTTAGAGGATCCCGGTGCTCTCTACACCGCATGATAGCTCACTGTAACCCTACTTCCAGGGAATCTGACACCCTTTGCTGGCCTCTGTGGGCACTAGGGATTTGAGAGGTACACAAAATGGACACACCTGCAAACACTTCTACATTAAAAAAAAATAGAGAGAAAAGAAAAATATGCAGTCTGTATCTTAAATGTAAGTCATTTATTTGTAGTAAATCCTTTCGCTTCTCACGTTCTCTCCTCACTTGCATCTGTTTGCTATTTTGTTTCTACAGGAGGATTTGAAACACATTTCTGTTTCCTAATTTTGTTTTGAGGCAAAATATTTTCCAATAAAATTAGAGAAAAGAGTTACAAGTTGCTACTTAATGCATCTAAAGAGATGTTAGGGTTTTTCTTTTAAATTTAAAAATGATTGCATAATCCACACTTACTAGATGTCTATATTGCTCCACTAGGGGTAGTCAATAGGTCTTGAAAAACCATAATCGGTCAGGCTATGGTGGCTGACAATTGATATCCCAGCATTTGGAAGGCTTACAGTACTGACATGAATTTGAGGCTACCAAGGGCTGTATAGCGGGTTACAGGCCAGTCTGAGCTGCAGAGTGAGGGTCTATTCCAAGCAAGCAAACAAATGAAAACAAGCAAAAAACATCAGAACCCAAACAGCAAAAAATCAAACTAGCAAATTCCAAAAGATACAATCTATTCAGAAGAAGAAAGGCAATTAGCTAATAAAACAAGAATAAAGCTGTTTATACAATCTAGACTTGTTATAATGTCTAATTAAATGTCTCACTATTTTATGTCCTAGAAATCTATTATAGTACTGCCAGTCAAAATGTATTTTGAAAATAGTAATTTCACTTTATACTCATTTTAGCAATATGCACAGGAATTGACTACAAATGTTTATACTATATCGCAAACAATGGCACATATGCACATACATATATTACTTACATGCATATATAGTTACATATGTGACAACTCCACAATTATAATTTTCTACCAATTAATTGATGGTTTTATATTGTATGCTAGAATTAGAACATGAAAGGCATGGCAATATAATAAAATTAACCTTTTTTTTTTGAGCAGCCACTATGTTCAGGCAATGTGTGAGACCCCAAATATTTAACATGTATTCATCAACAGGTTTGTAACCTACTCACAGGACCAGGAGTTAGCAGGTGGGAAGTAAATAATGAAAAATTCAAATATCAGCTCAAGGCACAGGAAGGGTATGGGGAAATTGATTGGCCGTTTAGTAATGGCTGGTCTAGATAGCGCAGCTTTCTGGGTTAAAGCAAAACAGTCCACCTGTAGAGCATGAGGTGAAGTGAGAGCTGAGGGAACAACACAGAATAGAGGCAGTTCTGAAGGAGTGGACCAGGTGTAGAAGGAGGGAAAGTTTGGCTCAGTTATCCCGAGCCTTGGAACTATGGCTGGGAGATAATCGGGGATGCTAAAAAGTCTCCTGCAGGTCTAGAGGGCCTAACATGCTAGTCTATTTGACTAACCAGGGAGTGGCTGACTAGTATCTATGGCTTTATTTCTTAAACTTTGGGATGAAGAAAATCCACATCTCTCAGACTAAAGAGACTTTAACTAGCGTCTACTAATTTTGTTGTCCAGCTTCATGAAAATGAAGCTACGAGCAGAAGGAAGCTGGAGCTTGTGGAACCTCCCAGTTAGAGTTGGGGGGGTGGTCAGAGTAGTAAAGGTAAGCCTGGAAATTCAGATACAAAACTGAGAAATCACCTCAGCTAATGCCTTGAGCTTGGAGGAGAAAGTCGGATATGCTTAGTGGAAAAGGCATGGCATAAAAGTCAGGCCCAGACACCAGCACTGTGGAAGTGTGTCAGGACTGTGGACGGCTTCCTTGATATCACTTTCTTTCTTGGACCCAACCCAGCACCTGCTCTGGTTCTTATGTGCTGTGTTTGTAGCTCAGGCTGGTGTTGAACTCGCAGCAATCCTTCTGCCTTAGCCCCCAGCTACTGCATCAAGCCGTGGTAATTGCATCTAAATTTTTGAACAGAATCTCGAGCTCTCCTTGGTATAACTTTTTGTTTCCCAGTACTTTTGCCTTTGCAAAGTGTGAAACACATAGTGCCTTCCGCGTCTGAGGGAAGAAAGGACGGCAAAGGAGAAGAAAGGAGAAATAGTCTTCTGTTTGAAAAATTATGAAGCTCTTAACACCCTACAGCCATTTCTAAATAGCTCCTTTCCTCCAAGTACTGAAGGCATGCAGCTTCTGGAGATAGGCCCTTTCTTCCCTCCAGAGCAGTCAAGCTTTTATAGGTTGAAGAGGGTCCTGACTGAGGGCTGAGGGTCTGTAGACTCTTAGAAGCAAATATGTTTTTAAAAATTGGCATTAAAGGGTGACGTTTGATTTCTGAGGACAATAATGTGCTTAGTAACTATTAGAACCATCAAGAAGTAATAGAGGACATGAGAAAGGAATTCAGGGCTATCTTTCTACAACGGTATCCAGGACCAAAGACTGATGAGTCTTAGAATTAGCACTGGATTAAAAGTAATATGAGTGGAACTGAGCAAAATCATGAATTCTTGGTGAAACCTTTCCAGAAGTAGGAGAGTTTTCATCTGTGTGTTCATCTGTGTGTGCCGGCACATACTACTCATGTGTTCTCAAGCATGTGGGGGTCAGAGGCCCATCTTAGGGTCCCATCAAGTGCAGGGACCTCCTGTCTGCCTCCCCAGCACTGTGGTGGCAGGTGCACCACCACACCTCTGCTCTGCTTCTTACGAAGTCACACGTGACAGCAGAACCCAGGTTTGCAAGCTTGCGAAGCAGCGCTTTCCCAACTGAGCAGCCTCCCAGCCAAGACTACAAGTATTTCATCTTATTAGTGTAATGGAAACAGTGAAATTCAGATACCACTGACAGAATGTTATGTTTGCAAACGTTTTACAACCACCAGCTATGTACTTCCCTTTAAACAGTGAAAGATGACAATTTATCAATTATCATATTTTCAGCAAAATATTTAAGGATGGTACAGGTTTACCAACAGAAAGCAATTTAAGTCTCACTTTGGCCAACTTTCCCAGGAAAGAACTTGGCTTAGGAGAGAATTGAAATTTATTTCACACCTGCATGCTGCTTATTGCCTTTCTCACTGGATCCTCGTGAGATGTGGTTTCCACCACGCACATGGGAGTTTAATAATGACCCAACAGCCACCAGGTGGTGAAGGCTACACTCAGAGTTCTTGGAGAGTGAAGCTTTCCTGTATGTTGGATTTAATAACTTATAATCCACCAAGGAGCAAACGTCTTGAGGCATCGAAAACTGACTTTGTGTGCCAGTTTCTGGGCATTGCATTTGGCATTTTTATTTTTCAAATACTCTGCATTTTCCCAGGAAGCACCCACCCTGGAAGGTGTCATAGTGTGGTCATCAGCCTCAGATGGTGACAGCCGCTGCAGTTGAATCCAGCTCTTGTCATCCTTAATGACTTGCATTTGACGCTGTATTCCGGTCATTTTTGCTCAGTGTACACATATGTTCATTAGAATAATTACTGCCTGCCACTATCCATTTAATAGAGAGTGCCCAGTCCTTCCAGATATGTAACTACCATGGAGCAATGCACCAAGCCCAGGCGATCCGCTCTTCTCATCCTGTTTGTGGCCACTTGTGTATGTCTTCTTTCCTTTCCCCCCATGATGTTAAGATACGTTTCACAGCTAAATTGATAAATTTTCATTACACCACTCCTACTGAGAGGATCCTTCATAGTTTTAAAGCCACAGCCTGACATTTATTAAGGTGTAATATTTCCTGAACATAAAGCATGGCCAGCGGCTTAGAGTCTTTTTATCCCGTTAATACTGGACAGCTAGAGGAGAAGCCAGAGAAGCAAAAATAGTGCTGATTCAGGGAACCAGGATATCCAGATTATAAATCATGCCTGCGGAACATTATAATGCCTACATCAAACCTTTGCTTTAATTCAAACATCTCTTCCCCCCTCCCCTCTAACCTTTCTTCCCCTCAGCCCTCCGCCACTCCCTTCATTAATTCCCTCTCTCCTCCACTTACCGAATTACTGAAGCAGATATGGAAGAAATCTCCTTGATGCTTTTCATCTTGAGCTAGAGTTGTCATGACAGTGTATATTTGAATTAAATACATTTAGCAGTTCCTTTGTTCCAGATGCTGGCATTTGAAACATCTCTTTTATCTTTAATGTTTTGCTCAAGTCTCTTTTTGTAGACACGTGCTTTCTTCCCCTTTTTCGGAGACTTATTTAAACTTAAACAAGCAAGCAAACCAACAAACATGGTTAATTGGGGTGTGTGCATGTGCGTGCGCGTGTGCATGTGTGTGCATGCTCCCATGTTCCCGTGTGCCACAGTGTGCATGTGGAGGGCAGAGGACAACTTTTAGGTAGCTATCTCTCTTCTTCAGCCACTAGGGTTCCAGGGATAGAACTCAGTCAGGTCTTCAGGCTTGGCAGCATGCATCTTTGACCTCTGAGCCATCTTACAGGCCCCAAGACAACAAATATAAAGTGAAATTCTGAGGTTTTGTGTCTCTTAAATTTTTCACTTTAAGAAAACAAGATTTCAGGCCTGAAATTTTGAGGAACATGTGTTTTGCATGTGCTGGGATTGTCAAAAGTTCTGAGTCAAATGTTGCCTTCTAACTCAGTGGTGTCTGGCCCAGAGCCCCTCAGACCATCACTCCCAGTCCCTTTTTTTTCAACCAAAGCTTTGTCTATGAACCCCAGAACAGAGGTAGTGTGTCAAAAGATTGTCTTCGGTTTTCTCATGTCATACGGCGAGTGTAAGGCTGGTTTGAGAGGTCTTTCTATGTAGATGGGATATCTTTGAACTTTGGAACTTCATGTACCCATGAACCTGGTCTAAAAGGCTAATGGGGGCAAAATTAATTTTCTACCACATCCTTTCTGCCACCTCTTTTTCCCATAAACTGAGAAAAGCATTCAGCTTTGCAATACAGAAATGAATGCAGTCAATGTAGTCGAACTAAAAGTTTCCTATTTTTAGTTCCTAAATTACTCTCCAATGACAGGGCGATTTTTATGAAGCTAAAATTATTTTCTCAAATAACTGTTTTGATAAGAGTATCTTTTATATCAGTAACAAATAGGGCAGAAATCTTTTAGCTTAGATTTACTCATATCCCTATTTGTAAAATCAATCTTCTGGATACATTATGCTTGGGAGAGATTCTTTTTTTCCGAGTTTTGTAGTATTTTCAGTCAAGGTTCTTGAAAGCCGATCCTGGTTCTTGTGCATGCCTGGTCATTCCCATCCTTTGTGTCATCACTCTGAAATGACCTTGTTAGGTTAGGGGGGTGGCACCTCCAGAGAGCGAGTGGAGCCATGCGTATCAGGAGAAGACACTAAAGATTTATTGTCTGTGGCAAAGGAAACACAGATCTCTGCTTGTGCGGTAAGTGTTTCTGACACCACTCATGGCAAAGGGTGAGTGGAGGCTGTGGGCCAGAAAATGTTCTTGTGGGGCCTAATAATAGGCCTGCTCATTTGGTTTTCTGTATATTGAGCACGTCTTAATGTTTAGTCTCTGTAACACTTAGAGGGAGCCTTGCTGCCCAGTTGACTACCAGGTTAGTTCATTGGACTAGAATTTCTGAAGAGATCTGTTCTGTTTCTAGGAGGAAATAGCAACATACAGAACAGTATAATTTTCCAAGTCTCATATTTTGCTTATAGAAACATCTTTTCTCCCCCTAGTCGAAAAACATGGGTGATTCGCTTAGACTTGAATCTGGAGGAGGGAAGTAGGCCTAATGCAAGACCCACAAACCTAGGGTGGCTACGCAGTGTATCTTGAACATTCCCATAACACTGGTAAGGGCGACTTCTGAGTCATAGTTACAATGGGATTTGTTTTTGCTTCTGGCCAGAAGCCTCTCACTTCTTACACCCACAGAAGAAATTCACAGAAATTTGCAATGTTACCTCCTTGAGTACTTTCTAAGAAAAAATATAAAATATTGTGACTTTTATTCATGCTGTGTGCACACATTGAGAACTCAGAATATAAAATATAAATGCTATTGCACTGTGGTATATCTCTTTCTCTGTCTTCAGGTGGAGAGAAACATCCTAGACAAATAAATACCTCTGATTGGGGAAAAAAAATCATCAAAGCCAATGAATGCAGAGGGGACTGTTTTCATTTCATTTACTTACTTACTTTTTAAGTTGGATACTTCATTAGCAATCTAAGAAAACGAAATGCCCTCTGTCATCAAGATCAGACTTAATAGATTTAAAGCAGAGTCTTTTCACAGGCCCATGACCATATTAAAACATCTGATTCACTAAGTTGCTGTATCTGGGTTCTGGGCCTGACTGTACAACCTCTGTGCCATGAACAAATTCCCAATCACTTCAAAATTTATTTTCCCCCTTTTAATGTTTAAAATGGGATGTTGTGCATAATGGTTCTTATCTCACAGGGCTGACAATAAAATAGAAAAGACTGTAGTTCTGTGACTCAGGCTCAGAAAGGTTCAGATAAATACTTGATATTTTTAGTAACAGACACTAGTTTTCATTATCTTGAAAACTTTCCCCTCGATTTCTCCGCATTACACCTCACATTTAATATTTTCCACTTGGCTTTTACCTTTATTCTTTTCCTCTTTTCAAATATTTTAACGATTGCATAGTGGGCATATCTAGGGTATGTGTTTATGTATAGAACACCTATGTTAGTATTCGGCATATGTATTCCTGTTGGCCCAAACAGATTTGACTTAGGTGCTGTTGGTTCAGCCCAGACCACGTCAACTGGATGTGGTTTCTCCATGAATCTCCTTGTAGGTGGGATGCCTAAACATGCTGGGAGAAGATGCCAGAGGAGCACAACAGGAGAAATCTGAGCAGCTGAAATACTGAGATACATGATAAAAACTAAGTATTTTGGTTCCAACCCACATTGAAGGTTTCAAATCAGAGAATAATGTGTTTAGTGGGAAAGGAAACCTAAAATTCATTTCTCAGCTTTATTTTATGTCATATAAATACCTAGCTTCACTTTTTGCTGAGGATTAAACAAGTTAACACATGTGATTCTCTGGGAATATTGTCCATCTTGGCGTAAACACTCACTCTGAGATTATAGCCACAGTACCTATGGTGATAATATATTGGTAGTCAGTGCTTCTCCTCCTAGAGAAAGTGGATGCTAATTGACATGAAACTCTGGCAGCTGAAGGCATGAGAATTGAGGTATGAGATTTCTCTATAGTCAAGTCAAATTCTGTTATCTAAAGAAGCATTGGAAGTGCATCCTCCTTCCTAAAAGTGGAATTTCAACGCTGGACATATTTTAGTCTACTGAGGGGTCTCCTGTCACTTTGCAGATCTATGCAGATTCTCTTTCATTGTTGCCCTTGATGGGCAGTTCTTGGTAGGAGAATGAGGCAGGGAGGGAGAGGCACTTCTGTTCCCCACTGTGCTTGCTCTAGTGTGAAAGATTCTATTTGCAGTAAATAGCTTGAAATTAAGCCTCGATTAAACAAATATGCTTTAAATCCACACGTGTGTGTTTCTACTATATTTATACTTGATTATTAGAATACACAAGAACGAAATATTGTGAAATGACTGGCTGAGAGTGTAATTTTCATTCAATTTCTTCATCTTGCTGTTGGCAGTTGCTCCTCGGGCTCTAGGGATAAAACGTTGAACTAGAACAGAGAATCAGAAGGGTGGAAGGGTCTGCCAGAAGTGGTGGACATGCTTAATGTATTTAAAGGATTAATGGACTATTGAAATTAAAACCTCTAACAAAAGCATGCCATACTAACTCACAAATGCATGCCTAACAACTGCATAGGCTACAGCATCAGCCCGTGGCTTACTTCTGTGTTGGAGGAGACAGAGCAGAGACAGGAATTTACTCAGATTGGGAAGGCTGAAATAATGTTTTTTTTTTTTCCTATTAGCTCATGTTTTATTAATAGCCTTTAAAGGAAACACATGAAATTTTATAAACACAGAATTTATTTATTTTGAAGCAGGCCAAACTGGTGGCAAACTCAGTATGGTGCTGACTATGATCTTGATCTTCTCATTTCTTCCACCTCCCATGTAATGGGATTACAGCCATACACTACCCTGCCTGGACTCTAGTTTCTAAACTGATTCTCTGGTTTATTTATTTATATATATTCATTTACTATCTGATATACTCACCTAATTCCTCCAAATACAGTAAACTCTTAAAAATGTTTTGTTGTTTTAAGTACAATGACATCATGATTGATGGTCCAGTTAATCTGTCATGAAGACAAAGCATATGTTATGCTGTATATTGTACCTAAAAGACAACAGACATTAAAAGCAAGTGAGGTGCATCAATAATTTAAGATCACAGGCTACTCATAGTTGGCCTGCATTGGCAGACAAGCCTGTCAACCTCTCTGAGTGAATGGTGATCATTATAGAGGGCAGCATGACACAAGAGTTTGCCAATCTCTCTGTAGCTAGTTTATTTGAGGATTGATTCTAGAACCGTGTGCAGAGTAGGCAAGGGCCGCACTGAGCCATGCCGCCAACCCTCATTTTGATTTATTTTCATATTGTATGGTTAGTGATTTTTTTTTAAATTTATTTATTTATTAAGGATTTCTGCCTCGTCCCCACAACCGCTTCCCATTTCCCTCCCCCTCCCCCGATCAAGTCCCCCTCCCTCATCTGCTCGAAGAGCAATCAGGGTTCCCTGACCTGTGGGAAGCCCAAGGACTGCCCACCTCTATCCAGGTCTCCTAAGGTGAGCATCCAAACTGCCTAGGCTCCCACAAAGCCAGTACGTGCAGTAGGATCAAAAACCCACTGCAATTGTTCTTGAATTCTCAGTATTCCTCATTGTCCGCTATGTTCAGCTAGTCCGGATTTATCCCATGCTTTTTCAGACCTAGGCCAGCTGGCCTTGGTGAGATCCCAATAGAACATCGCCATTGTCTTAGTGTGTGGGTGCACCCCTCGTGGTCCTGAGTTCCTTGCTCGTGCTCCGTCTCCTTCTGCTCCTGATTTGGACCTTGAGATTTCTGTCCGGTGCTCCCGTGTGGGTCTCTGTCTCTGTCTCCTTTCATCGCCTGATGAAGGTTAATATTCCTGAGGATGCCTATGTGTTTGTCTTTGGATTCACCTTCTTATTTAGCTTCTCTAGGAACATGAATTATAAGCTCAATGTCCTTTATTTATGGCTAGAAACCAAATATGAGTGAGTACATCCCATGTTCCTCTTTTTGGGTCTGGCTTACCTCACTCAGGATAGTGTTTTCTATTTCCATCCATTTGTATGCAAAATTCAAGAAATAATGTTTTGTTTCTCCCAAAATTAGAAGTGCATGCTTAGTTACAAGGTCTCATGTCACATTCTTACCCCCAAGCAATGCAGTGTAGCAGTACCTCTTTTTTTTTCTTTTGTGATGTTCCAGAGTATTATACAGTAGGGAGGAAAGAAAGAAAGAAAGAAAGAAAGAAAGAAAGAAAGAAAGAAAGAAAGAAAGAAAGATTTTTTCTTCTACTACAGCATTTTCAAAGGTCTCATGATTTAATGGTTTTTAATGAGGACAGCAGTAGCAATTGTTTCTATACGTATTGCAATACATTAACCTCTACAGATGGCGAAGTAGCAGGACTTAAGGCAATAAACTAGTTTTCTCATTATTATTTGATTTTTTTTTGTAGAGCCAGAGTTAGTAATTGTGAGTTTGACATGAAAATGTGGTAACTTTCTGTATACTTTTATCAGGCTGGTATTCTAGAGTGCTCCCCACTCCCTGTATTTTTGTCAACTGTGTTCTATTGACAAAAGCATTCTCTAGAACAATGGTTCTCAACCTTCTTCATGCTGTAACCCTTTATTACAGTTCCTCATGTTGTGGTGACTCCCAACCATAAAATTACTTTATTGCTAATTCATAACTGTAATTTTGCTACTGTTACAAATTATAATATAAATAAATGATATGCTGGATAGGCAACCCAAAGGGGTATGACCCATAGGCTGAGAAGTGCTGCTAAGCAGGATGCTAAGCAGAATGCTAAGAGGATGTGTTGTCATTTGTGTGGGCAGCAGCCTCTGGCAGGTTCTACCTTGGAGGTTCAAACAGAAATGAATGGATCTAGAGTCAGCACGTTCAGGTTGTGTTCTATTCATGTGGCGGCATAATCGTCATTAGTAAGGTTTAGTCAAACTCTTGGCTCATTTATGATAAATAAATAGATGAAAGAGTTACAAGACAACAAAATAGTGTCTCTAGTTTTGAATTTATATCCAATGCATTTTGAATACTATTAGATGATTAAAAAAAACCCACAATGTCCAGGACATAATTGATGCTCAATATATACTTTATGATTCTCATTGTTACTTAATGGCATAGAACATTTCATGGCTATTTTGATCTCTAGTATATATAACAAATCAAATCTATTCTTTGAGAAAGGCATGATCAAGGTAGTATTTTTATAAGGATGGTTTTAAATTACAAATCAGAATGGGAAAAACTGGGCCGAGTGAGTGGCTTGAGAAGTTGCTTCCAAAGAGACAGGTTTCCATGGATGTTCTGCAGCAAGGCTTTCAGTGCACAGTGCAGTTAAGTTAGAATCAGCCAGGGGAACCTGAGCACGGCCAGCTATTGTCTTTCAGGGAGCTGCCTCTGACTGATCTTCTGTTGTTTGGAATGACAAAACAAGATTGGTTTGCAAGGAACATAGTAGAATCAAATCTGGATCTTTGAGATTTTCCTGTGATGAGTAACTGTCCCATTAAGAACATGGACACCCTGTCTTGATAAACAAAACAAACAAAAACCAAACAAAAGTACATAAATGGACGAGGCGGTAGTGGCACAGGCCTTTAATCCCAGCACTCAGGAGGCAGAGGCAGAGGCAGAGGCAGAGGCAGAGGGTCTCTGTAAGATCAAGGCCAGCCTGGTCTACAAGAACTAGTTCCAGGACAGCTAGGGCTGTTACACAAAGAAACCCTGTCTTAAAAACAAAAACAAAAATGAAAGCAAAAACAAAAACAAAATCAAAAAAATCACCCCAAAGCAAAAGAAAAACAAATGACAACAAAAGACCATAAAATGGTTTCTTGGGTTTTCTTAATATTGCTGTTCTGACTTGAGTCTTTATTATTTTTGAAGTTATAATTACATCATTCTCCCTTTCCATTCTTTCCTCCAAACCCTCCCATGAACCCTCTTTTGCTCTTTGTTCAAATGTATCCCTATGCCCTCTTCTTTAACTGCTATTACACACACATACATACACACACACACACACACACACACACACACACACACACAGAGAGAGAGAGAGAGAGAGAGAGAGAGAGAGAGAGAGAGAGAGAGAGAGAACTGTTGAACTGTTTGTAAATATTACTTTATTACTTGCATTTATGTTTTCAGTGCTGGCCATTTGGTATTGGATAACCAATTGCTTTGCTCTTCCTGGGGAAGACTTTCTCTTGTTGTATGCAGTTCTTTGTCTGGGTTTGAGACCTCACAAGCTTTCGCTATGAGCTATTGCGTGGCTTTTGTTCCTCTCCTTGTTCAGATTGTGTGTAAGCAGTCAGGCTGACGATGCTTAATGGGTGTAATGTCACTGACCTTTCCAGGAGAAATAATCTCACAGCAAACGTCACGGTCCTCCGGCTCTTACAATCCAATCTGTCCCCTCTTCTGCGATGATCCCTGAGCATCGGTGCAAGAGTTGTGCTGTAGATTTATCAGTTGGGGCTTGGGCCCCATAACTTTGCATTTTGGTTGGCTGTAATTTTCTGCAATGGTCTCTGTCTGTTGCCTAGAGAAGTTTCCTTGATGAGAGGAGAAGACTACATTTATATGTGGGTTTAAGGACAAATATTTAGAATGTGTTTAGGGGTTACACTGGCGATGTGGAGTTTGTAGGTTCTTCTCCAAGATTTATGATTTCACTACCTTGGGTAGGTGATAGATTTCCAGTACTAGGCAAGATTTTTTTTTCTTGTTGGGCAGGTCCAACTAGAGAGCTGTTTGTTAACACCAATATGTGCATGCCAGTATTGCACCCCTAGGGTTGTCATGTCATGTTGGTCGTTGCTGAAGCTCATAGGCATCATAGTTGGGTAGGACTGCTGGTTGCTTCCATATTTGGAAACCTGTTTGGTGCCTTCTGGTGCCATGGAAAATAGTCATTAGGGAGGAGACTTTCAGGTTAGATCCAGCTTGGGTCCCATCGGCCCTAAATAGAAGCACATGGTGTCTTCAGCAATAGGGAGCACCTTCCATGTCTGGGGTAACCAAGGGCAGTAGTAACAACCTGTAATGTTTTGGGTCTCTTTTGGTCAAATATGAACAGAAATTCAAAAGAAGGTTTTTTTATGTCAAATGTTTTATTTTAAAATAATAGTCTGTGGTTATTGAGAGAGGAGAAAGGTCAGCCCAGATTGGAAATACATAAAGATATTAATACAGGGGGTGAATAGATAGATAGATAGATGATAGACAAAGAGACAGATGGATAAATAGATACGATTTCTTATGACTTTTCTGCCCTTACTGCTCTTTTAACCCTCCTCTCTCCTTCTGTAATGATCTCTCTCCCTCTCCCTAATTAAACCCCTCTGTTTCTCTCACTCCTCCGTCAGCTCACTTATAACCTGCTGTTCTCTCTATTGCTCACTCCACATCTTCCATCCATGTGACTGCTGAGAAATCAGGGCTGTTCTGCTGTGGTGCTGCACCGTACACAGCACACACAGCGGCCAGGGTGTACGGTGCTGCTTAGACACGATACAAATGTGTCGTCTCTGCACACACGCTCAGGAAAACGTTGGCACTGTGGCACTCAGTGCTACTCACAGTTAGGCATAGATGGCCCTTTAGAACTTGTCCACTGCAAATCTGAGGGGGTACTTTTATTCCAAGTGGGGTTTTTGAGAAGAAAACGTATAGGTTTACAAGGAAAGATGAGAAGTATTTTTTTTCAAGGCAAGTAAATGACTTTTATCCAGCTAGTGTTAACGAGGCCATTTTAATTAATTGTCTCAAGAAGCTTTTCTACACTGCTGTTCTTGCCCCTGAGAAGCCCTTGTCACCTACTTTTCTACTTTTCTACCCTGGGTCTTTCCATTTGCTTTGTAGCATTCTTTAGGAACAGGGACAAGCAAGGTTCTTAAATAAATTTAGTCCTATTAATCCTTTGCTTGTATTAAAATTTAACAGACAATAAATGTATAGCTGCATTTTCCTATACAATGAATATTTGGTGGGAATTTCAAACCGAGAGGAGAGCAGAATAACCAGGAGAGGAAGCAAGAGAAGGCAATAGTGTGTACTAAGTGGGCTTTGCCATTTATCCTTGGTTTGCAATAATTTCAAATGTGTATTCAAGTGGTGTTAAATAAGCTTACACGAGTTTCTTTGTTTTTTCATTTTGTTTAATCTTTATTCACTTTATGATCTACTGCAAATCAATGGAAGAATTTAATGAACAAGATAGATATTGAATTTTTCTTCTTTTGGAGTTAATCTTTAGTGCATAAGGCAGATGAACAATAAATATTCAAAATAAGTAAGAAATATTGTTGCATGAATAAGGATTCTAGTGAAGGTGGCTGAGGTAGTCCTACTTTAGCACATCCATAAGCAAACAGTGACATTTTAGGTAGTAAGTACCATGAAGAAAGCAAAATAAGTAAAATAATAGGGAATGAACATCTCAGAACATTTAGAGATATTCAGGTCCATATCTGAATAAATTCAGGGAATGGCACTAATCACATTATTTGTATTTAATGTTCTTTCCTGGTTAGCACACAGTGGCTGGTGGCACGAGCTACTATAGAAGCTGAGGCAGGAGTATTGTGAATTTGAATCCAGTAAGAGCTTTGCTCAAAACGTGTCTGTGTGTTTTGTGTGTGAGCTTCGTTATTTCTAAGGGTATATCACTTATCTAGATCAGTGCATTTGTGACCAACACGTGAAACAGGCTCGTTTACTCCAGGCTTCCTAGTGTTGCACTGGGAGCAAACAGCGAGCCCTCACTGCTGCAAGGTTAACCTTGCCAATCACAGACTTCCTGTAAGTGCACTGTAGTTTCTTGGAACCTTGTCTGGCTTGGCGTTGGCATCCTTTTGCTAGATTACATTTATGCATTAGTGCCATCTGTGCCTGCTGCACCTTCTGTGAGTTAGCCCTGTCCAAATGACTGGCATTTATCTGGAAACAGAGGGGAGAAAGAGAGCGAAAGACAGAGACAGAGAGATTTTTACTCACTGTTGGCACAAGTAGAATTTCGTAAGGGAGACATAAAGCCATTTCTCTTGACTTACTGACTTTTGGAAAATTACATGTAATAATTATTTATTTTTAGCCTCTGAAATGCAAAAGAAGTTACAACCCAGTGTCTAAATAAAGAAATACAACAAAGCACACATTTGCTAGGTTTTCAAGTTGGGAAAAAATTTGTGCAATTTGAATACGAGGGTGCTTCTCATGTGATAGTGAATATACATAATATGGGGTTTGGTGTGGCTGAGCAGATATGGTAGATATTTGAACTGAGTTCTATTTTGATCAATGTGTTGAAGTGTAGACTTAATTTTACAATTTTATTTAGGAAACGATAGCTCTATATTCGACATATAAATCAGATTGCTGAATTATTCCATAGACTCTCTCCAAGATGTTATTATTTTAAGCCATATGGTATTGCCACAGATCCCATACCTCCAACACACCCTAAGCTGTGAGTGGAGAGAGATGAATCGTTTTCTCATCCGTAAAAATAGACGTCCAAAAGTTTCAGCTCACTTACGCTGCCTATTTTTAAATTATACCTATTTTCAGATGCTCGATCATCTGGTTTCCATTCCTGGGGCAGATTAGACGTGGTGAACTAGACCAGGGTCATGGGGCCTTCTAGCGATAGATACAACACAGGGAGAGAAGTGGCTGCCTCCCGGAAGACGAAGGAAAGAGCAGACAGACAGGGACTCAGAGAAGCATGGCAGTGCAGGGTTGTTCATTGGGAGAAGCAGCTCCCCAGGACACTCCTGAACTGTGGACAGAGTAACAATCAGTGCCGGCAATTACAGCCTCCGTATGCATGAGGTTTTATGCACGCAGCTCAGTTTAGGAAGAAGGAAGTATGAATACATTCTTGAAAAGATTCAACCCAAGATGGGACACACAAAAGGCTCAAGAGTCTAATAAGTATAACTGTTCTGTATGCTGCCTGGTACTCTTGAGGCTCAGAGAGGAGTTCAGACCGATTCTCACTATGTAGCTCCGGCTGGCCTAGAACTCACATGTAGACCAGGCTAGACTCAAAGATGTGTCAATTCTCCTGCAGCTGTCTCTTAGAATGCTGAGATTTTTAGGAATGTACCACACCACAGCCCGCCCTCAAATTTTACTTTAAAATAATGTTGGAAACTAGTAATTCTGCTTTATTGTTTTCTGGATACTCACTTGTTGATTTGCAGAAGTCTTGAGAAACACAGTGCTATTCCCGTGTTTTGGTGTGAAGGAGGAGAGGCCACAGAACTGCTTAAAGATCTTGGGTCTGTCTTGGGGGTAGGGAACTGGAGTGCGGTGGGGTAGAGGGTGGGAGTCGTTGGTTGCAGCTCCATCTAGGAGGTAGGGGTGGGAGTCAGCGGCTACAGATACATCCTTCATAGCTGAGCACAGCAGTACTCTTTCGCTATCAAGTGCCGGAGTCTGAACTGATGTTTTTTCCTGATGGCCTAGTCTATGAGCACAGTTGTGTTCATCTTCATTTGCCAGATGGCTGGCAATGACAAAACCCTCCCAGCACCTAGGATGGGTAGAAAACCAGTCCACCACCCCCTCACTCAACTGTTAGGGTAATTGCTCTGGTTTGAATTACTGATTTTCCAGATATTATGCAGACTTAATAGTTTTCTAACTCCGTTAAGCATCCTATTGAGACTGAAGTCAGTAATATTTCTACCGTCTTATTCTTAGTTAACTTTTGAAATGGTACATATTTTCTTGAATCTGTGCCTTCTAAGAAGTACATATTAAGCAGTACCTTTTATGTACATCATCAGTTTTGTTACAGTAAAATGAATCAACCGCATTATAAATGAAACAACCATGGTAGTTTCTATAAATAATCATGTGATAATAATTTGTAATGGAAGGCTATCAAATCTTTCAACAATTTGGGGGGCTTAATTTCAATAAAGTTTTATTGGTTAATTTTAAAGCCAAAGTTTCATTATCTATGAGAAAATTGCTTCTTTTCACTCAAACTTTTTATTATATTCCTAATTTGTTATGTATTTTTGCTTTTACATTTTATTCTTTGACAATTTCATATATATGTTTATTCTGCATTGCACTGTTTCACCCCTCTCCTGCTGAATCTTTTCTTCAATTGTATACTCTAAGTTCACCTCCTCACTGAATTTTATAATCACATTGCAGTTACTTAAAAGTCATATACATACTAAAATTTTATTTTTAATTATGTATGACATAAAGGTTATTGTGTTAATGATTTTAAATGTACAGTTCAGTATTATCAAATTCTTTTACAACCATCACTTTTATCCATCCCCAGAATTTTTATCAGCAACCCAAACTGAAGTTTTATACATCCTGAATGGTCCTTCACCTCCTCCCTAACTCCCAGTAGCCACTCTGGATCATCTGTCCCTATGTGTGTGGTAGCTTTAGATTCTACCCACATGTGGAATCATGCGGTATCACTCTTCTGCGACTGCTGTTTCGGCTGGCATAGTTCTTTCCCAGTGCAATAATGTTGTAGCATGTAATGCTATAATTTTATTTCCTTTTTTAAAGTTAAATTTTTAATTTTTAAAATTTCATGCATACATACCATATTTATATCATTTCTCTCTCTCTCCCGTGTCTAATCCTAGTGAGTCTCTCCCCACTCTTTTAAATTATTGACATTTTTACTATTATTGTTATAAACACACACATTTGTTGAGTTCATTTAGTGTTGCTTACATGTCTATGTGTTCAGTGTTGTTTGCTTGGGTTTGGACAAAATTTCAGGAGGCGAATCTCTGGAGTAGACGTAATGCCTTTCTCTCAGCAGCCATTGACTACCTGAAGCTCTTCATCTTGTGGTAGGGAAGTGTTAGATTTCTTCTATTCACGTTGGCATCTCACCTGGTGTCGATATGTGGGTCTTTCTGAGGGAACCATACTGTTGGGATTTCATGGGGACAGCATCCCTGTCATGTCTAGAAGGTACTGGCAGCAGATGTCTTGGTCTTCTGTCTCTTTATATCTTCACGCCCCCCATCATCCATGCTATTATCTGAGCCTTAGGTATAGGAGCTATTTGCATTAGAGATATATAATCTGGGGCTGGGCACCCTGTAGTCAGTTGGTTGAATTTTTGACTAGTTATGGCTATCTGTAATTGTCTCCATCTGTTGAAAAAAAACTTTGATGACAAGAAGTGAGAGCTACATTCATCTCTGAAAATAAAAGATAAATATTTAGAATGTATTTGGGAATTATATTGGCTTGGGAAAGTGGCAGTAGTAGGCTCCCTTTTTAAGGATGGATAGAATAGTTCACTGTGTCCCTATATCTAATTTAAACACTGCTTTGTCCTGAACAGACACTCCTGTTTGGCTTTTTGACCTTTGACCTTCTGACTCTTGTGAATAATGCTTTTCCTTTAAAATTGTCTTCAGCTTAAAAGCAGAAGTCCTCTAAAAATCTCTCTTACCTTTTTTTTACTCATTGGTAGACACAGGTTGTTTCTATACTTTGGCAATTGAGTATTTCTGTACCCACAACAGTGCCTTTTCCCACGCAGGCATTTGGATTGGCACAGGAATACAAATGCAAAGATGTTATGTTGGGTGAGACATGGTAACTTCAAAACAGACTTTCTATATAAGAAATGTAATCGGACTTCTTAGTTCATTAAAAAAATCTATAGACTTGTTATGTGCAGATGTCTCATTTGATAAAAGTGATGTACTTTTGCAATGAAATATGTACTTTAGCATGCAAGTCTTTCCAGAGCATTATTAAGTCTCCTTTCCTCTTTCAGCTTAAAGTCAAAACTAATCATTTACTTCAATACAGCAATTTATCCTCTCCCCAACTCTTTAGGTCATGTGACCTTCTACATGCGTAGTTGGCATGTAGGCTGTGAGATGGCAGTATTAGAACCAAGACCTCTTGAGATTGAGTTAGTCACATTAGTAATATAATATAGTAAATTGCTTTGTATAGAAATAGTTGGGATTGCTTTATTTTGGTAAGATGGAAATTCTTGTGAACTCATTAACCAAGTCCCCTTATAAATGTCACATAACATGAGCCTTGCATGGGTTTTCCATTCTTCAGATATTGTAGGCAGATTGTCATCTGTAAGTGTTTGTTGCTTTTTCTGTCTTGTATAGCAATCAGCATTGATCCTGTAATCTTGACTGTTGTCTGCAGCCATTGTTTTAGACATTAATTTTTAACTTCTCGCAAGGTTAAAAAAAAATTAAAGAGCAATGACAGAAACGTACTCCTTTAGAATTTCTCTTTTCTGGAGAACTGCTGAATGATTCTGAACTATATATCAGACATTGGCTCCTTGGGACTCACCACCTGATGCAACAGCCTGGTGGACATAGTTACCCTGATGTCAGCTACTGTGTTTACTCAATGGATGTATTTTTGATACTGATCAATGGAAACTGATCCTAGTCATTCACAAAATGGTCTGATGTAATCTTTTTCAGTGTGAGAATGAATCTCATGCCCCCGGAAAGTAGTTGTTGGCTTTAGAAATTTTGAATTCCTAGAAGGTAGTGTAATTATAGAAAACATCATGCTCCCATCGGTGTTTAGTCTTATTGATATGCATGATTTGAGATTACTATAAAAGTAATAGATTTGCATGGTGTTATCTTTTTAACCAATATTTGTGCCTGGAATTCAGATTTGCTTTTTCTTATTTCCATATGCTCTGTTTTAAACATATGTTAAGATGTTATTTAAAACTAGACGTACCAAAAAAAAAACCACATAAAATATGTTTTCTTCATTATCAGAGGCATCATTTGGAATGGGAGAATGTAAGTTATGTCTGTAAAACAGGTTTTAATAGCATCAGATAGAATGAACATCTGGCTGCCATTCCACCAGGTGCATTGATGCTGTCAGAAGAGCCTATATGAAAATGCAGAAACAATTGTCCATTCTTGGAGTGTGGCAACACCATAATGTTACTGAGTGTTTTCCTTATTCCAAAGATTGGTGTTGATGTTGTTGGAACAATAAGATTTAAAAATTAAACAGATATACCACCTTTCAATCTAAATGTTTGCTGATGCTATTGAATTTCCTTGGGGGTGCTATTTGAATAAAACTACAACTACATCATTTCACGCAGACTTTCTGTTGTGCTAAGGTGTTGTGGTTGGTTTGGCACAGGCATTACTGTGGCATTGTAATTGTACATGGCAATTAGGGATTCTTGTTTATGTGCTTCAGTCATCAAAGGAAAATATTGAAGGGACAAGTTCTCTCTCTCTCTCTCTCTCTCTCTCTCTCTCTCTCTCTCTCTCCATTTGTGTGTCTCTTGAGGTCATAGGTAAGTCTTGGTGTGTCCTTCCTCAGGAAAGATGAACCATAAAATGAGACAGGGTGTTGTATAAAGGCTTTTTGTTTGTTCCTAGCTGCTCAGACCCAAAATAATCACTCAGAAACTATATTATTTAAATCACTGCTTGGCCAATAGCTTAAGCATATTTCTAACCCACTCTTACATCTTAATTTAACCAATTTTTATTAATCTGTGTATTGCCAGCAAAATTTCACCATGTCTGTCTCTGGCAGTGGCTACATGGCTTCTCCTGACCCTGCCTTCTTTCTCCCAGCATTCAGTTTAGTTTTTTCTACCTACCTATATTCTGCCGTACACAGGCCTAAGACAGTTTCTATATTAACCAATGGTATGTACAGCATATAGAGGGGAATCCCATGTCACCTCCCCTTTTCTGTTTAAATAAAAAGGAAGGTTTTAATTTTAACACAGAAAAAATACATGTAACAAAACAGGTATCAAACAAGAATTACAGTACTCTCCAAACTGCTTCCTGATTTTTGTGGGGCAAATTAATTTTTAGGGGTGTTCATGGCTACCTTTCAGGGGCTTTTGGTCCATCAAACCACATTAGTCTGAAAGAAATCCACAAATTCTCATCTTCTGCAGAAACAAAAGAAGAACCTCTCTTCCAAAGCAACATATCCTTAGACCCAAATTTTGACATAAAGAAACCTTTATATTGGTTTATCTTAGCAGCCCCCCAAATCAAATATCTCTCTGCAGTCAAAAAATTCAAAGAAAACACAATATACATAATCCAGAGTCTCTGTGTACATTCTATTTTTATATGGCTTAATTTTCTTTGCTCCTTTTAATCTATGACTGTCTGTAGTCTGTCTCTTTAAAAACTTTGTTTTTTTTAAAGAAATATTTATTTCTTTTTCCAACTCTCATGCTCTTTTTCTTCTCTTTCCCAAGCCTATTTACATTTATCCAACATTGTGACACATTTAGAGGTGTTTTTCATCTGAATTTGTCTTTATTGAGTATCTGTAATCCTTTTCTGACCAGAAATGCTCTTTAAAAAGCTAAGTGACATTACTATGACTAAGGCTGCTTTGCCGTTTGTATCCACCCAGTCCAACATGGTGGAAGTCCTTTTACTGCCTCTGAGACTGTCAGGTGGGAGTCATCCTTACCACCTCAACTCTGATAACCAGTTGGCCCCTGCTGCCACCAAGTAACTTGCAGCACGCTGCCCATAAACCCCATTTAAATGTTATGCCTCCTGAAAGATCCAGAGTTTGCGCTGGCAGCACAGCCTAGAAAGCTGCTGTTTCAAAACTGCGCAGCTTCTTATTATTTTAAGAATATTTTTATACTCTTTAAAAATTAGTACTTGAATGTTTTTATTTATTGGAAAATTCCGTCAACTTTGAGAGCTTTTTAAAAATATTTGTTTTGAAAAAATCTATAAGGTACTTTATATTCCCATTTTTCATATTTAATGACCTGAATCTGAAATGCCCTTTCTGAGTCACAGCTTGGTCACTGGGATTTCCCCAACCTATACATACAACATGGGTTATGCTACCTGTGTGAAAAGAAATTATATGACCTTTTTCAAATACTGGCAAGAAATAACTCAAACATAGAAGGAAATAAATGCTCATGTTAATACCAATTTAACATTCTACTTCCTGCTATGAACATGTGGTGGAGTTATTCAGAAGGATCTCTTCCCACTTGTTCAAACATGTGTTGCATTTTGATTTAAGACTTGCTATGTAATGGGAATGTCCTTCCTATTGTCTCTGTCTGTTGGTGGCTTTCAGTATGAAACAGACCCAACTTTCACCATCTGCTGTCTGTTCAGGACCAACATCAAGGTCAGCCCCTCCATGATGCCTGCTGTTGCCCAGTTTAGAACACTGCCATCCTGCAATCCAACCACGTCTCTGTCATGCCAGTTGTTGTGTTAGGCACTGGAAACAGGGCACCTAGGCCATTTGAATATTAATGTAACAAAAGAAAGCGGAAAGACTCTTGCCGATTGTATGGTGGTTGCTTCTGATTAATTCCAAGTCAGTTAGTGGGCAGTAACATGTAGTTTTGTATACATTATTTTTGGCAAGTCAACCACGGCATTTTATTTTACATCTCACGAATCACTGTGTTGTTAGACTGAAAATTTCAATTTCCATACAAATAAAATCAGTTCTATGTCTTGGAGAATATTGGCTATATAGTTTACATTTGGCATTGTAAATGTGGTCCTTCCTTCCTTTTTTCCTCCCTTCCTCCCTTTCTCCCTCCCTTCTTTTCTTCCTTCCCTTCTTGGGAGAATCAATATAATGCTAAACCCACTGCAATAGCATCTAAAATCTAATTATGCTTTTTGTTCATTTATAGTCATAGAATATAATAAGATGGTTAATTACACCATTACTAAAATACTATGCTTACTTAGAATATCAGAATGTATTTCTCTACACTAACCTTATATCTCTATCCTTGTCTGTGCTGTTATCTATCTATCATCTATCTATCTATCTATCTATCTATCTATCTATCCATCCACCTGCTGTATACCCACATATCCCATGATATGTCATCAATTTTACCAAATATTTAGTTTTCAGATAGACTTGAAACCTCAGGATCTGACTTTGTAACATATAATTGCATTGAAATATCACACCATGATTAAATGGTTGTTGCATTTTCAAATTGTCAAAACCAATCAACTTTTGTTACTTGACTTCAATCTGTTTTTTTTTTTGGCATTTCTGAGTTCTGTGCAAATAGAAACCATTCATTATACATAAAGGTGACTTCATACACTTTCATTTTAACCAACTGTTGTTGTAGAACAGCAAGCAGCCTTTCATATCTCTAGTCATATGAATATACATGTATTCTTATGTAAAAGCTTGAAAGGTTGAGCCTTTACACTTCTCATTTTGTTGAAACTAACTGTATCTCCAGATATGTCTACTATTTCTGTAATCATTTTAAAACTTGCTCTTTATAATTTGTAAAAACTAAGTAGGTTAATGATAACTATGTTAATTAAAGGTTACTATTAATGCACATTTAATTTTTTTTAAACTACGAAAATGAAATCCCCTTTAAATGCCATTGCATACTCACTGATCAGTGAAATGACATCTGGGCCACAGTGTCTGTCATCTTTCTTTGCAACAAAAGGCTAATCTTAAAAACTTATTTGGACCTGGGTCTGTATATTCAAGCAGCATAGTCTTCACATGTTATTAGCTTTAAGTTGGTGTATGCAAAGGATTTCAAGCATTGTTTGGAGCTTTTTTCTTCATGAACTCTACTTAGTAACAAATGTACTCATATGTCTGATGCCCTAAGAGTTTAGAAATCATAAATATAATGAGAAAACTTTTAATTCAAATTATTGTGTTATATAAAGACAATCATTTTTGGCATATAAGTCTGTATACACTCAAAATGAAATCCCAGTTTGGAGAATTTGGATGTCTTATTATTAAACATAGAAATAAACTACAGTTATTTAAACTTGTTTTTCTCAAGTGTGCTGAAAATATTAAAAGCATACACTTGTGTCTTTTTAGTTGAATTATCTTACATATTTTATTAGACTATATTTATACTATATATAATATATATATATATATATATATATATATATATCTTGGTGGTGTTTATTGTGATGGACTAAAAACAAACAGAATCATAATAACTAATTTATTTTTTGCTTTTTTTTTGAGAAAGGATTTCTCTGTGTAGTCCTGGCTTTCCTGGAACTGACTCTGTAGACCAGGGTGGCCGTGAACTCACAGAGATCCACATGCCTCTGCCTTATGTGTGCTGGGATTATAGGCATGTGCCATCACCACCTGGCTTGACACTAAGCTTTTAACTAAACCTTTAGGAAGATTTTTTCAAAAAAATATGATAAACAGAGAAATAGATGTTTTAGCAGCTCAGGGTACTCATAACCTCATTGATGACCTGGGAACTCTGTGCACCTATCTTGGGTGGCTCACAGCCTGTTCTTCCAGCTTGAGGAGATCCAATTTTAGTCTCTGGAGGTACATCCACTTATGTAAACACACCAACCACAGAGATGTACACAAAATTAAAATTAAAGTCCTTAACATTATTTGTCTTTCCCAAAGTAATCCACAACTGTTCTTTAAACCAAAGTTTTAAAATTATGTACATGTCTATAGCATTATTGAGTTGTCGCTATGCATGAAGCATCTTTTCAAACAGTCAAAGGAAAATCTCGGGGTTTGTTTTTATGTAGAATATCCTGCTAAATAATCAGTGTCGATCCCAAATTAAGTGGAAATTTAGATTTGTTATTGATAAAAGAAAAGAGCTGATTATTGTTGGAAGAACTATTCTTGTGGGAAAACCAGCAGTCATGAAGACTCTGGGATGAAGTTTCCCAGCTGTATCTATGTGAAAACAGAACAAACAATAACAAAGGAAGAGCAGACTGAGTAATGAATGCAGCAGGTTATGAGGCCAGTGTAACCAGAAGATTTTGTTCTGCCTGGTCCTGCAGCCATTCAGTCCTAACAAAAACCCAGAGGCTTATATCAATTATAAACTGGTTAGCCTGTTAGCTCAGGCTTATTACTATTAAGCTCTTGTAACTTAAATTAACCCACAATACTTGCCTATGCTTATCCATGTGGTTTGGTACCTTTTCTCAGTGCAGCATTCTTATCTTTCTTCCTTTATGTCTGACTGATGACTCACTCTCTGTCTTTCTTCTACCCAGAATTCTCTTAGTCTAGTTGTTCCACCTATACTTCCTGCCTGGCTACTGGCCAATTATGGTTTTATTAAACCAATATGAGTGAAAAAATCTTTACAATGTACAAAAACATTATCTTACAGCAGGCCAAAGTGGAGAAGCACTGCCATGCAGGAAGCAGAGGCACTTCAAAAGTGAGAAACCCTGCAGCACTATTACAGATATTCTGGCCAAAAGCAAAGCAACTTCACACAAAATCAACCATTAGCCTCCCTTTTCTTTAAATGCAAATTGAAATAAGATGTTAAGTAACTAACATTTAAAAAGCTCAACCAAGGAAGTTTGTCTACAGACCATATCAGACTAAAACACCCAAATTCCAACCACAGTCTATTAAAGTCTATTTCCACTCACCTGTTACAAATTTTGTTGACCTCAAATTGTCTTTATTTTACTTAATTTACTATAAATATGTAAATTATAGTTAATTTTTAAAAAAATTAATAGTTATAATGTTCTATTGTCAGGTGTCCCCCATTGCTTCTGAGAAGTCAGCTCTTATCATTATGGCATTTCTCATGTTTCAGGGGATGAGGGGAAGAAAAAACACAGAGAACACGCTCTTAGGATGTATTCTTGTGTGTTGAAAGCTTATTGTATATTTCTTGCTTTTCTATACATTTATTCTGCTTGGGATTTAATGATTTTCTTTAATTTTTAAGCTTTGATTTTGGTAGGTCCTAAGCAATTATTTCCCATTCAGTTCATATTTATTCCATGTGGAGCAGTGATTTCTCAGAGGATAAGAGCTACATGACTCAGAGATCTTGCATTCTTATTTTACGTTGCTCTTCAATGTGAAAAACTGAAATTTCAAAATCATTAAGTCTTTTACTATGTCCAGTTTACAAGAACACCAGTCAAATATTCTCATTTTTATACATACAGTTTGCTTAAAACTTATTTTTCATTTGAAAAAACTAAATATGCATGCTATTTATTGTTATTTAAAATATTTTTACCATAGCTATTGTTTGCCCTTGTTTGTTAGACTATTATAAGTATTGGCTGTGTTTTCTGTTGATTAAGGGAAACATTTTCCTAATTCTATCATTGTTTATGGATTTATATTGGACATTGTGAATATGTGTGTGTGTGTGTGTGTGTGTGTGTGTTTATAGCTATCTTAAATTTAGATTTATGCATTTGTATATGCGAAGAGAAGAAAGAGGCAGGCATTTGGACCCTGACTTACACATTCTTTACCCTTAGAATAATACATAGAATAAACTACTTTCTCTGTCAGATTGTTGATAGGTGTCTTCTTTCAGCTGCATTTGTTGCAGACTTTGTTGTAGTTCACTGCTGGTATCAGCAATGACCCGCAGGGCAATGTTTTCAGGACAGTATCAAGAATTTTTGCTAGTACGTTCCCTTCCTCTTCCCTCTGAATTAGAGCCTACCTGTAAAAAGTTTGGGTTGCAGGGGGTGTCTCTTTATAATAGCTACATCCTTCCATTTCCCACAATAAACTTTTTATATTTTTAAAGGTCTGTCTCCGTATGTGCCCATGCCTGCAGCCTTATACTGCACAGGACCAGCTTCCTTAGAAGCATGTGTGCTTAGGAAGGAATTTTTCAGTCCTTCTCATAGTTTGTGTGGTTATATCACAGTGGCTGGAGAGGGGTCCGGGTCCAATAGTGCCATGGCTCTTATTCTCTTGCCTTGCCCCAAACTCCCAGTGGGTTTTCTTTTTCCAGGATTCCTTTGTTAAGGGTAGAAGGAGCAAGTTCCTCATGCAGCCTTCAGTTGATCAATTCCTTGCTCTAATAAAGTGTTTTGGCACATGGTAGTGTCTTTCCCACATCATATTTCTTGCCATGCATTAAGCTTTTGATAATTTCAAGGTTGTAATTGGTGATATGGATATTCAAGGTTGTATATGCAGATGTTTCTTATTATTAACTCTACCCCCAACATAAAATATTTAAATGTTTACATTTGGTTTCACATAATACAAAAAGTGTATCTGCATTTCTTGCTAAACACTTATTTTTTAGGCAATTATTACTTTTCTTTTTTTTAAGACCATAACCATACATTAATTCTAATATATTTTTCTTTTTATAACATAAAAACTAATGCCAGCAATATAAATTAAAGGAATATATTTTAATAAACCCTGGCCATCTTTCTATGATGACCTTCTTTAGAATACCATTCTTTAGAATTATATTATTTTTCCTTTGTCTATATATTAGTAGTTTATCATTTTCCCCCAATGATAAACATTAGAATTGTTTTATTATTTTTGTTCCCATTTTTTGTTTTGCATTACTTTTCTGTTTTCTCTGGTTGTCTGTCTCTGTTGCATATGAAAATGTGTGTTTGTGTGTGTACCAGTGCACAGGCATGGAGACTGGATGGTGACCTCGGGTGTCTTCTTCAGTCACTGTCCACCTTAATTTCAGAGACAGGGTCTCTTCTGAAGCCGTATCTCAGCATTTGAATAGACTAACTGAATGGTGAGCTCCCTGGATCCCCTTGTCTCTCTCTCCTGATACCTCTGCACCATCTCCAGGGTTTTAGGGTACACTACCACACCCAGGTTTTATACATGGGTCTTGGGGAGCCTAACTCAAGTTTTTATGCTTGTGTGCCAAGCACTTTACAAACTGGGCAGTCTCTCTATCTCTGTTTTTTTGTATTTTATTGTTTTAAAGATGTCTAGTTTTTAATATTACCTAAGATATAATCTGAATTATAATTAAAATTAGGGAAAGGAAAATCATTGCTATACTACTTATGATAAAACAAATAAAATAAATATTAGGCAAAGAATAAAATGTAAAGAAATCTGTTTTGACTATCTATGTATGCATGTATATAGTGTGTCACTTGGGTATCTACTTCCCATTATAATTCATTATGAAGCATACCAAGGGCTTTGCCAAAAATGATTTCCAGAAAACTGTCAAAATTATATCTATATCTACCCTCTCTCTCTCCTTCTCCTCATCTCTCTTCCTCTCTCTCTTTCTCTCTCTCTCTCTCTCTCTCTCTCTCTCTCTCTCTCTCTCACACACACACACACACACATAGAGAGAGAACACACACACACTGTCTCTCTCACACACACAATTTTGTATTGCAGTTATTAACTTAGAAGGATAATTTTATCTCTTATTAACCATGGCTTAGACAATTAATTTGTTGCCAGCAATATGCTCAAATTTCAAAACCATCAATACACAAAATATTTTCATTTTATTATTTATATTTATTATGCATATTATTTCTATTTATAGAGTTACAAAAATTTCAGGTATCATTATAAAACTGAAGGGATAATTTCTACAGGTAAATTGTAGGCAAACTCAGCAATTTCTTTAGTAGTATCTAATTATAGTCTATGTTATTTAGGGCATTTATAGGCTGAACTTCAGTTAGAAAACAATGTGTAGAATTGTTTTTAATCTTAAAAATCTTTCAGTTTTTGGTAAAATCAACTCTAGTTCAGATTTTTTCTTTAAATGCAGAATGGGTATATGCCTTTCTTGTGTTTTGTACAACCAGTTACTACAGGAAATTGACATTCCAAAAGTCTCTTGTATTCTTTGATCTTCCTAGTAATAGTGACTTCCTGGACTTCTCAACTAATTTCTATGTCCATGTGTCTGTGTTTTTGGGGGGTTTGTACCATTTAAAATTCGAAATGGTGTTTACTATGTCACTGTGCACGGAGGTTTAGGGAGGTCTTTTTAGAAGCGAAGATAAGAATAAATCATCTCTCCGTGTTGGAAAAGTCTCAGCTGAAGTGCAGTTGTTTGCGCTGGCTTGCAATGGATGTTTATGAGGTGAGCATAATCCTGTAACGGTTACGGTGATGAAATACATCCTGTGCCGAGAGCTAGTAAAGGACCGCGCACGCACTGATGCTAGTGGAATTTTAATGCTTCAGAGATGGGAAGCACGGTGTCTGCTCTGGTTATTGCTGCTGTTACTGACCACAATAAAAACGGGGGTGAAATCAGGTTTTAAATACTGCGACAAAACCGTATCTTCACACGTCACCCGCAGCAAACATGCAAGTTTCTACTGCTGTCTTGTTTTCCTCTGTTGGTTTAGTTCACTGTACAATAGCCATGTTTTTGATATTTTTCTGTTGGGTGTCTTGCTTCCCTTATTTTTTTGTGAATCCCAAGAAAAGGGCATTGCTAATAATGATGTCAGAGAACGTATCGATAAGATACATTGCCACAGAGGAGGATTTTGTTATTGTCTGAACTGTCACTGGAGTCCAGTTAAAGCTGCCGGAGCTGACTGTGAGTTAGCCTTGTTCCCCCTTGTTACCGTTAGTATTTTGTTCATGGTACCTTCTTGCTTGGTATATTCTGTTTCTTCTTATGGTGAAAATCTGTAATAGGATTAAAACTTCACGTGAAGCTCCATTTTAAAGGGCAAGTTGGGAATGTTAATAGATTTCCAAAAATTATTTTTGAGACAGTGAATCATATATCCTACACTGGCCTAGAACTCATGTATCTGAGGTTGACCTTGAATTCCTAATCTTCTTACTTCTACCTCCAGATTGTGAGATTGCAAGTTACACCACTGGCCAGTTTGGGTTGATTCATATTGAGCAAACTGTTTTCTAGAATTCAAAAAATTAGTCAATATCCTCAGACTCAGAGGATTTATTTTCATAGAATGTTATGTAAAGAATAGCAAGGCTTCAGCATTTCACATGTCTAAACTTCAAGTTCAGGTTATCTGTTTCCGTGCAATTCAGATTCAGTTCATCCTTTAGCATCTACGTAGTATTATCTGCATAGTACTTTTGTTGGAGGATTGTGAAGGTCAAGGGGAATATGAACATTATGTTCCCTATGATTAGAAAAAGTAGGAATTAAGAAATTTGTGTTAATTTATGCTTGCTTACCCCTGCACTACTTCTAAGTAAGTGGTGAGAGAAAGCACGCACTGAGCCTTCAGAAGAATAAAAACAGAGTAGTGGCCAAGATGAAGGCTCAGTTATATCAGAAGAGGCACTGTATTGACTCACTCTTTGCTTTAAACGCCCTGCCCAGGATGCTCAAGGCAGAAAGAGAAAAAGACTAAGTACATAGCCGTGCTTTGTGTAGCAAAAGGGAAGCAGGCGAGCTTAACCTAAGCTTTTTCTGGCTTCCAGTGAACTGATCCTTTACTACAGTATCATAAACATAATTATCCAAAACCCAGTCTTCTCTTTATAGACCCAATAGTTATACAAACTCTTTATAGTGTGAAGAATTATGGGAATAATGTTATAATGTTGGCGATCTACAAAGACATTTATAAGAGCTATAAAAAGGCATATGAATAGTTCACTCACCACTTAACGTAAGGTTGGGTTAAATTTCTGTATTAGTAGTCATCAAGCTAAAGTTTTAGTACAGAGAAACTCTTACACAGTATGTACTTACAGTTTTCAAGGTAGCACACCCCAGAGCTCCTTGGGTGGGATTGGCTTTGATATCTTCACATACACCACTCTAACCCTGGTAGCTCTGGAGGCACCTGTAGAACCCACAGTAGCTCATGAACCACAGAATGTAAACACTACTGACTGAGAGAAATAGCTGGCGAATACTTCACTTGGGGCCTCCTCCTCAAAGAGAGTTTTGGTAGCTGTGTATAAATTAAGGATGTTCAAACTATTTTTCCATGCACCAAAAGCATGGATATCTATTGTTATTAACTGAACAGAGAAACACGTGTCCTAGCTAGCAATGTGGCTAGACAGTTTGACAAATGAAAGGCGCATATTCTCCTTGCTCTAGTTAAAGGTAATGAATCACTGGATAAATTTATTCATAAGCATAAATGTAATGCTATGCTTGGCGTTACCATGTACTTACACACATATGAACAAGCATATTTTAAAATTTAGCCAATTACAAGCTTGCCAGATGCCTGAAACAGTCTTTTTTAAATTAAGACTCCTGAAATTTAGTACCACAAAACTAAAGGAAGAGTCTAGATTGTAGGACTTCCAGTGGTAACTCTAGACTACATATTTACAGCAAATGCCGAGTGGAGATTCGAAGATCTGCTAGTCAGTCTGCTGATTCCAGAAACTCAAACCCCTGAGCAGACTGACCTGTAGTTCAGACAGGTTCACCTGGAAGCTGAATGTCAGGTGCAGCCTGAGCGAGTGAATGGGTCCACCAAATGTGGGCAATCTCTGACTGACATTTGATGGTGGTTCCCAAAAGTGAAGCATCAATAGATGTTTGGACTGACTTTTAGTAACAGATAAATAAAGAACATTGTAGAAAACATTTCATTATAAAGGAACTTATTTTTGGTCATTGTATTTATTCTTTGAAAATTAATGTTTATTTAAAAGCGATTACATATACAAGTGTACAGAAAATGTGTAAATGAAACATAAGATGCCATGGACTGGTAATCTGCTAATATTTTACTTTCCAGACTCTTATTTGCACAGTTATGATCTTGTGTATTTAACAATTTGGCATTCTCTGTTTACTACCATTTTCCTTCATCTTTTAAAGATTTCTATTTTATTGACCACATGGTATTGAGTTATTATTCTCTAAATTGTTGAACAGAAATATAAATTGATATCATGGTTTTTCTATTTCAAAAAACCATGGTGAAAATTTTAAGTCCCAACATTAGATTGGAGTAAAAAAAAAACCCTTTTTTGCATAGTTGCTTACCATATAGATTTTACCAATTTATACTTCCATTTAAATGGCTCTGAGTTCTTTCCTTGGCACAGAAACTCAGTAATTAGGTAATATGTTCAATATACGGTTGCATAAAGCACTGTGATTTAAAAGGAAGGCAGTTTTAGTTCTTTAAAGTTTTAGCTTTTATTAGATAATGATGACCTCAAAGATTGTATAAAATGATGCCAGTTATCAATATAGAAGCACCTTTCTTACATGCTAGAAATTATTTAGTTTAGGTTGGTTGGGAGTGATCTTGTTTTAGAATTAAGTTTCCTAATTGAAGTAAGTATATTGAGAAATATCAACAACTTAATATTTGAATTATCCCAATGAATTTATAAGGCAAAGTACTTTAAAATACCTGTTGATAGCCTAAAGTCAATAGTAAATCCATGTTTGTTCTAAGTATAGTTTCTTTAAATATTTAGCAAATTTTACTTCTAATAATTTCCTATGCAGAATGAATAAATTGAAGCATACTTCTACTGAATTCAAAAAGATTTATATCCCCAAAGCAAAAGAAAGAAATGTATTTATAATTCATTTCCAAAAGTAATGAAGTTTTATAACATTAATTTAATTTAATTTTATTGACAAATATTGTTACTCAGGCATGGTTCAGTCACTTGTAGAGCATAAAATTCAAGTTAGTTCTATTAATGCCTAAATATGCAATATAGGTAATGCCCAATGCATCAGAACATTGTATTCTGATTTCATGTATGGGTAGAGCATAAGCCTATATGTAGAAAAATAATTAGACAAATATTGTGTGAAAAATTCAGAAAACTGAAAAAATTAAATTTTGTGTTTATATTAACACATTGATTCATGATATATTATATGTATTATTTTCTAAAACTTATACCTGGCTTTACATGTTAAACACAAACTAATAAAATTAGTAATTGTAGAAATATCATTGCTTACAAATTATTCAGAAGACACAAACTTTAATGAACCATTGCCTTTTAGTAGAAGTTGATAGAAACTGCTGCTCTTTTCCATCTTTATGATTTTCTGTTTCCAAAAATGTCTGAAATTTCTAACTTTGTTGAGCAGCTATGTTTGAAAAGAAAATGAACAAAGATCAATCTTCTTCCACAATATATTTTTCCATGCCTCAAATATTCCAAACAAGCTCTCACATTAGGGGCAGTTCTAACACGATGGGCTTTTAAGAGCAGATGTAATAACAAATGGAAAGTCTTAATTGTACGATTATTCTGGGTTAAACTAGGAGAGAGTGGGCTAGCCTTTGGCCAGCAGAAGACTCTGTACATATCACATGATAGGTCAACAGCATCAGACCAAGGGAGAGAAGAAGAGTCTGCAACAATAGTTGGAAATTTTATTTTCAAATAATTATTGGATATGACTAGTCTGTGAATAAATATGTCCGCACAATCTTCATGAAAGCTTTTAGAAACTGGATTGCCAAATGCTCTTTGAAAATACGTAGTTCAAAAATATTGTATCAGTTTTGGAGAAAGCAGTGTCTACAGTGTGAGAAATGGGCCAGCAACATTGGACATCATCTAAAACAAGACTGTGGGCTACAAAAGCCATTCATAAATACAGCACAAAGAAGGCATCTATATCCAGTCTTGTGTTTCCTAAACCTCAGCTTTTGTGACTTATTAAATGTACTCTTCATGTATACATTTTAGAGTCAACAAATGACACAAGAAAATCCTTCCATTTTATTCCATCATAGAAACATACACATGCAGCAATGTCTCTGAGTGTTTGAGTTCTTCAACAGCCATGACACACTTCAGACAGCACTGAGAAAGTTGTAGTTCTATGGTGGGTTTCTTTTTTCTGTGTAGGTTTTACCATACCATCAAATAAGTGAACTTTCTGTAGAAAAAGGAAAGTAAAATAAACCCTGAGCCATACTCTGTTGAGCCAAGGCAGATGATATGGCTTTGTAACTGGTGAGGACATTGTTCTGCACTTGGGTCTCATGGACTGCTTGATGGTACTGAAACTAGATGTTCTTTGGCTTTTAAACAACTGTTCCGTATTTCACTATGGATCTCCTTCTGTCCTCAGGGCCGGTGCATAAACTTCTCCCGAGTTCCACATCAATAAAATGAGAGCCCAAAGAATGAAAAGAGAAGAAAGCGTCCCATCTCCATGATGCTGATTTCCCATCGAGTGGACAGTCAGTCCAGCGCATCTCAGAAGTTCTTGGGACAACAGCTCAGTTCCTCTGTCAGGAAATGTTTTCTCTGCCTTCTGCTTTCTGTGCGCCAAACATTTTCAAACACTTCCTCTGCCATCTACATGAGAGGTGATGAAACTCGGCGATAACTCATGATTCATGACACTGAAAATACCGAGGGATGTTAATTTGCATGCTCCGGTTTATGCAAAGCTCATTTGAATGTGTGAGAGGACAAAGCAGAACACAGCGATGATGTAAAGATGAGACCAGAGCAAAGACTGAAAATCCACTAGCCACGTGGCGGCTTCATAATGGCGGCTGGTGCTTTTGACATAGACGCAAGGCACGTGTGCGCGCTTTGTTTGGCAAGATCTTTAGCTACTGGCAGAACTTGAAATTTCCTACCAGGCTAACAAGATAATGGAGTCCACTGCCTTGTAGCTATGTCAGATAGCAAAAGCCTTCTAAGTCCTCTATTATTTTGTGCCTTACGGGAAATTTCTGACTAGAAAATCTTGTCACTGTTACACTGAAAATGCACACGCATGACAAAACGTAGTCGAGAAGCCTCAAGGTACTGGATGCAAGCAGGATTTTGCCCTTTCGTTTTCCAAGACACCTTTCTTTCATTATGCACTAGGGACAAGGGAATTAATAGAGCGTTAATTCAACAGGAAGACCGCCTCCAACCAAAGATCGGGAGCGCAGCATGAGGACTCGTGATTTGAGACCTTGTCCCCAGACTGGTAGCGTCCCCTTTCTCAGTGTTTAGGATTTAGCAGTGCAGAAAGCATTAATATCTGTAAACACACCTAAGTGTTTGTTTGGCTTTTAATTTAAGGAAGCAGTAACCACCAAGCTTCCGCTCAGGGTTTTTTTCTTCCTTCAAGTCTCCAAGGGCTCTTCAGCGTCACAAGCCAGCAACTCTCTTTGCATGAAAATTTCAAAGTTTAATTAATATAATTAAAGGCAACAGCAAGCAGCAGCCTGTGAAGACTTTGCTCATCTTTTTTATGCCTTTTGACATTGAATGACCTATCACTGTCTGCATGCGACTTGGACATTGAGAAGCACCGCACCTTGGTTGCGATTCAGCCCAGGAAAAAACAAACAAACAAAAAAAAAAACCGTCTTTTCTTCAGTTGATAGATTAAAATCAGGAGGGGCGCCATCGGAAAGCATCGACAATCTACGTACTGTAAATTTTTAGAACTATCATCATCGTGTCTCATCAACGATGCCAAATTATGTTAGCGTGAGCAGAAACACGGTGGGGGAGGAAGGCAGCCGCAGCTGAAGGAAATAGCTCCGATGATCTAGTCACTTTCGATACTGTACTTCAGAGGCGAAATGGATATTCGACTGGAAACCTGACAAAGCGCGCCTGCTTTGATGTGAACTGGTATAGACAATGACCAGTGGCCGGGTCAGTGGGATGTCTCTCTGCGAGCACAAAGGCTTATCAAATGACACTAAAAATAAGTTCAACAACCATCACGTTGGAAGGGAGACGGCGAACGTTTCATGTTTGGCGGGCATGTGAGTGCACAAGATGGAAAAAGCGGTCTGGAGCATCCTGGTGTGATTACCCACATTGTACTCTTTATGGAAATTTCCAAGGGCTGCAGTGATACTTTTGGTTGGTGTCCAGGTTTATGGCACTGCTCCAAGAAGCCTTACGCACACACACAGATATACAAATGCACACATATATTCTCTAGCTTGAATCTTTTTGCTCAAGTTTATTTATGTCACTGACTGGCTGGATCCAAAGTCACACCTCCACATATTAATAAATAAATATTTTTTACCTGAGTCTTTGTTTTCATTTTCTTTAAGCCCTCATAGAACCTACACTCTCTTGGGTTGAATACATAACTCCGCTGGTTAGCAACAAGATAGAATTCTATTCAATTGCAAAATGTCCAATATGTTCACAGTTGATTCACAGTTGAAGCTATGGGTACAATGTGTGTGTGCACATGCAATGTAGAAGGCTGATACATCTACCCAACTCTCTCTGTAGTGAATCATTGTACACATTTGTTTTGTGTCTACCTCTAGAGCAGGACCCATGGCTACTTTATCCAATAGGCACTTCTTTTGTAACACAGGCATGCCCATCAGGGGTATTTTAAGAGCAACAAAAATACTACAGAAGCTCTGGCTATGTTTCTTTGGTAACCACTTTACATTTTTACAGAATCATGTAGCATATTTGCACCACGAGAAATGTAAATAAACCTCTGCCTTTAAATGGCAAAATAGCTTTCTTGAGATTTGTTGCACTGGCTGGAGATGTGTAATAAAAATACAACAAAGAGCTGAAAATGAAGAGGGTGAGTCAGGCGTCTATACATAGGCTGAAAAAGTATCATTCATAAGGTTCAAAGACAGATGGAATTTCATTGCCCTTAAACTGATGAACCAGAGTAGCGCTATGCTTTAATCGTGACTCTAACCAGAAATGAGAAGAATTTGTTTTTAAAATTAATCTTCTTGGCAAAGGACGTTAAAAATCTCTACGTGACACTTTTCCTACATGGCAATAGATCCCGTGTGATTCATCTGGACATGTCAGTCGAGATCTCCGTCTTTGTACAAACAAATGAGTCTTGTCCATCATCCATTTGTGTTGCATAAGGTTGCAAAAGCAATTAAGTGGGAAATGACTCCTAACTTATGTGTCTCCTCTGCCGAGAAAGAAAGTTTTGAAGGCATCTATATATATTTCATAACAATGTCTGTTCTTTATGGATTTGATCCATAAATATTTATCTATCTGAAAACTTTGATACTTGGAATGTTTTCCATAAAGCATTTGGTGCTCCAAGAAGAAACATTTGGTGCTAAGAGTTGCAGTGCTGATGCCTTCCCCCAAGTTAATTCTATTTTAAAAATTTATATTTCCTTCCCAATGAGATGCAGAGTAAAACTTGAGAGTCTCCATTGACTAAGGAGCAGCATCTGTCATCTGTGGTTATTCACTATTTTGTTAAGAATGTATAAGGTTTAAACCCTTATATTTCAAATTGGTGAGAAGTTCTGCTTATATTTCCAGTGAACTTTACTCTTATTATTTAAATAACAAATTATTCATTATTTGTTTTTTTAAATAAACCCTTGCTGGATATCTACCATCTCCACAAACTGAGCTTCATTATCTGAGTGTTGCTCTCCTTTATTTACTGTTCAGAGGTAGACTTGCCTTTATTTTAAAATCGAAACACACTTTGTATCGTAGTGAGGAAGTTAATGGAGATATTTCTGATGGATTGGCTTATAAGATGTGAGGTTTGAAACTTCCGAAGACAAAACACAGTGAGGTATTGATACAAATATTAGAAAGCATTGTAATTTCTTCCTTTGTATATTCAGATGGACTTTTATTCATTCCTATCACATTAGTAAGTTTATTACAATTTAATGATTATTCCTAAAGTGGTGGTAGGTATGTATATACACATAGGGAAGATATATACATCACACACACACACACACACACACACACACACACACACACACACTAAATGCATAGAGTACTTAGTGCATCTGTTGTATAGTTAAAGAAAGTACTAGGTAGGCGAAGCTGGGGAATGCTGTCTGTAGTCAGTGTAGCTACAGTCAAGTCTCATTAGATTAATGTTATGTCTAGTCAATTTCTATGGTATTCAATTTCTAAAGTATTCTGAGAACACTTTAATTTTAGTATATTTCTATATTTACTTGAATTTTATTCAGTCAATTGGGTAAAAGAAGGAATAAATGTATTGAAAACACATAATGTAGCAAGCCTAAGGCTGTTTTGTAAAATATGTTTTAGTACCCCTGCCGGAAGAAAATTCTAATATGAAAATACACAGGATAGCATATACATTTATACATAAATGTTCCTGTCTAGGTTGCTTTACTCATTAGTCTGCTCAGGAAGTAGGTGAGGGAGGTCCTACCTGGAAACTTATCCTAACCAGCTGACTGGCTGGATTGAGAAGCCAACTGTTCAACCAGACTGAAGATAAACTGAAACATCAAGAGCTCCTCCCAGTTCTGATGTTTGCATGAAAGTGGTGAAACCAGAGGCTTTAGTATTTTCCTCAAATTTGTAATGATTGTCTTCTTCCTTGTAAAATTTGGCAGTATTAGATCCACAAACTGCCAATTTCGCTACAGAAAAGACACTGAACTCTAACCTGTAATTTGATAATTAAGTCGTAATGGCATAATTCCTTAGTTAACTTTTTTCACAGTAGAATGTGTCAGAGCAACTGGTGGTGTCATCAGTGCATGACAAACCTCTGAGAAGATGAGAAAAATAGTGGTAAATGTACGAATACAGTGAATTCTGACCTTACAGTCTCACCAAATATCTCAAATGTGCATATAAAGATGCATACATGCCCCAAACAAACCAAAAACCCAACCTGTTCTGCAGCAGTTATGAGATAGTTTATACATTAGAGAAATTTAAACTTTCCCCAGTCAACACTGAACAAAAAAACCATCCACTTCATTAACAGTAACTCTGCTTGTGTTGCCTGTGGCAATAGTCAGAGGGAACTATTTTGTTTAGTGATTTTACACAATGAGGATCTGTCGTATATTTGGGTTGTTAACCTTGCACAAACTTGTCTGGTCTTCATGCAGAAGCCAACTGTAAGAATTCCATTATCCACCCATGCTCCCCCCCAAAAAAGAAAAAAATCCTAAATTTTGTCCCCTAATCCTGACCGTTGTAAAGTTATTTGTAACTCTGATAAGTTTTCTTTACAAGACTGCAAGTGTTCGTCATAATGCAAAGTAAGTCATAAACATGATTAAAACATATGTCTAAGTATATTCTATTTAACTAGAAATACTAGAAAAGAAACCTCAGAGTTCAGACCATTTCAAAATAAATGCATTGCTTTCATAAAGGAAAAAAGTAAGCTGATGATAAATAATTTAGATGCATGGGAAAGGACTCAGCACTTTCATAGCCACAGATGAGAACATGAGTTGCTGCATCAGAAACAAGTCTAACTTTTGCCATGCTCAAGGCTCCAGGGTCTGATCTGGAACAGTAATGGGGGAAAGACAAACTCAAAATGTGAAGCAAAACTGACCAGTTCTAGCAGATGCCACCTACCAGTGGAATTTCGACTGGGTGACTTCTGATGTGAAATAGACAGTTGCCACGATTGCACAGTTCTCCTGGAGTTCTTTTACTTTTTGAAACATCTTTCATCTCTAAAGTTTCTGCTAATTAACAGAGCAATGCCAGCCCTTCCATTTCTTTAAATACTCTGTTTGTGTGAGGCTGTCACACGGGAAGAATGATTATATTTTAAACAATATGTTCAAGTGTAAAAATCTTCAACAAATTCTTGATGTTTTTTATGGGAGAAATTTTGAGGAGTTTTGTAACGAACATCTTGAGACTTCTCTAAAGAGTCTAATTTTTTCAGAAAATTGGAAAGAATTGTAAATAATTTTAAAAAGCTAATAGAGACTACATTGTGACCCACAATGTACTTCTTGGAATATTCAGTGGTATACAGCACAACACTGAAGTTATTACAACTAAAGAAGTTATTACAGCATCGTGGTTGCTTAGGAACACAGTGCACTACTGCAGTCCAGCAACTACTGACCAGATGCGTTTCTAACACTAAGCCAGTACTTTCAAAAGTTTTTACCAAACGAGAAAGGCTGATTCATTTAGCTTGCTGGGTACATATAATGTATTTCTCAAATTCCTAACATGGGCCTCATGAACAGGCTGAGGGTCAGTTTTATTTAAAAATATTTCCCATAACTTCAAAAGTCAGTTTGATAAAATTTTCACCTCAAGGTTATAACCACGTATGTTTATAATTTCTGACTTTGAGAAACAATGTCAACTAAATTGAGCAGAGAGAGTTTAGTTCACTTTCCTGTGGCTAGTGTAGCAAATCTCTACACATTTAGTGTCTCAATACAACACAAATCACTCTCTCCCAGTTCTTGATGCCAGGAGGTTGAAATCAGTTTGTAAGAGCTAAAGGTAACATTTCTGATAGATCAGTTATTTCCAGAATCTTTGAAATGGTTAATTCATTTCTTCAGTTTCTGTTGCTGCCTGAAATCTTTAGCTTCATCTGCTTCCAAAGTGCCTTGAGCCAACATCCTATGGTTATCAGCCATTATCTCTGATCTGCACCTGTATAAAGATCACCATGATGGTCCAGCTTCCACTCACTTAATTCAGGTTGCCTTTTTTCCAGACTTAGTGGTCTTGGGTTCTGGGAAGAAAGACACCAACATTGTGGAGGACGTTATTCAGCTCACTGCAAACTTCTAAGAATCTTCCTTTTAGTAAATGCTTCCGTTGAATCTGCAATCATAAGAAAATCCTACTCAAGCTCAGCTTTCAATGTAAAGGCCTCCCTTTTGCAAATTTATTATCATGATATTCTGTGATTGGAGCAAGGAGAAGGACCTCCATTTCCCCCCTCCTGTGCTTTATTTATTTATTTTGTTTTATACTTGAGACTTCATATAAGTGGTGTAGCCAGGAGATAAATTTCTGGAAGATGTTTGCCAGATGAAAAATCTCCCAGAAGACAGAAGCATGAGATCAGGGTTTTGTTTTCTTCAAAGCATTTGTGTACAAGGCCATAGGTTAGCTAAGCTATCCCTGAAAAACTTTTTGATGTCATTCTGAAAAACATTTAGGAAGGTATTTAAATATCACTGGAGACTATGGACAAAAATACACTGATATTCTAATGCGAACATCAGTAATAGACATATGGACTTAAACAGAACTTCCTCCCACCTGCTAGCCATTTTTAATCCATAATTAAACGTGTTTTCTTATGGAAGCAATGATTTTAAATTGAAGAAAACCTCACACCTACATCAAATATTGTTTAAGCGGCAATTATAAAGATATCCATAGAAGTGATAAAGTCTAAAATGATGAAAATAAAAGGGGTTAAACTCTCTAGATGGAGTTTCTCTAAATAAAAACATTATATATTATTTACTTTGAGTTGTTTAAAACAAATCATTAATTTTGATACATGTGGTAGAAGTCATATTTTGCATATTTCCAATTTTGTATAAATATGTATGTATACCTTTCTCCAAGTACATTTATATATTTCAACTATCATGAACCATTTATGATGTGAATTTTTATATATTTTGGTTACCTGTATAACTAAGGTTACCTGTGTCTACAGAGTATCTGAGAGTTCTCAAATATCCTTATGCGTATATCATTCATTTTTGTTCATAAGATATATACTAGATGCATACCATATACAGTATGCTAATTTTGCCCAAACCCTGCGAAAATGTTAATATGTATTTTGAGAACATGGTTAGGAGGTGGAAAGATCTTCTAATGATATTCAATGGTTATTATAGCATGAATCCTGCGTGGTCCATTTAAAAAATAAATCTCATCATGTAAAGTGAGATTTAATGGTCAGTGGGGCCTGTTTTATGTGGCCAAACCTAGATCAACTCCGTAGCAATCAGAGCATCTCGTTTTGCTGCTACACAGTTCTCAGCGTGTATTGAAGTCTTACTGATGAATCACGAGGCCTTAAACCATTTCATTTGTTGCAAAATATTGCTTTTGCAGCCGGGCGGTGGTGGCGCACACCTTTAATCCCAGCACTTGGGAGGCAGAGGCAGGCGAATCTCTGTGAGTTCGAGACCAGTGTGGTCTACAAAAGCTAGATCCAGGACAGGCTCCAAAACCACAGAGAAACCCTGTCTCAAAAAAAAAAAAATATTGCTTTTGCTTAACTTACAGGAAAGTTAAGTCACATAAATTCCGTGTCCTCCAGAGGAAACAAAGCACATACTAGGTCGGGCGCTCAGCTCCCAGGCTAATCTAGCTGCCGGGCAGCAAGGCTTCTGCAGCACGCTGTGTTTAGGACATTTGACAACTGTGGGTCTAACACGATTCAAAAGTAAGGGTTCATACTGAACAGGAAATTAATGAGAACCACTGAAGGGAGAATTTATCCAGAATCTAAGTTTTAATTTCTGAAGAATATGTGGTAAAGTAGCCTTTCGCAAGGGAAAACTGAAGAAAGGTGATTGCATTTTGTATTGCACCCGTTGATAACGGTACGTTCCAGGTACATAATCTAGTCTGTCGTCCACACTTCCCTCTTTGATCTACACAAGGTAGAGAAAGAACCGCGATACCTCAGAGAAGCCAAGGAATGCCACCTTATGATCTCCCCAGCCCTCAATTTCTCATGGTGCCTACAGAATGGCACAGAATCTTGGCAGAATAGGAGGTTACCTGGCCTTCATACTCAGAGACCAGAAGAGCTATGAATGGGTAAAACATGAGAGGGCAATGAGTTTCATTTTATCATTAAGAGAAAGGAGCCCCAGATTTCCCAAGACAAAGAGTAGCCAATTCTGCACTTCTGCAAAAACACGGGATGAAGAGCAATGTTGGGAGCAAAGCCAGAGCAGAAAGGAAACTGTCTTGAGTTAAAGCTCTTGTCTGCTTCCCTGATACCAGCAGATGCCAATCTGCGCTCGTCTCAGCAGAAGACAATGGGACACTCCAGACAAGCTGATGTCTGCAATCTGATTGTCCAAGGAGTGCAGGCATGGAACAAAAGAAAGTATCAAGGGTTTTTCAAAGAGGAAATAAAGTTTGATGAGATCACGCGAGAGGAAGAGCCTGCCTGAATCTGGGTCACTGAGAAAGTATAGTGTTCACTGAATGTGAGAGAAAAGGCATGTGGTCTTCCCTCTACCCAGACCCCCTGAGATAGAGCCCAAGTAAATAGATAAAATATATATTATCTCCCAGTGTCCTCTTAAGCTAGGAATTAAATAGCAGAGATTATCAAAATACAGTAAAACTAAACTCATTTCAAGTGAAATGGTGTGGATATAATGTATTCAAGAGAAAGAAAAGGTGCCATGTAGAGTTAAAAGAGCGAGCCTAGCTGTATTAGTATGCGATAAAGTCATAGGGAAAAATACCGCTAGAGACGAAAACAGATACTAGATAGTGATAAAATACCAATCTTTCCAAAGGATACAACACTCTAATCTCATGCATACCAAGATCAAAGCAAAACAGGAAGCAAGCCTCAAAAGCCCTTGAGCCTCCAAATACACAAAGCACACACTGATGAGCCATAGGAAAAACAGGAATAAGTCCACAGTAATGGCAGTGGCTCAAATGTGTTGCCCTGCTCAGTTGCTAGAACTGCGAGAGAATTACAAAGGCCACACACACAAAAATCAAACACCAGGATATATACAACATATAGACCAGCAGCTACCAGATAACCAAACATAATTTTCTAGTGGGCAGATCGTGGGGTCATTAAACACTCTGAGAAATTTAAAAGCACTGAAATTTCACAGAGGATGTTGCTATATCAAATTTTTCTCTTTTAGTTAAAATTTGTGTAAAAATATACAACATAATAGTTTTATGTAGTTTGGTGGCTTTGTGTATGTATGTACACATGCATATATCCATGTGCATACATACACGTACCTGTTCCATGAATTAAGTTCTGTGAACAATTGTACATGCATACATGTGCACAACCACTATTATGACATGAAGCAGAGGTTTGCAGAAAGAGCCCCTTGACATCTGCCTCTATTCACATCACGCCTTTCTCGTCCACACCCATATATATATATATATGAATAAAATTCCTTCAAAATACACTGCAGCATTTTACATTTCTATGTTTGTTTTGGTGATTCTAGTTTTCCCAATAAGATAAAGAAATGGGCATGACAAGTATATCAGGAAAATTCATATGATTTCATAGAGAAATAGGAATGCTTAATAATCAGAAGAAGGATATGAATAGCTCACACATTATTGTATCATTTGCCTGTTTTATGACCTGCATGATTGACTTTGTAGGGAAGATAGAGGAAAGGACGTGACAGTCACAGATATGGAGGGAATGTCCACACGTAGGATATGACAGTCACAGATATGGAGGGAATGTCCACATGTAGGATATGACAGTCACAGATATGGAGGGAATGTCCACACATAGGATATGACAGTCACAGATAAGGAGGGAATGTGCACACGTAGGGTCTAAAGGGACAGATGAGGAAGTTGTTATAGATGCAGGGTAAGTTGGAGCCTGTGCTACATGCCTTCTACAGAAGTCCAGCCTGGTGAGCATTGGCATTGCCACACATAGCTAGCCTGCACCTTCTGCTGAGAGTCACAGTGAGGGTGAATTCCTAAACATGAGTAGATCACAGATGCCACTCAAAATCTCCTGTGTTATTTATACCTGAACTCTCTGTATCCTGGTCACCTACTACTGACTATCTACATAAGTCACACCACTGACACATGTTCAGAATGACTGCAATATTTAAGTTGTTTCACAACTTTTATCATTTTTACAAATCCACTTGTGCACATTCCTGAAGGTGTAAGTCATAAACAATGCCACACCAGTTTGGAATTATGATTAATAGGGTGGTATTTATTTAAAGGGGAAAAAACTTACAGATCACTGTCAGCCCTCTGTGCAACCAGGAAGGGAGTCTAGTCGCCAGCGGAGCAGGAAGTGAAGAGAGAGAGGAGAGGGAAGTGGCCACTTTTTTTAAAGGGAGAGAGACCATGCCCCAATGGGCTGGTATCTCAGTGGCTATAGGCTGGAGGAGGGAGGACCTCCCGCAACACCTCCCCCTTTTGTTTAAATAAGAGAGTTCTAAACCTACTATGAAATTATATACAATAAGTACAAATATCCTATTCTAACTAGCTTAGGTCTTGTATAATAAATAACTTGGCCAAGTCATGAGAGAAAAGTAACTACATCTATATAGTCTTCAAGCCCATTGAAGATCTGAGAAGGGAAATAATGTTACCTGGGTAATTAGGAAGTTCTATAGTATTAAGAGCGGCGGGGCTGTGTCCCCAACACCCCAGCTGCCTGCTTGGCTAGCTTATGCCCCGAAATAATTACACGGACACTGTATTCTTTTAAACACTGCTTGGCCCTTTAGCTCTAGCACTTACAGGCTAATTCTCACATCCCGATTAACCCATCTCTAATTATCTGTGAGAACCGGTCTTACCGGGAAGATTCTAGCCTAGTCCATCCTGGGTCGGAGCTTCATGGCGTGTGTCTGCCCGGGAGTGGGGCATGGCGTCTCTCTCAGGCGTCTGCTCCCGAGAGGAGAGCTGTGGAGTCTGACCTCACTTCCTCTTCCTCCCCGCATTTTGTTCTGTTTACTCCACCCACAGGGCCAAGCCGTTTCTTTATTGCTTAACCAGTGAAATCAACAGATTGATATATGACACTCCCACATCACTTCCCCTTTTTCTGTTTAAACAAAAAAAGAAGGCTTTAACTTTAACATAGCAAAATTACATATAACAAAACAGTTATCAAGTAAAAATTACAATAATCTTTATCATAACTAAGGAACACTATAACTATAACTAACTATTCTTAACTCCATCAAAGACTCCAGAAAGATATAATATTACCTAAGTAAACAAGAACTAAGAAACTTGAAACTCTAGAAATGACAAAGACATCTCGCTGCCTGGACAGTCACCAAAGTTCTTTTGTACCGTTGGGGCATCCATCTTCAGCCTTCAGGCCCATAGTATCCAGCAGACATTTTCATCAAGCAGGAAATTCCAAAGGCAGTCACTATCTGCTTGTCCTGAAGAATGTCTTGCAGACTCTCTCATGAATCAGGAACCCTGAAAGATCATCTCACCTTAGGCAAGTTCAGTAGTCCTCTCTCTGTGGGTTCTCTGTGTCCAGTTTATGCAATAGTTCAGACAAGAGCAGTTTCTTGCCCAAATGGCTATCAAACTCCATAACGAGCCTCTTCGATGCCCATCTTCCTTGTGAAGTAGATTGGTGCAGCCAGGAGCGGACTGTCTCATTGCCATGAAAAGTCCTAAGTTATTAAAATATTAAATGTCCTATTCTGTAATCTTTGAAAGACATGAAGAATGTCTATCTAAAATATATCTCTATATATCTAGAAAATATTAACTAACATGACTACAAACTTGACTATTATGATTATCTATTAATTACCTATATATATTACATTTTTAAATGAACTATACAATCACAATACCTTAATAAAGATCAGAAATACATATACATATAACAAAATTGACCTTAAATCTCTATCAATAAAGCAAAATCTATACTAATGCAAATAATTCATATCTATATCATATCCCCCTTTAAATGTAAAAGAACATTTATAAATCATATTTGGGAACATGGGCGCAGTTTTTTCTCTCCAAACTGCTTCCTGCTGAATGGGGGTGTCGTTAATTAGGTCTTTCATGGTATAACCTGTGTGCTAATTTCATCTCAGTTGGCAGTTGAGCGAAGTAATTTTCTGAAGATGTTCACAACAACCCTTCAGGAGGGCGTGGTCCATCATACCAAATCGGAATAGAAGAAATGAACAGCATCTCATCCTCTGTGAAAACAAAATAAGAAACTCCTTTCCAAAGCATCATGTCCTTAGATCCCAATTTCAAAGTCAAGGCATCAAAATATCTATGTTGGATTAGTTCAGCAGCATTTATAAATAAATATCTTTTAATATCTGCTGCTCCTTCCTCAGCATTTAAATAATTTAAAGAGAGCATAATAGCATACAGTATCAAGATTCTCTGTGTATTTTCCATCTTTGTTCGTTTTATTTTAACCTCTATTTTGTTTATTTTTACTTTTAACATTTTGCTTTTTGAGATAGGTTCTCTGTATCTTTGACCTGAAGTAACTCTGTAGACCAGGCTGTCCTTGAACTCTCAGAGATCTGCCTGTCTCTGCCTCCCAGGCATTGGGATTAAAGGCATGTGCTACCACACCTTGAAGTCACAGAGGTCTATCTCCCTCTGCCTACCAAGTGTTGGGATTAAAGGTGTGTATCACACACAACAACTCTCTTCCTTTTTTTTGTTACTTTAAGAACTTTAAATTTTAGTCTGCATATATTTTTAACACACTTCAAACCATTTAGAAATTTTCTTTGCTTTGAATCTCTCTTTACTGTATATCTCTCTTCTTCTGACCACACGAGCCTTTAAATTACTGAGCAATATGGGTAGGATTAAAGGTGTGGCTTTGCCAGCTAGATCCAGTCCATTCCTTAGCTTTCCAGCCTCATGGCTGAGGTACCGGCTTTAGGCATGTTTACTGCCTCAACTCTATGGAATTTCAAGGTCCCTGCCAGCAAGCGAGATTCAGCAGCCTGTGCTTGCAAACCACACGAACCACATGCATAAAAGAGTCAGAGTTTGCCATGGCAGGACAGCCCAGAAAGCCGGCATTTTTAAACAGCGCAGCTTTTTTCCTGCTGCGGCTGAAAACCGAAAAGCATGCGTTCAGCTTTTCGTCAACACCATCAGGAAGCCTCTCTTAGATGAGGTGCTTGCTCACCTCTAGCAAGCAGAGTAGATCCGAGAAATTGTCACTATCAAGAAAACATGCTTTACTCTTTCCCAAGCTTTTACAGGCTTTCTGTGGATTCAGTTGTCCACGTGGGCGCCATTTATAGTATTAAGGGGTGCCAATCTGTTGTAAATAAGGGCGGCGGGTCTGTGTCCCCAACACCCCAGCCGCCTGCTTGGCTAGCTTATGCCCCGAAATAATTACACGGACACTGTATTCTTTTAAATACTGCTTGGCCCTTTAGCTCTAGCACTTACAGGCTAATTCTCACATCCCGATTAACCCATCTCCCATAATCTGTGAGAACCGGTCTTACCGGGAAGATTCTAGCCTAGTCCATCCTGGGTCGGAGCTTCATGGCGTGTGTCTGCCCGGGAGTGGGGCATGGCGTCTCTCTCAGGCGTCTGCTCCCGAGAGGAGAGCTGTGGATTCTGACCTCACTTCCTCTTCCTCCCCGCATTTTGTTCTGTTTACTCCACCCACAGGGCCAAGCCGTTTCTTTATTGCTTAACCAGTGAAATCAACAGATTGATATATGACACTCCCACATCAAAGTTCAGTAAAACAACTTCCAAAACATGCAACAAATCACAGAGACAACTAGCTACCTGGGCAATCACCCAAAGTCATGTTAGCAGCGTTGAAGCAACCAACTTTGGCTAAGGCCTAACATAACTGACATACCATTTTCAAAGGCAAGCAACTTTTCAGAACTATCTTACCCTGTCTTGCAGGATATGACAGTCCTGTTGTATCCATTGATGCATGCTCTGTATCTCTGTCAGTGGTTGAGGTATGGGCATTTCTTTGCCCAAAGGCCAGTTCTGCCAAAAAGAAAGGCTCCAGGTGGAGTGTCTTTGGTGCTCAACATTCTCTCGGGAATAGAGAGGTGTTGCCAGGAGCAATTGTGTCTCACTAACACAAAACTCTGAGTTAGATTAAAGGCCATTTTCTACAGCTCTTTGAAGAAGTTGAAGATTATCGATCTATACTGAGTATAATCTCTCTATATATAAAGAACCTGATTAGTCTAATTATAAATGACAAACTTAGATGACTATTAATCTATATAATTCTCAATATCTATCTAACATAAAGACTAAGAAAATAAACGACTGTGAAACAAATGAGGACAATGACCTCCAAATATAAACAATGTACAAATATACATTGCAGTAGGTAAATATATATCAATACACAAACATTATATAAGTATCTTAATCAGAGGTAGAAATGTACACTGCAATATGGTAAATATATACAATATATATATATATCAATACAATATATGTCAATATATAAAAAATATTTTAAACAGAGGTAGAAACATGCATGCATACAATAGTCAATACAATTTAACTTTGTATCAATATACAAGAATCTATACCAATATATTTGTCTAAAAACAGTAACTCACAACTACAAATCTATTATCCCATCATCCCTTTTTTTTTTCAAAATGATCCCTGAGCTTATAAAATTCCTCCCCCAACCCTCAATCTTATACTAATTATAATCAACCCCTAAATGATGTCCCTAAACCCAAGGGCAAACTTTACTGGGAGAGGGGACGTCGTCCTCTAGAATTACTTCCAGCTGTCATGGGGGCGACGTTCTTTCTGGGGGATCCTGTGAAAGTAAAATGATGGTTAAATTTCAAAATCAATGTCTTTTAAAATTGCCAATAGTCTCTGAGTATTTTGTGCAGGTCTGGCCAAAATGTTGTATAAGATGTGCACCATTTCATCTAACCAAGTTGGAACTGTCTTGTGCAGCTGGTACCCAAAGCAGGTCTTGTAGTAGCGCTATCAGTATCATGATGTCATATCAACCAGGTGGAGTTGTTGTTATGGGGCCCCATCTTCTTCCTGGAAACTTCAAATATCACATCAGGAAAAACTCATTGTTCATTGTGAAAAAATTAAACATTAATCATATAGACATATATAGAAAAAAAACATATATATATATTCACTGAAAGGCATGATATATATATTCAATAAAAAGTATGATAGATATGAAGAAAAGCAAAGATGTTTTCTAAACTCATATTTCTTTTTGTCCCATATCATGGCTCTTGATATGAGACAGAAACTCCTGAAACTCTGGGTTTTTCTCTTATTAACAGGCTTGGAATTGGAGAGGGACTGAGCCAGAGTCCAACTTCAAAACCAGCTTTATAAATTTAGAAATATGGTTTAATATTACTTACACAACCCATTCAGTTGTCTTGATATTTCCTATTGGGCAGGTATTTTTCCATCTGTCAGTATCCATACATCTAGGGTCCCTTGAATTTCTCAAAGATGAGTGTTTTCCTGTGGAGATAAGAACAGAACCCTGCCCCCATTCTATATGTTTTTCTTACCACCTGTATGAATATCATCATTGTGGATGAGTTTCATTTCTCCTTTCCAAGTGGTTTCTCCTCTTCAAATCAAAACTTTATTAATTTTGATGGTATCCACAATTTTTCTTCTCCTGTGGAAACAAGAGCAAAACCCCTTCCCCAACGTAGCACATCTCCTGGCTTCCACTGAGAGGTCAGCACATCTTTGAAATAAATCGGTTGATTTAGTTCAGCAGACTTTTCCATTATCCAATGTCTTTCTGCTGCTGTCATTCCTTTCTCATTAGCGTTAAGAAAATTCAAGGTTAATAAAGCATTATGTAATCTATTTCTGGGGGTATTTTCAGTCCCTTTCTGTTTGTTCAGGATATCCTTTATAGTACGATTTGATCTTTCTATAACTGCCTGACCTGTAGGATTGTTTGGTATACCTGTAATGTGTTTTATATTATAATAATCAAAAAAGCATTTCATTTTCTTAGATACATATGCTGGACTATTATCTGTCTTTATTTGTGCAGGTATACCCATAATGGCCATAACTTCCAATAAATGTGTGATTACTGAATCAGCCTTTTCTGAGCTCAGTGCAGTAGCCCATTGAAAACCTGAATACGTGTCTATGGTGTGGTGTATATATTTTAATTTACCAAATTCCATAAAGTGGAACACATCCATCTGCCAGATTTCATTTCTCTTAGTGCCCTTTGGGTTACTCCCTGCATGCAGCGGTGTTTGATTATAGAAAGAACAAGTAGGACATCTCTTTATAATGTCCTTAGCTTGTTGCCAAGTAATGGAAAATTCTTTCTTTAGGCCTTTACTATTGACATGATGCTTCTTATGAAATTCTGAGGCCTGCAATACACTTCCAATCAATAATTGATCAATCTCAGCGTTGGCTGGGGCTAGAGGACCAGGCAGACCTGTATGAGACCGGATGTGTGTTATGTACATCAGACAAAGCCTGTTCCTGATTATGACTTGTACCTGGATAAACAATGAAGTCAACTCTGTGTCATCTGGTATAAATTCAGCGGTTTCAATATGCAAGATAACTCTTTCTGCATATTGTGAATCTGTAACTATATTAAGAGGTTCTTTAAAATCCCTTAGCACCATAAGAATGGCATATAATTCTGCCTTCTGGACAGAATTATAAGGGCTTTGTTCCACCTTACTCAATTCATCTGACTTGTAACCTGCTTTCCCTGATTTATTTGCATCAGTATAGAACGTACGGGCTCCAGTTATTGGAGCATCACGTACAATTCTAGGAAGAATCCAAGAAGTTCTTTTTATGAGGTTAAGTCTACCCCTTTTGGGATAGTTGCTATTAATTTCTCCCAAAAAAATTAGCACAAGCTCTTTGCCACGGTTCATTGTCTTCCCATAACTTTTTTATTTCTTCAGTAGTAAAAGGCACTATAATTTCTGCTGGGTCTATACCTGCTAGTTGACGAAGTCTCAGCTTACCTTTTATAATTAATTCAGAGACTTTTTCCACATAAGTTTTTAATTTTTTACTTGGTTTATTAGGTATAAACATCCATTCTAAAATAATATCTTCCCTCTGCATTAGAATCCCTGTAGGAGGAATTCTGGAAGGCAATATGACTAGGATGCAGCTAAGATTTGGGTTCACCCTATCCACATGTGCCTCCTGTAATTTTTCCTCAATCATTGTCAGTTCCTTTTCTGCTTCAGCTGTCAGTTTTCTTGGACTATTCAAATCTTTATCACCATCTAAGGTTTTGTTTAAATGAACTATTAGATCAGGTGTTATCCTAACAGCTGGTCGTAGACTGGAAATGTCTCCTAACAATCTTTGGAAGTCATTAAGAGTCTTTAACCGGTCTCTCCTAATTTGTGCCTTTTGCGTTTTAATTTTCTCTAACCCTATTCTGTAACCTAGGTAATTAATAGAATTTCCTCTTTGAATCTTTTCAGGGGCAATTTGTAATCCCCACCTAGGCAAGACTTTCTTTACTTCTTCAAACATCCTTTCTAAAGTATCTTTATTTGAATCAGATAACAAGTTGTCATCCATGTAATGATAAATGATGGACTTGGGGAATTGTTTACGAATTATTTCCAATGGCTTACTTACAAAATATTGGCACAATGTAGGACTACTGAGCATACCCTGTGGGAGGACAGTCCATTGCTATCTTTTATTAGGCTGAGAATTATTATAAGTAGGCACTGTGAAGGCAAGTTTTTCTCTATCCTTTTCTTGTAATGGTATAGTGAAAAAACAATCTTTCAAATCAATAACTATAAGAGGCCATCCTTTTGGTTACAGAGAAGGCAAAGGAATTCCAGATTGTAGTGGGCCCATAGGTTGAATTACTTTGTTGACAGCTCTTAGATCTGTCACCATTCTCCATTTACCAGATTTCTTTTTTACAACAAACACAGGAGAATTCCAAGGGCTGGTTGATTCTTCAATGTGGTGAGCATCTAGTTGCTCTTGCACCAGCTGTTCCAATGCCTGTAGTTTATCTTCAGCTAGAGGCCACTGTTTGATCCATATTGGCTTCTCAGTTAGCCATTTTAAAGGTAGGGCTGTTGGTACCTCTAAAGGTTTGGTATTTGCTGTATGTTCTTGTACAGCCTGAATGGCTGGTGACCTTTTTCCATAATGCCTCATTATATCCTTCCCAGAATTATGAGTTTCTGGAACTACAGGAATGTTAATCTGGGTGTTCCATTGCTGTAGCAGGTCACGGCCCCCTTAAATTTATGGCAATATTGGCTCTATATGGCCTTAGTCTTCCTATTTGCCCTTCGGGCTCTATGCATTTAACCCATGTTGTGCTTTGTTTTACACGAGATAGGGTTCCAATTCCCAGGAACTGAACATCTACCTCTTGAAGAGGCCAATTCGGATGCCAAGATTCTGGGGTAATGATACTTACATCTGCACCTGTGTCTAATAAGCCTTCAATAAAAGTGCCATTTATACAGACTCTTAGCTTTGTTCTTTGATCGTTAATAGAAGTCTGCCAAAATATACGTTTACTCTGTCCTACTGGGTTTTTTGACTCATCCTCCACACGTAATTCATCATTTAGACCAGTATTACTTTTTACAGCAGAAATAGGAGCTTGTAATTTTCTTGGTGAGGCACGTTCTCCACTGTGACTGGGAATGACTGGGCCAATGTTGGCTTGGGGGCCTGCGAGAGGCCCCTCAAGGAGTTTTCCGACGGTATCGGGTTGTCTTGTTTGTCTGTTGTTGACCTGCTTTCGTTGGACCAATGCCGTCCTTTACCGCATCTCCTACATATACCTGAAGGCCGAGGTCTCCTATTTTGGCATTCCCAGAAGAGATATTATTCCTAGAAATTCTTCGCCTGCAATCCCTTTGCAAATGTCCTACGTTACCACAATTAAAACACCTGGCAGTTTGATGTCTCCTCATTGCTTTGGAAATCGCTTCTCCTACCCAAGATTCATCATTATAGCTACACGTCTCAACATTCATCGTATGCTGAATCCATTCATCCATAGGTGCTGATCTAGACTTTAAAGGCCCAATTATCGTTTTGCATTCTATGTTTGCATTCTCAAAAGCTAGAGATTCAAGAAGTATTCGTCTAGCTTCTGGGTCTGTTACCCCTATGTCCAGAGCCTTAATTAATCTTTGCAAAAAGTCAATAAAGGGTTCTCTCTGTCCCTGTCTAATTCTGGTATATGATTCAACCCTTTTTGCTGGATCTTGTATCCTATTCCAAGCATTTAAAGCTGCTTGGTGACATAGACACAGTACTTCATCGTCATAAAGAGCTTGGACCTGTGGATCAGCATATTCTCCTGCACCAAGAATTTGATCTTGGGAAACCTTGACACCTTTTGCTCTTCCTTGCTGTTCCATATGTTTGGATTCTTCTCTGAAATAAATTCCAAACATCAAGGAAGGTCCATTATCTAAAACTGCAGGCACTAACTAATGGAAATCATGGGGGGTATCTCTAGCATTAGAAGCCCAAGTCCTTATCATTTCCTTTACATATGCAGAGTGCAAGCCAAAATTAACAATAGCTTGCTTAATTTCTTTTAGATCATTCATTGCTATTGGCATCCATCTAGCTTCTCTGACTCCCTTTGAGCCTTTAGAAGTTGACGCTTTGTCAGAATTAAGTATAGGGTATGCCACTAAAACCTTGGGTAAGCCAGTTCTAATAGCTGGTGTTGGCATTGTATCCTGTCCTTGTGCCTTATTCCTCTGTTCACCAGCTCCAATCATTTCTTCAATTATTTCAAGTCTTTTTATTATTGTCTTTATTATTGTCTCTTTTGAATCCTGAATCTCCTGACATGCATGAGCTTCTAGTAAAGATCGTATGGTTCTTAGGAGTGCCATGATCTTCCTAAATGATAGAATATGCAAAAGAATTCTGAAACCTAGTAACCAGTAAATTAAGTTATTCCCAAAGTCATATAAACCTTGCATGATATAACCCATTGTATTGGTAACCAGAACAGTAAAATTCGCGTTGGAAACGAAAACTGCCATATTACCTATTATCCAGCAGGTGGCGCTGTTACCAAGTCGCGACGAAAACAGGGTCCTGTTTCAGAGTCTGCCTAGTATTTGTTAAAAACTGGAAAATGTAAGTTGCTCAACAAAGTAAATATAATTAAATCAATTCCAGAGACGGAACCAGAAACCCAGAATCCAGGGGTAGAGAAGAGCAACCTGGAAGCAGCTTATACCTCCACATGACAGAGTCACCCTGAGGGGTTGCAGCTTTCAGCAACCGCGTGCTCTGGTTCGCACCACTTAAGAGCTGGGCTTGCAAGGGAGATTTAAAAATGACTCAGTAAAGAGCAAACCACGAGGGCAGAGACTACACGGGCCTGTGGAGTTTAAATCCACGTGGGGAGGCCAAGGCCGCTGCTGCAAGGCACAGGCGGCGGCTGAGGAAGGGAGGGCTCCCACCAAGCCAAACTCGCGTCCGGCAGCAGAGCGGGGAAAGAAGAGGTTCTAAAACCAAACATTGGGTGCCAATTGAAGGCGTAAGTCATAAACAATGCCACACCAGTTTGGAATTATGATTAATAGGGTGGTATTTATTTAAAGGGGAAAAAACTTACAGATCACCGTCAGCCCTCTGTGCAACCAGGAAGGGAGTCTAGTCGCCGGCGGAGCAGGAAGTGAAGAGAGAGAGGAGAGGGAAGTGGGTGCTTTTTTATAGGGAGAGAGACCCAATGGGCTGGTATCTCAGTGGCTATAGGCTGGAGGAGGGAGGACCTCCCGCAACACATTCCCCTCTTTTTCTGAATAATTCACAGAAGTTAAGAATTTCTCTTCAAAGAGTGCTTACTAAGTATTGTCATGTGAACCTTTGTTTGAACTATTCTAACGTATTCTTTTGATTTTGCATTAAAAGGACTCATGTTCACAACCAGGCTGAGATTAGGTTTTGGAAGCCATGTTGCTACAGTAATACACTTCTTGTGGTTGTTCCATAATTTCCCTTATCAAGTAAAAGGAGATAAAAATTACATTGAAAGAGCTCGACCTCATTGTTTCCACAGTTAAACATAGCTGACAATATAAGAAACAAAAGCTTTCTCCAGAGGTGATTTATATTTAAAATCCAACTGGTGTATGCTATTTCCTTAAACCCAGTAAGACCATTTCCTTACTAAGTAAAGCTAATATAATGTAATGCTATTTGGGTATTAATGAATCTGTTCATTAATTTAATTAATAGACACCATTAATAGACTGGCTGTGTACACAGAACAAAGGCTGGTAATTCATGACAACGAAAAAGACAGAAATACAATCCTTCCTTTACAGAACTTATCCCTAATACTAGTTTTCTATAGTGGCTGAAATAGATTATTGAAATAGGGCTAGTATCTTAAACTTCACAAATTCCATCTTCAAGTTCTGTCAACCAGATTGAAAAGGTTATGGGAGCCTTTGTCTCCCTGAGGTTGTTGGGCTGCAGTTGCTTTTCTCTAACTGGTTGTCACCTGGGATCATCTTTAGTCACCAGGTCTACCATATCCATCGGTCATCACTCTTCTGCCTCCACAGCAACAATGCAAGTCAGAGATGGATGTGAGTGTACAGAAAATACATGTGTGTGCACAACAGAGTACTAATCTTAAAGAAGGCATTCTTGCCATTTGTAACAATGCAGCTAAACACAGAAGGCATTAGCAAGTAAAATAAGCCAGTCACACAAGGACAGGTTCTCAGAACAGCAAAACTCATGGAGGTCTTGGAAAATGGAATGGTGGATGCCAGAGACCGATGAGAGGGGAGGAATATATGGGGGTCATTTTTTAATGTATAAAAAGCTTTTGTTACTTGATATAAACAGCTCCAGAGATCTTCTGGAAAACACAGTATCTACCAATCCACCATTAATGTGCTATTGTGTTCCTTAAGGTATGCAAAAAAAAAAAAAAAAAACAACAACTACCAGGCCTATTCTGGGCCAGTCTCAACAGGGATATTACAGACAAACTAATCTCTGCAGTTTGATTGGCAAATGAGGTCACCCAGGTCACAAAACTAGGTGATGAGGGTGGTGATGTATGAGTTATTCATAGGCATCTCCTGGATTCAATTAACTGTTTCTATTCCTCATTTCCTCTTCATGACAAAAACAGACAGAAACACAGAGAGGAACATAAGGAACACAGTGGTTGGTGTGTGTGGCCACTTCCTTTGGGTGGTGTTACCACAGTATTTCAAAATCCACCAATGTTGTAATAGGAGCAGCGGGCTGCTTCCCGAAACCCAGCTAGCTTTATACACGGAAACTGTATTCTTTTAAACACTGCCTGGCCCATTAGTTCCAGCCTCTTATTGGCTAGCTCTTACATATTGATCTAACCCATTTTTAATAATCTGTGTGACCCATGAGGTGGCTTACCAGGGAAGATCTTAACCTGCATCTGTCTGGAGTGGGAGAATTCATGGTGACTCTCTGATTCAGCTTCTTTCTCCCAGCATTCTGTTCTGTTTTCTCTGCCTACCTAAGGGTTGGCCTATCAAATGGGCCTAGGCAGTTTCTTTATTAATAAGAAATCACTCCTACATCATTTCCCCTTTTTCCATTTAAACAAAAAAGAAAGGCTTTAACTTTAACATAGTAAAATTACATATAACAAAACAGTTATCAAGTAAGAATTACAGTTATAATATTTATATCTACTTTATCTTTTATCATAACTAAGGAAAACTATAACTATCTATCCATTCTTCAACTCCATCAAAGACTCCAGAAGGTTATAATATTACCTAAGCAAACAAGAAATCCAAAACTCTAGAAGTGACAGACACATCTCACTGCCTGGACAGTCACCCAAAGTTCCTCTGTACCGTTGGGGCACCCATCTTCGGCCTTTAGGCCCATAGTATCCAGCAGATATTTCCATGAAGCAGGAAATTTCAAAGACAGTTCAGTCACTTTCTGCTGTGTCCTGCAGAATGTCTCGCAGACTCTCATGAATCAGGAACTCTGAAAGACCATCTCACCTTTAGGCAAGTTCAGCACTCCTCTCTCTGCGGGTTCTCTGTGTCCAGTTTATGCAACAGTCCAGGCAAGAACAGTTTCTTGCCCAAATGGCTATCAAACTCCATAAGGAACCTCTTCAATGCCCATCTTCCTCTTGAAGTAGCTGGGGCTGCCAGGAGCAGACATGTCTCATTGCCATGAAAAACCCTAAGTTATTAAAATATTTTAAATGCCATATTCTGCAGTCTTTGAGAGATATGAAGAATGTCTATCTAACTGAAATATATCTCTATATATCTAGAAAATCTAAGTAACATGACTACAAGCTTTACTATTATCGATGATTATCCATTAGCAACCTATATTTCCTATTATACATTACATTTTAAATGAACTACACAATCAAAATACCTTAATCAATATCAGAAATACATATACATATAACAAAATTGGCCTTAAAATCCATACTAATGTAAATTATTCATATCTATATCATATCCCCCTTTAAATGTAAAAGAACATTAATAAGCAATATTTGGGAACATGGGCAGAGTTTTTTTCTCTCCAAACTGCTTCCTGCTGAATGGGGGCGCTTTTATTCAGGTCTTTTATGGGATAACCTGTCTGCTAGGTTCATCTCAGTTGGCAGTAGAGCAATGTAATTTTTTGAGGGTGTTCACAGCAACCTTTCAGGAGGGCGAGGTCTATCATACCATATTGGAATAGAAGAAATCCACAGGGTCTCATCCTCTGTGAAAACAAAAGAAGACCCTTTCCAAAGCATCATATCCTTAGACCCAAATTCTGAAGTCATACCCTCATGATATCCATTCTGGTTCTACTTGGCAGCCCATATAATGAAATGTCTCTCTGTACTTAGCTCCTTTACAGTCAAAAATTTTAAAGAAAACACAATGTACGTAATCCAGACTCTCTGTGAATTTTTCCATTTTTATGTGGCTTATTTTTCTTTATTTCTTTTAATCTATAACTATCTGTACTCTGTCTCTTTAAAGACTTTACCCTTTTTTATGTGCATTAACTTTATTCTCTCTATTTTTTTTTCTCTTTCAAGCCTACGTACACTCATCCAACATTGTGATTCATTTAGTGGTCTTTTATGCCTGAAATCTGTTTTATTGTGAATCTGTAATTTTTTTACTATCCAGGAACACTTTGTTTTGCGCCTTTAAATCACTAAGCGCTTAAGAATCTAAGCTGTGACATTCCTAGGTCAAAAACAGGTACTGCCTGCTGGCCCCGCCCAGTACAACATGGCGGAGCCGCTCTTGCCTCTGATCCTTGCACATTGCACCACTAGCATGGCGGAGCTGCTTGTGCCTCTGAGCCACAGCACGCAATGACTTCCTTTTAGGCACACAGCGAGTCTAGTTGCCATCAAACAAATCGTAGCACTTTACTCCAAACGCTCCATTCAAAGACTCTGTCTCCTGCAGGAGCCAGACAGAGATCACAATCGCTGCACAGCCCAGAAAGTCAGGATTTTAAAACAGCCAGTTTTTTTCTGCTGCTGAGTCAGGAAAATTTCCTTGCAACATGCAACTCACAAACAGCAAAAAGCTGTCTTAAATTCTCTCTCCTTTTAAAGCCCTCTCAGGTATTACATGGCATTATTTAATCACGTTGGGCGCCACTCTGTTGTAATAGGAGCAGCAGGCTGCTTCCCGCAACCTGGCTAGCTTTATACCTGAAATAATTACACGGAAACTGTATTCTTTTAAACACTGCCTGGCCCATTAGTTCCAGCCTCTTATTGGCTAGCTCTTACATATTGATCTAACCCATTTTTAATAATCTGTGTAGCCCACGAGGTGGCTTACCAGGGAAGATCTTAACCTGCATCTGTCTGGAGTAGGAGAATCATGGTGACTCTCTGATTCAGCTTCTTTCTCCCAGCATTCTGTTCTGTTTTCTCCGCCTACCTAAGGATTGGCCTATCAAATGGGCCTAGGCAGTTTCTTTATTAATAAGAAATCACTCCCACATCACACCAAAAGGAACACATCAGATGTACTTTTGAGTCTTAATTGTGACGCAACAAAGTAAAATTGAAAACATGCCATTTCATGTTGAATAATAGAAAATACAAAACTATGATTCTTCTTATATTCAACAACATCCCATACTGAACTGTGAAAAGAAAAGTCAGAATGGTTGAAATGAGGGGGCTTGTACAGATTGCTGAAGTCATCAGGAAAGGAAGGAAGAACTCTGAGATGGGGAAAAGAATATCTCCAATCAGCAGTCGGTGGCAAAGACACAGAAAGGCAGTTATGGAGAGCAGGGGACTGAAGCCTGGAGGACAGAAGGGTGCTGGACAAAGAAGGCTGCTTCAGCTCCAAAGCGCTTCAATAGAAGTTTCCTTTGATCTCAGACTATCAGTTTTGAAGAAGACATGGGAGATGAGTAAGAGCTTGCACATGGTATTTCTTTCTAAATAATCATTCAGGGAAGCACAGCAAAAATGCTTATGCTAGTTTAATAAACTGATATGCCATGGTTGTCTCTGCTGCTGTTGAAAACACATATTTGGGTATTTGCATTACCTCAGCATTAGTAAAATGGAATGGAATGAATCAACTTTGCCAAATTCTACAGAAATCCGAGAGGGTGAGAACTGAAAAATGTTCCTTGGATGTATTAATTTTTAAGAGAACTTGTCAGGCAATTGTAGTGAAATAGTAGTGGTTAGAAGGGAGATGCCCATGGGCCAAAGGGTAGGATGGAAGGTTGGCTGGAAAGGTTAGCAATAAAAATTTGTAAGGTCAAAGAAGTTATTGCTCCCTTTAAAAAACTGATAAAATCTATTTAAGAGTTGAGGCTGGGTGGGGTGGCTAGTACAGGGGAAAACATATCAGCGTAGGACCCCAGCATGGCAAGAAAAGCCTAAGAAGGCAGATGATTACATTGTCCAGGAAAGGACTTGGGCCTTTCTTTGTTCTGGTGAGAAGAGAATAAATAAAGGATGAAATTGTCTTCAGTGAGATTTACACAGCAGGGATATAAGAACTCTCTCTGAAAGAAATCGTTTTCTGGGGATGGAGAAATGGCTCAGAAAATAAGAACACTGGCTGCTCTTTCAGAGGAACCAGGCTCTATTCCCAGTCCTCACACGACACCTCGTAACCATTGGTAACTCCAGTTACAGGAAGCTGATGCCTTCTTCTGGCCACTGTTGACACTAGGAACACACACTGTGCACAGACATACGTGCAGGCAAAACACCCATACACATACAATTAAAACAATATATTTCCAATTAAAAATCATCTTTTGAGGTGGGTAGTGATGAGAGTGGATAGCAGTTGTCACGGTGATAACAGGCTTCAGGAATGAGCAGATAACCTGCCACTAACAACCCAGTACTAGTAAAGCTAGCCTGTCCCAGTGGTTGGGAAAGCTGCATGGTTTACAAAGGATGGCTTCTTCGGACACACAGAGAAACCTACCTGTGGCAGAGGTGTTTACTGGGAGGTAAGAGGGTGGTCAATATCTATGAGGGGGAGAAATTAGTTCATGACTTCTTGTGGGCCACTGACGTACAGAAAGATCACCCATGTTCCTGGAACTGTTTGTATCAGCCTGGATAAATCCCCAGAAGGGGGCACGAGGGAAAGTGAACTGCTGAGAAAATCTATATGATGATTCATGCAAAATTTTGAAAATTAAACAAATATAGTTTATATTGCAGGTAGGAAGCAAAAATATCAATATTCATGGGAAATGCACATATTACCTTTGTGAGCTGTATACACACTCACTCACACACACACATACCACATACATATACCATACATACACATGCCACACAACTCATACCCACACACATGCTCTCTCTCACATGCAGAAATATCCCTCCCACCTCACACACACCCACAAACACACACACACACACACACACACACACAGAAATATCCCTCCCACCTCACACACACCCACAAACACACACACACACACAGAAATATCCCTCCCACCTCACACACACCCACAAACACACACACACAGAAATGCCTCCCCCTTACACACACTTGAAGGTATAGTGTCACTCAAGGTCACATAAGCATCCATAACCTCCTTACAGACTAAGGCCAAGTGCATTTGTCCTTTCTCTTTATCTGGAGAATTCTTCAAAGGCAAGATTGTGTCCCTTTATGCTCTGCCAGCAGTCTTTGGCACATGGTGAGCTCTCAATAAATAATAATTAATTCTGTCTCTGACTAAATATTCATTGTTTTAGTCAATGAATAATAATTAAAGATAATTAAATGATGGAAAAGAATACAAAACTTAGCAAAAACCGTTATAAATGAGATTATCTGTTTGTACCTCATTATATACAATGTGGTAGAAAACACATTTGGAGCTTGAGTTCTGTTGGTTTGGTACAGTTTTTTATGCCTTTGATTTTAGTTCATATTATCACCATGTCTCCTCTGTATTGTATATATATATATATATATATATATATATCCTTAGTTAATACATATTTGTATATGTTAAACTGTCATCATCACCAAGTTTCTCAACTTGACCTCTATATCATTAATCATAAGCATATTTGTGTGAAATTTCATTCACTGCATTTGTGTGTGTGTGTGTGTGTGTGTGTGTGTGTTTATGTGTGCAGGCATGTGTGCGTATGTGTGTAATTTGAATAAATAGGTGTACTGTGGCATCCTATTTGTTCCCTGTATCTTCCTGCACTAGGCCTTCACTATCATAATGTCCTTGTCTTTTTTCTGAAAAGATGGTAGCGCAGTGGTCAAGAAGAGCACAGGTGCCTCTACATTCCTTGGCCTGGAAACCCTAGTCAATCCTCTAAAGAACACTTTGTGCAGTCTGCTTAACTCTAGCTCGGTTTGCCCATCTGTAAAATGGAGGCAAACAGATGAGGACACTCTATTCCCTCTCCTCATAAGGATATTGGGAGATGACTTAAAATTTTTCTACACAGCAAGTAGGCTCCTGTGGGCCACAGAATAAATGCCACCCTCATTATCTGACATAATTACTATTAGGTTACTATCAGCTCATTAATTTCATTGTTGGTTTTAATGAGGCATTAGTAACTGGATACATTATTTTCTTACTATAACTAGAATTTTTGATATTTTATTCTGAAAAAGAATTAACATTTCAAATTCTATCTATGCCTGTAACTCAGTGTGACTCGCACTACAATTCAACAAGATTCTCCAGTTTTCTTTCTCTCTTATTTCACATAAAAACTCATAGCAACTTTATTCTTTTATTTTTGTATGCAATAACTTTATTTTAATATAGAGTTTATAATGCAAGGGTTGCAGGTCCCTTATAGGCTGTTTGCAGGTCTCAATCAGCTCGTGAGATCAACAGGAATGCTTCTTGTCTCACCTGGTTTCTGGGGACACTTCATATGTGTGCTCAATAGTCCTCCAATCAGAAGGAATTACGCTCTTCCTTTTCTCAAGCTTGGACCCAGAGCAGCTCTTCATGGCCTTGACTTCCTCAGGGTGCACCAGAGCACATTTATTCCAGCACAGCAATCTTCAGGCATGAAATGTCTAAATCACCCACCAAACACGCCATGGTCACACTGGCCTGAGGTAAGCCTGGTCCATCACTATGGGTTTCTCAGACACAGCAGCCAGTCTACCGTGGAAGATCTCTTCCGGAATTTCATGGAGTTTGCCATTACCTTGGTTTCAGTGTATGTTCTCCCCCAAAACTACCCAATCAAAGACTTTTGTAGCATGTTTCAACCCACTCATCTTGGCATCCTTCACTTACCATAGCAACGTACAGTAACTAACTTTATTCATTTTTTAAAATATATTTATTTGAGAATATCATATATAATGCTTTACACCATTCCCTCCTCTTTCTCTTCCTTTCAGCTCCTCAGGTGTCATCTTAAAACCGGACTCGCTGAATATAAAGGACAATGAGGACTACTGAGAACTCAAGAACAAAGGCAATGGGTTTTTGATCCTACTGCACGTACCAGCTTTGTGGGAGCCTAGGCGGTTTGGATGCTCACCTTACTAGACCTGGATGGAGGTGGGTGGTCCTTGGACTTCCCACAGGGCAGGAAACCCTGATTGCTCTTTGGGCTGACAAGGGAGGGGGACTTGACTGGGGGAGGGGGAGGGAAATAGGAGGTGGTGGCAGGGAGGAGGCAGAAATCTTTAATAAATAAATAAATAAAAAGAAAAGAAATAAATTCATGGCTTAATTTTTAAATGATTATATCTATATATACATGTATATGTATAAATATTTAAGTACAGCCTGCTGAGTCCTTTAATGTTGGTCAAATGTAATGATGTAGGGCTGGCCACTTGGTATTGGATAACCAATTAGAGACTCATCCCCTGGGAAAACTGACTCTCCCAATTTTGGCCACCATTAATTGCCAATAGCTCTTCATGTGGGTGTGAGACCTTGTGAGATTTCTCTCGTCCATGTTGGCACATTGCTGGCACTGCTCTTGTTCAGGCCTTGATTAAGCAGCCATATTGAGACTTCCTGGGTGCAGCTTCTCTTCAACAGGGGTCTCTAGGGTGACATTCAAATTAAGACATTTTATATCCCTGTCACTCATATTTCAGACTCCAGGTAAAAAATTCACTCAGTCACTGCTTTCTAAAGACTCAGCTGTCCCATCTAGCAGATAACACAAATGACATTTTACCTTGCTTTTAGGTTGTGCAAATATAATAATAAACAAAAATTAAAGCAATTTCCAGAGCCCATAATTAAATTAACATGAGATGCTACAAACTGATCTGAATTGACAGGGGCACAATCATCTGCAAAGTTTTTAGTTTTCAGTTGAAAGTCTTATATTCGACTCTTTCATTTCCTTCATTCCTGTCTATAACTGCATTTGAAACTAAATTCTGTTCGTGTCAGTCAAGGCCCGGATGCTCATCTGATGGATGCTGATGAATGCCTGGCCTTTTGGAGATGGCTGCCTAGAGTGACGAAAACAGTAAACACCATGTGAAATCCGGGCAATGATTTTATTGATAGCAATTGTGATGAGGCCTGAAAGCATTTAAAAAAGCAATACTGTAAGAAATAGATGCAATAGAAGGAACGAGTCCTGTAGATGACAACGGGCTGACGATAAGCACTCAATGCTATTCTTATGAGTTATTTTGTCACTTTAGCCTAAATGGCCTGGAAGGTCCTTTGAATTGTCTAGATGATGTATGTTGCATGGGGATAATAGTGTGAATAACTGTTTCCATTTGACTTTAAAATAAAATTCAAAGTCAGAAAAACATTTTCGAATTATGTTGGGTTGTTCAATGATTTCCCTTTGGAAGGTGGAGTTTTCATTTGCATACATAAGAGAATTCTCTTCCTCAAAAAATAAAAAAAATCACAAATAAATAACTCAAAGGAAATTGATGAGACCTCTAGTGCAATGACAGTCAATTCTGCCTTTAAAGCCCACCTTTGTTTCTATTGCCTGAGCTATCACTAAAGATTAAAGACAGCGTTCAAAGAGAGTAATCCCTCATACTTTACCTGCTCATTATATGCCGTGATAGTTTTTTATTCAATTATTCATCTGCCAATAAAAAGAGTGAGCAAAGACAACATCAAGGCCGTGTTTTCATTTCAATTATTGTTCCCTAGTGAATTACAAGGTTCTGGGTCTCCTATAACGGTTTATATTGACCCAGGCTTCATAAATCTGGCACAGCAGAAAGTTGCTCAGCTATATGTTCTGCTCGTGTCTTTCTACTCACAACATCAATCACCTGCCAAAGAGGACAGAGCAGGTCGAGAGTGCTCCATCTGGTGCTCCCATCTAAAAGGTCTTACCACTTGAAGGAATCTCCCATATAGGGCTTAAGGCTCCAACCTTAGTGAGCTCAAGTTAGCCAGCATTAAAGTAGATGCAAAACATGCAAGGAATTAGTGTTACTAGAAAATATATTTACAAGACATAATTTCTAAAACTTGAAACATCATTAGAATGGTACTGGTTACACTAGACATGAAAAATAGAATTTCTGTGTCTGTTTACTCAGAGTTGGAAGTGCTATTCAAACTGAAATAATTTAGATTTATTTTGTCCCAAGGATGAACTGCTTCAAACTCATTTCAAAGTGAATAATTTTCTCCTTAACTGGACCCCAGCCAGCACATCTGTCTCTGAAATGTTCCAAGGCAAAGACGTTAACCAGTCAGGCAGGTTATGCATGTGACCACCAACAATTTATTCTGAAAAAAATGAGGCTATGACTAATATACAGGAAATCATGTCATTTGATACCATATTGCATTAGAGAACAAACAAGGCAAAACACAGGCAAGCAATAATGATAAGAAATAAGGGGCTGGAGAGATGGCTTAGTGGATAAGAGTACTGGCTGCTCTTCCAAAGGACCTGAGTTTGATTTCCAGCACCCACATGGCAGTTCACAACTCTCTGTAACTCCAGTTCCAGGGGATCTGCATCCTCATGCAGGCATACATGCAGGTAAAACCATAATTTTAAATTACGAATAAATTTACAAAAAATAAATAAGGTTATTAGGTTAGTACATGATCTAATTATACCATTTCTTCCTGTTATTACAATACACAAAACAAATAAATATTTCTTATTAAAGTATTGCTAAAAGTAAGTATGTGTCTCTTCCCAATGTGATATTTAAATTACCTATGTACTACAGTTACTACAGTTACTACAGTTACAGTGGCTCTTATGAGCTCTACTTTGGTTTATGTGCACAATAATTTGTAATGGAGTGTGATACATTTTAACAATAAAATGTTCTTAGCGGCTCACTGTTCTTTATGACACTACTGGTTAGTTTTCAGGGCATTTCTTGCCATACATTTTTTTTTTAAAAAAAAAAAAAACAACTTTTATTCCATCTTCTTTGAAAAGCAGTGTATTTAAGAAGCACTTTACTTCAAAATTAAGAGCAAATATGGTAACATTTTGTGGAATTTTTTTTAGAGTGTGTTTTTATTCTTACCAGCACCGAGCACATGTTACATGTTAAGACATGCTCAAATCTTTCTTTCAATTGTGTATGAAACTTTTATGAAACCAATTGAAAAAGACTTTGAGTGCATACACTTTATCAGACTGCTTCTTTTCACACTGCTGGCAGTTTTGAAAGTTGTTGGTAATGTCAACATGTCAGTGACACCAACTCTGTAAACCGGGAAGTCAATGGAGTTGACTTGTTAAAATAAAGGAAATGATAATATTTTTTTCTCAGCCTTTGAGGAAAGCTATAAGGTTTAAATCTCATTTCTTCTACTAACTTGAATCTTGTAATGCCATGCATTCTCTTAAGTATAGCTGTGTATGATAAAGAACAATTTGAATATCTCAATGGATATAGAACTTGATTGAAAAAAAAGGCACTCTGATTATTAAATCATCTTGAAACCATCTGCCCTGGGACTACATTTTGCTTACACTAAAATTTAAATGAGTCTATGCATAATAAGGCATTTAAAGAAATGCTGAATGACATAAATCAAGCCAAAAAACTGTATTTATGCTAACGATATTTTGTATTAATATAATACAATATGTTAGTTAAGATACTGCAGCAATATTCTGTATTTGTTATAAAATAATGTTTCCAAGTCCCAAAAGCAAAAGAAATGTGAATGGTGATCTTAGGGGCATCAATGCTACATTATTCCACAGTCTTGGGACTCAGAAAATAAGAGAGCAAAGGCGTACAGTGAGTCAAACACTCATATTTACCTTTCTCTGGCTTCCATCTTAGACATTAAAGATCTGCCACACCCCCCCCCCCCCACCCCCCGCCATGCCATGGCTCACGGATTCTTCTGAAACCACAAGTCAAACAAATCCTTCCCTTATTTCTTTTGGGTGTTTTGTAACATTGGCTTCATAAGTCAGTGCATATCCTCTAAACCAGGACACGCAGTTATCCATGCATGTTCATAACAACCAGCAATCCAACGTTCATGGCACCCAGCAACACATTCAAGAAACTGACAGAAAACTTACTGAGTACTCAAGATACAGTTCCTCAAAATACTTTATTAAGTTCTGAGACATAGCCCACTCCTCAGCTTTATTGTATAATAGATGCTGCCTTAAGTCTCTTGGGCATGAATGGATGGCTGGATACCACAGGAATGCAAGAATGGTTGGTGCTATGAGGGTTAATAGATGATTGGAAGTTATGGAGGAACAGAGTTGGAAGCTGGACAAAGACAAATATCACTGTTTGATTCACTTTACTTCTTTGCTCTCTCATTTTCTCAGAATATGGAATAATGCAACCCTTTCTTCTTTTGAGTTGATCATTTCTGGGAAACCCTACAGGAACACCGCAAGTATTCCTTAGTATTGCAGGTGATTCTAAGTGTAGTTGGGTTAACAATGAAGATGGAGACCACATTCAAGGGACAGATTTAAAATTCCCCAACACATGGGTGGTATTTTAAGAGAATTCATCAAGAACGAGGTTCAAGTTGGCAAATCCACTCAGTGTGAAAACACTTGCTGCCAAATCTGATGACCTGAATGAGTCATCAGTGCTCTTTTCTCTTCCACCATCTGTGGGAGTTTGAACTCAGCTAGTAGGGTGGACACTGTCCAGTTTTGAAACTCATTCTTGTTGTTTTGTGGTTGCAGTTTAAGAATGACCCTTAGTCCACAGTGCTGGCCTCACGTGTTCACTTAGGTTCTGTGAGGAAGGGTGTTTTTCACTCGTAGTCTCTCTGGAAAGGGTGGGGATACAATTATTTTATGATTTTGCTTGCTAATGTTAACCACATGCAGAAGGCCAGTGGTTACATTGCAGCTTTAAGTTTAGATCAAATACACTGATAAGAAGGCATAAATCTTTTTAGAGAGAGAGGGAGACCAAGATGCATACAGACCAAGGACCTTCCTCCTGGCTGCACATTTACATTCATTTTAAAAAAAACACTATCTTTCTCACATCTACAAGCTCCCCCAGTACTCTGCCTGCTGATTATATGCACCAAGAACTCAATTCTAAATGATAACATACTTTTGTGAGGTCACTGTACTTTTACAACCAACCATAGGATGTGTACTGTTTTATTTCTTATTTTTAAATAAAGGCAAAGAGTCACAGAGAAGGCCTCATCCAAAGTTGAATGGGCTGTAAGAATATTTGTGGAGTCTTGATCTGAAAAATCACTGAAGACCCACATCTTAGCAGCTCCAAACTATTGGAGGGTAGCTGAACCCCCAAAAGATGGAGGCCCTTGGGTTGTTGGTGGAATATCCTTGAAGGAGATAATCTTTTCCTCTCAGTGTTCTCTGCCTGGATGACTTATTTTGCTGCAACATGCAATGCAGCCATGATTCTTTACTTTATCATTGGCTCCAATGCAACAGAGTCAGTCAATCGTGGACTAATCTCCAAAACTGTGACCTCAAATTAACCTGTTTTCCTTGTGAATACGTCATCACAGGTATTGTTAATAGTGATTAAAAAAAAACTGATGATGTAATGTGAAGATTGAAAAAGAAAAAAATTTAACAAAGTTAGGTTGCTTAAACTAAGCTAATGGCTACCACTTTCCTATTATTCTTTTCTTTCTCATAAGCAAATCATTTGCACCGTGAGTCCCAATAAGGCTTCATTTGTAATATCTAATTGATGTTTTAAGATTTTATGGATTTTAAATCCCCACAACATGACAAATCAAAAGGGTAATTTTCCCAGAATTTTGCAGCTATCAGTTGTGAAATGCATGAACTTGAAGCCTTATTTACAGATTTATAGACATACCCAGTTGTGATACTTCTATGTAAAAGGCAAACAAATAATGTAGATTTTCATCCACGTTAGTTTGCACTTACAGAAATTGGTAATTCCCACCATTTGAATCTCCAGCTATCTGGCGCTATTTGTGGGTTAGATAACAATGTTGAAGGCTCCTTGAGTCATTGTACTATAGAGCGGGACTCCTTGTTCCGGCCGCCAGGCTAGCTTATAATAGAAATAACCACACAGAAAATTGTATTTATTTAAATCACTGCCTGGCCATTAGCACTAGCCTCTTATCGGCTAACTCGATTTAACCCATTTTTAATAATCTGTATTTTACCATGAGGTTGTGGCTGATGGGGATAGATTTAGCATATCTGACCTGGCGGCTAGGCTTGATCTTTTTTCCACCCTCCTTCTGCTTTTTCACCCAATAGCCTTTGAGATACCAGCCCACTGGGGCGTGGTATCTTTCGCTTTAAAAAAGCAGTGGCAGCCCTCTGTGCTCTCTCTCTCTCTCTCTCTCTCTCTCTCTCTCTCTCTCTCTCTCTTGCTTTGGACTCTGCTTCTGTCTACCAGACGCTTTTCCTAGTCGTGCAGGAGGCTGTTGTCTAGGACAGTGATCTGTAAGTTTTTCCCTTTAAATAAATAATCCTTTTTTAAATCATAATTCCAATCTGGTGTGGGATTATTTTGTGACTTACTCCTTTAAGCAGTGGCCACCTGATCCTTTTGCTTATAAGCCTGGTGCTTTCACCAACAAAGTATGAGGCTGCAGCTACCTCAGTGTTACTCCTACTGACATTGCTCAGAAATTGGTATCTACTTGGCGTATAGTGTTATTGTATAATCTTGGCATTTTCACATTTGCTTCCCTGACCTTATATATCAACACCATCGAATCTATTTGAAGGACTTTATATCCAGTTATTCTTTCCATCTCAATGGTATAGGTCAAACCAGGTGCCACATGGGTGACAATGATGTCACTCTTTAAAAGCTGCTATAAGGAAAGAATTTTTAATACACCTTTGGATTTTATTACAGTATGTGATACACCTATTTAGGTTTTACTTATGCAAATTTTTAAAAAATTTGCATTTAGGGGGCAAATATATAAAAATTGAATGTAACAGTGAGACAGGGTTAAAAGAGATCCACACAGTATAGTTGAAATAATATAGAATTCAGATATATATAAATATACATAAATTTTGTGACCTTTTTATTCCTTTTCCAGGCAATATAATATTTAAATATTCTTAGGTCTTATCTTCTAGGATTTCTTACATCTGTTGAGAAAGACTCACTATGTACTACATAGACCAAATTGGCCTTAAAGTCACAGAGATTTATCTGCCTCTGACTCCTTAGTGCTGGAATTAAAGGTGTGCACCACTGTGCCTGACTCCCTCCCCCCTCTTTTGAGACAGGGTTTCTCTGTATAGCTCTGGCCATCCAGGAATGAACTCAGTAAATCAGACTGGCCTTAAACTCAGAGATCTGCCTGCTTCTGCTTCCTGAGTGCTGGGATTACAGAAGTGTGCCACCATCACCAGATTCATTTTCTTTATTTTTAAAATCAAGACACGGTTCACTTCTGGGTTCTAATATATTTTCTTCAAATCAACTTGTCATTTCTATGCTATGATATGCAGTGCTTACAAGTTCTGAGTTTTTTGAAAAAAAAATATAAACATAGCCCAGGCAGATTCGTTGTTTCATTTATGCATATTTTCTTCACCCTAAAAGTATTCATAAATAACCTTTTTTGTAACATGCTATACTGGTTTAAAAGAGAATGACCTCCATAAACTCCTATGTGAATATTTAATCCCTGGTTGGTAGAACTGTTGGAGAAGAATTAGGAGGTGTGGCCTTGTTGAAGAAGGTGTGTCAATTGGGAGTGGGCTTTTAGGTTTCAAAATACCCATGGTACTTCAATAGTCCCTATGCCTCTTGGTTGTTGTTTCAATATGTAAGCTCTCTGCTACTGTTCCACATCATGCCTGCTGCCACGCTCCCCGCCATGATGGTCATGGACTCTAACACTCTGGAACTGTGATCTTTCAAATTAAATGATTTCTTTTATAAGTTGTCAGCAATAAGACAGTAACTAAGACACAGGCACTGTGCTGTTTGTGGATTAAATATGACACATCCTTTGCCTTAAAAAGATCAGCCTGCAGACTGAAGACATGGAGAAGACTAACACATCATACCTGCTCTTCCTTTTACCGCAAAGCATGTGAAAACTCTGATAACTTGCCATGCCCTGATGCCTCATCTCTAGTTCATGTGTGTGTGTTCCAGTGAATATGTGTGCATACCTGTATACCTGTTATGGTAGACATGAGCACATGTGTATTTAGAGACTAGAGAATGACATTGGGTGTCTCCCTCAATGATTCCCCACCTATTTTACCTGAGACAAGGTCTATAACTGAAGCTGGCGCTCACTCACCTGGCCAGTGAGCTCCAGGGCTGGAATTCCAGTTGGGCCTGTCCTGCTTAACTGTTCAGTGTTTCACCCCATGTGCCATTTCTCCTGCCCCGCCCGTAGCACTCTCAACCTTCCTTGTGACTTCCTTGAGCTGGAAAGTTTCCTGGTGGGTTTGAGCACATGAATGAATAATACAGGGAATAATACAGGAGAGAAGCAGTGCCCAGCTGATAGTCTCTGCTGTCCTTCCAAAGCTTCATGGCCCAAAATAAAGGTGCTGCGGGGGTGGAGAACCCAATTTCCATTCTCAGTCTTGCACAGTGCATTTCAGTCAATTAAATTTTCCGTTCCTAAGATACAGTTGCTTCTGAAGGCACGTAGCACCAACATTTTTGGAAACAATAAACTCGGTCTAGGACTTCTTCGGTTGAAGCTTGTTCAGAGAGTTTGCTCCGTCTCTGAGAGTGTCAGGACACTGGTGTCTTCTTTCCGGGCATTCACCTCTTCCTGTTACCAGGGTTCTGACTCCTTTAAGCAACACAACAAATATCTTGGGGGAAGGGGAGGGAACAACATGTTTCTTGTTCTTTTTTGTCCTCTCTGATACATTGGAACTAGGCCATCTGGCTGCCTTTGGGGTAAATCCATTTTATAACAGGATTTTTTTTTGTGATTCAGTAATTAAACCCCCTTGGATAGGGTTCAATATGGACCTGCCTTATGCTGGATTTTGCTTTATAGCAAACTGTTAGTCACAGGTGCCAGTGAGTTTATAAACGAGAATGAAAAAGTCTTTTCCAGCTTCTAGAATGAGCATCTTTCCCCAGGATCCACCATAGACTCAGTGCTCCTGTACAGTCCCCGTGTTAAGAGGAGCTTCAAACATTAAGAGATAGCTTGAAACACCATCTCTTTAGAAGAGTTTCTGAAAGCAATTCATTGATTTTGAGCAATTTACCTTGTTTTCTGAAACTCAAACAGTGAAACAATACTTTCACAAACAGTGAAACAATACTAAAATGTGTTCAAACATAAAATGATCATTGGATGTGGTATTGTATGTCAATACTCCTTGCTCTTGGTTGCTGTGGCAGGAGTATAGAAACCTTTGATTCCAGTCTTGTCTCTTATAAGATTCTGAAAAAAAAATAAAATCAAATGATAAATTAAGTTTTTCTTGATCTCATATAAGGAAAATTTTAGTGGCATGAACCATGGATTGTTAATCAGAAATTTTTAAATTCATTTTGGCCTTTGATTCCTGAAAATCTCCAAATCTCTCTCTCTCTCCCTCTTTCTTTTATCTCTCTCTGTCTGTTTCTTTCTCTTTCTCTCTCTATGTGAAACACTTGCAACCTGAACTCTCATTACTTTAGAAACATGAAAAGAGTTTATAATTTATAGCATTTTACATTTACAGCAAAATTAAGAAGGTATTGAGGTTTTCCATATAATCCACAACCCCAACTCTGATTATAGCCTCTCACAACATCCCACACGACAGTAGCATAGGTGTTATAACTGATCAACTTTCAGTGACATCATATTTCACAGAATATCCCCTGATTTCAATAAGCATACACTGTTTTGTGGCCATCATGACCGTACTGCAAAGTAATTTTCACCCTCCTAGAGATCTGCTCTGCCTTTCCATTTCCTGCATTCTGACTTCTGGCAACTGTAAAACTTCTTACTATTTCCATTGTTTTGTCTTGTCTAGAATGTATAGCACAATTAATAAAAACCCAGAGATGGATATTGAGGTTCAACCTGAAGGTCAAATAAGCAAAACAGCCAGCCACTGGCTCTTACTCTACTTCAGTCCAAAATGGCGATCTTGCTTCCAGGAATCTCAGAATGAGACTGAGACTAAGAGCTGTCTTCTCCAGTCTTATATTTCTCTCGAGTGCTGGGAATAGGGTATGCACCACGACTGCCTCGTTTCTGTGGCAAGCTGGTGTGGCTACTGGGATTCAAGGTGTGTGTCATTGCTGCCTGGTCTGTAAGACTGTCCAGTTTGACTGTTTTACTTTTTCTGATAATCAAGCAAGTTTTATTTATTAATATACAAACGAAATGCCACTACAAGAATGCATTTTAATTCAAATTGTTTGCTATGTAGCCTTCAGTTGGGTTTCTTTCTATAATAATATGCAACACCCTTTTAAGTTTTCTTCATGTTTCTCCATGCCTTCATAGCTGAGTCTTTTTAATACTGAGAAAGAAGTGTTTCATTGCTAGGATACATCACAGTTTATCCATCACTAACTGCAGGGCAATTTGGCCCCTTTTAAGTTTTTCTACTTTTAAACAAAAATGTTGTTAACATTTCTACTCAAAGCCTATATCTGCACACATTCACCATTTATTTGATTATCAGAAAACATGGAAAGTGTATACTTAGCTTTGTAAGACAGTGGAGTCTTTTTGTTGCTTCACACTCCCACCATTGGTGAGAGTCATTGGTGTCTGATTTCATCTACTTTAGTAGGTGTGCAGATTATTCTGCTGTTTCCAAACTTGCATTTTTCTCACAACAGTTTGTATGGGTTATAGTCCATTGGGCCATCTCATTTGGCAAAGTACTGTTAAAGTCATTGGTTAATTTTGAAAATAAGATTATTTCCTGTGTCTTTCCTGACTTTACTTTCTATTCTATATTATTCACTGCTCTAAAGCTTTTTTTTATTGGTTTGCTATCTTCAAAACATTGTGCTAAGATTTTGATTGAGAATGAATTGAACTTATACATCAAGTTGGAAGATTGACTCTTTTATCTTTTTCTTCTCCTCTACCACTAATCCATGTTCCCAGTCCTCTCTCTAATTTTCATTTGAGACATAATCATCCTAAATTGCTCAGACTGGTATTGAACTCATTCTGAAATCAGAGTAGTTATTGAACTTCTGGGATTGCAGTCTCTTGTTGACTTGAGTCTTTTGAATAGATGAACTTGGACGCCATACTCAGACATAAGGATGGCTTCTTTGAAATAGGGCATGACTACTTGGATCCTAGCATCTTCTTTACATTGACAGAGTCTTTTCTTTATGAACTTCTAAGAATGGTGACTGGAGCTCAATGTTCTATAAGTTGTGATATAGTACCCACGATGTTCTAGGAATTCTCTTGATGTTCCCACATTTCACAAAACAAATGGGGAACTTAACCTAATTATGTCTGCTATGTTGACAGACATAACCACATCTTCGTGATTGAACATTTGATGAGGACAACTATAGAAGATTGTGTTACATTGTTTATCTATTAATTTTGTGAAGACTGAAGGGGAAAGTTAAGGGATAAGTGACATAAGAATCCTTGCTGGGTCATATCTGGGGACCATATTTGGGGGAAGATTTTCTCTGCTATCATTATCGAGTATTAATGCCTTGTCTCCATCTGAGAAAGAATCAGAGGTGAGAGAATGCAGTGTTGGCATGTATTCAAGGGGGTCAGTGAAGATTTCTAAAGAGAGAGAGAGAGTTTGTGGGACTTCATAGGTCATTTTGTGTAAGCCTTAGTGTTGGGAGAATTACTCAGAAGTTAAGGTGTGGAAATCCAGGAATAACTAATATTTATTCCACAATAGTATTCATTCCTCATTTGTGTCCCTTTTCAGGGTTGGGTGTGGTATGATATTGGATTTATAATGGATCTTGGCAATGATCCAAGGCTAATGTTGGAGACAATATTATACTGAAGCCAAACAATCAGCAGTTGTCCCTGTAGCCCACGTTGGTGCCAAATGGCGTTGAGTGGTCTTGTGTCTTTGAGATGTCTCATGAATCACTACCACAATCTTCTCTGTGTTTGCATCAGCCCCTCTCCCGTACCCACCATGGCCATGCAGTTCTCACTCTACCTAGTTAGCTTACCTAAAGTTCACTGGGAGCAAGTCACTTGAAATTTCCTACAAATAAAACTTGTCAGAAAATTTTAAGGCATTTTGGACACATACTGTCTTCAAAACTGACTTGAAAAATATATAATCCTTCCCCCTAGTTCAGCACTGTGTACAATAATGAGCAGCAGATGGTTAAGGGGAAAGTAGAAGACAGACAAATGTAAGAAATCTCCATGAAGAGATTCTGGGGAGTCTTAGTCTATGGAAGCTAGAGCAACCTTTCAGTTCTTTCTCATGAGCTTCTCTTGCTTTCCAACTTGCTCATCTGATATGAGATTCCCCTCTGTATGCTGTGAATACCATTGGTGAATAAGAAAACTGCCTTGGCCTGTTGATAGGGCAGAATTTAGGTAGGCAGAAAAACTAAACAGAATGCTGGGAGAAAGGAGGCAGAGTCATAGAGAAGCCGTGTAATCCCTCTGGAGACAGATGCTCGGAACTTTATCCGGTAAGCCACAGCCATGTGGCGATACACAGATTACTAGAAATGGGTTAAATTAAGATGTAAGAGTTAGCCAATAAGAAGGTAGAGCTAATGGGTCAAGCGGTGTTTTAAATAATATAGTTTCTGTGGGATTATTTCAAGGATGAGCAGCCAGGAACCAACAAACTCCCCCTACAACACTCATTTTTTGAATGTGAAATAAAATAAATATTCTGATACTTTATCAAATATTATTTAGTTTAAAATTATTTCATAAACAAGTGTTAGAAGAGTGGAAAATTTCAGAAAGTAGGCAAGCTGTTAATAAAAAAAAATCTTATAATGACTGGTATATGTTTCTGAAGTTCTGAATTACTACAAAGTCAGAACTTTACCAGGAGCATAACAGACAGATAGTGGAACACAATAATTAAGCAAAAAGATAGAAAAATAAGCTATGGATTTTGTATGGTATATCACAAGACAGAATCTTGAACAACTGAGCAAAATGCCCAAGTGACTAGCATTTTCACATGATGTTTAAAATGAATCTAAGAAAAATAATTGTTTTAAAACAAACAATTTTTAATGAACTATTTATAGATATTTTAAAATATTAATAAATGTTTCTTTTTCCTCAGTTGCATCTTCCGTGTTATGCTAAATATTCTAATTAGCTGATATCTGTTAATTAATTAGCTTAACAAACTACAGAATTTTTGCATGATGGAAGCAATGATGTCTTACAATTTAAAGATTAGCAGCGGAGATGAGCAACAACAATGGTGCTTCCAGATGATGAGTTCTATGAGGGAAAGAGCCAGTGTTGCAGTGAACGTAGTGATGCAGTGAACATAGTAGCGAAATGGATGCAGTGATGCAGCAAATGCAATGGTACAATGGCACAGTGGATGCGTGGTGAACACTGTGTTGCAGTGAATGCAGTGGTACAGTGAATTCAGTGGCCCAGTGAACACAGTGGCACAGTTAATGCAGTAGCACAGTGAACACAGTGGTCCAGAGAATTCAGTGGGACAGTTAACACAGGAGTGCAGTGAATGCAGTGGGACAGTGAATACAGGGGCACAGTGAACATGGCAGCACAGTGAATGTGGTGGAGCAGTGAACACAGTGGCAAAGGGAACGCAGCGACACAGTGAACACAGTGGCACAGTGAATGCAGTGCTGCAGTGAACACAGTGGCACAGTGAATGCAGTGCTGCAGTGAACATGGCAGCACAGTGAATGCAGTGGTGCAGTGAACACAGTGACACAGTAAACACAGTGGTACAGTGAGCACAGTGGTCCAGTGAAAGTGTGGGCCAAGGCTGGGCTGGATTGACAAGGTGAGCTTATGAAAGCCCGTGCCTGAAATCGCAGTGTGTTTACCAGTACTAGACACAGGAAGACCATGGTGTTGTGGCACAGGGGTTAAACAAGGTTACAACTGAGACAGGAAGGGCACTTGGAAGGCTGTTAGAGGAGGACAGTTAAAAACAAGTATGCTCCCAAAGCAATGTAGCCAGATCAATGTGGGCAGGTGTCAGAAATGCAAAAAATGTGTAAAATGAAAATTAATTAAAACAGAGGGCAAATTTGAAATGAGTAGGGGAACAAGGGAAGAAAATAAGTTGCAGGTGGTGTTTGGATCTCTGAGTTCAGCAGTAAGGATATGCGACCTCTGCCAGTACGGAGTAGCCAAGGGAAAGAAAGTGACTGGGGGTGGGCATTTTGTTGAGATAGGTTTGATTTACAGTGTTACTTTAAGAATTCCCAGGTAAATACCTAGAAGTAGTTTCCATAAAGGCAAGGGAGCCATCCCTGCTAGAGATGTGCAATTGGGAATGACAACAGTTGACATCACCCACCAGCATGAATACTTTATCCAAGACCCAGGATTAATGCCAAACCTGAAGTTTGCTGAACCTTTCAAACAGTTGGAGAAACTAGAGATTACATAAGAGACTAAGAGCAATAGCTAGTGAAGGGGGAAGGTGAACTCCTGAAGCTAAGACAATTGGGTCATGGGTTGCAGTGCTTGGAAAAGAAATTAAGGATTAGGAAATAGAAAAGATGACTTTATAATTCAGCATTTAAAATAGTATAGATTTGAGAAAAAATGTGTTGCTTGTAGTGAGTGTGATAGAAAAGCAGATATAATCGGAGAGAGTTTCAGGCAAGTTGGGATGTCTGGCAATCCTATCTGTGCATCAGTTATTTAGTTCCATGGTAGGAGTAATGGCTGTAACCAGCAAGCATTAGGGGATAATGTGAGTGGTGAAGTATTAAAGTCCTTAGATACACAGAGTTTAAGTGTCATGTTTTAAAGAAAAGACTTGAAGGTAATTAGGAATTAATAGAGAATTAGCAGAGAACATTTTGCCTGCCTGCAGAGACTGGATGAATGCTCTGTGTAAAAGAGAATAAATAAACACACACGCAGATACACACACACACACACACAAACACACACACAGAGAGAGAGAGAGAGAGAGAGAGAGAGAGAGAGAGAGAGAGAGAAGGAATTTACCCTGAGAATAAATGACTGCATAGCTTCTGGGTGTGAAGAGGAAAGATGAGAATCTTTGCATGAGAAAGGAGGACAGAACACCTTTTCTAGAAAGATGAGGGAGAATAAAAAGCATATATAGTGAATGTGTGGGTGGGGACATGTGCAATTGGTCACTTTCACTGGATTGTATCTATTCTTCTTTGTAAAGGGCGAGATGAGGAGCCTTGGCTGAGAGTGAATGATGAGAGTATTGGGAAAGCAGTTAGCATTGTTAATCTGTAGAGGAAGGGATAAGCTCTGCAGAAACTCACTGTTGGATTTTTCTAGAAGTGTTAAGGGCCAGCAGGACACCACTAACTTGTAGTGATGAAGAGAAACCCAGTGTGGTGTTGGATTCCCATCCCATGCCTTCTGGGTAGGAGAGACTGTGGTCAATTAGATTGAGGTCCCTGTAGACCAGTCTGATAGAAGGGGACAAGTAACTGAGGAACAGCCAGTGGTCTGATTCGAGTGAATGTTATTGTTCACATGTGAAATGGGGACAGCAGGATACCGATGTGGGGGTGGGATGTGAATGGAAGAGTCAGTACATTTCAAGTCATGTGAGGGTAAGAAATAGGGTTGTCAACAGCACAAAAGAGATAGCTAGAAGAACAGCAAAATCCCCGCAGAAAGCATACGTCCAAGTGTGTAGAACATGGGCTTTGCACTTTGTCTCTGTTAGAAATGACACAAATCTCACCCAAACCATGTTGTTTTAGGTCTTCTCTAGGTTTGCCTTGTGATTTTGTGTCTTAGTGGCCTCTTGGCCTTCTTGGCTCTATGCCTAAACTGATCACTAAGAAAGTCAGAAAAATGACTTTCAAACCTTTCACACAGATTTGCTCCAGCCTGCAGTTTTCTCATGTTGCTGTCTTAAAAAAAAATTCTCTTTAAAATTCCAGATGGTAGAGTAGCTCTCTACCACCTAAATAATTTTCCGTGTAAGTCATCAAAATCCTCTCCCATCCTGCCAGATGCTGATGGTGATTCGAATCCATTCACTGTTGGAAACTACCTTGTTATCCTAGGTTCTTTCCTTTCTTCCCCCCACCTGCATCCATCAAACACATCTTTGAGCTTTCCCAAGGACTTACTCTAATGCAAAGAACTTACTATTGATTTACAGTTGTAGGATTTTCCCAAATGGTATGAACATGCAACTTTTTACAAGCTCCGTCTTGAGTCTCATACCCCTGGCCTCTGCGTCACTTTGCACTGCTAGATACAGTCGGCATCCTCAAAGCCCAGAGGCCTTGACATGATGAGATGGCCATGCGATGTTGCTATGGTGATTCTGCAGCTGGCCAAGTAGTCACCGGTTGATTTTTCCCAGCTGGAATTTTTACAACAATTACTTTGCTGGGAGTGAATTAAAGCACATTTCCTCCTTACATGAATGCTGCAGCAAAGATAGATCAATATGGAATTTTATATTAACTAATCCTAAGGACAAAGCAGAAGAAAAATGAGAATGTTTTTAGGTCAGGGATATCTTTGGAGTCCTCTTAAATGTATTTAATGTTTTTGTGAGATAGAAAAGTAGAAGAAGATAAAGTTAAATTTGGCTTGTATTTTACATAGTAGGTATTTAAGAACAAGTAGAAGTTTTAGAAATTTAATGCATATGTATGATATATATATATATATATAGTTACAAATGTCTTTGTTCCTAACCATGCTAGATTGCAAGAAACATACTATTATGCTAGAGTTAAGACTCTGACAGTTGGATTAAGAAAATTAACGTGAAATGGCTTTGTTTTGTTGTAACTCTAAGGACTGCTGTGCAGTAATCCTTCTGGACACTGTGAATATGTATTGCTCTCATTGGTTAGTAAAAAGCCAACAGGCTGGTAGCCAGGCAGGAAGTATAGGTGGGGAAAGTCAGAAATCGGAAAGAAAAAGACAGTCAGGAGTCACCAGCTAGAAGCAGAGGGAGGAGGAGATGAATGTGTCATGATAATGATGGTATTACTCTGTGGCAGAGTGTAAATAAAGAATATATCTTAGCTTAAAGTGTAAGAGCTAGTTAGTAATAAGCCTGAGCTACCAGCTGAATATTCATAATTAATGTAAGACTCTGAGGGGTTATTTGGGAACTGGCCAGTGGGAGAGAAACGTCTGACTACAAAAGACTAAAAAAACATTAAGTTAAAAGAGATAAAATGTTTTATATCTTCCTCTTCCATTATTTAATTTATTACCGAGAATCTAGGTTACTTGTAGGTAGAGTTTTTTTTGTCTGAACCATGATCATCTCTGCTCTATAAATTACTTTCCAAATAAACACTCAAAGACTTATTATGAATTATAAATTCTTGACCAATGGCTCAGACTTATTACTATCTCTTAAAACTTATTAACCCATTTCTATTTATGTGATGCTCCAAGGTTTGTGGCTTTTACATCTACTGCATACCAAGTTTCTTTTCCTTCTGGCTGGCATCTTTTCTGACTCTGCGTTTCTTCTTTCCAACATTCTCTCTGCCCCCAAAATCCTGTCTAGCTATCAATCAGCTTTTCATTAACAATGAGAGCAATACAATTCCACAGTGCATAGAAGGATTATTCCACAGCAGTTACTTGTCTCATTGCTGTGACAAAATTATCTTAAGGGGACAGTCTTTATTTTGGCTATTATGGGAAGGTATAGTCCATTGCAGTGAGGAAGCCTTGGTACCAGAAGCCTGTTGCTGCTAGCTGATCATGTTGTATACACAGTCAAAAAGCAGAGACTTATGCTGAGTTCAACTAGCCTTCTTATGCAGCTTTGGGACCATGCCCAGAGAATCTTGCTGTTCAAGTTTAAAATCATTCGTTTCAACTCAGACAAGTCTCAAAGTCATGGGCGGAGGTTAGCCCAATTTTGGTAATCCCTCATAATTACACCTGGAGTTTCCCCTTAGGTGATTGTATATCCTGTCAAGTTGATGACCCGTATGAATTCCTATACTCAGGGACCTCACTGTCATAAAATTTAATCTATAAATAAAATAATCAACATGTCAGTCAGGCTCTTGGGCCATTTCTGTAACTTACATTGTTTTTAAGCATACACAAAAACTAATACTCAGGATCCTGAAAAGAAAATTTCCTCCCTGACTTGAGGGTGGAATATTTCTTACATTAATGCATAGTAGATGGATATGAAGACTGTAGCTATAAAAGTTTTGTTTATTAAAATAATGGGAGAAATTTCAAAAACCAACCTGCTCTCACAAAAACTTAGTAGTCTTCCATGTTAGCTGTTTAGAGATACCCAATAAATGAAAAGCAAAGGATAAATAAGCATTTTCTTAGGTTACTGGGGCATTATTTGGCCTAAAAACCTAGTGTGGATTTCCTATTTTACTACAATGGTTACCTGTATTACTTAGTAGAACAGAAGGCAATGAAAGGCATTCTTTCCCAAATTTTGAGGAAGATGGATTGTCCAGAAGTTTGCATCCAATATTTATCTTATTAGATGAGCATCACCTGGCATGACAACCTGTAGCCCTGACATAGTGGGCTTTGCCTGTGAACCAGGAGTAGCAGCACTCAAGCCTGCATCTTAGTTGAAGGTCGGTTAAAGCTGAATCCTTGGTAAAGTTTCTGAATACTGATACATTTAACCTTTCTTCAGATGATGTCATTGCTCACATAGGGCTATCAAGCTGTAGCTAGACATTCACTGCACTATGAGGAATAAGGGCAGGGCTGTTTCAGACAGGATTTTCTATGGTATTAGTTGCCATGTCTTTCTTTGAAAGTCCTGAATGTTTCACTGGAATATATACGGTCAGTTGTAATAAGAATGCAAGCGATGGAGGAAGCTTGTCCCTCTTCTGAACGCAGGTCCAGTGTGCAGCCATGTGTGCTCTTAAAGATCACTAAGTAATGATTATAGGCTCAGAAGCAAAACCATTTCTGAATACTTTAGGCATTGTGTTTTGTTTTCTTCAAGATGTCCACAGTAACTTTCTATATCTAATGAAAATTTTAATTAAAAAAATATCAGAACTGATGGTTTGGGGAAGCATTTAACAATTATAACTTTATCACTTTGTCTTTTGAAACCTTATCAATTTTTTTCGGGATACTTCCATTATTTGCTGAAGAGTAGCCTCTCCCTTGCCTTAATCATGTGCCAGATTACCCGTAAACCTGGACCATATGCCACTGCAATTTGCTGATGGGCCCAAGCTGTTTTGGTAGATAAAAAAAAATCCAAGGGGATTAGAATGTCTGAGAGCCATTGTGAACACAGCCACACTGGGGAGGCAGTTGCATGCTCTTCTTTCTTTCCTGTCCACACAGCACTCCTTTCCCTTAACTAAGGTTATTGATAAGTCACAGCCTTATTTTAACATCAGAATAAACAGAATCCACCTTCACACTAAACAAAATTCTTTAGACACTTAAACCGAATTTCACACATGCAAATTCTCACAATTCGGCAGTAGAAATGCTTCCCACTCGAGGTTCAGCATGATCTAGTGTGTAGCGTGAGAGGGGGTCACATTTAAGTTAGGAGTATGACAATGAGTCTTCCCTTAGCTCAATACAGATAATGATGCTGTTTTTGTCATCCATGTTTGGTTGACTAGAAGGTTTTACTTTTAAAAAGATGAATTTGCCTGGTGTGGTGGAGCCCACTTATATATAGTCCAGTTACTCAGGAGGCTGAGACAGAAGAATCTGAAGTTCAGGGCCAGCTACAGCAATACAGCAAGACACATTTTCAAAGTAAATAAACAAATAAGTAAACTAATGGATGTAAAGTGGCACTTGTGACTTGAAATATAATTTACTAAATTATTAACATTAAAATGACTTTTGAAAGATATAACTTACTGGAATAGGCTTTCCCATGCTCATACTTTTCGTACAGTAAATGTAAAACCATTCCCATGTGAGTAAGTCATTGTGATTTATCCTTTGTGTCTTGAGACTCATTTTTCTGATAGTTGCCTATTTAAGTTTATAATAAGCTCTCTTTAAAGATGAAGCAACAAAACATATTGCTTAAAAATATTTTAGATTCTGTTATATGGAAAGAAATAGAGGGAATTATTCTCAATGACTACAAAAAAGAATTTACGCTTTAAGTTCTGAATTATAAGAATTGTCTTTCTTCTTACCACATTAAAGATCATGAACACCAATAAGTCAATATAAGTTTAACAATGTCAGACCGTGTAAAAAGATATTTATGCAGTTTTGATAGTTAAATGAGACTGCCATTTATTTTTTAAAACATTAAAATATCGCAAGCAATTTTATAAACAGCAAAACGATGTGGGAAGTGTGAAAGAAAAAGATGTTTTCACTCATTAGAGATGACCTTACACATTTTCAGCACTGATGAGTTATCAGTACATCTGTACTTGTGAAAATAATTTTCATACACCATTCCCAGATACTATATATTTTCTCTTTATTTTTGAAAACATATAAATATGCAAATGTGCAAAGCGAAAGTATGTTTTGTAGGCATTTTGATACACTAAATGGTTAAATGAAGAGTTTCCAAATTAGGACATCCCAACAAAGGTATTGGTGGAGGTACTGCCAACGTTATTAATGTCCTTATTCCTTCAGAGGAAAGGTCACCTTTCCAGAGCATAGCAAGCTGGCACACTAGGATGGAGAGATCCATCAGCAATGTCAAACACGTTTGCACTTGTATACCAAAGTAGAGCAAAGGGAGCGTAAATTCAAAGAAAAGGAAATGATGAAAAGAAAAGAAGATCAATGGTTTGGGTAAAAGTGTTTGTGAGACAGACATGGGAACCTGTTTTAAATCTGTTTCCACACAATCACTTCAAAGGGTATCTGAGAGGTGCTGTGGGAAGTGGTGTGTTGCAAAAGCAAAGCTTCTGGGTTGCAGTGAACCAACTGGCCTGTGTGTTGGGCATGCCTTCCCTCACATCTTGTTGGGTCACCTTTTTTAACTCTAGCTATTGTCACAGCAGTCAGCGAGTGCAGTGTTAGGGTTTTTCTGTAGCCATAGTACATCCACGCCTTCCTGAAGAGTAGGGAGGAAAACACTTCTGAGGCTGAGTGCTTTGGAGGAATGCAAAATTAGCACCAGCACAACAGAGGTTGTTGTTGCAATTTTTCAAAAGGGGAGATCTGTGAAGACCTCACAGAAAATGCAGATGCATTTCTGCATATACTGGGGTTATAACTAGATAATTCTATCCTAAGTTTAAATTATCACAAGTAGGCAAAACATTTAATACACCTTACCTACTAAACATCACAGCATGGAGCATAGTATTTTGTGGAATGTTGGGATATTACCATGGCAACTGTGTGGTTGACAAGAAGATAATGCTCGCTCCAGGGGAGAGTATTTTACCACCCACTACTGTCTGATAAAAGAACAACATTCAAGATTCAAAGTGCATTGAAACAAGACTTGAGAATGTGTAAGCAAATGTAGAAGGAGACACTCCAGTTAAGAACAGAGTCAATACCAGATGGCAATGCATTGTGAAGAAATGGGACTCTACGAATGTTGTGAAAAGAGAATTAAGAGGCTTTACTTGCCTACAAGGTGTGAGATTAGTCTGAGGGAGGAGTGAAAAAGAACCTCAAAATTTTAGTCAAGGAACAAGAAGAAAGGGGCTCAAATTCCCAGAGAATGGGAAGACGGTCAGTTTCTAGGTTTTAGGATATAATGAATTTGTGATACTGAGAAGTCAACAAAATGGAAATATAGATTAACAATATCCCATTGTGTGGCACCAAGAAGAGTTCTTGGTAGGAGTTCTGTGCAACATATAAATTATGCTCTATGTCATAAGCTGTTGCAACAAGAAGGTAAGAAGAAGAGTTTGAGGATTAAGCTCCTGCCTTTCCATTGTGTTGGAGGTTGAGGAACTAAAGAGGAAATTGCAAAAGAATGAGAAACGTGTACATTGATCACTGGAGGAGTATGAAATCTTCTCAACCAGATTTAAAAAAAAAACAACTAGGTTTCAACATTGTCAAACCCTGAGGAGAAGGATGTGAGGTGAGCTTAGCTTTGAGATCTGATTATTGCAATTAGACGTATAGGCATTAATGGTGATCATGAAGAATACTCTCACAGAGCAGGAGAGGAAGAAGAGAGAGAAGTTCCAGGGAAAGGGACAAGAATATTACAAACGCTGAGTAAAAACAAATTTGAAAGAGCAGGATGGAGAATAGTGGCACAAAATGTGGAACTGCATAGACTAACAACGTCAGGGGAAGAGTCCCTTGGTTCTCTGAAACTGAAGACATGGAGTGTGGAAGCTATTAGAGACTGTAAAGAGGGAAATGTGGTGGTTATACAAGAGATGAGAACATTATTTTGAGTGAGGTAACTCTGACACAGAAAGACAATTATCATATTTACTCACCCATAGATGTTTTTTAAAAATAAAGCTAAGAAAACCAGCCTACAAACCACAATCCCAGAGAATTTAGACAACAATGTGGACAAGATCTCCTGAGTAAATTGGGAGCATGGGGACCTTGGGGGAGGGTTGAACGAGGGAAGGGAGAGGCAGGGAGGGGAGCAGAAAAAAATGTAGAGCTCAATAAAAAAATAATAAAAGAGAGATGAGAAAAGTCTGCAAGACACTGACCTTGAAAAGACAAGAGCTGTGTGACCTCAGTACAAAAGACTTAGCATAGAACCCTTGCTACAAAATGTTGAGCAGACAAGAAGGAAGGACCAGTATATGACAAGGGTGCACAACTACAGTCACAGGTAGAGATCAAAGCTGTGGAGACTGTTTTAACAGTATTCTAGTTCATCCTGTAAAATGAGACTTGAGGACAACAAGCAAAGAGAAGGAAAGGAAAGTGTTTTGTGTGTGATGTCAGAGAAGGTTTAGAATGTTCTGGAAATATGAGAGGCTAGATTACTTTTTGTTGCTGTGACAAAATACCTAACAGGACAACTTATGAGAAGAAAATATGATTTTAATTCATTTTTAGAAAGAATAGGGCATCATGCTATCCTGAGAACACATAACAGAGATCTCACTGAGGCCAGACAAGAAGAGGAGATTATATTGGGACTGCAGGTAGGTGTCATCAATAACTCTTGAGAACTAAGTCTTCTGGAGTTTCTATCTCAAAGGTCTCACTACCTGCTACAACAGTTCTTGTGGCTGGGGCCAAACGGGTTTGTGTCTGATGCACCCTGTGGGGTATTTCACATTCACACAGAGCAGAACATGACTCAGGACATGGTAGGGAAAGACACCACCAAAGGTTCCTGAGCGCCAGTGGGGCTCATGCCTTTAAAGCAGTGTGCTTTCCTAGCAAAGTTCAACTGAGTGTGCTGCCCAAGACAGGGATTTTCCAGTCTACTATCATCAAATGAGAAATCCAACGGAGCTGGGTTACCCAGGGGAGTGAGTTGAGTGGGAAGATTCATCCTAGATAGATCCTTGTTTTCTTACGATCAATGCCTTCACCTGTCTTTAGGCTTTGTATTAAAGGCAACTACCTTCAGAGACCTATAATAATTTTGTTGCCTTTGTTCTGCTACTGCCCAAATACACCCATTATCTAAGCAGCTATGCTTCATAGGCCCTGTCCTCCCTGACCTCACTGCCACAGATGGTAAGCGCAGGAGCTGGCAATGTAGGGGGGAAACTACAGTAGGGAGGGGCAAGAAAAGCAGGCGAGAGACAGGATATGGGATTTCGAGAAATGTGCATTGCAGAATAATATTCCAATTAAATGAAATTGGGGAATGAGTAGTTATGAATAAAAGCATACGGTTCTCTCATTTGTCCAAATTGAAAGCTAACCTGAGTGGAGATAGACTAGCAGAAATGGTGACTGAGGGAAAGATGTCTCACAGCTGAAGGACTCTTGACCACTCAGTGAGCATTGGGAGGCAGAGGAAAGGGAGTCTTTATGCCACAAAGACACGTTGTTCTGGAACTCATGCCAGGAAGTGTGGAAGCTTTGGGGACATGCAACTTCAGCTAGATAAGGAAGGAGCATGACTACGACCCCTTGAAAACTACAGTAACTATGAGAGATAGCTCATTTATAATCTGACTGTTGGCTGTGCATTTGGCAGGGCTGGTGATGGCTACACTGACAGGCAACCTCTTTTGGATAATTGAACTCCATCCATGGCAGCAGCTTTCCCAGAGCAGATGCTCTGAGAAAAGCAGGTGGAAACTCACTACCTTCACCTGACATGCATGAGTCATGCAGGCTTGCTTCGATTCCAGACTGTTGGTGAGACAGCGGTAGACCTCTCAGGATCAAGGAGACGGGGCAAAGACAAATCTTCCTTGCATCAGAACTTTAGGTTACTGTAAAAGAAATGCCCTTCCCACATTGCAATGCAATCAATTATGATACCTGTCCACTTTTGTATCTTCTCTTGAAGTTTATTTTATGGCTTGAAAACTTTAACACATGGGTGTGAAAATTACTACTAGCATAAACTTCAAAAGTCACACAATATATGTATGCCTTATATGTGTTCTCTGGGAAATAGGTCTGCAGTAATGGGTACTTAATAGGATTGTTATGAGGAATAAAAAGATAATCTTATACCATGCTTGTTTATATAAGACACTCAGAATATGTCAACTGTTATTGTTGGGAACAATTTCAATAAGATTATAGTGGAGGGCCTCTGATGGAACAGTATGGTGATGGTTTATTAAGTCCTACCTATGAGGAAAATTGTACACATCCTAAAATACATTCCTGAGTTTTCGAGATATTCCTTCAGGCTAGTGTTTGCATGATTGCTTTGCAGATTAGAAAACCAAAGCTCAAAAGCATCACTGGGTACTTTCCTACCATACATGGGAACCTGGAAACCATCAAGTGGTTTACTGATGGTTTTTCAAAAAAAAAAAAAAATCCTTCCTCTAAGAGTCAACCTCAGTGTTAATTTTTTATAAACGAACTTTGTTGGCATACAGTTAAACTTCTTTGTAATTGTTTGTGCTTTTTTTCCTTGGCAGTGGTGAATGACTGTGAGAGAAACTGAGTCTCCTTGAAAAGTTCGTCCTCTGAGCCTTTGTGAGAAAAGTTTGCTAGCTCTCTCTAAAGCATAACATGTCCTAAGCAGGAACCCTCAGTGTGAGCAGTAACGACAGCACACAGTGGGAATCTGCAGCAGAAGAAGTGCTACAAAAAGCTCAAACTTCTCTAGGCATCGCCAACGTAGCTTCTATCCCTCATTTACTGCCTTCAGTGGTCTTCCCCAAGACAAGATAAAATACATGAACTGCACCCAGATTTAAACATTAATTTTGGGATGTTTGCCAGACCAGATGGCTGGAAAAGCTAAATACCATTGATTTATTTCTTGCCCTTTGTGAAGCAACATTAGAGACAATGGACCTTATCAGAACAAATGAGAACAAACAGCAGAATGCAGATCAGAGGAGAATTAAGAACAAATGCTATTAAATTCTATTATGCTATAATTAATTCCTGTATGTAGAAAAAACACCAATTATTAGCAAACTGAACCTCACCAACCAAGCTCTATCTGCTGGCAGCTGGGTAAGGAAGGCCCTGCCTGACTCACGGATGTCACTGGTCCTCATGTAGTGTTGTGACCATAATTTTTAATACCTTGAGAATGCTTTAGTGCAACTTCAGTTAATCACCCATCAAGTATTTAGTGCCATTAGAGGCTCAGGATACAGAGATAGGAATATTGATTTCAGTGACAATATTGCCACACAATGACCACTTCTGCCCTAGAGGTACAACAGTAGTTATTACACTCAGCAGGATCACAGACCCTACTAACGATGTGATCAAACATCCAAGTACCTTTTTTTTTTTTTTTTAAATGTGGAAAAGCAAAGCAAAGATGGCTGAAAAGGATACGGGGTTTCTGACTGCCTGGATATTGTTCATGGAACTGCATCCGGGGACACATTTCTTCAGGATCTCTGTGGCATGCCCAGGGAATAAGTGGAAGAATAGGCTGGCGCATGTATACAAATGCTTGTACACCATGTATGTCTTGGGAAGACAGCTAAGGCTTTACAAAGAAGTTGTGTCTTAGCTTCTTCAGGAGATTAAGGTAGAAAACTATTAGCAGGTTGAGAGGAAGAGCTTGTGGGAAATGGGATGTGACTTGGCAGGGGGATTTAGGAAGGCAAGGCGGTTAGAGCTCAATGACACACATTTAGAGTTGAGGAATAAAACCGTGATGGAGGAGCTGGCAGAAGACTAGAAACCAGACAATGGAATATCTTATTCATTGCATTAGAGAACACCATGTCTTTTGGATAGGGGAACACACAGCAATGAAGGGGAAGTCCACTATTGGTCATCATTTATCATAGAATTCATAATGACACATATATATCCTTACACCAGGTTGTCAAATGCTTGTTTTATTACTCTGATTTTTATTCTCCTTTTACAACTTTAAGTGTATGTCACTCCACAACTGCATTTACATATATTCATATGTCACAGAAGTTAATTTAAATTGCTGCATCTTTGTTTTATGTGTATGGATATTTTATGTAATTGTGTTATGTAAATCTACATTCCGTAGGCATGCCATCAATGCTTGTGTTGGATTCCTTTGGAACTAGAATTACAGACATTCATGAGATGATATTCAGATGCTGGGACCTGAACCCAGGTTCTTTGCACTTACCCACAGATCCAGCCTTACCACTGATCTCCAGCCTCTTCCTTTGTTTTTGTAGTAGTCTTTTTGATTCATAGGATTGAGACCAGAGGGAGCAAGTTAGACCACACCCACGCTCTATGCAAGAATCCTGAGGACTGAGTCTCTTGTCTCTGACTCCAGGCTCTGTGCATTTCTTCTTGAGCTTAAGATACAAAGGTAGATACTTATTTTTTTGTGTGTGAGACTAACTGATTATTTCTGGTTCACATGGAGACTTTCCATATTATTAATCAAAATATAGTCTTATAAAGTTCAGGAGTTTGGAGGCAATCGAGTTTGCTTTTCTCAAAGTCCTTTACTTTTCTCTACCCTGACTTCCACTCTCTGTAGATAAAGGGAACACTGGAGGAAAGATTGATGCTGAGACTGGCCCAAGAAAAATGGACAGCTGGAAAGGATTAGAGAGGCTCAGACCTGCGTGAGTAAGTGCTGGGAGTTTCCGCTCCACAGAGGCTGAGCTGACGATCAAAGGACTGTGTGCCATACAGTAAAATGAGCAACACACTAGGAACTTTGCTGTTCAAGCGTCTCCAGGGGTCATAGGAATATACAAAAGCGTGGCTGCACATGGGGAAGGCAGTGCTGGTCGAGAGATGGAGAAAATCAGCGCTTTTTGTAAACTGAGTTGCTTCACTGTCCAACGTGGCTTGAAACTCTCCCATTCATTTTGGCTTCTTGGCCTAATCGGGTATTTCTAAAAGGGTTTCCAAACCTGAAACTGAATTAGTTTATCTACTGTGAAACACATGCCAACTAAAGTCTAGAGCCTATGGTGCCAGAACAAGAAGGAGAAAACAGTGCTGTGTTAATTGTGTCTGGGATCAGATTCAGAATATGAAACCATGAGGGTGGAGGAATGGACCACAAGATGTGACTCCTCCCTGTCAGGTGGGCTTCACAGGGAGCTTTCTTTTCCAATGGTGAAGAACTGGCAGTGGGGCAAAGGTGTCCAAAGGGAGAAGGCTTAGCAGGAAAAGCCTAGTTTCATACCTGTTCTAAAGACCTGATTCTGATGCAAAATTCATTGATCGTTGAAATTATTTAAGTCATTAAAGGGAAAAGGCTAAGTGTTGCAAAGACGTGTGCCCACCCTGTGGAGCAGACGGCTCGGCGTGCGCTCCCGTGTGCCCACCCTGTGGAGCAGACTGCTCGGCGTGCGCTCCCAGGACCAGACTCAGTTCTGCTCCTGTGGGTTTTTATGGCCTCTGTAACCTGCTTTCCTCGGCACAGTCCAATTGCTCAGCCTTGCGTCATCCTGTTGGACCACAGCCAGTGAAGAGGGAATGGCCGGGAAGGCAGGCTCTGTGAAGACCCTACAGAGGCTCTGAAAATTGCCCTTTATGGAGAAAACTTGAAGACCTGGAGGCACTTTTGTCAGATGTGATGGCCATGAGGGAAGAGAGAAATGAGGATGAATATATTATGAGGCAAGAGACACCGGCAGCAGCGCTTCAAATTCTGCACGCATTTTAGCATCTGGTAAGGCAATGACAAGCATGCCCACTAAAGCTTGGAAACAGTTGTTCTTGATCTCATCAGGCATAAACGCCAGCAGAAAACACAGTTCCCTTTTAAACATTTCAATATGCATGCGAGGGTCTGGTGTCACCGCTCACACTTGGAGTCATTCCAGCAAAACAATGTCTTAGAACTCCTGTGAGATCCTTACAATGAACTGAAATGACCTTAGAATATCAACTGGTATGATATAGTCTTATTTGGAAAGACCCATCTACTATCTCACCCCTCTGAGAAACACAAAGCAATTGTCGTTTTATCATGATTCTCTAGACACATTTCATTACTGCTCAGTGATTTACAAGGTGGACCTTATTTTGGAAGTTTCTAATCTCCCTGTGACTGAGTGATGACACTTAGAAAACAGATAATATCAGCATTTAGCACACAGAATTGCATGAAATTAAATAGAACAATATATACAAAGCATTGAGCAAAATGTCTATGGCATAGAAAGTGTGTGATAATGCTAGCTAGAATATTTTTCAGTATTTTTATTATTCATTTAAGTTTAAGCCTCTACACCAATTTTTAAAGTGACAAGTGTATATTTAAGTATTTAAGGATAGGATAAATTGTTTTTTTCTTCCATTTTTCTTTCAAGATGTAAAATGACTGTGGGACTGGGGAGTGTGTCTGTACAAAGTGCATTTTTTTTGCCTTGCTCTCTTTATTTATTTATTTTATTGTGCTATGCATTTTTCTTTCCTCTCCTCCTTTACTCTTCACTGCCCTCCAACCCTCTCTCATGGTCTCCATGCTCCCAATTTACTCAGGAGATCTTGTCTTTTCCTAATTCCCATGTAGACCAGATCAATGTATGTCTCTCTTAGTGTCCTCATTGTTGTCTAGGTTCTCTGGGGTTGTGAATTTTAGGCTGGTTTTCTTTGCTTTATGTCTAAAAGCCACGTATTTGTCTTTCTGGGTCTAAGTTACCTCACTCAGTACGATGTTTTCTGGATCTATCCATTTGCCTGCAAATTTCAAGGTGTCATTATTTTTTCTGCTCTGTATTACTCCATTGTGTAATTATAGCACATTTTCTTTATCCATTCTTCAGTGGAGGGACATTTAGGTTGTTTCCAAATTCTGGCTATGACAAACAATTCTGCTATGAACATAGTTGAGCACATGTCCTTGTGTTATGATTGAACATCCTTTGGATATATACCCAAAAGTGGTATTGCTGAAACTGAAAAGCTTCTGTAGGATAAATTGTTAAGGACTTTCATAGTTCTTAGTAGTATCTTATTTGTACTAAATGCTTTGTATCCCAGGACTCTGAAGGCAGAGACAGGTGGACCTCTCTGAGTTCGAGGCCAGCCTGGTCTACAGAGCAAGTTCCAGAATAAGCTCCAAACCCTATCTTAAAAAACAAAACAAAACAAAAAAAATGTTTTGCATGCTATAAATTTCCAAGTAAAGAAATCAAATACATGTGGAGTTTTTTTGGAAAAATTGTCTCAAACCTTAAAAATCTCCAGTAATTTAAAAATTAATATTGAATTGTAAGAACTCTGATGACATCAGTGCTTAAAATTTGTTGATTTTAATATTTGCCTTGTATATTTTGTCCAATTTCTAAATCCTACATGCCAGATATTTGAGGTTTTGTAATTATCAGAGACAGAGCTGTGCCACACAGAGGAAGCTGTCAAGAACATCTGTGAACTCCAAACACATATTGTTTGTTGTTGTTGTAGGGTGCCCCACAAAGACTATTGGTTGGCTTCACAAACTTTGTTGAGAAATGTTCCGAGATTAGGAGAAAGTGTCCTTGAAATGAGGAAAAAGCATGTGTCATTGCCTCTCTGCAGCAAATGCAGGCTCCCCTCTGCCAAAAGGCCAGCCAGCCATTGTGTTTGGACCTTTAAATGTGCACTCTAATGACAGAAATGGGAGTGCTCGGTTGAAATCTTTCCAGACTTGACTGCATCATGTTCTGGATTTTTTAAAGCTATGCGTTAGGACAGTTTCCGGGCTTAGAGTCAGAAGCAATGAGAGTCATATTTTCTAAAGGTTTCAAGTGTTTTTTAGTAGGCTGACGTCTCTAGCTAAAAAGCAAGGAGAGTTTCTAATATCTCCATGCAGAAACATAATGTCCTAAAACCATTACAATTTTCACATTCTCCAAATTCTCCTCCCTTCCTTCCCATGACTGTAGGCGTTCCAGCAGCCATGTGTTTTCAACTCTGAAGGCAGGTTCTCAGACACTCTTCTGTATATGTGATGTTTACATGAAGTGACACTGGACAGGAAGACTTGGGAGGGATTTGAGCAAATAGAGAAAGAAATAGAGAAAGCTGATATAAGGGTGCATTCCTAACGTGACCAGAGATGCTCAACCATGTGATTTTCTCAACTAAGTCTTACGGTGTATATTTTAGAACCAAGCAACTGCAAAGCAACAGAGATGAGAGCTTATCCTTCAGTGTCTATCTACAAATGGTCACGGAAACCCTACAAATATTTTCTCATTTGTACTTCTGATTTATTTGTAGGTTCATTTTGACTTCCCATGCTGATGTATAAATGCAAAGACAAAATACACAAGAAGAAACTAAGGGATGCTTATCCCAGGGCCAACTTATATGTGATCAAGTTGCAATATTGAACATTATATCAAAATTTTCAAAGAACCAGAGCTTTGTGGAAAAGATGAAGAAGATTTGAGGTTGAGTTCAGTGTTCCATTACCTTTGCCCAGAATTCAACCCTCTTACTTCTCAGCTTCTCTCCAACCCATCACATAGCTCTCTTCAAGATGGTCCCTGAGTCTGGAAGTTTGAAATGAAAGTGAGTGAGTTGAATGAGCTCTAGCTCTTGCTGCAATTAATATTTCCCCATCCATTGTTCACTTTAAATTGCTCCTGTACTTGGTAGCTATCTGTACGATCTGTTCTAGTTGGTGAAGTGACTACAGCACTTCATCCTTAGACGATGTTTGGAGCCCTCGGTGCCCTTGACATTTATGGACTGTGGTTGTTACAGATGTTTATTCTGCTAGTCCTGAGTATAGAAGAGGCACTCTGAAGCATGCCAGAACCTCTCTTTCCTAAGATGTTTTTCTTCCAGACCCAGTCTCCTCTCACCAGTGCCCTTCCTTCTTCCAAGCTGCCTCTCCTCTATCAGCAGGTCTAACGAGACCAGATTTGACAGTGTGCTTTCTTAAGATAAGTCACTAGGAGTGATGGTCTGAAAGTGCCACTGCTTCAAGACTTCCGTGTTCTTTTTACGGTGGTCATAGAATCAGAAGTGAAATCACATTCTAAAGAACTGTGTCCCAATTTTCCAAACCATTTAACAGGTCACTTTACAGTTTCATAAAGATAACTGCTTTCAGATGATGAGGTGTGTACTAAGTCCAAGTGTCCCTGTGGTTGAACATCTCTTCTGATAGTGCCTTTGTTGATGGATTGGTCTGTTAGAGTGAGATACAAAACCTTCCTTAGGTTCAAGCATTAGTTATCTAAGATTCATCCCAGAAAAGCTCCTTGGTATGAAAGGAAACTCTGGCTTCAGTTCAGGTAAGGACCAGAGCACACAAAACAGGTCTAACACAACACTACTGAAATCAGATATGTTGCATGGTCACTAGAGATTGGTGATTCTGCAGTGGCCGTGGCTGGATTGTTCTTGGTGAGATAGACTCTGTGCTATTTGGTCCATTCATAGTTCCTATCCACAAGAAAAAGGCCTACCTCACTCGAATTTCATTTTGTCAGCATCATTTTGGCTGGGTAAATAAAATGATTGATCTCTACAAGAATGGGTCCTCATGTCCATTTGGCTGTTGAAGGCCTCCAGTGGGGGGTGCCTTTCAATAGGTACTGATATTAGACACATAAGAATGTTGGAATCCTATGCCTACTTTCATTATTCCACCCACTTACTGTACTTCTAATCTTTAGCTGTTGCTCTTTTAGGAATAGGAGTCAGTGTCTAAATTGGAAACAGAAAGCTGGACCTTCTCATCCTTCCATGTGTCAGATTTGGGTGACTTGTTTGACATCCTGTTCATCTATGATTCAGAAAACAACAGCAAATCCTTCGCTCTGGAAAAAAAATTCAGAGACAATTGACACGAACCCCTCTTTGCCCCCAGCTAAGCATCTCAGTTCTCAACTCAAAAAATACATCTTGATATAAAATGTTCACCTGTATAGTTTTGGGTTAATTGCTTAGGGAGCAAAAGCTGGATCCAGTTACCACAAACAGAAGCTCTATTCTATGCATTATTATTCAACTCCCTTGCTCAACAACAACACAAAGTGCTAACTTCATTTCAGAAGTGAGGAGGTCTAGTACATTACCTCCCTCCCAATGCCACATAGGTAAGAAGAGAAGGTATGCAATATAAAGCCAAGGTTGCCCAGTCAACTGGGGCCTGGAACATAAGCTAACAGAAGCTTTCCAAGTCACACCCCTTCTTCAAGAACAAAGCAAATTGGAGGTATGTGTGCTATTAACTGATTAGTATTAACTGATTCAGAGAGACTCACATGAACAAAAGAATTAAAGCACTTTCTAGAGTTTAGCCTGTGCTGGCTGGAAACAAAACTTAAAAAAAAAATGGCTGAGAAGTCCATAGTGAGAAACAAATTTAACTATTACCATATGAATGTTGTTGCCTGAACAGTGTTGATGCCAAACTGCTGAGCAAACAGTATTGGAATTTATTTGTAACAACTTTTCTAAAGATGTTTTGGCACAGAAATTAGGAACAATTTCGTTTTGGAAGACTGAAACCCTGAGTGAAAATATAATTAGTATTTGTACAAAATAAGCAATTGTAACACTTTGCTCTAAATGACCTTTGATGAAGTTCTTGGTCTTTATTATACCATTATCCTTTTAACCTAACACTAACAAGAAAGAAGTTGCTTTCTTTTCTTTTCATACACAATTTATATGTACTGTCAAAACAGAAATACCTGATAAACTGTTGTATCATATGCCAAGACTGAGCAAGGACTTAAGAGTATGACTGTTGACACATGACTACAATATTGTTTGCTCTGATTGTATATATTGTTTATAACTTATTTTTGCCAAGTAAAAACATTCTGCACTTCATGCTGTTCCCTTACAAGGTTTTAACCTATGAACTCTAAACACTGGAAAGACACTTGCTACGCCTTTCTCTTTCTAATTATTCTTGCATCTTCTTCGGATGTTCTTTGCTTCAAGCCATTGTAATATTTTGCATTTATGAAATAAGTTTAATGATTAGGGTACTTTTATTAATAGTTGATACTTTGCTGTATGTTTTTTCAAATACCAATGTGTGTGTGTGAATCTTCCAAACAATGTGCAGTAAAATTGGGATCCTAGGCCAGCCTACAGAGTAGACTTTCAGGAGGATGACTCATCTGTCCACCATCTTACCGTCATATTTGGGCACACTGACATGGATATTTTCTGAGCAATTTCCTTAGCTGACATTAGATGGTAAAACATGATTTACCATGAATTCATTAACTGACCTTGATCATCTACATAGTTTCTTAATAATTGAAATGTTCCATACTTTAAAGAAGTATTATTCAAAATAAAGCTCTAAAAGAGCATGGGAAATGAGCACATGGCCTGTAGCATATACTCAAGAAAATCAACTCAAATTTGCAACGATCAACGAACGTCACAGCGTCTGACCCTAGACTTGCCCTTATTTTGCTCTCCCATTTCAGTACCTATAAACTCTGTTCTAGACTTGTCCATCAAAGAACTCAGGGCTCCTTTTCCTCACAACTACAACTCAGGGTGTTATTTCCTAGATCAGGCAAGGCCTTAGCTCTTCTCAGGTTGCCCCCACTTCCTGTGTATGGATTGAGTTCTGAGTAAGTATCACTGAGGAAAGAGATCACTCATACAAGGCATTCTCCACAAGACAAAGGCTGTACTCTCTTGGGTATGCCATTGTTGAAAGCAGTGGGCCTACTCTTCTCTTAGAGATTCCAGAATGAGAAGTAAGCTAAGGAGATAGGTCCCAATATATCAGACACCCTCAGGGGGTGGTTAATGTTGTCATTTCTCACCTTCAAATTTCTGTGGTGGACAGGGTAGGATTTTCTGAAAGAGAACTCTGAGTTTATTCTAAGAAAGATTCTTTTCACTGACAGTAGGCCATGGAAGAATTCAAGTATAACAGACCATGATAACCAGAAGTCATTAGGAACACAGGGAAATGAGTAGATTGACTAAGGATACAGACTAAAGTATTGATTGGCTAATTTGTCAGATAGAGCCAGGAAGAGACAGCTGGATGAAGCCCTTTATGACTAGTACAAATGAACACATTTTCTATGCTGACCTCAGGATACCTTTGAAGGTGCCCACGTTAGATTAAATCAGTCTATGTAGTTGTTCAGAGCCCTGCACATTGTTGAAAACAATATCATCTGACAGTTATTGGAGCCCAACAACTAGGTGTGGCCTGGGAAAGAGGGAAAAGATATCTGCCAAAAGTATTGTCATCTCTGTGTGGCTATGGGTTATTCAAGGCTGTGTCCTTGGATAAACAGCATCAAAAGTTTTCTAATTAATGAGTTAGGCATATGATAAACCCACTAAAATAGTTCAGTAAGTCACATAAAGTGTAAACAGAATTCATACAAATAAGTGCCCAAAGAGATGGGCCAGTATCCAGATTTTTCTATAGTATCTTACTTAGAAAGGGATTTCAAATGGAAAGTTATGAGTCATGGAAATAACAAATGCACTTGATCCCAGAAACACACATGAGAATGTGCCTGTGTAAATCACAGGTTAGGTCTGACAGGAAGGTAAATTATACTATGGAATCTGAAGAACATAGACAAAAGAGGTAAAACAAGTTTCAGAGAAGCAGTTCTAAAAGATTTTCAAGTTTATAAAGAAACACAAGCCTGGGACTCTAGAAATCTTAGGACCCCTCCAGTGAGCAAAGCCATGGGGCAGTCAAAGTGGCCAGAGCCTAAAAAGCAAGGTATTGAAAGCAACAAGAGAAAATAACTCAGCATTTCTGAGGAACTTTAGACAGAGGAAAGGTAAATTTTTCACAACAACACTGTAAACCAGAAGGAAGTAGTGGAAAGCTGGTGGTAGGCAACATAAGCAAAATTTCTGGTGAAAGAAAATAAACAAATCATCTACCCCAAGTCCTGCACAATGAAAATATGTCTTTCAAAGTAAAACAGAAAAATACATTAACCATAACAAAGAACTTTTTGAAAACCATGTTTTGTAAAAATACAAATTGCACAGTATCTTTGGATCTACTCTTCTAAAGAACACCTATGAGGGCAATTGTAGAATTATATGAGTGTAAATGCCTACTTTAAGAACAAGTATATAAAATAAAAGGATACATGTATAGTAGTATAAGAGTGTGGTGTTTCTGCCAATCACAGCAGAGGAGGTTGAGTGTATTACAGGTCAACCGGCCTTTGAGAATCATTCCAGGCAGTAGCTCAAATCCACAGAAAAATAAAGAGACGCAGAACTAACTGAAAAGATGTTTGTTCTAGCAAAAGTTGTGCATGTTTTTTGCTTTGTTTATTGACTTCTTAACAATTATTCAATGTACTGCTTATAATCATTAAATACTGAGTATGTAACAGAAGTTTTGTGTTCTGTAGATTTATGAAACAGGAGAGCGGAGCATTCAGCATCACATCTTATAGCTCATGCAAATTAAGTTGATATAAATTAATTGAAATTGGTTCTAATAAGTTGTGACATACATATTAACTCTAGATTTAAAGATAAAAACATACTAAAATAAGACAAGCAGAAACATAATATGCAGCAATCAATAATACACACATAAAAAAACTGTAGTGAATGTAGTAACACCAGAGGAAATAGATTTTACCTCCTGGAATAATTTCCAAAGGCCAGTTGACGTATAATCATGTTCAACCTTCTGTGCTGTTATTGGCAAAGACACCACATTCTTATACTAACTACACATATATCCTTGTATTTTATACACTTGCTCTTTAAAGTAGTCAAAGAAGGGCATATGCATTTACACTCTTGAAATTCCACAATTGCTTGAATATATCAACAGCAGAGATAATATAAAACTCTTATCTAATAGAGTAATCAACTCTTTAAATTTTATGTAGCTGTATCACATGTTCACTAAAATATGAGAAGGGTACATCTTCTCCATTTTCTGGGGTTGTTTGAAACCTTCCACTCTCTTACAGGTACAGAGTGCCAAGGCATTTGCTCCTCTGTGCTCATCAACTTGATGTGAAAAGTGTTTGCAGAGGTCTGGTCAGAGGTAAGTGAGGACCTCAGACCTCTTGTAGTTGTCTTAAGATAATGAAGAAGCAGCTCATACTGTCTTAAGAGATCTCTTGTGGGACTTCTGGATGTTTTAAGTTGTATTTTCATGAAAACACATAGCAAGAGAACTGCATTCCTCTCCCCCAGTGTCTCAAATGTGGAGCTTGTATTGGGTAATCAACTACTTGTCTTTAAGAGGCTTGTTTCCATTGATATCTTAGTTTTCTCATACAAAAAAATGGGATTTTATTTGGTTTGAACTTTCACAGATCTTGGGCATGATGTATATTAGAGGTCCAACAAGGGCTAAAACCAATCACTGTGAAAATGAATCACTGGCCTGAAATTGAAAGGTTTCACCACTGTGTTCTTCTGGAGAACTGCTTCATTGCATGTTCAGTTTCTATATGTACCTATGTTGAGTGTTTCAGATTATCATCTCCACCCTCAAAGACTGAAGGTAGACCCCTTTCATCACTCTCACCTGTTGGCCAGGTTGCCCATGTTGAAGGCTGTGATGGGCTGGAGCCCTCATGGATGATGCGGGATATTCTGTGTTGAACTGACTTGGCCATTGATTCTATTTGCAATAGCAACTCTCCTGTGGCTGGAAACAAAATACAGGTTTTATAGATTAGGACATGGGTATAGAAACTTCATAATTCTGCCAATGACAGATGGCAAGCCATGGGTACAAAAGAAGATGCTAACAGAATTCAGATGGTTTTCCCACATCAGGCTTTACCGTACTTTATGCAAAAGTGTTATTTTCTGCCTTTTTAAAGGAACTCGAGGCCGAGAAAAAGTCACATCAAGAGAAGGTGCATTTGTTTCCAACTTGTTCTAATCTGTTTCACAGTCCATCTAGCTTCTGGTAATTATTTGTGTCTTTGGCTAATTAAATCAGAATTTAATATAATCTGTGAGTATCTAGGGAAGGTGACAATTTTTTTTGCCAATCCACAATCAACGCAAAACAATGTGGGTTTTAAGAGACAATAGTATTGCAACTTGGAAATGAAGAATAAGAAACCCAAAGATCATGTTTTGCCATTTACTTATCCTTTCATCTCCGTGTTCAAAACGAGACTACCGACTGCTTAAGGACATATTTCCTATCAATATTCAGGTATAATGAGGATTAGATTACATAGTTTCAAGATACTTTGTGTGTGCTTTTTTAATATTATTACCCATATCCACACAATCAAGATAAAATTGTCCTGGGGACTTTTTTTATTCTAATGTAATGGAAGCAATCCACCACCAGTGTGGCAGAGATGATGGCGTCTACATGTGCACCAGAAGTTGCTCATGTTCTGACCAACAAAATCATGACAAAGCCCAATGGGGAACGATGTGATCCTGTTGAATTAAGGAAGCTTGTGTCTAGGAAGTCTGGAAAATTCTCTCTATGGATTCCCATCGAGATTCACCCAGCCAGTGTTTAAGAATCTTGACACTAGAAGAGAGATGATCAAATGAGTTTATGTTATTTCGTTCAGATCCAAAAAAGGAGTCGCTAAAATTGTTTGTAATGAGGGCACTGTTGCTGAGAAACTAGGAAAGGTATTTCCAAACTAGGATGCCAACTAAGCTGCAAACCTTGGGGTTGCTTGCCAAGCCTGTAAACTCTGTTTGTCACCGAGCCTGTGTGGTAGAGACTTTCTTCTAAATGTATCTTCTGCATTTGTTTTTGTCCTGGAAATATAAACAGTATGAGTTAGATACATGAAATTGTTACTTGTGTTGCTTCCTTTATTTTGTTAGAAGAAATGTGATTTATTATCACTTTCACTCCCAAGTGAAGATAAAGTCAGACACCTTCTAATCCTTGCCTCAAGTGCCTTGTGCCTTTCTAAGTGTACAAACCCTGGCTCATAAACTTTTAACACCATAACACCTCTTTCCCTAAGAAATTTTTGTGTAACCCTAGGCAAATATGCACACAAATCAAACATTTGCTGCTGATAAATTACAAACATCTTTGGTTTAAAACAATCCTTCATTGTGGGATTCCCCTCTGCATGCTGTGAATGTTTTATTACCACTGGTCAATAAGGAAGCTGCTTCAGTCTAGCCCAGTCCTTCTTGCTGCTGTTAGTCCTCAACATATCTACTGGAGACAGCTTCCGTTCTGTTGTCAACCATCACACATCCTGCCCCTTGTTCCCAGTTAGCCTCCACTCTATGGTCTCCTCAGGAATTATGATATCAATCCAAGTACTTCTCCCTCAGCTCTTTCCCACTTTCAATTCATTCTACTGTCCAGACAGTTTCCATCATGGTCTTTCCAATTTTCTTATGTAGCCACTATAGCGCGAGTCCTTAGATCTCTTAGCTCTATATGGGTAGGCTATGTAAGTCAGTGCTCCCAAACTTTAAGAAAAGTATGTGCGGATATAAAGGGATAGCTCCAGTTAAGAGCACTGACTGCTCTTCTGGAAGAGCCCGGTCTGATTCCCAGTGCCCACATGGTGGCTTACAAGTGTCTTTAGCTCCAGTTCCAGGGGATCTGAGGTGCCTCTGTGGGCATCACACATGCATGCAGCGCACAAACATACATGCAGGCAAAACACCCAGACACATAATAAATAAATAAATGCTACAAAGATGGTAAAATCCCATCTACGTTTCAGTGCAGATTTAACAATAACTCACAACTATTCTTTGAGATTGGGGGCTTCAAATTATGTTTTTTATTTAGCAATATAATTTCTATCAGTTTAAAATAAAAGAAATGAAAACATTTTCCCTCATATGTTAACCTGAAGTGCAAATCATACTTTTGCAACTTCTTATTCATTTTTACCATTTGCACAAAGTTGATTACAATAGAATGTCTGAGATTTATAGTTCCTGTTTTGTTCCTTAGCTCCTCAGAATTTCTTCCCTCCTATACTACGTTTTCATGCAATTCAAACAAACTTTTCTACTTATGTAATACTTACTAAAGGAGAGAGCTGTGTGTAGATTTGTTGGGACTAATGAGTCTTGGCCTTCAGCTACTCTTCCCTCCTAGAACCTTCTAATTAAAGTTACTAGAAGCTGTGCCTAGCTTAGAGGATCAGAGGATGGGATTTTCACCTGTTGGCCATTGACTGCAGGGTACTTAATCCTCCATGGTGCTATTCAAGAGGGGCTTTTGGTATCAGTGTTTAAAGGTCTGTGGTTTCAACCTCCAGCCCCTTACCCGAAGCTCGCGACCTGGGGTCTAGTGCATAGAGCGCAGACCAGGGCCACAGTGCGCGGCATAGATTAATCTAGAATCCTGATATTAACTAGGGCTTGGTTGGAGTGCTGTGTCTACCATATGTCTGTGTGTATGTGTGTATGCATGTGTATATATGTATATATATTATGTTATAATTCAGAAAATTGCTATAGTTTTCTAAGTCTGAATTTCCAGTTGCATATTATTGTTAAAAAATACCACTTTATAAATCTGCAGTAAGGATCAAATGGGATATCATTGGAAGAACAACTTTTCATAGTTACTGCAGAGTAGACAATAGTAATCATGCAATATCTAGACAAACATATTTGGTTAAATGAGTTTGTTGTAGTAATTGTCATAAAATTTCCTTTCAGAATCCATTCCTTCAGAATCCATGAATGCAAAGATGTGTGTGCGTTCTAGCCTCACAAATAAAATTACTTAGCCTGAGTAATCACAAAAAACAAAAAAAGAGAACATTTTGCTCCTATGTTCTAAGTCCTTGATGTCTGAGGGTTGGGCTGACTGGGTGAATATTTTGCTCAAGGAAGTTTATACCAGCTGGTGGCATGTTATCTTTTGTCTTGTCTACACCCTGACCTTTCAGCTTTATAACTTCCAAATGTTTATGTAATGAGAACTGCCCTTTGAAAATTGACACAGTGATTAAAATTGAAAATGAGAGCTGAGACTCTTCTCTAATAAATAGGCTGAATCTGAGCATACATCTGTCCAGCAAAAATCTCCTCAGCAAGCAGGCACACATTGCATTGCTTGTATTGAGAAAGTGAAGGTGACATTTATACCATTTGATAATTTTTTTCCCTCCATCTGTTTGTTCAATGGTGAGATTTAAGTTGGCAAATGTTATACTTGCATTGATCCTACACTCAGGCTATGTTTCCAACATGTAGCTTTTAGATGGATGCTTCCAAGAACTTGCTGACACATGGTAATTCAGATGATGAGAAAATTTCCCTTCAAGAAAAGATCTGTGATCAAAGCAGGGCCCACCCTGCTCCAGAAGTACCTCTTCCTGACAGATCTGCCAGCTTAATCAAACTTAGCATGGCAGGTTTTGCTGCATTCCTCACGTCAACCATGTGAGTTTCTTCTCACTTACATAGAAGTGAGTTGCAAATATTCAAAACTACCTTTCTAGATGACTAACGGGGCAAAAAGAAATCTCCAAGGCAAAATGAAATGCTCTGAGTACTGAAGCTTTATACTTCTCAATGAGCACAAACTCAAAGGAAAGATTTAATAGCAACAAAATCATCGTATTTTAAAATGAACAAAGTGGGGGCAGCAGAGACAGCTCAGCAGTTAAGGACACTTCTGCTCTTCAGAGGGCTTGAGTTTGGCTCCTAAGCCTCATGTTAAGCTGCTTACAACCACTTGTAACTCTAGGTGCAGAGGAAATTAGACCCTCCTCTGGCTTCTGTGGGCACATGCTCACATGTGGCACACATGCACAGACACACATACATACACACCCTATAAATTGAATAACGTCTTTGAAAATGATCAAATGAAGTCACAGATAGAAGCAACAGCTATTTAAACTTTTCTATTTATTCTGCCTTTATTCTGGTCTCAGTGGCTTTTGTCTTCCTCAAACTTTCCAAATCATTTTTTTTTTGAAAAAAAATAATTCCCAAGTCCTTTCCAGTAGTTGGTTTTCTGCACTTTACACTCGTTCTCCATATTTTGTGTGTAACACTTTCATGGGTGTAGTTGCATTGGCATTTCTAGTAGATAAAAAGTCACAGACCTCCTGTTCCTCTGGCACTTACAATCTTTTTGCTCTGCAAAATGGTTATCCAGTACCAAGCGACCAACCCCTGAAATCATATAGAGATAGATTGGGTATATTCTATATACACAGTGACAATTAAAGAAAAAGAGAGCATGAATTGAGTGTGTAAAAGATAGTTAGTTCATGGGAGAGATTGGAGGGAGGAAATGGAGCAATGAAGCAATCATATTTTAATACAAAAGGCCAAAATATTATTAAGAAACAGCAAAATGAAACAGCATTTGTATTTTCAAGCAATGATAATCATAGTTCCCCGTCACTCAGATATCTCTAAAAATACTATAAAAGTCTCTCTCATACATACCTAAGTGAATTTAATTATCAGAGAGCAATACTTGATGCTCATGTTTATGAAATAAAAACCAAACTACTAACATTTGAAGCATTGGGAGGAATCTCCAAACCTCCCACTTTTCTGGTGTTTAGTCTATACACAGGGATTTCTCCAGGTGGCTGCTTGTGCCGAGAACCTACTCTCAAAGTTTCCGTTAGCAGTGATGAGAATTGTCCTGCTCTACCTTCATACTATTGTTCTGTGTGTGTATGTGTGTGTGTTCTTATGTGTATAGAAATGTCTGTGTTTGTGTTTGTGTATGCGCATGCATGTCAGGACTTGATGTCAGTCCTGAGTGTTGTTCCTCAGGCACTATTCACGTTGTTTTTGAGACAGGGCCCCTTTCTGGCATGGAGCTGGGCACGTGGGCTAGGTTGGCTAGTAAGAGAGTTCCAGGGATCCTTCCCTCTCCATCAACCCAGCACTGGGATGCCAAATACATTTTACGAAGTCTACATTTGACACATGGGTTTTGGGGCTGTACTTAGATTCTTGTGTATATAATGCAAACACTTCACCAACCGAGCCACCTGTACAGACCTTCAGATCATTTAAGCCATAGAAAATGGTGTCTTTAAAGAAAAAGAGAGAAAATAGTGTCTTACATCAAATAGTTAAATATTTCTGAGGTATGCTGAAATTTACATTCCATTGATATGCCATAGTACATACTGGACAAAAAAATTATTACAAGTCATCCAAAAATTTCCTTTAAATAGTTCTTTTTGAAAGCAAGAATAGTAAATTGGTAGTAAAATTTTTTTGTTGGGGGAGATTGGGAATAAGGGTACTAGTTGGTGACGTCAGAGAGGGAAGACCAAAAGGAGCATGACAGGCCTATGGAATAAACAAACCAAGCTGCAGAGCTACTGACAAGAAGTGTTTGAAGATGTTTGCAAATATTATGTAATGTATTTAGTTGTCTATAATTAATTACATATGAATGAATTACTCAATGTATAACTCAAAATATAATATAATGTATAAAGGTACATATAACATGTGTTTGAGAGAGAAAGAGAGACAGAGAGACAGAGAGAGAAAGAGAGAAGAGAGAGAAACCATGTAGGGTTACCAGCATCTCAGTGGCTCCTCCTGCTACAAAGCGTAAGGACCTGACTTTGATTCTTGAACCCACATGGTGGAATGAGAAAGCAGACTACTACAAGTTGTTGTCTGTCCTCCGTACATGTGCAATGTCGTGTAGACACAGACATTCACACACACAAAGCAGATGCATAAATAATGAAAAAGGTTGAATCATGTGTTTGCACTTTTTACCTTTTCCTCATATAAATTATTTCTACAAATGAAAACCCCTGTTTATCTTTCTGTGCAAAATAGTCACATTTCAATATAGCCTATATTTAATACTTTCAGAAATATTTACATTTATGTAAGTTCCTATGTTATAGTTAGTATTCTCTTTTGGATTCAAATTTTATTTAGTTTACCAAAGAAGCTGTGTCAACTTATAACTTCAGTAATATGGTCCTAGAATTTATTTTTCCACTCATCACAAATCTCATGAATAAATTTATTTTTAATTTTTGGAAATCTAATGTGTAAATTATTAGAATTCTACTGTAGCTTATAGTGTCATGACTTAAGGCAGATCTTAAGTGTCTTTATAAACTTATAGCACATTTGAGCTTTTTCAGCGACCTTACTGTTTTTTGGCCTTTTCACCATATTTATACTGAGTCCTCGAGGAAATTTTTACCTTATTTTTCTTTGTGATGACAAGAAAATGAACATTTCCCATATTAGCAACATGTATGTTGGTTAGTCACTTCTTAGTTTTTCTCTGGGGTTTTGAACATCAACAGACACAGTTCTTCTGGACACATGCCGGCAAGCTGACATCCAATCAACTGGCATAGCATTAAGTTCCTCTCTTGATGTCATCAGTTTGGAGTATAACAAAAACTTTACCTTTATTATTGTTGTCACTGTTTGATAAGACTTATACTTGGATTTATATTTTGACTAACATTCCTTGTATCTTCCTGCCATGAGGTTATTGGTAAACTTCTTATCTTCCTCTATTTTGGTAACATATTTTTATGTTATAATCATTGCTTTCCAAAGCTTACATCTTATCAAATAAGATAAGAGTTTTGACTGCACAATAAAATGAGGCTCTGGTCTCATTTCCATTTTTTTTTTCGTTCTCTTTTGTATAATGGCTATCTGATTTCTGTAACATCAACAAGGGAACCACTCGCTGTTACTCAACTGCTGCATGTTTATCCCCTACCAGGACCTTCATATTGACTCCAGTTCTGATGGAATCTTCCACTTCACTGATCTGTCCTTGAATCAATTCCAACTATCATTAAGCTTGTATCTTTATCCTCTCTCAATACAAAAGCCTTGTACTCCTTGCTTGTTGTTCAAAAGTTTCTTGAAAATATTATTTGCTTTTTTAAATTAGAAACATTGAAATCAGTTTGGCAAGTCTAAATTATTTCGGTCATCTGTTTGTGATGATAAAGTCAAATCCCCAGATTAATCTACAGTTGGCACCTTAGAATATTTAATGTTCCTATCCATAACCAAGGCACAAATTTCAATATATCTCTGTCTTTTGTGGTCATCTATAGTATAGTTTTTCTCTGTTATCTTTGCAATGAAAAGTTTCAAATATGTTGAAAGTAAAGTGAATAGATTTTGATTTATTCATCACCCAGCTTCAAAAGGAAAAAAATAACTCCTGGGTCTGGGGAGATGGCCCCCTGACAGAGAGCTCGCTATGCAAGGCAGATGACCTGAGCTTGGATCCCCAGGATTCATGCAAAAACCCGGCATGGTGACACATGTCTGTCATCCCTTCGCTTCTCTATTCTTTGCAGTGAACAGCTGTTATTTGTTCCTATATTTTTTAGTAAACTTCAACAGCAAAACATGATGTTTCTTTGTAGGAAAAGCTAATGCTCATATTAATTTTCATTACTAGACATTGGTACAGTTAGGTTATTTATTGCATATGAGTGAATTTGTGGGATTTACTTTTCACCAGATTTTATATAAATGGAGTTCATTTGATTTACTCAACATGGCAGTAGTCATCTGTAGTGATATGACTTTTATTCCTAGGATTATTAATTTGTATCCTTTCCCTATTTCTTGATTGAGCTTATAATTTTATTATTTAAAATAATCTTTACATTAATATTTTACTTTTCTTTGACTAAATATTATTTAGAAATATTTTATGTCAATCAAATAGTTCTAGTTTGTTTTCTATTTATAGATTTATTGCAATAATAATACATTTATTGTTTTTAAATATTTTATTGATAATTTTTATTTTATAACCATAAAATTTATTCTTTGCTGTGGAATAATCCAGAATTTATTACATATTCCAGCAGAATTAATATATGCCAATTGTTGCCAGTCTTCAATTAGAAAAAAACATTATTTAGTTATGAAGAACATTATTTACTTAAGAAAAATGTAGAGATTAAGATTGATCTTTACACCTATATGCTATTTTTGTCTTTCACAGTAGTATTAAAAATACATTGTCATTTCATTTATTTAGAAAACTTTCATTTTGATGATGATTCCCTTTTACTTTTTTTCCAGAAGTAGAAATAGATTTAGTTGTTTAATATTTGGCCTAGTGATAGAAGGATGTTCTGTAACGTGTTTACTATTTCTTTGGAAGTGTGGTTGTGTGGTTCTACATTCCCATGTAAGATTTCCATATCTGTTTTCACTTCAGTCACTTCCATCACTTCTGAAAAATTTAGTGCCACTATTTTTCATATAAATTTAGCATATTGATGTATGTAAAGGATGACGCTTATTTGTCTTTTTGATGCCTACAATTATGGCTTTATTTTCATAGTCTTTTTGTCTTTCAACACATTCTTGGTAAGGCTGTTCATTACAAGGTTTATAACAGAAAAATAAACCAAATCAGAGACCTTTAGGAAAAGAATCTTTAACTATGTTTTGCAGCATGCTATTTTGTAAGGGAATTGGATCTATATAGGCAGAAAAAGAAACCTGCTAAGATGTATAAAGTGAAAAAGGCAGTGCACAGAAAGTTATGCATTGTGTTTTGTAAATTTTTATATGAATCTATGGATAGAGAGATAGATTTGCATACACTCATCTATGCAAGAAGACTTTGAAAAATAGTGAAGAGCACTTAACTTTTTGCGTTATGGAAACTGTTACTAAAGCCAAATTTATTTTATTTCTTTTTATTTTATTTTATTTTTGAGGAAGGGTTTCTCTGTGAAACACTCTGTAGACCAGCCTGGTCTCAAGCTCACAGAGATACACCTGCTTCTGCTTCCTGAATGCTGGAATTAAAAGCATGAGCTACCCCTGCCAAAACAAATTATTTCATTTTTATTTTATTTTTTTAAAAAAGGATATTGAGAGGGTTTTGAAAGATAGAAATCAGGCATGTTTTCTTATTAATTTTTAAATAAAGAAACAAAAATTAAGGATGAAAACATATACATGATTTATACTTAGATCTGAGATAGATTTGTTTCTGACTAGTACCTCTCTTCGAGTTGGGGTCATTCTGTTCACACGACAGAAGTTGTTATCCATAGTCAGTCAAATAAATATACACATATGTATGACTTCAAAAAGATTCTTCTATACCCCATACATTTAAGGTCTGAGAAGCGATGAAGAAAGCCCTAAAATGCAATATTTGTTTCTTATTCTAATTTCAGACTTAGTGTGTACAGTACCTTACTTGTGCTGACCTAAAGCAAAACCATACGTTAAACAACTTATACAACAGGAATTAATTCATCATGCTTCAAGAGGTTGGACACCCATTCTTAAGGTTTCAAGGCTTATTTCCTTTTGACCTAGTCTCATTCCTGTGTCCTCACATAGCTTTCTTTCTGAGTTCACATTGTTCTCTCTCTTGTTTTAAGGACACCAGCCATACTAGATTAGAGTCACACCCTTATGATCTCATTTAACCTAATTACCTCCTCTTTTGCCTCATCTCCAAATGTAGTTGCACTGGAAATTAGGAGTAGACTGTGGAAATTTCAGAGTCTATTTGTTTACTGTTGATTTGTTGATTAGCAATGAGGGCTGACTACCATCCAACCTTTTCCTCTAGTCTGGCACCCTGCTTGTGCTAGGGCTATCTGGTCTACCCAATACTTTTCTTCTACTTGCCTGATGTTGTGTACTTGTAGTGTGCTACCTGCTGCAGGTATACTTTTGGAAAGGTATTGATTGATCCGTTCTGGCTGCTTTAAAGTGAGACTGCAAATATAATAAAATAAAATAAAACAAAATGAGACTGCATGTTGTGAAAAATGGATTGGCCTCAAAAATCCAAAAACATTTCTTAATTTGGTAAAATTCGTTGGATTTGTAACCTCTCTCCCATATTTTGGAGTTTTTCTTTATTTTACTACTTTTTTGAAGTAGTTTTTACATTCCATTATTATTATTATTATCATTATCATTATTATTAGTTTTAAAGAAAGGAGTCTGGTGAAGGGCCTTCATTTTACTAAAATTTTTAATACTAAAAAAGTTAGTGTTAAAGGTTACTACTGATATTATTAGAATTATAAAGATAGAATTCTGAACATTAATAGTTATTATACACATATGTATTTAAACTTTTTTCAAAATGTTTTCAATGATAAATTCAATAATAATCAAAATATTTTTAAAAATAACTTAATTTTTTGAGATGTAAAATAATTATGTTATTTTCCCTTCCTTTTTCTCTCTCCAAGTCCTACCATGTATTTCTTCTATTTTGCTTGATTTCAAATTAATGACTTTCTTTTCTTTAATTGTTCCCCCTTTCCTTCTGAATCTACCAATCTGTGTGTGTCTTCCTAAATATATAAACACAACCTGTTCAATATATATAATGTTACTTGCATATATAGCTTTTCAAGACCTGAAGACATGCTCAAAAAGAACATCAGCATGCCTGATACAGGAAGCCTAGTCATCTATCGAGGACTAGTGAAGCTACAGATTTTATAGTAGACCCTACAATGTCTACTTTACTAGGCCAGTATAACCCCTAAGTCTATTCTAAATATTTGTCATTATACCCGAAGATAAGTGGAGTTCTTACTCCACATCAAGATAATTTCTGCTTGTAAATGGAAATTGAAATCATTACAAATGGAAACCATTACAATACATTTTTTTTTGCCAGCAATTTCTAAGCTCTTATTCTGTGCCAATTATTGTACTGCCTAATAGGGTATCCTAACTTACCCTTTATAATCACTGAAAGAGAGAACTACTAAATCTTAAAAATGGATATAACTTTCCAAACACAAACACATGGCAAATGTTAAAGCTGTTTTTATTTATTTATTTATTAAAGATTTCTGCCTCCTCCCCACCACCGCCTCCCATTTCCTTCCCCCTTCCCCGATAAAGTCCCCCTCCCTCATCAGCCCAAAGAGCAATCAGGGTTCCCTGCCCTGTCAGAAGTCCAAGGACCACCCACCTCCATCCAGGTCTAGTAAGGTGAGCATCCAAACTGCCTAGGCTCCCTCAAAGCCAGTACGTGCAGTAGGATCAAAAACACATTGCCATTGTTCTTGAGTTCTCAGTAGTCCTCATTGTCTGCTATGTTCAGCTAGTCTGGTTTTATCCCATGCTTTTTCAGACCCGGGCCTGCTGGCCTTGGTGAGTTCCCGATAGAACATCCCCATTGTCTCAGTGTGTGGTGCACCCCTCGCGGTCCTGAGTTCCTTGCTCGTGCTCCGTCTCCTTCTGCTCCTGATTTGGGCCTTGAGATTTCTGTCCGGTGCTCCAATGTGGGTCTGTCTCTGTCTCCTTTCAACGCCTGATGAAGGTTAATATTCAGGAGGATGCCTATATGCTTTTCTTTGGGTTCACCTTCTTGTTTAGCTTCTCTAGGATCACGAATTATACCTCCTTCCATTGCATATTCACAAATGTTATTTTATGGCCCAAAAAAATCAAGCAAAGAAATAAATACAAGAGAACAACAAGGGTGGTAACAAAATTAATACTTGTTATACTTCTGGTTATCTAGTTGCTCTATTTCTAGCAACATCAATACAATGTGGCGAAGTCATCTTATACTTGAACTCACATAATAAAACAGACATATCTGTCATGGTCACTTGTATAGAGTTTTCCACTGAAGAAAGCAACATATTGCCTCTGCTGTAAGTTGCTGATTTATTTCATAGTCATTTATTCCTTTATGCACCAGATTGACTCTATTCATAAATTAAAACCATGGAATCGCTTAGTTCACACTGTCACATCAATACAGATGGATGCTGTGCTCTCTCCATGCCCAAATATCTACTAACATGGAGAAAATCTAGATTATCTGGTACTGAACCCTCAAAAATGACTTTAGAATTCTATGCTATATGATTGAAAACATCCTTGGATCAGGCTATCAAAGTTCAATTGAAATACAAATTCAATGATCATTGGAATAGAACCCTGTTCCAAAGCATGACAGAAATATTCCAAGCTTTAGTTAATTAACAGGAGTGAATAGAGACTTCCAGGTACATGCATTGACTGAATTAATGATTCAAAAACATGCCATTAGAAAGTTTAAAAATAAGTTACAATACCAAGGGTAGTACTATGAGTACTTTGTAGTCCATAAATAACTCTATAACTTGTAACACGTTAAAATAAATATCTTTTAGCCAAGGACATTTATCTCATATAACATTAGCATGTTACTAGTATTGTGTGGTGACCAAAGAAACCCTTCACTTGCATAAGAAGTTCATATTTGGTAGAGATATGTCAGAAAATGAAGTATTCTATTCATTTAGAAATATTGGTTGGTTGTACTGTTTTTCTGTTTTGTTTTGGGTTTTTGTTTTTTGTTAGCTTGACCCAAGCTAGAGTCATTTGAAAAGAGGGACTCTCAGTTGACGAAATGCCTCTTAGGATTCACATGTAGAGAAGTGTGTAGTGCAATTTCTTGATTGATAAATGGTACCGGAGGATCATCTCACTGTGGCCCTTACCACCACTGGGCTGGTGGTCTTGGATGGCATAAAAATACAATAGGGGAAATTCATGAGGAGTAAGCATTTCTCCATAGCTTTTTTATCAGTTCCCACCTCCAGGTTCCTGCCACATTTGAGTTCCTCCCTTGAACTTTTCTGCAATAGACTGTGACATGGAACTGTAAGCTGAAATAAACTCTTTAGTAAGTTTCGTAGGGTCATGGCATATTATCATAGCAATAGTAACTTTTATTAAGACAATTAGTACGGATCTGTTTAGGAAATGAGAGTTCATAAACTACAAAGCCGTGCAGTTGCGTCCGTTCACATTTTATCTGTTATTTTGAATCATGCTCACCTTTTTTTATGTTTAAAATTAGTTAAGTCACATCCATACTGATTGAACATTGACTGGAATTTCAGTTTCTGAGATATTTGTGGAAGTGTTAGGCATTTACATTTTCACATTTACAAATACATGAAAAACTAAAGACAAACATGATTTAGTAAATCACTGAGATTAAATTGTGAAGATGGAGAGGAGTCATGAGGTGGAGATGAGCAGATGTGACCATAGCATAAAGGAGATTTCTTTGCTGGCTGGTAAAATAATACCATATCTTGATTATGGCTGACACAAATCTATACATGTAAAACGGCATAAATTTATAACAAACCAATATGAATCTTCTGGTTTGTATAACTGGTTTATATGGAAATATGTAAATTTCCTCTCACAACTCCTTTCACCCAAGAAATTATTATATAAACTCTTAAGTATATAGATACATAAAATAGGTATATAGATCAAACATTTTTTATTGAGCTATATATTTTTCCCTTCCTTCCTTCCTTAATTCCTTCCTTCCTTCCTTCCTTAATTCCTTCCTTCCTTCCTTCCTTCCTTCCTTCCTTCCTTCCTTCTTTCCTCCTCCCCTTCTATCCTCTTCCCTGATACCCACACTACCAATTTACAGGAAATCTTGTTATTTTCTACTTCCCATGTGAATTAGATTAATGTAAGTCTCTCTTAGGGTCCTCTTTGTTGTCTAAGTTCTCTGGGATTGTGAAATGTAGACTGGTTTTCTTTGCTTTATGTCTAAAGGCCACTTATGAGTGAGTACATATTATATTTGTCTTTCTGGGTCTAAATTACCTCACTCAATATGATGTTTTCTAGAATTTGCCTACAAATCCCAAGATGTCATTATTTTTTTCTGCTGTGTGGTACTCCATTGTTTAAATGTGCTACATTTTCTTTATCCATTCCTCGGTAGAGGGTTAGGTAGTTAGGTTGTTTCCAGGTTCTGGCTATGACACATAATGATACTATGAATATAGATGAACACTTATCTTTGTGGTATTATTGAGCATCCTTTGGATATTAAAAGTGGTATTGCTGTGTCTTGAGGTAGATTGTTTCCTAATTTTCTGAAATTGCCATACTGATATCCAAACTAGCTGTCCCAGTTTTCACTCCCACCAGCAACGCAGGAGTGTTCCCTATTTGGTCCGGAGTGGGGGGGGGAGTTCACACAAAGAAGGGAATAGACCACCAAAGTCTAATAAACTAGAAGTAAACTTTATTCCAGAAACCAGAAAAAAATAAAAATAATAAAATAAAAAATCTCTATGGGGGCACAAAAAGCTTATTAGCTAGCTGAGGCCACAACCAGAGATGGACTTTGTTAGGCTTGTGGCTGAAGGTGGTTTTTGAACCTACCATTTCATAGTAGGGGCACCAAGCATTAAGTCATAACAAAGGAACTTTTACAATTTCAGGTTAAAACTCAGATACAGGTTGTCTAACTTTACAATCTCCATTAACAGAGTTTTTCACTTAAACTAGTGTTTGTACTTAATCTATTTTCTTTCTTGGTACTTTCAGGTGGTGTTTACTGAAGCCCTGTGGTCTCCCTCTAATGCCAGTTTTTCATAGCAGGGAAAATCCCTAACTCAGAGGTAATGTATCTCTCTCTGTCTCCTAAAGGTTAGTTAAACTCATATCTGTTATTGATGAAGGATGGCCAGGAAACTATTCTCAGTTTGCAGAGAGAAGCTCTGGCCTTGTAAATAGAGCTTAGGGTTGTAAAGCAGAGTAACTCATTGGTAAAATTAATCCTTAAACTACTGAGAAAGCTGCTTACTGTCTGTTCTCATTTTTATAGTCGTACAACTTTATATTTCTTTATTTTTATATTCCTATTTTTGGAATCTGCATTTTTATATTCTTATTTGTGGACCCTTCCTTCCCTTTACCCAACACCCCCTTCAACATAAGTTGTCATCAGTGTTTTTTATCTTGGCCTTTCTAACAGGTGTAAGATGGAATTTTAGAGTTGTTTTGATTTTCATTTCTATGATGGCTAAGAATTTTGAGTATTTCCTTAAGTGTCTTTCAGCCATTCTGTTGAGAGTTCTGTGTTTCAGTCTGTCCCCCATTTTTTATTGGGATTGTTTGTTCTTTTGATGACCAATTTCTTGAGTTCTTTGTATAATTTAGAGGTCAGCCCTCTGTTTGATCTGGGGTTAGTGAAGATCTTTTCTCATTCTGTAGAGTGCCGTTTTGTCTTGTTGACCACATCTTTTGCTTTACAGAAGCTTCTCAGTTTCAGAAGGTCCCATGTACTAATTGCTTCTCTCTGTGTCTGTGCTACTAGGGTTATATTTAGGAAGTGATCTCCTGTGTCAAAGCATCCCAGTGTATTTAAGAGAAAAAAGAAAAATGAAATCTCATTGTGGAAGCTGTAGTGTGACATAGTGAACATCACAGCACACACTTTTATCCATATATATTTACGTGCAAGTGTTCATTGCAAAGAGTCATGGATCTGGTTTGGAGCCTCTGGTTTCCGTTCCACTACTGATGCTGGACTCTCACTGGCACTCCTCTTTGACATCCCTTTTTTCCCCTGTGTTGTGGAGATTGTGCAGCTTTGGTTCTACAGGATCATGGTGTGAGAGGTCCTTCTGTCTATGTATTGCTTTATTGGTTAATGGATAAGGAAACTGTCTTGGCCTGTGATAGGGCAAAAGAACAGAGCTAGGTGGGGAAAACTAAAATGTATGCTGGGAGAAGGAAGGCAGAGTTAGGGAGACACCATGGAGCTGTGGATCTGTGGCCAGAATCAGACATGCTGAAATTTTGCCAGTAAGCCACTGCCACATGGCAATACACAGATTAATAGAGATGAGTTAAATTAATATGTAAGAGTTAGCCAATAAAAAGCTAGAGCTAATGGGCCAAGCAGCGATTTAAATAATATGGTTTCCGTGTGATTATTTTGGGTCTAAGCTAGACAGGCAGCCGGGAACCAACAGACGGCTCTCTCCTCCAACAGGATCAGACCCTTTACATATATCAGCAGATCATAGATTGGGTGGATATTGGGATGGTCCAACCAAACCCTGATCCTGGGCCTGGGTAGTGGCAGGGTTAATTGGCTACACAGTGTCATCACTTCCAGGAGTAGCTTTTCAGCATTGCCTCAACTACTTCACCCTTTGCGGTGATGGGCAAGGGGCAGGACCAATTCTCCTACTTTCATAACCTCAGGGTCATTTCTCGCACATGTACAATATCAATGCCTGTTCTATTGTGTTGTCCTGGCAAGGTGTGGGGGTCAATCTCCTGAGTGCTGCAACTAATGAGGGACAGGGACAGGTTTTTTTCTCTTAAGACCTCAGTGCCAGCTTTCCCACTTGCCTCAGGCATGAGGGCTGTAGAATACTGTCTTTTCTTAATTGACTTAAATATATGCTTCTGTCTAATTATATAGTGTTTTGTTGTATATGTTGAAAACCCTGTTCTGCTGGTGAGGGTAAAACAGTAAGTAAGTTCATCAGGAACAGACAGGAGAGAGAGAGAGAGAGAGAGAGAGAGAGAGAGAGAGAGAGAGAGAGGAGGGGAACAGGGTGAAGAGTTAACTGTGATGAGAAACCTTAAAGATACAGAAACACTCAGGGTGTGTGAAGGATTTAGATTCTCCTGGCAATGAGAAGCTGGTGAAATGTTTTAAGTTAATGTGCATCACAAGTGGAGCAAAGTGTCAAGACTATGGCGCTGCTGCAAAGAAAACTACAGAATCCAAGAGTCTTTCCAAAACTCACAGCATAGAAAATGGAACACAGTGAGCTCTCAACACAAATCTGTCACTGCTAATGTGAGTGCATCCGTTGCTGTTAACTGTTCCGCCATGGAACTCTGAAGTTTGAGAAGGCCTGGTAATAATCCCAGTGCTATGGCTATGAGAGTCGTTGCTGACATACCTGTTTCTAGGCTGCTTCCACCTTTTCCTAACATCTAGACTGAGAGTGTATCCGGAGAGTCATTCATGAGCACACTGTCCAGCCCTAGCTAGAAGAAGAATTCTGCTGCAGACTAAAACATTAGCAATACTGTAAACAAGAGTATGGCCGTGCAGTCATTTGCTCTCATGGGAATCACACAAAAATGCATGATTAGCATATTAGAGGTCAAGGGCCTAGTTTCAGCAGCATTGATGCTGAGTAGGTTTCAAGAAACAATAATATCCTCATTCTGGAGTTAATCTGCTAGGATTGACAAATGTTAGTTTTTCAATACCCAACAATTACAGGTATCTTGCTATCAAATGAAAATATAATCTGTGGGTCCTCATAAATCGTACCTAGTTGACTGACAGTTAAACACCCCCATAAACAGACAAACACTCCTAGTCAGTGTGTGCCTTATATTTAAAAAGACAGTATCATATCTACATGTGTAAACTAGAAATTAAATATATGAAAAAATAGCAAAAAATGAGACAGCAAAAACACTCTTAAGACATGAATCCCTTGAATGACAATTGTGAATACAGACCAAAATTACTGAGGTGTTTTAGAAGTGAAGGTTTTCCCAGCAGCACAGATACTGAGAGGAACAATTAATAAATCGGACCTCCTGAAACTAAAAAGCTTCTGTAAAGCAAAGGACACGGTCAACAAGACAAAACAACAGCCTACAGAATGGTAAAAGATCTTCACTAACCCCACATCGGACACAGGATTGATCTCCAAAATATACAAAGAACTCAAGAAATTGGTCATCAAAAGAACAAATAATCTAATAAAAAATGGAGTACAGACCTAAACGGAGAACTCTCAACAAAGGAATCTAAAATGGCTAAAGACACTTAAGGAAATGCTCAACATCCTTAGCTATCAGAGAAATGAAAATCAAAACAACTTTGAGATTCCATCTTAAACCTGTCAGAATGGTCAAGATCAAAAACACTGATGACAACTTATGCTGGAGAGATTGTGGGGTAAAGGGAACACTCCTGCATTGATGGTGGGAATGCAAGCTGGTACAGCCCCTTTGGATATCTGTATGGCAATTTCTCAGAAAATTAGAAAACAACCTTCCTCAAGATTTAACAATACCACTTTTGAATATATACCCAAAGGATGTTCAATCATACCACAAGAACATGTGCTTAACTATGTCCATAGCAGCATTATTTGTCATATCCAGAACCTGGAAACAATCTAAATGCCCCTCAACTGAAGAATGGATAAGGAAAACATGGTACATTTACACAATGGAGTACTACACAGTAGGAAAAAATAATGACATCTTGAAATTTGCAGGCAAATGGATGGAACTAGAAAACATCATATTGAGTGAAGTAACCCAGACCCAGAAAGAGAATATCATGTATACTCACTTATAAGTGGTTTTTAAACATGAAGCAAAGAAAACCAGACTAAGAATCACAATCCCAGAGAACCTAGACAACAAGAAGTACCCTAAAAGAGACATACATGATTCATAGACAATGAAGAAACAACCACTGAGGCTGCATGGTTCTGCACTAGGCCCTCTGCATACATGCTGTAGTTGTTTAACTCAGGGGTTTTTGTGGGTCTCCTAACAGTGGGAGAAAGGGTGTTTCTGACTCTTTCACATGCATGTGAAACCCTTTTCTTTTTCTGGGTTGCTTCATCTATCCTTGATATGAGGGTTTATGCCTAGTCTTATGGCATAAGACATATGCCAAACATGTTATATCATGTTCGATCAGTATTCCCCAGGACGCCTGCTCTTTTCTGAAGAGAAGTGGAGGAGCAGTGGAACTCTATGCCCCAGTCTTAATCATGCTGAAATTGCATCAGGTGTCCTTATCCAGGGCAATGGGCATATCCATAGCAACTGAGATAAGGTAAAATTTTAATTATTGATTGTTGGACCAGTATTTAACAATGCCATGAAGTTAGTAAAGATTTAACAATACCGAGTTTAATATTTTATTTTCTTAATAATGAGAAGACTTCATTCCATACCTGCACCAAACAAAACATGTTTAAGTATACAATACCTGATGCATTACTAGGCACTTAATAAACATCTGTTGATGGAGGAAGGTCATTGGCTAATAAAGGAACTGCCTTGGCCCATTTTATTAGTTAGAACATAGGTAGCTGGACTAAACAGAACAGAAGGTTGGGAGGAAGAGGAAGTGAGCTCAGACTCCACAGCTCTCCTCTCTGGAGCAGACACCTCAGAGAGACGCCATGCTCCCGGCTCCTGGGCAGACACACGCGATGAAGCTCCGACCCAGGATGGACTAGAATCTTCTCGGTAAGCGCACCTAGGGGCGCTACACAGATGATTAGAAATGGGCTAAATTAACATGTGAGAATTAGCCTAGAAGAGGCTAGATAGAAATGGGCCAAGCAGTGATTAAAAGAATACAGTGTCCGTGTAATTATTTCGGGGCATAAGCTAGCCACGTGGGCAGCCAGGGTGCTGGGGACGCAGCCCCGCCACTCTTATTACTACAATCTGTAATTCTGGCTCACTGAAATTCATTAACAATAAGCATAATGACAACTTCTCCAACATCAGTGCTTTATTTAGCATCATCTCTCTAAAGAGTGAGAGACAGTAAGAAGTTAATGTCTTTTATTTGCAATATTTTTATATTGATTTTATTTTTATTCATGTCTTTATGAGTGTGTATGTGCACCTCTGTACAGGAGTACTCATAGCTAGAAGAGAATATTGGATCTGCTGGAGTTGGAGTGACAAGCGATTGTTAATTCCTTGATGTTGATGCTGAAAACCAAACTAGGGTCCCTTATCAGCAAGTGCTTATAACAGATTCACTGTGTCTCCATCCCCACAAGGAGGGATTTTGATTGTGGCTCTAAATTTAAAAAAAGATACATTTGTAAGAGGTAACACAGAGCCAGAAAGAGAAATATGGTATGTATTTACTTATGAGTGGATATTAGCTATTAAATAAATGATATGCAAGCTATATACCACAGACTCAGAGAGAATAAGCAACAAGAAGGGTTCTGGGAGGAAGTACGGATATCCCGGAAAAGGGGAAACAATACAAGTTCTGAGGGTGGGCTTCAGGCAGGTATGGCAGGAATGTGAGGGATCAGGTGTGTGGGGAGCAGATAGGGATGGAGGGAAAGTGTGGGGATAGATAACTGAAACTGGGTGGGGGGAGGTATTAAGAGGTAGTGAGAATATCTAGTACAGAGAAATCTTCCTAGAATCTATGAGGCTGACCCCAGTGAGGTCTCCTAGTAACAGAGTACAAAGCCTGAACTGGCCATCTTTTGTAGCTGGGCAAGGCATCCATTGGTAGGAATGGGTTGTATTTGGTTGAGCTGTTGGCCAAAGAGGTCCTACGGTAATCCATAAACATCCACGACTGATGGTAAGACAGAAAGTCACCCTCTGAAAACTGACTCAAGGGGCCCCGTTGCTGAGGACAACTTCCTCTCAGCTCATTGAACATAGAGAGGTAGAGGTAGAACTGGTCTGGGATTGGGGCCTTCACCCCTACATTCTAGTCTGTTTGGTGGTGGAAGGTACTCTTCAGGCTATGGAAAGAGAAATCCAGACACCAACCCAGCAGCAAAGCCCTCCACCTACAATCTGTCCAGCTTGCAAGATATGCTAGGGCAATGGGTAGTGCAAAACTTATGGGAGTGACCAACCAATGCCTGATTGAACTGGACGTCCACGCTAACACTGCTTAGACGGCCAAGAACCTGAGACTGGATAGCCCAGAAACTAGGGTAGAACCAAGCATGACTGGTGCAAAAAGTGAACAAGCAAACAAAAACGATGTAACGATTCTTAACTGTGCTATACTTAGAGATCTGCGCCTTGTTCATTCTTCATTAGACAGGCTTGCTCTAGGAGCAGATGCTACCCAGTGCAGAGACCCACAGTCAGAGATTATGTAGAGAAAGAGAGTTTAAATTGGAGACCTCCATCGGGTCTCCTACTTGGTGATTAAAGAACCCCTCAGAAGAGGGGAGGAAAGATTGCATGAATAGGAGGGGGTAGGGTCACCAGGAGAACATGGTCCACCGATTCAGGTTTCACAAGGGCTCACAGAAACTGAAGTGGCAAGCACAGGGCCTGTCTGGGTTTGCATCAGGTCCTATGTGTATGTGCTTTGAACTTGGTGGTTTTGTGAGAACCCTAACAGTGGGAGTGGGCGTATTTCTAACTCTTTTGCCCGCTCTTGAGTGGTTTTCATTTTTATTGGGCTGCCTTGTCAAGCCTCAGCAGGATAGCTGTCGTCTTCCCTTGTTGTATCTTGTTTTGCCCTGTTCCACTGCTTTCTCTTGGAGAACTGCTCTTTTTCTTTTTCTTTTTTTATTTTTTTGTTTATTTCTTTTTAGTTGTTGAAAAAAAAATGTCCGCCTCCTCCCCGTTTCCCATTTCCCTCCCCCTCCTCCCGCACCTCGCCCCCTCCCCCCACTCTCCTCCCCCTCCCCCCACTCCATGAGGAAATGGAGGAGTGGCTCTGGGAGAGATGGAAGGTGCAGGGTGGTAGCTAGGAGGAGAGGAGGGAAGGGAAATTGTCGGGATGTATTGTATGAGGGAAGAATATATTTTCAATAATAAATAAAAAGTTCTGGAAAATTAAAACATACATATTAATAAAGATAAACACATAGAAACATTTTAAAACATAAATATGTATACACACAAATTAAAAAAAAAAAAAAAAGAAAGATCCAGAACAGGCGTAGTGGTCAGAGAAAGGGAGGAGAGCTCTGCTCCCTCTGGTGGCATAACTGAATCCCTGAAAAGTGTTCACAACTCTGATGACTTAAAGCAGAAGGCTAAGACACAAAACTTCCAGTAACTCTTCTTACAGACAGATTAATGGAAGGCTTAATTGGAGACCCAAACTCTGAATGAAGACAAGATTAAACCCTCTGAATGAATCACTGAGACAGTCTCTTAATCATCCTACCTGATTTCACATCATACTTTCCAGTTGAAAAATAGCAGCCGGGGACTGGAAGATGTCTCAGTATGTAAAGTGCTTGCTCTGTTGACACAATAATCAACGTGGAATCTCTAGCACAACCCACTATGTGTGTGTGTGTGTGTGTGTGTGTGTGTGTGTGTGTGTGTGTGTGTTGGGGGGTGGCAGGTACCTAATATTATGGCACCTTTAAATCTAGAGCTGGGAAAGCAAAGACAAAGGCATCTTTGAAGTTTGGTGGCTACCCAGTCTAGCCAATCAGTGACCTCCAAGTTTCAATAAGAGACTGTGTTTCAAAATACTAAGGTAGAAAATAAGAACGGATAATACTGAAATTGACCTCTGGCTTCTGCATTAATTTATACATATGTACACACACACACACACACATCTCTGTGTGCACAAAGATACATGTACAGGAAAATGTATATACCCCTACCACCCCATAATTACAGAGAGAAGATATCAGTTGTGGTAATTATTTTAAATCATTAAATGTAAAACTGTGCCTGCTCCCTTGCTCTAAGTCATCAAAGGGTTAGTGGACTCCATTCAGCGGACACCTGAAAGCAAAGAACTACAACTTACCCATTCTGCTCCAGATATACAAGCCCTTCTTGCTGTTTAATCATGCCAAACATCCTCTGTGCGCAGGCTTCTAGCCTGACCTTTGCTGTATTCCTGACATGTTTCTATTTTATGACATGTTTACCATTGTATGTAATTTATACATTTAATTTTGTCTTCTATATAGAACAAACTATTACAAAAACAGGCCATCAGTGCTTCTTTCTATGTAACAGACTGAGCCACTTTCAGGAAGTATCACTCCACAGAACTGCACATCAGTCCTGAAACCTAAAATGGTGTGATCTATAGTACCTACATGGGAAGCTAGCTTTGCAGTATTACCTTTGTTCAACAAGACATCTTTACAACTTCAGTCCAAGACCTTTAGGAAGTAAATATAAGATTCTCTCCCCCCTGTTTTGGTTTCTTCTCTTAATCTATGAACAGTGTATTCAGTGTTTCAATTTTTAAAAAGCATTTCCCCAAAATTGCTGCATCTTTTATTCAAATTAATATTTTTTTTTACCAGAACTTACTATCATAAGAAATTGGGAGTTAATGCATGTGCAAGTGAGGGAAGGTTTGTCTTCATTCTCTGCACTTGCATTCATCCTGTTTGTACATGAGGACAGAAGAATCTTACTGATCAGTTATAGAATGTTTCAAAGCCAAGAAGGAATTTATTCTTTGGTTAATTTGTGTTTTCAGAGACTTATGAACACAAAATCACCTTGTCTCTTTAAGATGAAAATTATCAGAAAAGACCCAGAGCCAGTGAGATCTGTGTTTTCCAGAACTGACTTTAAACAGAGAGATAGAGGGAAGACTCCATAGCACAAGCTCCTGTTACTGCAGATGGTAGTAAAGTCAGAAGAACAGTAAATAATAAACAACTCCAATGTCAGAGCAGAAGGTGGACCACTTAAGGACTGGGGTAAAAGATGCCCAAAGCCAGAAATCAATTCTGAGAAATGTAGACTACAGGATTCTAGTAGGAAGAAAAAGAGCCAAGGTCATGAAGGCCAATTAAAGACAGCTGCAGCAGGGTCCTGGAAGGGTGATCAATACCCACAGAAAACAAGTTTCCAAAGGATGCAAAGCCGTGCATATCTCCTTAATGATGAAGGCAGGAAGAATGATCGGCCCCTGAACTGGATAGCGTCAGTATGCGAACGGGAGGATTTTCAGGCGCTATCAAGGAAAATAACTGGATCACTGGAGGGTATTGCTGTTGTTATCGAAAAGCTTACATTTTGAAAAGCAAGGATAGACAATAGAGACCAGGAGCAATTGTAATGGTACTAAAAATTAAAATTCCACTTTCCTTAACCATTTTGGATGAAATTGTTATATGACTTTCCAACAGGCAGCACACTGGATATCATGATAAAGTGTTTCGCTATCAATGGTAATTTCGTTGTTAAAAAGAAAGGGAAGCGGCCTGTGAAATTATATGCATATCTCTCAAAATACTGAATGGCAAAAATAGACGAGCTGTCTCTAGTGCCCCGTGGTGGTCTGAGTGAGAATCTCCCAAGTATAATTAGATGTTTGAATAATTGGTCTTCACTTGGTGGTTTGATGTGACTAGGATTAGGAGACATGGCCTTGCTAAAAGAAGTATACACCTAGGTGTGGGTTGTTCAAAGCCCAATCACACTCCAGATTTGATCTCCCTGCTTCTTGCTTGCAGTTCAAGAAGTGAACCCTAAGTTTGTGTTTTGCCACCATGGGACCATAAACACAAGTAAGCTCTTTCTTCTCTAGCTTGCCTTGGTCATGGCGTTTGATCACAGCAACAAAAAGCCTCTGACCTCCCTGAATGCATCATTTTTATTTTTCTTTGATAAAGTGGTTGATAGGACAAATATTGATATTTCTCTTTTGTAATTATCCACTGTTTTTTTTTCAATATAAATGGTCCTCAAAACATTAAATCTAGTTTTTATTCCAAGTAATGTTAAACATTTCTGCTTATTTTCAAAACAAAGATTTATTTATATTCTGGTAACTAAAAGACTTAATTTTATAAGATCAATAAACAACAGTCATATAAAATTATCACTCTGTTTGGTATGTGTATATATTGTTTTACACGTTTTTATCACAACTTTATGAGGTAAGACCTATAATTAGCCTTTCTTCAGAAGAGGAGATTAAGACATGGAGAGACCAAGATTTCTGGGATGGTAAAGGACAGAAGATGTAAGTCTACAGGACCACTCAGATCCCACTCCCTGCTGTTCTCTAGATCCTGGAAACAGCATTGCTTTCCCCGACAACAGTATCATATTCGTGAATATTATCCCAAATCGAAGAATTTAGAAAAAACATTTAGTGCATTCCATGGTTCCCTAATGAGAGTGAAAATGCCCACATCTTGGATGAGAAGCAATATTCCATCTCTCTTTCTTGTTTGTTAGATCAAATGAGATGATGCATAAGGCTTTATGAACAACTTGGCTTTGTAAGAATAGGTTCAAAGCTAGGTATGGTAATACACACCTATAATTCCAGTACTAGGAATGCCCAGACAGGAGTATGGCAAATTTAAGGTCAGCCTAGACTGCAGAGCAACAAAACCTGCTTTTAAAAAATAAACTAATCAACTAACCCCCCCCCCAAAAAAAAGAACAATGCACTTTCCTGCTGGCTACCCGCTTTATATTTTCCAAACTGAAAAGTAATCACTGCCGTAGCTGTCTTTCTCTACTTCTATGTCTCAACGAGACCCAATAGGAGACAGTCTTCATCTTTGTCCTGTTTTCTGGAGAGACTATAGCGAGGACACCTTAACACTTTATCTGTGAGAAAAGCCAAGTGCAACTTTACTCAGCTGTCACCAGCAAAACCATGCAGTTGTCATTACCATTGGGGGGAAGACGAGAAATGAGAACGCCATGACGGAATACATCGCATCTTAATTAAAGGGATCCTGTGTGATAGGACAAACAAGATGTAGGCAAATGCCAACATCCTAGGAGCTGGTGCTTTCACTAGACCCTCCTTTCGTTCCATCCCAGTGAAAGGCATAAAAATCCATTGCCACCCCCTGCCTGGACACTAGAACAAAAGATGTGTACTAGTGAAAGAAAACCAGGTTTGTAACAGTCCAGTTATATAAGTGAACACATAGACCATCATTTTCCTGCGACAAACGGGTAAAGATATGTGGGTTACAGCGAGAGAGAAGGTGCAGCTTTATCACCTCCCTGGCAATGCGGCTGTGCAGCACTCAGGCCCGTCCCAGCCCCGGGGCCATCATTAGTCTTTGCACATGGCAGCAGTGAAGGTGTCTCTTAAAGTAAATCATTGGAGTATTTTTATAATCTCATATAAAATTCTCTAATATTTTTTTCTAAGTTTTCCAGGTTTGGGGTTTTAATCTTTTATTATTTACAGTGTGCAGCAGTTTGAAGGAAGATGGTGGGAAGATCTGAATAAATACCCAGATGGACAAAAGGGGCAGCAAGCAATACTCTATTAAAAACTAATAAAGTCCTTCTTTGTGTTCTTATTATTGATCTATCTCCCACTGCATGTGGTTCTACGAACTTTTACCATTCATCATAAGGCAGTATTTGAAGAGTCCTTGTGAAAAGACCTGAATTTACAGCATTTTTAACTATCAGGAAGAACTTGGGCATCTACTACAACAGAACAAATTTTTCCACTGTTTTAAAGGGTATCAGTATGGAGACAATTGTTTGTAAAAAAGAAAGAAAACGCTTAAATAAAATAAATCTGCTTCAGATTCCAGTTTGACCATTAAGACTAGACGCTAGCAGGGCAGGTGATATGGGTGAAGGAAAAATGTTCAGCTTCATTGCCAAGAAGAATTTGGTAAAATCACATGTTTCTGACAATTCACCGTTCTATTATTTATCAGACTACAGTTGGGGGAAAAGATACATCATTTTCATTTCATTTTGGAAAGTTTCAAATTCCTGTGTTGCTCTGTGCTATGATTAGATCTGATTTGCATCAAGACTCAGATCAGGACTCAGAACCCATCAGTCCATGAAAGGGTTTGATCCCTATCTAGCGAGAGATGAAAGTGGAGTCAGTGCAAAAGATGAAATCCTGAAGCTGCTGCTGAGTCTGTGTCCTTGTGCAGCCAGTCCTTCTGAACCCACCCCAGCACACGCAGGAAGAGAAGCAGGCGGTGTGCCAAAAGACAAAGAGAGGAAGAGGGGAGAAAATGGTTGCCGAGCTGGAGTGATTAGTGTTGAATCCAATATAAAAATGGCCTTTGTTGCATTTAAAACTTCACTGCCTTTTTTTTTCTGTATTAGTGGCAGTTACTTTTCCCAAGATAAGTACCATGTGTGCTTCTCCGAGACTGTGATCTTTAAAAGGCTCTATGCCTATTCTGGATCCTGTATGCCATTTGGATCTTCAGTTTATTTGTGGCTCAGCCAGCAGTCTGCAAAGTGGACTGCTTGTCCTGTCATTACTCTATTCCAGCAAGTGTTCCGCTTCATTCTGGTCTTCTAGAACATTTCATTCTCAGAAGACAAGACACAGACTCATTCTCCTCTTTTTACTTCCCTGGGCTTTTCAAACACTTTAAAAGTTTCTCAAACAAAAAAAAAATTTAAAATCACATAATCAGAACTGGGTCATGTTTTTAATTATACTTTGAACTTCCATACTTTTAGTTTGGAAGTGGAAAAAATATCACAGGATGTGACTTCACACTTTCACAGCCCAGACTTTATGTGCACTAATAATTTAAATGTATGAATGGAGACAAATTCAGTTGTACAGACATCTATCTGGTAACTTGGGATGCTATTTAGGAAACCACAATGTCATACCCTTCTTAATACATGTTTCATCACGGAAGTACTATTGTTGGGTTTTAAGTAGTATCATTTCAAACATGGGCTTCTTTCAACATACAAAGACTAACAGTCTCAACTGTTTTATGACATCCCCCTGCTCTGCTCATTTTCTTGAAAATGACATAATTCCATCCTTCTATGTGACCAAGTTACACACTTTTCTTTATGCACAGGATTTCCCTTTACCCAGCAAGCTGAGAAAGACCGCCAGTGTTCACAAGTCTGTTATTATGAAATGTGACCAAGAAACACAGATGTGCAGGTATTTCTGTAATGAACCCCCGCATCTGTCTTTGGGTTTTAATTAATCCTGCTACAGCAAGCTGTCTTACTATTCTTAGAAAACATTCCCAAAGGTGGTATAGGTGGGTCACACGGCAGTTCTATTTCTAGTATTTTTTTGGAGTAACTCACACACTGATTTCAATAGGGGCTACACAGGTTTACATCCCCAGCTGCAGTGAATTAGAGCTTTCTCTTTGCTCATGCCCTTGTTAGCACTTGCATCATTTGGTTTTGCTGTTTGTGTGTTGGTTTTGGTTTTTGGTTGAAAGTTGTTCTTACTTGGATAAGATGGAGTCTCAAGTCAATTTTAACTGTCGTTTTCCTGATGAAATCCTGATGCAGATTTTTTCATGCCTGAGTCGGTCATATGTAGTTACATCTTTTGATAACTTGATTTGTTTCATTTGCTCTCTTACTGATTGGATTGCCTGATATTTTGTAACTTAATGCTTGGAGTTCTTTATTTAGTCTAGATTTTAGTCTCCATGCCAACTCTATAGCAGACAAAGATTATTTTTCCATTCTCTAGACCGTCTCTTCTCTGAATTGCTTCCATTTGTCAACTCTTGATTTTATTTCTTGTGTTATTAGAGTGATTGTCAAGAACGCTTTGCCTATGTCTATATGTTGAAGTGCTCTAGAGAGAATTTCATGTATTAAAGTCTTTGATTCTTTTAAAGAATTTGTTTTTGTTTAGGGTTTCTTATTGTTTTGTACAAAGTCTGAGACAGGGACCCAACTTCGTCTTTTCCACATTTCAAGCTTTTCCAGCACTATTTGTTTGAAAGGATTGTTATCCGATGGTTTGACTCCTTTGTAGAAAATACGCTGGGTACAGCAGAATGGGTTTTTTATTATTATTTATTTATTTAAGATTTCTGCCTCCTCCCTGCCACCGCTTCCCATTTCCCTCCCCCTCTCCCGATCAAGTCCCCCTCCCTCATCAGCCCAAAGAGCAATCAGGATTCCCTGCCCTGTGGGAAGTCCAAGGACCACCCACCTCCATCCAGGTCTAGTATGGTGAACATCATAATGGCAATGGGTGTTTGATCCTATTGCATGTACTAACTTTGTGGGAGCCTAGGCAGAATGGGTTTAGTATTGGTGTTTAGTTATAATCCATTTATCTATGCTTCAGCTTCTGTACCAATTTCATGCTCTTTGCCATCAAAATTCCAGTGACACTTATCACACAAATATAAAAATAACATGGTTCATATGGAAGACAAAATATCCCAAGAAGCTAAACCAATCCTAGCCAAAGACTAACACTGGAGGCCTCAGAATTCCGGATTTTGAATTTTGCTGCACAGTCATGATAACAAATTTCTTGTATCGCTAAGCTGTCTCATAGACCTGAGTTATGGCATAATTGTTTTTACTCTGTTATTCTAGTTAATTTAATTCTCACTTTTGGATCATCTTTTCAAAAGCAAAATATATCTCAATAATTTTCTCCCAATACCTACAGAGCCCTCAACAGCGAGTAGATACTCAACCTCTGGCGGAGGAGTGAATCTATTGAATGCTGCACTAGTGTTTCTTGTCATCACTGGGTTTGAGGGAAAGCAATAACTAAGGTAAAAATGCTCTACCCATAGGGAGCGGTAGGTACAGTCTTAGACTTTGTGCTCAAATTGCTACCTGCTTCCGTGGGTAACTTCCCAATTACTAAAAGCCAATATTGATATGGATCCCAGTAGGTGAAAAAGAGCAAAGGTTTCATTTAATCACATTGCCAAAGCATAAGCTGTTGTGTACTTGGGCAATAAAGAAAAGGAGCCCAGAAAACCTTGACACAGTTTTAGCTTTTGAGACAGGTTTTTCATCCAATCATTCTTAAGGATCTTTATCATATTTGTCTTTGAAGAAGGCAATTTATATTTAGCAAGAACAACTATTAATTAGTATTCATGGGCATAGCCTTTCTGTTTGTTCTGATGTTCCAAAATTGCAAGGAAAAAATGCCTGCCATTTAATTATATTAAATCAGATATGTGAACAACAAAATTCTGGCATCAAGGACTGTATTAACAAATTGTGCCAATTAGAAACACACAGTAAGTATCATGCACACCCTTTTTCATCGTGGATTTTAAATCATATAATGGCACAGTAACAAACACAGCTAGCATGGTATGACTGCCACATTTTCCACACATTCATTTTTAGCTCCTTTGCCTTTTGAAGAAAACATACAGTGTGCTGTAGGCCTATACGTAAATGCTTCCCAAAATATAGGAGATAATTATATGCTTAAAAAGTAATATGCAAATATAGTTCTTCAGATCATCGTGAGCACTTACTTCTCTATATGGGAAGCTAGCCAAATAGTGAAGACACACAGCACTTTCGGAAGTCATCCGTTTTTAATACAGCAGGCAGCGCCCAGTCAAAGAAGGAGGTCAGACTTCTATGACCAAGTGCATAAACCAATGAAAGAAAACCTCAAAATGATGATGAACATATTGAGCTGGACATCATTAGAAAAGTCCATTCAAAAATGTCTGGTGTGAGAATAAATGTTGGCAATCACCAAAATGATGCAAATTAAATATTATTTGTTTGCATCTTTCTTCAGAAATATCTTTGAAAAGATTGAAAAGAGGAAGTGCCACTAGATGAACTATTTTTAGATACCTTTAAAAAGGGATTTTTTATTTCCCTCTCCTTCTCTCTTCTCTTTCCTTCCCCTACCCGTGTGTGTGTGTGTGTGTGTGTGTGTGTGTGTGTGTTGGAACAGAAAAGAAATAGACATCAGGTATTTTATTCTCTGTTTCTCACTGATCCCAAAGCTGACCTGACATTCAGCATCCTCCCTGCTTTTCTCTCTACTTTGCTGGAGGTCCAGGTGTGTATTCTCATATGACCACATTTTCCCCATGGTGCTGTAACTGAAGCTCAGGCCCCCTGGTGTGTGCTGTTCCCTACTGCGCCATCTCACCTCCCTGAACCATGTTCTGGGTCCTCTTTCTACTCTGCTACCTTGAGTTTGTAAAGACAGCGATGTATTTTGAAACCGGGAAGCATGAGGCTGTTGACATTTCCATTCTTCCTACTCAAGGTTAACTTGACTTTTCAGCGTCTTTGATGGTTTCACTCAGAGTTTAGGAATATATTTCTGCTTCTGAAGAATGCTGTTAAATGATTAGTTTTTTTTCTTCTAGCTATAAATTTTTTTCTTGGAGCTGTTGTCTCTCTTTTCAAATAGCCAAATCTTGGTTTGTTTCTACTCTTCTACTCTCTTTTTCTTCAATTTTTATTTAATTTTCTTTTAAGGTTAATATTTACTATTTTTGCTTCCTGACTAACTGGTATTTTTTCTAGTTCCTTGAAGAATAAATTTATTTTGGCTTAGTGACTGGAAGTTTGCTGTCTTCCTTTGGTTGCATCCCGAATACTTGTAGGCTTGCATTGTTTTCTGTACACCTGACTGAGTGAATATCTTTTTCCAGGATTTAGAGACTGCTGTCAGGGAGGAAAGCTCTTTACAGGCATGTAACTAAGAAGACACTGGCGAGGACAGTGCAGCCACTCTGTCATCTGAGGTCCGTGATGGCGACAGATGGAAAGGCCATCTAGCAAAGCTTGTGAGGTCTATGGTGGCAGCAACAGCTGGAAGGTCTGGTCATAAGGACTCTATTCATGTCTTCCTACTCTCCTGTCTGGCCCTGGGGAAAGTTGCAGCAGAGAAAGACTTTCTTGGTACTATATTCTAAGGTTGGCTGAATATATATGGGTCAACACTGGTACCTAAGATGTATATAGATGTGTCACGGCAACTCTGACAGCCATCTGGGGATGGACAAGTGGTCGCAGCTCTAGGATTGGTGGGGGGGGGCAGCGTACATTGGCATGAACTCTGGGCAGCTCCACTGATGAGAGTCAGTGTAGCGAAAATAGCAAGCGCTTTTCTTTGGTGGCAGAAGCTGTGCGTATGTATGAAGGTGATGGGAGTTCCTAGAATTCAAGACAACTGAGCTCTGCTGTGCATTTTCTTTTTTTGTTTGCTTTCAGAAAACAGGATAGCAAAGGGGGACCTGTCTTTATGCGTGAAACTTTGAGTTTGTGCTTCCAGGCTTCTTTATCTGCATTTCATCACTAACTTAGAGTTCCAGTTGTGTGTGTGTGTGTGTGTGTGTGTGTGTGTGTGTGTCTGTGTATGTGTTTGCTTGTGAATGATAATCAATAGCATTGATAGCAGCTTGTAATGCTTGTGTGCTGGGGGTCAAGGTAAATCCCTTGGCTAACAACTCAAAAAGATGTAACGCAATCTGGGTACTTGGATTTGATTTGATCGGGTACTATATCTAGTTGGAGCATTCTCTCCCCTGTTATAGTCTAACTCTATTTAAAATCCTTTTGTATCTGTATGTATTTTAGGCAGTTTCTACAGTTATAGGTTTCCCTTTTTTAAAAGGCCATTAGTGTTTGTTTTCCCTTTTCATATTTCCTCCTCTTTTCTGTCCTCCAATTCCCTACCCCATTTAATCCCTTTATTTATGCACAGTATCTTTAACACATGAATTTCGGTTTCCTTAAATCCCATGTTTGCTATTTTTGGTACCCTTATGATATCAGTCTGGTTCTGGTGATTCCTTTCAAACTTTATAAAAATAGAAAAACATCTTTAAACACTTTTTAAAGTTTTACTTTAATTTATTTATTTTTATTATTTTATGTGTATGGGTGTTTTGCTTGCTTGTATGCATGTATACCTTGAGCATTCAGTGCCCATTGAGGCCATCAGATATCCCTGCAAATGGAGTCATCAATGGCTGTGTGCCACTGTGGATGGCGGGAGTCAAACACAGCAGCCAGGGCTCTTAACCACTGAGCCATCTCTCCAGCCATATCTTTAAATAATCCTTTTCTTCTTATTCCTCCTCCTCTCTTTCCTCTGTTTTTTTGTTTGTTTGTTTGTTTTGTTTTGTTAGAAGTTGGACAGTTAGTATAATAAAAGAGAAACAGATACCTATTTTATGCTTAGACAATTGCATAGCTGTTCTTTTTGTTTGTTTTACATTTAAGAATTTACTTATTTGTGTGCCTACGGAGGGAGAAGACAGTTTGTAGGAATCAGTTCTCTCCTTCCTCTGTGTGGGTCTGAGTTCAGATGCTCAGGCTAGGGACAGCTGCCTCCCCTCATCCCGAGCTATCTGGGCATGGGGGACGTTTGTCTGCTTACTTGGTTTCCAGTGGGGCGATTGCCTCGCTCTGCTCAGCTCTGTAGTTGTAATTGTTGTGCAGTTTTCTCAGTTCTTTCTTTTCTAGGACGTGAAAGAACAGCTCACTTGCTACAGCCCATCTTTCTAATTTCCAATTGCTCATAGGCATGCACTGAGAGGCAAGGGGCAGGAAACTGTTCTTTGATATTCAGCCTAACAGTTATCCTTAAGTAGAGGGTTCCCTTAGAGGTGCCGACATGGAACCACACTGGATTCATAAAACTCATATTCTTTAATCTAATTCCCTTTCACTAGCCAGGAAGTAATTCAAGACCTTGAACCCTTTTTATTTTGTTTTGTTACTTTTTTTACTGTCACCATCCCAAATATTTATTTTTAAAGTTTAAAATATCAACCTGCCCTGTTTACGAGGCATGCAAAAGTGAATTAAAACATCGTCACTCTATGTAAAACTACAGAAATTTCAGTTTGTTTACTAAGGCATTTCTTATGCTCTTAAGCTAATATACGTGCAAAATTTGAATTTTAGTAAGCTTTAAAAAGCTTTAAAATATCAAAATGTTTTATTTCTGATTTAGATATAAAAACAGGAAGAGCGAGGGACACAGAGCCTTAGGAAAATGGCTACTGTCTTTTAAAGAGAGCCTCTTTTCTTGTCATAACCGAGCATCTCCATCTATCGTCAGGCAGAAACCCAATTAGTTATTAATTGATGTGCATTAAAATTCATTAACTCTGCATGTGAGGTCTGTACTATAATTAACTGTCTTTCTTACCTTTTGTTCTGAAATCTCTTGGTAAAAGATCCCATTGCTAATAAGAAGCAGAGAAAGAGTTTTGCTGTCTGTCGTTAGTTAGAAGCAAGGTCTCCAGAAGGTTGTGCAGCTGAGTGCCCAGCACACCAGATTATAGCAGTGTGGCATTGTTGAGTATCCATCATGTCAGATCATAGCCATGTGGCATTGCCAAGTCTTTAAGCATTCATTTCTTGGGTCAAATTTATTTTTGAGATATTTGAAAGAAAGGATGGATGGGAGTAACAGAAGTTTTTTTGGTGCAATGTTTTAATCTGATTAAGATCTTTACATATTTAATGAAATTTTGTATGTGTCTTCAACTAAATCAAAATTATATTCAGTTGAAGAATTAAAGAAAAAGAACAACCTTGTAATCATACAGCTTCAAAGAGTTTTGAAAGTATATCAATTTTAAACTGAATTTGTGGAGATCATGGCATAGTTTCTTAAGAGACACCTAGCAAATGAATGATAGACAAAATAAATTTTTACTGCATACTCAACCAAAGGAAGAATTTTCCTGAGTAGTTTGCAGCCAGCTTCCTAGCTGATATTTGGAAAGATTTACAGTAACAGTTATTTTGGATCTTTGGTATCTGTAATCTACCAATATATATACACATATAATCCTTCTAAATCTCTCTTATCTCAAGTGTCTTCAAAGTTGGGCATGATGAGAATTACATGCAAACCTTATTTAGGTGGAGACCCTGATCAGTTTTGGAGTGAATTTCATCTGTGTATAGACTTGAAAGAAAATTATCACAAATGAGAAAGAAAGGTTAAAATTCATAAAATTTGGAGGAAAGCTATTGAGAACTTTTGACTCTGTCTGCTTCTTTGCTCTCTGTTTAACTACTGGTGCTCTGTGGTTTCAATGATTTTCCTAAAGTCAAGGTTTTGCTAAGTATTACCAGAATGCTGGCACTGTATGCGCTCTACCTAGCATATAATAAGATCTTTCTAGTGTTTAATGAATGTAACACTTCTCTTCAGTGTATAAATCTGTCATTGATGTTTACAGTAATCTGGATGTGCTGTCTGCAGGTTAAGATAATTAACTACATGTAACAGTTAATATTTACTTTAACGCTACCATGTTACGGTCACATGTGCCAGCATCCTATGTCTGTTATATAATTTAACCCTTAGGTGAGCTCTGTAGATAGATTCTATTATAATTTTCTTTGCTTAGCAAAACGAAAGCATGAAATTCCAAGGTCAAATAACAAGCCCAAGGCTGGAACACAACAAAGGTGGCCTTTGTTTCTAAACGCTACCTGTTTTCACTACAGACCAATGTAATGGTGGTCCATTGTGGTTAAATAATCTATGTGAATCCAATCTCATCTTGTAACCATTTCTAGCCATTTCTAAAATGTTCTAAAATAACCATCCATTTAATTACAAATCAGACAATTTCCTCCTGCTCCTTGGGTTTGCACTATACCTGAATAGAGAAACAGGTGATGATAGAATTCTGTTTTGTTATTATTAAATTTAAGAATGTTGCCTCCCCATGGCTATCTACTACACTAAAATAGAAGCCAGACCTTTACCCTGTCCTGAGGAATTAAGGAATCTCAGTCTTGTTTATATTTGTTTTCAGCCTGCTAATCTTTTCTCTACTAATTACATTCTAGCTGCAAAGTCTTGTTTGTAGCTTCCAGACTATGCCATGCATGTTTTCATAGCGTTTTTACCCTCAGATTATGTTACTGAAGATTAGGAGTTAAAACATTAGTCGAGGGTGATCAGAAAGAAAAGTGCCTTAGCCCTTACAAAGAGCCCTTGCTGCTTTTTCAGTGGACTAGAGTTCAGTTCCCAGCACCCTTATCAGGCTCACTGACATCTGTAACTCCAGCCCTAGAGGATCTAGTACCTTTTTTAGTCACCATGTGTACCTGCACATACAAGTAAACATTCACAAAAACACATATACACACATAAATGAAACAATAAATTCATTTTAAAAATAGGAAAAATATTGAGGATTGGCTCTAAGTATCACTTGCATCCTATATACCCAGCAACCCCAGAGAACTGCTTAAGAAGAAATTCCAGGCTCCAGGGCAATACTCAGAGCATGTAATACAGGATGGGAGAGAATGAATACATCTTCTCTACCTGAAGATTTCTGTGGACAAATGACATAATATTGGATGGGCAAGGAGAATTACACTGTAAAGAAATTGGGCTTCCATGGTGGAAGGAGAGTATAAGGGGCTAAGTGATCCCTCAAAAAAAAAAAAAAGAAGGTTTTAAAGTTCAACCCTGGCTGGAAGGACACATTAGTCTCAAAAGAGTAAGAGAGAGAAACTAGGGGTTAAAGAACACTCAGAAGTTAGCAACTGGGAAAGACATTTCTCTTATGAGGGGAATCTCAGTGAATGGGTAAGAGCAAGTAGAAGGCAGAGGATCGAACCAACTCTGTCCCTCATCATATGTTAAAGGCCTAACCCCAGTAGGATGGGTATTTGAAGATGGGGCATTTGGTTCGGTTGAGGCCACAGCAGTGGGGCTTTCATGGTGCTATGCTGACATTCTTGTCTTTGTCCTATACTCTCTCTAAGTGTGATGAATTAGATGTTCGGACATCCAGTCTGTGGTGTTTTGTTATGACATCCCAAGCTCATGACAACAAATGGTTTCCAATTTAGTAACAAAAGGTTTCCATGCGACAAACAACCCGTGTCTTGTCATTTGTCACACTCGAGGGACAAGAGCAGATTAAAACCAGAAAGACAAAATGTTTCTCTATTCATTCAATTCTTTCTCCCTTGACCTGGCTGGTTGGTCCTGCAGCAGCAGAGAATTGAAAGAAGCCTGAGGAAGGGGAAATGGGAAAAGGAAGCCTTTGCCCAAATCCCACCCACTCTTCTCTCTGAGGCTGAGGCAAGCCCAAACAGAAAAGAATAGAAAATTTACATTGGATGACAACTTTTTTAAAAGTGTTAAACAGCATTAAGTTTTTCACACATGCAAAAGATGAGGAAGGAGAAATTCATCCAAGCTTGCATCTAGAGTCAGAGAAGAGATGTTTAACAATTTGATTTGAAGCAATAGTGATATAAAAAAAAACATTTCTTTCTGCTTCTACATAACATAGACACTAATGAACCAATCAGACCTTCCAGTAAAACAATACAATACCTATATTAAATGAACCGAGAAATGCATGCGATAGCAGTGGTGCAGCCAGAAATGCATTTTCCTTGTTGGTTCAGTCAAGGCAGTGAAGGCAAAAGAGACGTTGATTTAGGATTTCAGCATTATATAAGAATTCAAGCTTGAGGGCACATACATACAATTCTAAACGGAAAAACTGTAATTCAAGGCCAGCCTGATGACATCGGAATTCCAAGCCTGCCAGTGGTACCTTGGAAGCACTTCCCTAGAAAAACTAAGACAAATAATAAAAAAAAAATAAATGAGAAGAAGGAAAGAAGGAAGGAAGGAAGGAAGGAAGGAAGGAAGGAAGGAAAAAAGACATCCCAAAATCGAGAAGAGAGGGGCTGAGATTTCAACAAAATCAATGAGTCCAGAAAGGCAGCTCAAGTTCTGAGGGTGAAAACCATGTACTAAGAAGACAGTAGGCAATTGCCATATTCTAGAAAGTTAGCAAAGAGAATGAGGCATGGAAGGGGCCACAGGGTCCAAACATTGTGTTTTTATTTCTGTATTTGGAGAATAAAGGTAATACTTTAGCAGCTGAGATGTGCAGTGACAAGCAGTTGAGGAAATCCAGATAACAAATATATATATGTACACATATATTTGTGTATACCCACACACACACACCTAAAGAACATTACTTTGTACTGTGAAACTCAGGAGAATTTTGACATCATTTTAGAACTGAACAGTCACTGGCTTAAAAAAATTCATGGAAAAATTGCCCATTGTCCAGGTCTTCTTTAGATAGCCATGCTGACCTCTCCAATACTTTTCAGAGACACACAGATATCCTAACCTCTGGCTCTTCAATCTTCCTACTCCCTCTTCTGCCATGATCCCTGAGCCTCTGGTGCAGGTCAGTGCAGGTATTGGGCAGTAGATATATCTGTTGCTATTGGGTACCAAACTATCTTTTGTTCTCTGCATTTTCATCAGTCCAACAGCAGTGGACATGCTAACATGAAAGGGAGAGACCTCTCAGAGCCCCAGATGTAGACAAAGAACTGCAGGCAACAGGGGAGTGTTCCGATGACTGGGAGAAATGGTTTGCCCCTGGAAAAGAGTGTGAGCTATCTAATATCAAGTAGTCAGCCCTAAGATCATATACATGCATGTATATTATATGGACTGAGCAGGTTGTATTTATGCATATTGTAATACACACACAGACACACACACCACCGCCACCACCAACAATAACAATAACAACAACAGCAGCAGCAACAATAACAACAATTAAGAAAAAAGTGGGCCATGAATTTGAGAGAGATTAAAAGGTGCATGGGTAGGATTGAAGGGAGAAAGGAAAATAGGGTATGATATGAATTTCAAAAGACAAATAACTGTAAGGACTCCATCCAGTTTCACTCTAAGTTATGCTATAGCAAGAAAAGAAGTCTTCTGTGTGAAAAAAGATGAGAATTTCAAAGTCAGAGAACTGAGTGGGTGCATCCAGTCTATCCCTCTGATCCTCCTTTTGTTGATCTAAAGGAAGCTTCGGGATCAAGGGAACGACTCCTCATATTACCAAGATGGTAGCTGGTAGAGGCAGAAGCAAAGATGAGTCTCCGAATGCAGTCATTGAAATGAGTTTTTGCTCAGCACACTGGAGCTTCCTAGCAAGTAGTGCCTAAAATGTAGAAAACAATCAGGTTCAGTGTCCTGGAGCCCTTGGTGGGGAAGAGCTAATGGGACAGAGTGGAGACACGATGAACTCATCCCGAAGCTTCCTTTAGATCAACAAAAGGAGGATCAGAGGGATAGACTGGATGCACCCACTCAGTTCTCTGACTTTGAAATTCTCATCTTTTTTCACATAGAAGACTTCTTTTCTTGCTATAGTATAACTTAGAGTGAAACTGGATGGAGTCCTTACAGTTATTTGTCTTTTGAAATTCATATCATACCCTATTTTCCTTTCTCCCTTCAATCCTACCCATGCACCTTTTAATCTCTCTCAAATTCATGGCCCACTTTTTTCTTAATTGTTGTTGTTATTGTTGCTGCTGCTGTTGTTGTTATTGTTATTGTTGGTGGTGGCAGTGGTGTGTGTGTCTGTGTGTGTATTTGTCAAGAAGCAGGTCAGTTTTATAACACTTAACAATGCTCCGCAAAGAAGAACCTCAGTGATGTCTCTTGAATATTCTGTGGCCCTTGCTGGAGTCTCCACTTACCTACTAACTGAGCTACCCTTGGTCTTCCCAGGGATCGTGAGACAATGACTACAGTTTCTGGACCCTAAGAGTGGAGCTTAAACAAGTTGCCCTGTGAATGGCAGACAAGCAAACCAACAGATAGTATTGTATTTGTGAATATACATCATACTTTATATTAGAAGAAGCAATTCAAACTCTCCTTTGAAAATAGGGGTGTATGAAAATGCATGGTTTATGAAAGAAGACATTTTATAGATCATATTTAATCATAAAAGCTTAATAACCAAAGTCATGAATGAACTGTATCTTCTCATGGCTTTGCCTCTTAATTCTGGGTGAAACAACTAAAATGATTATTATTATTATTATTTTCGAGACGTTTCTCTGTGTAGCCCTGGCTGTCCTGGAACCTGCTCTGTGGACCAGGCTGGTCTTGAACCCATAGAGATTCCCCCTGCCTCTGCCCCCAGAGCAATGGTATTAAAGGCATGTGGCATTACTACCTAGCTAAAAGTGATTATTTTCTACTTATTAACTGAGAGATAAATACCGTGCAATATAAAACACAGCAGAGCTCTTTGTCCTTCTGTACCCATGATGGCAAGGCCACTGCAATTTCTAGCCAGGACCAAACCTACAGGTCTTTTGCTAATATAGTTTGTGTTTTTAGGTGAGTTCTGTGTGTGTCTCTACATCTGCATGTGTTCCTTGTTCTTTCTCTTTGACTCTTTGTTTTCCTTTTATTTGTTGTTTGCCTTGTTCTCTTCAGGTGTGTTTGCTTATTTGCTTTTAATCTTATATTACTTTATGATTTTTATATATTGTATGTTTTCCAATGAGAGAGCAAAAAAATATAGAATTGTGTGGGTGGGGAGGAGCTGGGGGGCAGAAAACATTTATTTAAAAAATACCTACACAGCGAACTCAGCCAGCCCTTCTACTGCTCGCTTCAGATTCCTCATTAACTCACAGTGCTTTAAATTCATGATTGTATGATTTGAACAAAACTAAATCATAAAATAGGCAACAGGAGAATCATATTTGGAACTTACAAAGATGCAAATAAGTGGTAGTGTCTCTCGTGTCCGTGGAGAAACTGGAGGAGATATAACGCCCAGGTCCCCTGAAGGACGAACGGAGGCTACAGCCTTAAAGCCTGTGGGTCTGACTTTGAGTTCATCTCAACGAAAGAGGCTTTGCTGAGCTTCATTCACTCCCAGTGCTTCTAATTTGATGACATTTTCTAATAGCAACCGCATTAGAATCTAAGAAAATGCTGTAGCAGTGTTACTAATTCAAGGGAGGTTTCTGGTTTGAAACGAGCTTTGAGGAACTTGGATTGCAAGTGTCCATGAGGAGAAAAGAGAGTTTTGCTGAGCCAATGCTGAGTCACAAGGCTAAGAAGTGTTCATAAAGTTAGAACTGAAGCATTTCAGCTGCATGTTTCTCCTCAATAACAGCTTCCTGCATCAAGAACTGGCTACCTGTACTAAATTCTAATTTTCATTGTTTTTTGAAAATTTTCACATTGTCTGGGATCAATATTTTTTTCCTTGCTTAAAGTAATGACTAAAAACAATGCATACACATTCTACAATGCATTAAACATGCAACAATAAAAAAATTTCTTTAGGAATGACAATGACGTTATTACTATTATTGTTATTATTGTTGTTAGTAGTAGTAGTAGTAGTAGTACTATTACTTTTGATTTTTTTTTCAAGACAAAGTTTCTCGAAGCCCTGGCTGTCCTGGAACTCTTTTTTAGACTAGGCTGGCCTTGAACTCACAGAGATGTGCCTGATTATTTTTGTGTTGAGTTATCTATTAGCAGTGAAAAAACTTGAAAATGTAGTTTAATAAAAGCATGGATGCATTTTAGCTTTGTTGCACATCCATGCATGCATGCTTGCATGTGTGTATTTGTGAGAGTGTATTTTTCCTTAATTATGAGCATTCTATCATAATTAATCATTTCTTTATATATATGTATATATATGGAACAGGCTAGAGAAAGAGTAATACCTGAAATGCCACAAAGCTTGCAGCACTCAAAAATCACTGGGAACACACATGTCTACATTCTTACTTTTCCTTGTGGTGGGAGTGAGCACATGGACTGTTGACTGAAGGAAGAAGCAGGCCCTCAATGGATATGAGTTGGCCACAGATGGCCACAGAACTCTGCAGAGTTCTTGATGGTGACCTTTCGCTTTTCAGAGCAATGGTGGCACCCTCTATACTTCGGTTATCTTTTTTGACTATAAAAAATGATGAGAGATTATTAATTCATGGGGATTGCTCTTCATTTATTTGGTGACATATGAAATCATAATTTCCCCGATGATGATACATGACCAGTGGTAACCCAGAAAATCCCTTGCATTTGCAAAATATCCTGCGTACAGTAGCACTGGAGGAAGGGGGTGGGGGAGGGAACATGCTCACTCCATGTGCTTACTCCATGATTCTCCGAGAAATGAAATCACTGCCAACACAAGCCACGTTGACAAAATCCTGAGCAGACTGAAAAACGTCTTAGCTGTGTGTAAGAGGCTGTCAGACGCACAAAGAGTCTGTAGCTGTGATGATCACCAGCACACAGACGAATGGCTTGAACTAGGCATAAGATGGATGAACAATGAAATGGGAGGTGGGAGAAACTAATGCCTGTCTCTTTTACAAGCTGGTGAGGCACCTCACGAGGACAGAGGCCTGTGGGGAATAATGCTTCTTTCACCACTATTTGCAAGTGACGAACAGCTGAAGAGGATGGTTTCCTTCTGGAGAGAACAAAAATAAGCCTATACCGTCTCTTCTTAGCCAGGTGAAGCACCTTCATTACCCAGAATTTGATGCAGACCTCCCGGAAGGAGCCAATGCTGCTGATTCTATGTTGGGAAAACGCGAAGGTTGCACGTTTTTACCTTGAAAGCCAGAAAAGTTTTCTTCTTCTGTGAGATCAGTGACCCCCACACTCTGCCATTAATAGCAATAATTAAAAGGTGCTCAGAGAGGGAATGGATGGATGATTGCCACCGAGAAGCACATTCTCATTAATTTATTACTGAGTTTTAACTTGGCTTCATTAGGGCATGTCTGTTGAAGGCCATTTAAGACTCAGGGGACATACCTGCACTTCACATTGCCTCCAGACTGGATCCAAGGGGAGGATCATTCTGGATTGTTGTTCTCTGCGGACCCATATATGCAGATAAGTGGAGGGACCCCATTGCCTTGTAAATCTTCCAGTTGGATGTGTGATCAATTTTAGGGTGTTCTTGGGGTAGATAGAGCCAATTTTTAGGAGTCAGCTCTTGAAAGTAGTTATCAGCTGGGCCAGTTGTAAGGCACTGCCATGTTATTCTTCTGTCTCAGTAAGAAACGTGAGTCCTGTCTCCGAAAGCCGGAGACTCTGCTCTGATGATTTCTAAAAGCAACTCAGTGTTACTTTGCTCTCAGCATTTCTCAGTATTTCCAGTTGTTGGATGTTTCATGAAGATGGTTCCATAGGAGAAGATGAGGTTTCCATGAGCAGGTGCCACCGGGCCCATGGCAGAGATGTTCTCTAAATGAGCTCAGTCAGCACAGGGCGTCTTTTCACTTCAACAGTGCTCCCAGTGAAATAAATTATTCCTGTTATCTCTGTGCCTGAAGGCTTTCCCTGTGGATGTTCCTTATGATGGGGCTGTAAAAGCATAAATTGCTCTATCTCAGAGTTGGGTTACCAGCCAGAAGAAGGGGATGAGGCATTGGTGGCTGTCTATAACATAATTTACGAGTGCTTGCCTTTGTCTCCTATAGAAAAGCAAATGCCACACCAAGTGCCCTTGAACTTCATTTCAAAGGATCAGCTATTTAGGAGTCTCAAGAGTGAGATTTTACCCATCCTTACCATTGCTATCATTTCCACAAAGCCTAACTCAAATTTGGTATAAAGTAGATTGTGAGTAAATGAATAATTGAATACAGCATTGGTTCATGCTGCAAATGCAGTGGCCTTTTCAACATTCCCTTATGGCATTAGGTACAGTGTATGTGACCCAAGACCACCTGAAGTGGAAGTAAATTTTTAAGCAAAAACTAAGAATTATATTTGCTTTAGCTGTGCAATTAAATTAAAGTACTATTTTTATTTAATTTGGCAGAACACTTGGAAATCTGGATTATACTTCTTGGAATTTTTAAATAAACCCATTAAAGACAAGAGGGCCCACAAATTGCCACATTAAAAAATTAAACGCACAAAACCAATCCATTACCCTACACTCACAAAGCACTGTTTACCAATAATTAACAAATCCAACTGATATTAAGAACTTAGCCCCCTCTAATGGAGTAGACCACGGGGAAATATCAAAGAAGTGCTAACAGCTGGCTTGTTAATATACTCAGGCTTTTTTTTTTTTTTGCTTTTACAAGAAAAAAAAAACAAATGGAGAAACACAAAAGCAATTATACAACAGTTCTGTGTGAGATAAGTTGTAAGCAGACGCCCTGATGGGATTGATCACACGGCTATATTCCAGACCATAGATTCTAATATTGACTGGTAGAGCTATACGATGTTATTAAACAAGAAGTGCTGGTACCTAAGAAACTAATTTTATTCTTCAGCAAATAATTTGACTAAGAAAACAACCCAGCCACAGAGCTTATTTCAGGGGGAGCATCCATCTTATTAAGTCTCTGCTGTACACCATCTGCTTTGATTCAACCTCACGTGAATAAGTCATTTAAACAGAAGTCTGTAGAATATGAACGATTTCACATTGTTTTCATGCTTTACTTTTTATATCTTACTTTATTTTGAACCATTGTGAATGCTTCTGAAAAGGTGAAAAAGATAGCCACGCAGTAGAGATAAATCCTGGTGCCACTGCCAGTGGCTTCACAGTCTGCCCCAGTCATACAACTGTCACCCACATTCAGAGGGATAAGTTTGGTCCCATGCTGGTTCCTTCTGTGTTCAGCCGGAGTTGGTCAGCTCCCATTCGCTCAGGTAAGCTGTTTTAGGGGGTGTCCCCATCATGGCTTTGACCTCTCTGCTCATATTCTCACTCCTCCCACTCTTTGACTGGACTTGGTTGCTTAGCCCAGTTCTCCACTGTGGATCTCTGCCTCTGTTTCCATTGGTTGTTGGACGAAGAAGGTTCTATGGTGACATTTAAAATAGTGATCAATCTGATTACATGCAAGGCTAGTTCAAGCACCTTCTCCTCTAATCCTTCAGTCTTATCTGAGATCATCCTTATGGATTCCTGAGAATTTCTCTAGTTTCAGGTTTCTTGCTAGCCCCATAATGGCTCCCTCAATCAAGGTATCTCTTTCCTTGTTCTCCATTTCTATCTTTCCCCCATCTTGACTATCCTGTTCCCTCAAGTTTTCCTCCCCTATCCCCTTTTCCCCTCCTTGTCCCCTTCTGCTCTGCCTTCTCCCTCACCCACATGTTCCCAATCTACTGCTTGTACTGACATCTTGGAACCCATTCTCTTTGGAGAAATAACTTGATCAGCCTAGGAATAGTGGAAAGTGTCTTGGTCCTGCCTCAAAGCAATCTGCTGGACTTTGTTGACATACCTAGGGAAGCCTTACCCTCTCTGAGGAGGGGATGGGGGGCGGTGGAGGGATAATGTGGAGTGAACAGGAAAAGGGAAGGCAGTGGGAACTGGGAAAATGGGAAAAGATAGTTTTTTAAAAAACAAACAAAGAAAGAAAAATATTTAAAAAGAGAAAAATATAGCCAATTTTAGAGCTAATCCGTTCAAGGGAAAAGAGCAGCCCAATCCTTTAGATTCCCTTTATCCCTCCAGAATGACTTATGGCAACTCTTATCGGGCCTATTCTGAAGAGTCAGTTGATTAAAGAAACCTTTTGTGACTCATGGAGAGAACTCTTTGCCATATATGCTGTATATAGCCTGCATCAGAACACACAGGGTGTGATTTTCCAGGGTGCTAAGGTAACATTTATGTATGGCATTGTTCTATTCTTTCCAGTACTCAGTGGAGTACCTGACATATGATAAATATTCACCAATATCTAGCAGACAAATGAACAAATAAATCAATGAAATTGTCAATGTTAGTGACAGATTATCCTAGAATTATTTAAAACAAAATGGATATAGCTAGATATAACTAGATGGTATGTAATGTGTGTCAGTCAAGAAGATTCCTTAAGAATACTTCTTCATCAGCAGGCTTCAAGTGTATTAAGCCTACCCTGGATTCTACATTGTAAATCAACTTCCAAGATATGTCTGTTGTTATCAATTAGCTCATTTACTACATGTGTATGTAGAAGGGGGGTGACCTGGAAGACCCGAGTGTGCACACAATGGGTAGAAACGTTGTTCAGTGCACTTACAATTTCTTACTTGAAGTCTCAAGTTCTTATAGGGTTACTTAAAGATGATACCTTTCTGAGTTTCAGAAACTATGAGTTCAAAGAACCTAAAAAGTCTAGACATAGTTTTGTTTTATACCTGAGGGAAACCTGAATAATTATTATTCATTTGGAACCCATCCTTCAGAACACCTCTTTCCAGTGTTTGTAGTGATTGTGGGTAAATACTAACTCATAACAGAATTTGTTAGTTTATATGAAATAACATAATGCCTCTAGTTACTAAAAATATTTTTCTAAACATATTGGATTACCTTCCATCACCCAAACAACCTCATAGGAACTCAGAACCCAGGTTAAAGTAATGTACTGCCCCTCATTCATATTGGAGGCAATTGTAGACCAGCAAATAAAACTCAAGACAAACAGTTCTACTCAATGGAGAAGTGTTGTGATTCCTTACCCTTTTAGTTCATGTAATAATCAAACTATTTCAGTTTAAGTATGTCTGAAACAAGTGTATAAAAACCAAAATTATTTTCACCAACTTCCATGAATGTTAAATGACTAAACTGTAAAATAATACAAGGAAGGGGGAAAAGGTTTAAACTATCATTAACCTTTACTTCAGTTTCACTGTTTGGTGTCAAGGGACTATTGATGCAGAAGCCAACTTTCTTCTGCTCCTGAATGGCGATGGGATAATGAATTTAAAAAGCTATTGGAAAACATCTTCATGGTCCTACTTTGGAAGAGGCATGCACTTATATTTAGCTTCACAGTCATATTGCTTAACTTGTTTTTAATTTCAAGAAAATGTAAACTCTATCAGTGTTTCATTGATACATATAGGATGTATATGTGTGCTACAATATTTTAGCATTTTTTATTTTCACAATGATACATGCCATTTAATCACTTGAACACAATAATTTATGTATTTTTCATAATACTTCTGTTTCCTTTGCTTCTTAAACTATTTTAATGCAAAACAACCAAAAGTTCTTTGAACCAGGATAAAGTTCAGACTTGGATTCCCTCTCTCTTTGTGTGTGTGTGTGTGTGTGTGTGGAAGGGTGTAGGTATGTATGTGACAAATTCTGGTGTTTTTCCCTCCAGTTTCTCACTTGAGACAGGACCTTTTCTGTTTTCTCTCAAGTGCACATACAGGTTATCTGACCCATAAGTTTGATGATATTTTCCTTTCTCATCTCTCCACAAAAATGCAAGGATTGCAGACGCTTGCCACATTCACCTGACTTTTAAATGGGTTCTAAGAATTTGAATTGAGGTCCCTACATTTTCGTGTCAGAACTTTTGTTTACTGACACACCTCCGTAGCTCCACATGGTCTACTTTCAATGCATAATATTCAACAAAAAATTGACATAGTTTAAATAATGGCTCTCTGATTGATAAATGTCACATGAGAAACAGCTAACAAGCTCAGGTAAACTCTGAATAACAGAGGAGTAAGATAAAAATGCCAGCATCAGTGTGGTTGAACATTCATGCATGCCTTTTGAAGTCTCTCAAATTTCACCAAAAGCTTTTGGTTGACTGAAATGCTTACTGTGAACACAATTGTTTAATACACATTTCTATAGTCTATGTACTGTATATAGGAAAAACTACAGGATAACTATGAGAGCTTGACTATGAAGACAACTTCTCACAGAAATAATTAATATCTCATGGCATTCAAAACTGAATAATAATATAAATAATATGTATATTGTAGAATGAACAATATATATTATTATTAATTCTGCATGAAATAGGACCTTATCTTGTCTGTTTTACTACAGGACTCTCTCTTCTTAATTCTTATGTATATTGTAGAATGTACAATATATATTATTAGTAATTCTGCATGAAACAGGGCCTTATCTTGTCTTCTTTTCTCTAATCCTGTCTTGTCTGTTTTTCTACAGGACTCTCTCTTATTAATTCTTATTTAGTGAGTCACTAGTACAGGACTCTTGTCTCAAGGTTTGCTTCTCCTGAATCTGAATTATGCTGAAGAGGTTACTTATAGTGACATCAAGAGCATCCTTCAATGGGTTCAAAAGGAGCTTGGTAAAGAGACTCCAAGAAGGCAATAGGAATTAAATCATTTCAGTTTATAAATGAGGAAATCACCCCTTGAAAAAAGGTGAATTTGCTGAGGAGTGGATGGGTGGTGGGGTGGGGGGGAAAGGTGGAGAAAAAGAAAGGAGGGGAGGGAGTCAGAACTGGGATTGTTGTGTAAAATGAGAAAAGATAGTTTTCTTAAGAAAAATAAGTTTAAAAATTGAAAAAAGAAAGTGACCCTGCTACAATTAAAATATAAACTAGCAAGATGCCAAGCTTTTTCATGTCTCCCCACAATCCCTTTTCTATCAGTCACAGTGACAGCACATAAGCCCGGGATAAAGTAAGGGAAATTTTCAATCTAGAGCTGAGCTGAGCTTCAGCTCCACAGTGGAAGGGTAAGAATACCACAGGAAGAAATCTGAGCTTCATTCTACAGAACGCAGAGAAAAGGAAGCCAGAGCAATGGATGGAGTCAGATAATGTCAGGATCTCAGGTCTGTTGGCAACATACTGGTTAAGCTCTTTAATGTTCAGTGCCAGGGGGCTTCTGGTTTTCCTGAGACACAATGGTGCCTACAGTGGTGTCTGCCCAGAGTACTGATTAGAATAGGGAGGGAATGAGCCATGCCAATGCACTTACTGCTTAATACCTACCTTTCCGAAGACTTCCCAGCACAAATCACTTATATGCTTACTTGCACACTTTCTCCTTTATTATTTCAATTTCAATCATGAAACAGTCAGGTATAAAAAGTCACAAAATTCTCAGATGGAATCACATATTATTTTACCAGAGAATACCGTTCTTTTAGGTGCCTTAGTGATTTCTACAGCACTGCAACTTCTCCAGTATGAGCCCACTTTTTAATTTTTGCTGACATGAGCATATGCCTATTTCATAGTAAATATTAATAATATCTAATATATAGCACTGTGTCTCAATTGAGGATTATTAAAAATTTGTGAATCTGTGGATGGGAGATTTGAAATATATCTTTGGCATCTGGACAGCTGTGAGTCTAAACTTTGGAGTTAAGAGCAAGCAAAGAATGTTTTATTGCCGGTATCTAAAACAAATTTTATTGGGAACTTTTATGTTTGTAGGCTTGAGTAGTTTTATAGTGAAGAGTTCTCAAAACTGCCATAAAATTTTGCCTTGGGGGTTATGATTATATTTGTATCTTTCCCAAACTTGTATAAATAAAAAAGACAGTTTTTACTGTGAAAGCTTACAAGGTTAGAGCGGTATTTGGTCTGTGATGAACCTTTTATAGGTTTGATGTTACATGAAATGATTTTAAAAATATCAATAAAAAATCAAGTTTAGAGGACTTGACAAAGAAATTGTAAGAAACTTGAGGATAAAGTTTTTATTCAAATAGACTCACTTAAGAGAGTTAATTAGTTTATTGCAGTGCCTAAAATGCTAAAATGTCTTTTAGCATTAGCAATGCTTCTTTTTCATATGATTGTGATGTGAAATTTATGCTTTGTGATGGCGTGTCAGAGCTAAGAAGTAAATATTGTCTCGCCAGTCTGTGTCAGCACAGGCTGGACAGGCATTTGACTGGATATTATAGGAGAGAGAGAGAGAGAGAGAGAGAGAGAGAGAGAGAGAGAGAGAGAGAATATTCATACAGGGAACCAGAGAGCCCTAAGATTCCTTTACAACCTATAAGGCAGTTTTTGAACTCCAGAGGGGTCTTTTAAACAAAAGTTGGTAGGGCACAGAGATACAATTTCAGACTGTGAGGAAAAGAAAGGAATCAAGACTAATTATAAAAGTTACAAATAGTGACATTTGCTAAAATGTTTTCTGGTTACTGGTCATGATGCCATGGCAAAATGTCTGACAAAAGCAGCCCATACAGGGTTTATTTTGACTAACAGTTGGAGGGTAAAGTCCATTCTGGCAAAGGACAGCATGGTTGCAGCTGGAGACCAGAGGTTACATGAAGTGCCATGTGGAAATAGAAGGAGGACAGTGTTGGTTCTCAGTTCACTGTCTCTCTTTTCGTCATTCTAGAACTTCAGGCCACAGCATGATGCCACCCACACTTAAGGAAGGCCTTCATACCACTATCAACTTAATACAGACACTCTCTCACAGGTTTGCATTCTAAGTGATTCTAGAACCTGAGCAAGATTAGCAGTCTCAGCAGGAGAGAAGAAAGAGAGATGGAGGATATGGTGGGAATCAACAATTCTGTTTTAGCACAGTTAAGGTTCAAGCAAAAATATTTTAATTTTTAAACAGAAACGTAAATTTTCTAAGAGTAAGATTTGCTAAGGATACTAAGAAAGTGTTAATACAGAGATTGCTTCTTGAGATCCTTGAAAGCCAAGTTAAAGAGTTTGGGGTTGATCTTGTAGGCAAGTAGGAGAGCGATAAAATGTGAGATATTACATGATTCAATCTGTGCACCAGATTGTTGCTTCTACTGACATTGTAGCTGTCAGAAAGGGAAGGGAAGAAAGAAAAGACAACAAAAATTAGAGGCCTGGCCTGGACAGATGTACTGTTAACATGTTAATACATACTCCTCTTGAAAATGAACTGTGTTTATTTCCCTATGAACATGTAGGATAACCCATAACCACCTGTAACTCCAGGAGATCTGACATCCTCAGACACACACACACACACACACCACCACCACACAAACACAACACAACACACACACACACATAATCTAAAACCATAAAAAAAACCCAGAAACCTCTTAGAATGATTTAGGGAATGGAGATTATTACCATGTCAGTGAGGTGGAGAAGGGCAATGAAGGAAAACATCTGTGAGGACAGATGTCAGTGGCTGGATGAGGGAGAAGATAAATTGGGTTTACTGATCATGGCTAGAAAGAAGAGGTGCCCCAGTCTTCAAAAGAAAAGCTATAGAGAAAGCAGAAAGAGAAACAAGAGATATCCTCCTTAATTGTTTCTGTTTGTGCGACTTTTGTCTTTCTGTTGACAATTCTACCACAGTACTTTTAGAACAGCAAAGTCCAATAATAATTAGAGAGTTAGTAGATTAGATGTGAAAATGAACAATCACAGAGGTAATTCTGTAAGACTTAAGGGAACTGAACGTTAGGGGTCATGCAACAAGAAACATCTGTGACTATCAGGCTGGGTCAAAGTTTTATCTTTACATTCTGAAACAATACGCACTAAAGTTCCTTGCAAAATGCAGGCAACAAAAGAAAATTACCTATAGAGTGCTGCGACTTTTGTCTGCTCCCACTTTGCTCTTCCTTCTTCCTGTTCTTGCTCTGCCCTCTTATCTAATTAGTGCTCTCCACACTTCTCTCCACCTTTATTCTTCCCTGCCTCCAAATATACATCACCTCTCAATTGGAATTAAATGCCTTATAAGCCAGCCTTCCCATGACCTCTGGTGGTAAGACTCTTTAGTCAAAACAAATTAAGGATATGGAATGAAAAATATGATTATGGTAAATTTGTACAGATGAATAGGGAGGTTATTTAACACGGGTTGCTGCAAAGATCAGGGAATGTGTTTACAAAGCACCTGGATTTCAACTCTAGCATGTTTACTTAATGCTTTTAATAGGCAAGAGTTATTTTTATTGAATGCTTTGCTAGTTTTCTTATGAGTAAGAACATTTATGCAGATCCATTTGAATCTCTTTATTTCTCAAAAGAATATATATCTCCGAGGACCGTAACACTATTAAATGGAATGATAGATGTGGAATGTTATGTGGAGGGCTATACAGATAGGCACTTTTCATCTCCTGTCTAGATTACTCAATAAATGTTTGTTGAATGAATGATGGCCTCTTTACAGGACTCTTAGATCTACCCCCATAGATCTGTCAGTCTCCATAAAATGGTTCCTTGCAGCATTTGTAGCTGCCAGTATTTCCATCATTTTAATGCCTGTTTACATTTTGATGATATTGATTTGTCTTAAACAACTGCATAACATTCTTATTTAAAATAATAACCCTATTAAATTATAAAATTTACACTTTCCGTAATCTTGATTTTCTTTTCTGAAAATCACTTTGCTCATTTCTAAACTATGCAGAAAAGTGATAAAATATTTAACTATTTCATAAAAATAACCATAAACTTATAGACCCCTGAGAAGACTATCATTTAGTGAAATTCTCATTCAGCTCTGTTTTTCACAGGTATACTAAACTGTGTTCACCTTCCAACACTTCCCTTAGTGTTAAATGTTCACAATTGACTTGGAGATTTGTCTTAGGAACTTGATACATGGAAAAATATCTATTTGTACCGTCTTACAGTTATCTATACTGTGACCTTAAACAGAGTGCTGCGTCTGGTCTGTAGCTCCCTTTCATGATCATAAGAAAGAAGAAAGTTCTTTTCCAGAACATGCTATCAGATGTCATTAGATTTCAGCCCAAATTTGCTATAAATAAATTCCAAAGATTAGTGATGATGAAAGCAAAGTAATGAAAAATAAGTCACAGAAATAAAAGGGATGTCAGCTGTTTTCTCTATTTTTCTTAGACATCACCCAGGAAAGCTTACATATAATGAGCAATGTTCACTGCACCAACTTACAAAAAGCTAGCATAGACATGTATGATGTCATTCTGTTCTTCCTAATTCACAGAGAACAGAGCCACCAGCTTCTCGCTGCCCCTTTCTAGTTCACTCGACTTTAGGAGCTTTCGCTAAAGGTTTCTTTGAATGCAATGCTCTTCTTGTATAGAGCACTACACAGTTGGCTCAAGTCTCACGTCCAATGTCCTTCAAAAGATCATTTCACACCACCACATCTCAGCAGCCTCTCCCTACTTGTCCTTTACTGTCAGTGTTCCTTTTCGTAATCACCAGAAATTGAACACATCTGTACACATACATTATTTGTGCCCATTAGAAGGCAAGGTCAATGTAGGTTGTCGTAACATCTGCAGAGAGCACTGTTACAGTTCCAGATTCACCCAAGTACCTGAAACTATTGGGTATTCATAAATATTTTAATTTATCGGTACTTTCCCAATATTTGTTTGACTTAGCTCCCAGTAATTCTGGAAGATCTTTAACAGTATCCGTTAAATACCATGCCTCAGTCACCCCAGTATCTCAAATGTTCAAAAGTCACTGAGAAAATATTTAGATTTGCCATCATCAGGTTTTAGTCCTAATCCAGGCTTTTGGATTTTCTCATTTAGTCCTTGAAATCATGCTCTAAGTTTGCTATTATCTGCTTTAATGACAAGGAATTAGATGCTTGAAAGTCAATAGCTGAAATCCTTTAATTTCCTTAGGATCATTTGGGTAATAAGTGGCCAAGTTGGCATTCTAACGTTATTTATTTTAACTCAAAGTCCTCTGCGCTCTATCACTAAACTATTTTCTGGTTGATAAGGATGTGGTTAGAATAATTCTAACTGTAAACATTGCATTTAGTTTCTAGTTTATGATCGAATAGTGTGATCGCCCAGTCTCCCTTAATGCAATCATCAATGTCTGTTAAGCATTTCTGTTCATAAAGATGGATAATAATTATGCCCTTAGCTAATATTTATAAGTTGTTCTGAGTTTTTAATTTGAGTTTGCCTCACATTATGATAATCACTGTAGTTTATCAATGAAATCATAATCCTGAGGCATTACAGAAGTCCCCCTCATCCATTCTGGAGCTCATTATCCAGTGAGAACTCTCAAATAGTCAGTTCCCACACCTTCCCAAGAAACCCAAAGGATCAACTATAAAGTCTGGGCTACATGATACAAAGGCTATTTCAAAAATTAAATGTACACTTCTAAGAAAACAGCATTTGTTGTCATATTCAGTAATACATTTCTGTAAGAAGGATACTATTTTAAATCTCTTGATAGAATTTTATTCATCCAACAAATGTGTGTTGAGTATACTAATTGCTGGATGCCAGACACTTCTATTTCTGGGCCTTGAGGATTTATCAATGAGCACAAAGATATGCCTTAGGAGAACTTATATTCTAGATGGGTAAAGGGGGAGAAGGACTGGTAATCTATAAATGTAACGGATGGTAAATTGTATGGACTATTAGGAATGTTCAACTGCAGGACAAGATCAAAGGGACTAGAAGGGCCAAAGGTGGTGTTTGTATGAAAACGATACAGTAACAGTATAGTAAATAGGTACTCAGGGTAGGTAGGTAGGTAGGCACTGGAAAGGTGCCACTGGACACCACATGCAAGGAGAATCTATCCCTGCAGAGATCTGAGGGAATGGTTTTGAGCAAATCCAACAGCAGCTCCATATCCTGACAATAGAATCAGCTTCACTGTTCCTGAAATGTCAGAAGTTCAGAGTTTCTATAACCCCAAAGTGGAGAACAGTGCTGTTAGGTTGAAGGACAGTGTCCCATGCTCATAAAGGACCTAGTTTGTTTTGTTTTGGTGGGATAGAACATTTTGGCCAGAAGCAACTTATGCCAGGAAAGGTTTATTTCACTTATACTTCCACGTTGTAGTTCATCATGGTTGAGGGAAACTGGAGGAGGAACTTAGGAAGGAGCACAAAGGCAGGAACTGAAGGATCATCATGGAAGACTTCTGCCTATTGATTTGCTGTCTCTGGTTTACTCAGCTGCCGTCATTACACAATCATGGCCCACTTGTTCAGGGTGGCACTGTCCACTGTGGCCTCAGCCCTCACACATCAATTAGCAATTGAAGTAATAAGGGCGGTGGGGCTGCGTCCCCAACACCCCAGCCGCCTGCTTGGCTAGCTTATGCCCAAAATAATTACACAGACACTGTATTCTTTTAAACACTGCTTGGCCCATTCTCTTCTAGGCTAATTCTCACATATTAATTTAGCCCATTTCTAATCATCTGTGTGTAGCACCCCAAGGTGCGCTTACCGGGAGCAGGGCATGGCATCTCTCTCTGAGGCGTCTGCTCCCGAGAGAGCTGTGGAGTCTCTGAGCTCACTTCCTCTTCCTCCCAGCGTTCTGTTCTGTTTACTCCTCCCACCTATCCTCTAACCAATAAAATGGGCCAGGGCAGTTCCTTTATTAGCCAATGACCTTCCTCCATCAAGCAATAAAGAAAATACCTGGCTTACATGGTCACAAAACAGTCTGATAATGGTAATTCATCAGTGGAGAGGCCCTCTTCTGAAATATGTCTGTGTTTATGCCAAGTCAACAAAACCTAAGCAAGAGAGACCCTGAGAAGGGAATGTGAGGTGAGGAGAATTTTAGTTTGTCTTAGAGTACCCCACTCATGCTGTTACTTTCTGTTTCTACATATCTAAAAGTATATATTGATATATTTGTATTTCTACATATTACAAAAGCAAATACTATTTTGTGCACGAATCTCTTTTCAACTTACATTTAAAATTCTGTTTTGGGCACTTGAACTTGTGTAAGAATTTATATGGCATTTAGAAGACTGGATGTCCATACTAAAGAGAGGAAAGAGGCTGAAAGATGATCTTAAATTACATGGCCATGTTAATTCACAGTGGACCAATGACCTAAACATTAGATCCCAAACTATACAAATTCTGGAAGAAACTTCAAGGACTTTTTTGACCTTGACCTTGAAAATGGTTATGTGAATACCACAGCACAGGTGAGCATAAGGACACAAGACTTCACTGAAATGTCTGCTCACCATGAAGAAAACAGTGGGGATGAAAAGGCAGCCTATATATTAGGAGAAAATACATGCAATCCTTATATCCACGAAGGAATAATATAAAATATGCTTTACATAACTCAGAAAAAGATCAGATTAGACATATTTCTAAAGAGTATTTAGTTTATTAAGTAATTAACATTAGCATTACTAATACTAGTTACTTTGTGGATTCCTAGTCTCTCTCTCTCTCTCTCTCTCTCTCTCTCTCTCTCTCTCTCTCTGTTGCTTATTCACTCTCTCTGTCTTTCTTCTGTCTCTGCATCTCTGTATATGTGTGGGTGTGTGTTTGTGTGTGTGTGTGTGTGTGTGTGTGTGTGTCTTTCTGTCTCTCACATACAGGACAAGTGCTGTGGAGAAACAGAAACCTTTCAATATTATCCATTGGGTAATTAAAGAGGATGTTTTTCTGTGGTGTTTCAATTGTGAATAACAATTTCCTTAAAAACTTAAAAACCAAGTCCTACCTGACACAATTCCTCTGCTGGATAGTTCCAAAGAAATTGAAATTCTAACCTTATAGTACCTTATAGGGAGACTGATGTTCCAGATTCTTCATGACATTAATTGCAATGACTAAGATATGTTTAAAAAAACTAAATGCATGTCAAAAGATTAATGAATCAAGAAACTGTCATTATGGTGAACATAAATTTTTGATTCTCATTGGACACAATAAAACCAGAAAAGAATTGAGGAGACAAATGGCAAGCATTCACCTGTTAGGAACTAGAAAACTATTCATTGAAATATTGTAAATTTAACATTCCTACCCACACAATCTGAGTTTGAGTTTCTTAGCACCCTCCACAAACATTGATTATTAGTATTTTTAATTAGATGTTTTAGTGCTGATGAAGTGGTTTTATTTTGTGGCTTTAATTTGCGTGTCTCTAGTTAATGATGTTGAACATCTTTTCATCTGTTTATTGGTTATTTGTAAAACTTCGTTTTTGAAGTATTTCTTCAAATCTTCTGTTCATGCTTTAATCAAATAGTCTTCTTCCTTATTATTTTAAAGAACTTTATGAATCCTAATACAATATTCTCTTTGCAGATATAAACTAGTCGATATTTTTCATAGTCCATGCTTAATATTCGTGATGTATTTCAAAAAGTCGAACTTATTCATTTTCATGAAGTCCAATTTATTGGATTTTTTTTCTTTTTTACTGGTTTTTGGAAAAAATCAAAAAATATTTGCACGTAGGAGTTTTCTGTCCCACCGACTGCTTTCCAAAAACTACACAGAGACTTAATTTTAGTTATAGATACTCGGCTGATAGCTTGTTTTTAGCTAGTTCTTATAACTTAAACCAATTCATTTCTATTAGTCTTTGTGCTACCCTTAGTCTCAATTACCGCATCTACCCGTTTCCCATCCCGATTGCTTTGTATCTCATGTCTCCCGAGATGCCAACTTCCTTCTTCCCAGCATCTTCCTAGTCTGGCTCTCCCACCCAGTCTCTTCAGGCCCAGCTATAGGCCAGTCAGTTCTTTATAAATCAATGAGAGTAATACCTATATACAGTGTACAATGATTGTTCCACAGCATTTGATGTAGAACAATATTAAAACTCATTTTGTTCTATTCATAAATTCATTTCCCGGTACTATTTATTTTGAAATGTTCCCCCTCTCCCAGGGTTGAATTGCTTTGGTGCTTATGTAATGAATGCAGTTTATGTATACATGGGCTATAACTAGATCTACTTTCTTCTGCTAGCTTTTGCTGTTGCCCTGGCAGCAAGATATATTTTTATTTGTTTTGTGATTTTTGAAACATAGTCTTATTCTACAGCTCAGGCTGGTCCAGACCTCAGAATGCTATGTGCTGGGGTTATGGGTAAGAATAACTGTGCCTGGTTTTAATAGAGTGTTTTAAATTTTAGCGTTTGAAGTCTGATACCTCAAACTGAACTTTGCTCTTCTTAAGATTTCTATGCTATACAAGGCTCTTTACGTTACCATTTATATTTTGGATAAATTTATAGATGAAAAATGTTGGAATTTTGATCTGGATTACATAGAATTTATGGATCAAAGTGGAGAAAATAGATACCATGAATTTCACAGAACTCTAAATGTATTTTAAATGTACATATGTAATTTTTGTCTTTAATTCCTCAAAATAATTTATAGTTTTTTGTATGATCATTATATAAATGATAAATTCTTCTCAAAATATTTATATGTATGCAACTATAGAAAATCCTGTTCTTTTTCACTTTCCAGTTGTTTTGTACAAATTTTTAGGAATACAACTGATTTATTTTTTATATGGACTGTGGAATCATTTATCCTGTTATACTTAATTTTAAATTCTGGTATATTTCATTTTAAGACTCCTTATAAATTTAATGTTGGTGATAATTCTGTGTGTGTACAAAACTTCTCACTTCCCAGTGTTTGTGCTCTTTCTCTTTCCTCATTGTCTGGACTAGGAACTTTGTTGAGGGCAGGTGCTCTGAGTTTGCTCTTTAGGAAGAATGTTTCAGGTCTCTTCACTGTATGTTACATTGACCTTGCATTCTACACTCACCTTTTATTAGCTGTGGCCTTTTTGCAAACTTTCTAGAAAACATTGCTATGAATTAACACTGATTTTTATTATATTGTCCTACACTTGTTAAAAGACTGTTGCAGTGTGTAGTGTTTTGTTTTTATTCTGTCAATACAATTAGATTGTTGGATATTTCTATTTTTACTCTATTCCACACCCAGTTCATACCAGGACTGAATCATCTCCACATGCTAAGGCTCGAGCAGACTCCATTTGCTCAGTGTATACTGTCTGTACTGATAACTATGATGCTGATATTTTATTGTGGGCCTAAAAGTGTTTATTGGAAATATAATTCTTTTTCTTATCGTACTCTTTGCTAATCTATGTGTAAGGTTAAAATATTTCTATTCAAAGTAATATAAAATTTACTAAAAAATCACTTAGATTTTTATTTTTTGTGTGATTTCTGATTATAAAGTCAGAATCTTTGAGAGAAACAGGTTCACATGTAGTTTCTTGGAATTTCCTTCTCTGTGAGAGTTAATTAATTGATATGTTATTCAAAATATTTGAATGTTTATGCAATATATGTATTTAGGTATTTATATTTTACTTTATTCCACAATATGTCAATTCCATACTGATTTTATTATTGTTATTTATGTCGCTAATTTGAGTTTACTCTTTTGTCTTCATTAGTTTTGTTGGAATAATCTGTTTTTACCGATCTGTTCAAATAAACTACTGTCAGGCTCTGGTCATTTCTTCATTGTTAAGAAGATTACAATCCGCCTGCTTTTTCTATTGGGATGATTTCTTTTGTTCCACTAACATTGTCTTTATTTATTTGATCTTTAACTTTTTAAGGTAGAAAACTTTCTAATTGAATTCAAAGTCCATTTTCCTATTTATGAGGGATAGGGAGAGAAGACTGTATATGTATGCAACACCTCCTACTACAGTCGGGATAACTGCATGCTTCAGGCATCTTCTCTTCGCACTGAGAACACTCAAAATCTTCAGTGCTTGCTATTTTGAAATCCCCTATAATTATTGTTTTGTGCTGTTGAACATGAAGCGATCGCTCTTACAGAGTCCTCGTGTTTGTAACTGGAAACCATTCTTTGTGACCTCACTCTCCCCTGAACCTTTCCTGGGTTTTGGAAACAGTACTCTGTTTATTCTGTGAGACCAACTTCAAAAGCACTTCACATAAGAGGAAACACAGCATGCTTATGTTTTCACACTTCATTTGTTTCATTTACCTGAATGCAATGTAGTTCCGTCTATGTTTGCAGTGCCATTTCATTTATATTTTAATAACTAAATGTTTTCTGAGGATCAAAAAAGTAAAACAGCCACACCGGTCAGTCTTAGAAGCCAGGCAACATTGACACACACCTTCAACCCCAGTAGCCACACTAGCTTGCTATAGAAACTGGGCGGTGCATGCCTTTAATCCCAGAGATAGAGGATTATAAAACAGGAGGAGACAGCGCTGACTCTCAGTCTCATTCTGAGATTCCTGGAGACAGGATCGCCATTTTGGACTGTGGAAGAGTTAAGAGCCAGCGGCTGACTGCTTTACTCTTCAGGTCTTCAGGTGGAACCCCAATATCTGTCCCTGAGCTTTTATTAATTGTGTTTTATACATAGGTGCAAATGAGAGAATTTCACTGTTTTTTCCTAAATCTGTTCTGTGTATTTATACCACATTTTAAAATTCATTAATCTGTTAGTAGAAACAAACTTTGACTCTACGTTTTATCAACTGTGAGCAATACTTTATTGGAAGTTGCAGCTACTTCCTTGAACTACCAATTTCTTTCGGGATATAAGCCAACTAGTGGTACCACAGTTCTGCTTGTTGCCACTGTTATTTTCTTTAAATTACACACTATTGTCTACTATGGTTGTACAAATTACATCCCCACCAACAGTGAGTGTTTAAGGCTCTTTCTTTCTTTGTATTCACATCAGTGTTCCTTCTTTCTCACAAATCATTACAACCTTATTAGAGAGAATGAGATGTCTCACTCTCCTTTCATTTTGCATTTCCCTGATATTTACTAATGTTGAACATATTTTCATTTATATTTTGGCAATTTTTTTGTAGCTTTTCAAGGCAGGTTTCTCTGTAGCTTTGGAGCCTGTCCTGGAACACACTCTTGTAGAACAGGCTGGCCTTGAACTCATAGAGATCCACCTGCTTCTGCCCCCCAAGTGCTGGGATTAAAGGCGTGCACCACCATCGGCAATTTTATAATTTTTTTTTTAAATATTGGATTATTTGGATTATATTACTCTTGAGTTATCAGTCATTTAGAAAATTATTTGTATGCCAGATGAATAATTGACAAAAGTTCTTTTTTATTTTTCTCACACTTTATGTCTATTTACTCTAGTTGTTTCCTTTGAAATATAGAAAGTTGTTTGATGTTATACCCTTTGTCAAGTTTCACTTATGTAACCAGAATAATCTCCTACATTTTCTTCTGGCAGATACATGGTTCAGAGGATTATATTGAAGTTGTGGCTTATTTCACCATATGAGTATCCAGCTTTTCTATTACCATTTATTGATGGCTGCTCCTTGGGGTGGGTACTTTTGTTAATATGATTTATTTATTGGTATACATGTCAACATATCTTTACAATCCCTGGGATTAATTCCATTTGCTCATTGTGTAAAATATTTTATATGACACTCATTTTATAATTTATATAATTAATTTTTTATGATGTGTGCTTTAACTCAGGTGCTATCTTATAGCATGGGATAAAACCAGACTCGCTGAACATAGCGGACAATAAGGACATAATTATTCCTTTTCCTGTTTCCTTGAAGCAACAATATAGTTAGTAAAGTTGAAAAAGGCTTTTATGCAAGGTAACAAGAGTAAAATAAAAGTTCACATTTTGATCATTTGTCTAAACTTAATAAATATATAAATGAAAGGAAAAGGACTCCTGGATTTGTAAAAATGAATCCTAATTCTAAGAGTACCTGTTTTTTTATTAATAGTGGTTCATTTTGCAACATTAAATAAAAGCAATAAATGTTTTATTTCTTACATTATCGTTCTTAGGAATCTGGAAGTGTCTGATAAATTCCTACTAGAAACCCACTTACAGTTGCCTTCATATTGCCCTTCTTCATTCTGTCTGTAAATGTAGTAATATGAGTGGCGGGGCTGCATTTCCAGCACCCAAGCCACCTGCTCAGCTAGCTTATGCCCTGAAATAACAACACACAAACTGTATTCATTTAAACACTGCTTGGCCCTTTAGCTCTAGCCCTTACAGGCTAATTCTCACATCTCGATCAACCCATCTCTAATAATCTGTGAGCACCGGTCTTACCGGGAAAGATTCAGCATGTCTAACCTGGCGGCTTGCTTCATCGCGTGCGTCTGCCCGGGAGCGGGGCATGGTGTCTCTCTGAGGCGTCTGCTCCCGAGAGGAGAGCTGTGGAGTCTGAGCTCACTTCCTCTTCCTCCCAGTGTTCTGTTCTGTTTACTCCTCCCACCTATCTTCCAACCAATCAGAGCCAAGCAGTTTCTTTTTACTTAACCAATGACCTTCCTCCATCATGTAAATGACAAAAATTTACTGTATTTGTTTTCCCAAAACTTTTAGAGGATGTATTAACATAATTAATACACGGCTGATTTAGTAGCAACATTAAACCCTTGCTCAACAATATTTAATTATTTTTGGGATATAAATGAAGAACTTGTTCTACTTTGAGGAATGTGACAGGAAGGGTATCCCCAGCAAAGTTACTGGAACTTCTACCTGAATGAAAAAGGTTCTTTCACTTTTCTTAAAGTTTCATTTAAAAATTCATTTAATTTTTTCTCTTTTTGTTGAGCTCTTCTTTGGAAGTGAGTACTCTCCATGGGCACTCAAGTATGACTGTTTCATTAGTGTTTCTAGGCCTGCATGCAGGACATATTCCATCACTGCCCTGCTGGATTCTCATGGCTTCACAAGTAGTACTCTTCAGTGTCCCTCTGAGTGAAGGGAGTCCCCTGCCCTGCCTGCCTCGTTCGTCCTCATGCTGTGTTTTGGACATTTGGATTTGTGCTCGTTCAATGGTCTGTGAGTTTGAAATGTCAGGGGAAAGAACTGAACAATGCATCTTACTCAAAATTTAAAACTTGATGATATCCCTGATGTTCTTTCTGTTGTCACAATCCATTTTGCTGAATCACAGACAGATATCAGGAATATCTATTTCTTAAAGTGTATCCTGGGAATGATTTTTTGAAGGTTTATTTTGACTTCTGTTTACAATTGTTTTCATAATCCCAAATCATTACCAACACCTTTCCAACTTTTTGTGTGTATGAGAGAAGGGATTCTTCCCTCCCTTCACCCTCTTTCCCCACACACAAAATTTGTATCCTTGAGAAACAATTTATAAAATGAGAATAACAGGGGAGTTGTAGAGCAGTGGTTTTTCAATCTTTTCAGTGCTGAGACCCTTTAATGCAGTTCCTGATGTTGTGGTGACCCTAACCATAAATTATCTCATTGTTACTTCATAACTGTAATTTTGCTACAGTTATGAATTCTAATGTGAATATCTTTTATGCAGGATATCTGACAGGCAACATCTGATAAAAGGATCCTGAACCGCAGGTTGAAAACACCTGTTCTTAAAGGTGGAAACAGACCCACTTCTTGATTAGGACTCTTTACCTTTGGTAATGGGCTATTGAGTTATTTTATTAATTTGTTCCTTTGTGTAAAGAAAGAAAGGAGAAGAAAATGGTTACAGAAATGGTCTTTAAATCTCCTCAAAGTTCAAAAGTGTGTCATCTGGGCAAAAATATCTGCAAAGGCACTCGGAAGAGGACTACACGTGCCTCTTATAAAAGTCTAAGTTCATAAAATTAATATGCATATCCTGATATAAAAGAAAATACATATTTTCATTATGCAATTATATTGACAAATAAATTAGTCTTTATTTCTGGGAGTTTGGGAATATATAATAGTACCTAATTTTCTGTTACTTCTTGCAAAATTTACTTTTATTTAATTTTCCTTTTCCACAATTTAGTAGACTTCTTTTCTTTATAAAATATTAGTAGGATTTCATTGTTGTTTTCCAGGAAACTTGCCCATGGCTTTCAGATTTGAGTTTAAGGATAAAGGAGCAAGAAGAAAATTCCTTTTATTTTATGTATTTTTAAAAAAAAACAATATATTTCCATTTTACAGACCAATCACAATTCCCACTACTCCCTCTCTTCTCATTCCCTTCACCTTTGCCCCTACCTCCCCATCCACTCTTCATAGAGGGCAATGCACATTGCTTTGGGGAAGGTCCAAGGCCCTCCCTACTATATCCAGGCTGAGCAAAGTATCCATCCAAAGAGAATAGGTTTTCAAAAAGCCAGTACAAGCAGTAAGGATAAATCCTGATATCACTGCCAGTGACCACAGTCTGCCCCAGCATATAACTGTCATCCTTGTGGATTTCTGGCAATTTCTCTAGTGCCAGATTTCTTGCTAGCCCCATAACTGGCTCCTTCAATGAAAATATCTCTTTCCTTGCTCTCAACAAGCAATCCCCATCAATCTCTTAAGGCAATCCCCATCAAAATTGCAAATAATTCTTCACAGACCTTGAAAGAACAATAATCAACTCATATGGAAAAACAAAAGCCTAGGATAGCCCAAACAATCCTGTACAATAAAGGATCTTCCGGAGGCATCACTGTCTCTGACATCAAGCTCTATTATACAACTACAGTAATGAAAACAGCTTGGTATTGGCATAAAAACAGGTTGACCACTGCAATCAAAGACATGGGTATTAATCCAAACACCTATGAACACCCGATTTTTGACAAAGAAGCCAAAATTATGCAATGAAAAAAAGAAAGTATCTTCATCAAATGGTGTTGGCACAGCTGGATGTCAGCATGTAGAAGAATGCAAATAGATCCATATCTATCACCATGCACAAAACTCAAGTTCAAATGGATTAAAGGCCTCAATATAAATCTGACCACACTGAACCTGATAGAACAGAAATGGGAAACAGACTTCAATGCATGGGCAGAGGAGACCACTTCCTAAATATAACACCAGTAGCACAGACATTGAGAGAAACAATAAATAAATGAATGGAACCTCCTGGAACTGAGAAGCTTCTGAAAAGCAAAGGACACAGTCAATAAGACAAAAAGGCAGCCTACTGATTAGGACTACACTAACCACATCAGACAGAAGCCTGATCTCTAAAAAATATAAAGAACTCAAGAAACTAGGCATCAAAATATCAAACAACCCAATTTAAAAATGGGGTGAACCTTAAGAAGAACATATACAGATCCACCTGGAAAGAGGAAATATGTAAGATTGCCTGACAAAATTGGTAACATGGGGGTGGGAGGATAAGGGAGGGCAGAAGGGGAAGAGATTGGGAGAAGGGGAGGTGGGAAGAAAACTTGAGGGAATGGGATAGTCGAGATGGACTCCTTTTATTTTATACTCAACCAACCTGATGACATTAGGCTCATGTAGAAAACATGAGTGTGGTTGAGTAAGAAGGGATGCATACCAGCTAAGATGTTAGAAGAATTATGTGCTTGAATAACTTTGTTTTCTTCCAACTGTGCAAATGAATGCAAAAATGCAGTTTAAATTAATTTTCCCCTCAGAATTATTTAGATACTGTCTCCTGTGTCTCTATTGAGATGTCAGACTTTATTCACAGTTCAAATCCACTAATATTTGTGTGTGTGTGTGTGGGTGTGCATGTGCTATGTATGTGTGATAAGCATGTGTGTGATGTGTGAATGAGCTCTGTATGTGTTCACATGTTGTGTGCATTTTGTGTGTGTGTGTTGTAGAAGACAGTGCTCTGAGCATTCAGCCAGAATTTTCATCAGAATAGCTGTGATTTTTGTAATTAGTCTGTAAGACAAAGCTTGTTAACTATTGATGTTACTTTATAGAAAGAGGGAAATGGACTGTTACCTGGCATCCTGCATACTCCTTCCTGTAACTCCTCACCATTTGCATAACTAACTGCTAATAGCCTCATAATATGAAGATCTCAAAGTGCCAGACATTAACTGGGACTGAGAGATGGTGGGCTCCACGTGGCAGTTCTAGGGAAGCTGTCATCCACACTGGAGTGAAACTTCCTCTTGGTGAGGCTGTTTTGGGGTCATCTATGCTGCTGAAAGCAATCCCTCATCTGTATTCTTCAATTTACCCCAGTAAACTCTCTGGTTCCCCCAAGTTGAACTTTGGTGTAATGCCACTTTGGTTTGTTATTGACCTTGTGATGAAAGGGTAGACATTTGCTGCTGCTTGCCTACAATAACCTTGTTCTTAAAATGAAACTCAGGCACATGATAGGCAAGCACTATGTCTCTGAAGTTTTCAGCATCCTCAGCCTCTGAAACATTATTGTGGAAACAGGGTCTTACAAAGTTAAGAAGGATGACTTCAACTTAGGTTTCCCTACCTCCTGCTCTCACGGAGGTAAGGTTCAAAAAGACTCAGTAAGTGCTTCTTGTCTGTCTTTCAGAGTTATAGACGGATAATTGAATAATTGAACAATTTTTGATAATTAAATAATAATTGATAATTGAATGGAAAGAATTGATTACAAGTTGCACAAGAATAATTTCAGAAAGAATAAATTGATGCTGCTAAAATTCAAAGTTCCTAAAATCTGAATTTTCTATGCATTTCCAACTGAAGCTTGTTAGTGAACTCAATGTTTTTACGAAATCATTTTTAAAAAAATGAACTTGACAGAATTTGCATTAGCAATACTTAAAGCTCTGCCACCCTATGTAGCAATATTAAAGCATGAACTGGTCATCCTCTGAAGAGAATCTTTTTAACTTCCATAGGTAAAAATCTATATCCAACAATAGGATGAAAATCTTACAAAATTGTTTGTAAGAACAATTTTATTTCCCTAAGAACTCATCACCTTCCCTCTTGGTTTTTCATGTAGGCTAGTTAGGTGAATATTAAATGTGTGAATAGAAATATTTTGTACCCATGATGCTTCAGATTGGCATCCTCAGAAGATGAGAGGAACTGCCAAGTGTATCTAATCAAGTTTCATAATTTACAACCTGTGCAAACTGTGGGTAAAGAACCATAGCAGTTGTGCTAAACATTTCTGGGAAGATACCGCCATCCCAGCACCAATTATTAAAACCTCTTGCACACATTAAAGCTATAAAGATTAAAAATATAGCACACTTGTCATTAAAAATGGATGACTTCATGCAATATGTATTATATACAAAAAAACAACGTCCTGTCACTTCAGTTTTATCACCACCCTACGGAAAATCCACAAACCCAGAGTCCCACATCAAAGCTCATTTTGGCAAAACCCGGGAACGACTTCCTCATGCAAAATAAACACAGATGTTCCACACTCAGGCAACTGGCGAGGACGAGATGGCACATGGGGGAAGCGCAGTTCTGTAAATGATGGTGCCTCATATCTCATGTTCTCTTTTGCGGATGCTGCAGATATTGCTTGAAAAGGCTGATTCGGGGGCTGAGAGATGTTGCGGCCAGTACAAGTGCTTGCTGCCTTACTTGAAGACCTGTGCCTGTGTTGGGTAACATGAGCCCACATGGTAGAAGGGAAGAATGGACTCTGAACACCACCCTCTAGCCTCTTCTTGTGCAGATGTGTGTGCATATGCACAGGAGCATGCTAGAAAAATGCAACATAAATTAACAAAAACATAATTCTTGCATCTTAAAACATGTGAGTTGACTATGGGGCTGTAGACACATTGAACTCATACTTCTGCATGTATGCAGAGGTGACACTTTAGTAGGACATCAGCACGATTGTTTTTGAACTGTCAAGAAGAACCATATTTTATATGTATCTAAAGCAGTGCCTTTCTTGTCAGTGATTTATTGATTTCTGTCTGTTAGGCATAATATTAATGACTATATTAATTATAAGAAGGTCTGAGGAAAGAAAGTTTCTAACCTCTTCCATTAGCTGACAGTTAAGGATGGGCATTCCAAATGACCAGATAGCTGTAATTGCCTTCTCTTGTTCCTTTCAATCTCAGCTAATTGCAAAAGAATATCTTGACTAAGTAAATATTCTGGAGACTCACATATGCCCACCATGCCTAAGAAAGTTTCAAAAGATAACACATACTTGGGTGTTATGAAATGTATTCTATAATAGCACTGATATTTGAATGTGTCTGTTTAAAATGTCTACTTCAAAAGGAGTTCCCCATGCCCCTCATGTTACCATGTGGGATATGTAGGATTGGAAACAGAATAGAAGTTAGGTATTGCTATGGCTTTGGAGCTATGTATGGTAATGGAAGTGTTTGTCTTAATTTTAAATCTGAAATATATCTGAATTATATAAAAAAAACAGAAAATTTTAAAGAGCATCAAACCGTTCCAATATCCTGCAAGTATTCCATCTTGGTTCCAGTAGGAAATGAGTGTGGCAATTATACACTAATTAGTAGAAAGATATTCTAAGCTGTTAGCCACTTAAGAAGACCAATATTGTCCATCTTTTACCTTCATTTTGCATTTTATGTGTCATGTGACAAGTTTGAGAAACAAAAATATTTAGACTATGCTCTATCCTTCTCTTAAGTGATTCTTTTGTGGTTTGTTGCATTTTTATGATGCACTTTATCAATATATTGAGGACATAGCCTACATATGTCTTTGAATTCCATACATGAACTACTAAGTTTATGCATTATATACTTCGAAACTACTCAAAAGTAAAAATTAAAACAGACAAAACAAGATAGCATTTTAAAACAAATATAATTTTATTATAATCTCTTATTTTGATCATTTAGGTATATTTTTAATATTTCACTTAGACTGTTTCTATATGTATATGCACATATGTGCCAGGGTCCATCAGATCCCCTGGTGCTAGAGTTACAGGTGGTTGTGAGCCCCTTGATGTGGGTACTGGGAAGGAAACTTGAGTCTTCTGTGAGGCTAATAAGCTCTCTTAATTGCTGAGCTATCTTTCTATGCCCTCTTACTATCATTTAAAAAGATTTCTTGTCTTATAATTATATTTTTGAAATAATTCCAAAATAAAAATTTGAGAATGCAATCAATGTGAAAAACATATGCTTTCCATATTTGAAAAATCTTATGCTATAGACATTTAAATACCAGATTCTTTAAAATTAGTTCATTTGCATTCTTGGTTATAATAATTGCTATAGTTGAAACTGTAAGTAAATTGTGACAAATGAAAGAACATTTTTTTGACTCTGATTATTCAATCATGATATCTCGTCTCTCATTTAAGCAAAACTATTTTTCTTAAAATTTGACTAATAAGTTTATGTCTTCTCTCATGTCAATCAGTTTTCCTTGCAAACAAATCAAACTGTGTCAAATAATTTTTGAAATTCCTTTTGAACACACTGAGAATTGTTGCTCGTGTTCAGCATGCACAGATTTGGAAATCTCACAGTTGGCCTTCCTCTCAGTTCTGCATCCGTACTTAACCAACCACAGACAACAAGTACATGGAAAATATTTCATCTGTACTAATATTTTCCCTGTCATTATCCCCCAAATAATGCAACATTTTATCTAATATTCATGCTGTACTAAATATTGTAGGTCACCTAGCAATGATTTGAAGTATATGAGAGGATGTATAAGTCACATGTATTTTTATAATTGGTCAGTACTAAAGGATTTTGATATCCCAGTGTAGGGATCCCAGAATAAAATAGTTGTGCAAGGGGCAATTGCATCATTTATTTTTTGGAGGAAGAGAAATGAACATTTCTAAGTGTCCCTGATCCATGAGCTGGCTCTTTTGAACCTATTCCCTATGCTAGGATGCCTTGTTCAGCCTTAATGAAGGGAGGAGGAGCTTGGTCCTGCCTCAACTTGATATGCCATGTTTTGTTGATTCTCATGGGAAGGAGATCTTACCCCGTCTGAGTGGAGATGGAGAAGTGGACAAGGGGAGAGAACTGGAGGAGAGGTGGGAAGCGAAACTGTGATTGGTATGTAAAATGAATCAAAAAATTTGAATTAAAGAAGAAAAGAATAACAAGCCTGTTTTTTGGCTCAGAGTCGGGGGGGGGCACACAGTGTCACATCTGGTGTATCAACAATAATTTGGAGACAGAGAAGAATTCATGAACTGAAAAAGAAGCAACATATATATGCTATGGGTACAGGTTTCCTTGAGTTAAAAATTCAGTAGGTGGAAGGTAATGGAATACTTTTGTTGCCGTCTGTGTCAGTTACAATTAAAATCTCAATGTCCACTCACATTTCAAAGCAGCAATCAGGAAACCACTCTTCTGCCACAGCTCAGCAAAACTAGAAGTGAAAAATAAAGCAGAGGAAATCACTTACCTTGAGAAAAATTTAAAAATACATTTAAATAAAAAGGTAAAGAACTGCTAATTATAAGCTGTTAATAATTATAATAAACTAAATGAAAATATTTAAAAAAAGGTAAAGAAAATTCTAAAACTGATGGAGAGAAATGCTAATATGAAAACATGCGGTAAGAGAAAATAGAAAATCTATAATGATCAGAAAATTCATATTATCATTATTAAGGATTAATGACCAAAGAAAGAAAACTGATATATTAGAAATTAGAAAAAGATCAGCAAGACATACAATTCAAAAACTAGGGGTCTGAAATTATTAAAGATAAAAGCTGAAATTCTGTACATTGACAATTGAGAATATCAGAAGAAAAAATAGTCCGGATTCCCTGCCCTGTGGGAAGTCCAAGGTCCTCCCCCCTCCATCAAGGTCCAGGAAGGTGAGCATCCAAACAGGCTAGGCTCCCACAAAGCCAGTTCATGCAGTAGAGAAAATAATAAATTCAAAATACAGTTATTTAAAAGACTATAAAAGAAGTTTATCACATGCAAAAAGGTAAAGGAATAAGTTTAGAAGAGTATGATGGGAAAGATATCATTACTAGTGTTGAAAATATCATTGTTTTCAAACAGTCTCTCTCTATAGCCCTAGCTGTCTTAAAATTCCCTATGTAGGTCATGCTGGCCTGGAACTCACAGAGATCTGTCTGCCTCTTCTTTCCAAGTGTTAGGATTAAAAATGTGCACAAGATTAAAAATGTGGAACAGTTTTTTAAATCTTTGATTATCTATGAATTTGATTAACACTTATTAGTTTAACATTAGTTCTTTGAGCCAAGTGGTGGTGACACACACCTGTCAGCACTTGGGAGGCAGAGACAGGTGGATCTCTGTGTGTTCGAGGCCAACCTGGTCTACAAGAGCTAATTCCAAAACAGGCTCCAATGTTACAGAGAAACCCTGTCTAGAAAAGTCAAAGAAAAGGAAGAAAGGAAGGAAGGAAGGGAAAAAGATTTGTTGTTTGTCCGTATATTGTTGTTCTAAAAGCAATTGCAGCAATTGCTCTTGAGTAAAAGCTTTGCCATCTCAGTCTAAAATCCTCTTCATCTCTCTTGATCTTCCTCTAGCCAGCTTTGTGGGTCTCTGCTAACATCACTGAAACCACTCTTGTCACCATTATTATTCTTTACATTTTTAAATATAGTTTTGAACTTTCGTTCTGCATCTCTTTATACCTTGCGGAAAGTCTTGATCCAGTGATTTACATCTTTCTCCTTGAAACAGTTTATTTTATTGATTCCAGATCTTATGCTTCTAAGATCTATTTTTTGTTGTTGTTGGCTATTTCTTCAGTTTTCCTTGATAAGTTCCATCTTAGCTTCTTCATCCCTTTTGTGTGAGTTGTCCTTCTCTGCATTTTTTTTTGGTTTTGTCTTAGTCTGTTGTATGAATTTGAATACTCAATCCCTCACCCTCACTTTATCCACGCATATATGGCTGCATAATACATCACACAAACACACACACACACACACACACGCATCTGTGGGCCATCTAATTCTAATCTCCCTTCTATGGCATTGCCCTTGCCTTCTTCAGCATGCTGTGTCCAATTTCTCTGACTTTGAAATTATACTCAAAAACACCATCTCAGCTGCTATTATCATAGGTCAAGCCAGGAGCTTCTCCACCCCATGTCATTTCTAATTTCCTTCTTTTCTATTTTTAATTCTTCACAGTTTGTCCTCAATATCTTATCCAGAATGATTTTTATAACTATAACAATATTAACTTGAATCACATGGCTCTTTCACTCAAGACTTCTATTGGCATAGTCTGCTGGGAAAAATAATTCCCCTTCAGACTGACTCTGTTAGGGACTGTACCAAGTTTTGTAGGCAAGTATGAAGTCTGCAGAAGCAATAACTAAGAAAAATACAATTCATATCAGGATTATATATTTATATTAAATATTACCATAAAGTAAAATTATGGACCACAAGAGTTTACAGTGTATATTGTACAGTGAAACGTGTTATTATAGGAAGAATATATTATAATCTATAATATGTGACACAAATATTATTTTACTTATTCAATCCAACATTTTTAGTAGTTTGAAAGAACAAATAATTTTCCATAAATGAAGACACAAATAGAGTCCCTTTATTATTTATCTCCACTTTCTCATTATATGAAAGATAGGAGCACTCACCAAAGACAAATAACTATCCCAAGGTCTTGTTTCAGTGAACATCAAAAATAGGACCAAAATGACTTCTCCTGGTACAGAGTACAGTCCTCATTCTCCTCCTCCTCCTCTCTCTCCCTCCCTGCCCCTCTGTTCATAGACCCATATGAATAGAGGCGTTTGGCCCTGGTCTGTCCAATGACCCCCAGAGCCCTAGTCCGTACAGATAGCCTTATGCACTGGATAGAACATAAATGTCATGAAGCAGAAATCCATTAAAACAAAACTTCTAAGAACTATAATTCCAAAATGTTTTCAATTCAAGTAAAAAAAGTCTGTAGCATAATGCATTCTTCATAGGAAGCATTTAATATGCTAGCTCCTCTGATAATTATTTTAGCAGACCTTTGGGATGAGGTCTATTATCTCCCCAATTTTCCATTGAGAAGATTGACTTGGGGAGGTTAAATCATTTGTCTAAGGTCACAGATAGCCAGTAGAAAACCCAGGAACCAAATTGACATTTTTGATGCTAAAATTATGCTTCTAACTATCATGAAGTGCAAACCGAAGCTAATTTGTTCCAAAATTATTATGACTTTGAGTCACAGAAAACTACTCAGAGAAATTAAAGAAATAAAAATTCCTACGGGAATTTTCAAGATTAGGACACAGGCTATATTAATAAACAAAACTGCTAACTATTGCTACACAAGCTTTATTTATGCTTCTATTTTTTTCCAGAAAATGCAACCTAAAACACAAATACAGGAGTGTTCACATATAGAAAGATAGACACAACTTCCTGTATTCTTGCATATAGCACTAAAAATCACTACACAGACTTCACAAAATAACTGGAGATTCTGACAGGTGGAAAGGATAATGGAGTAAAGGAAAATGTATCTTGATTGGGTCCAGGAGGTAAGTCCCCTTTTGTTATAAACACATTGGACTTTAAACTGGAGGGGCCAGAAGTACTCAAATGCCAAAGAGGACAGACAGTTAAAAAAAAAAAAAACCTCACATTTTTCAAAAGACCCAAAAAAGAACAGCCAAGTTCTAGATATAAACCATTCAGAAAGTATTTATTTCATGCAACTAAAATGAACAAAAGGAAGGCAATGTTCCATTCCCTCAGTCATACCATCAAGGGCCTAGTTAGTGCACATGTTTTTACTCTATTAGGATATGATGAGCTACACACTCTGCATCTCAAGAGTCAGATCCCTGGAGATGACGTGGGAGCCTGGGCTTGACATTGGAGTTCTTTTTCACTTTCCTATTTGGGTGCTACAGGAAGACTGGTAGAGGGTCATTTCATCGCCCCAATTAAGGGGTCCTTCTGTTCTGCTAAGACAAAGGAGGTACTTGTGGGTTCAGGAAGTCTCATCTAGGACAGGAATGAGGAAGAACTGCTCCACACAGTGTCAGTGGAGCTGCCAAGTCAGAAGTCTGAGTATCTTCATTTACGTAGAAGGAATAATAGAAATTTAGAATGGACCTAACCCCATAAACTGCCAGAGTTTATAACATAAAGCCAAGTTTTAAAATTAGGCAGCATGGCGCACACCTTTAATACCAGCACTTAGGAACTTAAGAGGCAGAGGCAGGCAGATCTCTGAATATGAGGCCAGCCTGCCCCTCGTAGTGAGTTCAAAGACATCCAAGGCTACACAAAGTAACCCTGTCTGCAGAGGTGAAGGAAGCAAAGGGTAATAATATCATCATAAAAACATTAAAACTCCAGGTTTTAACTATAATAACTGGTGATTTGAATAGGTGTGGCTCCTATAGATTGTTGTGTTTGAATGCTTGGCCCACAGGGAGTGACATTATTAGGAGGTGTGGCCTCATTGGAGGAAGTGTGTCACTGTGGTAGTGGATTTTGAGGATGTGAAGTAAAGGGAACACTCCTCCACTGCTGGTGGGAGCACAAACTGGTACAGCTGCTTTGGATTTCAGTATGGTGATTTCTTAGAAAATTAGGAAACAGCCTACCTCTAGACCCAGCAATATCACTTTTGAGTATATACCCAAAGGATGCTCAATCATATCACAATGACATGTGCTTAGCTATGTTCATAGCAGCATTATTTGTCATAGCCACACCTGGAAACGACCTAAATGCCCCTCAACCAAAGAATGAATAAAGATGTGGTACATTTACACAATGGAGTACTACACAGTGGAAAAAATTAATGACAACTTGAAATTTGCAGGCAAATGGATGGATCCAGAAAAATCATATTAAATGAGGTAACCCAGACCCAGAAAGAAAATATAATATGTATTCTCTCATAAGTGACTTTTAGACATAAAGCAAAAATACAAAAACAAAAAAAACAGCCTGCAGTTTATAATCCCGGAGAACCTAGCCAACAAAGAAGACCACAAAAAGAGACATACATGGATCTAAACTACATGGAAAGTAGAAAAGGACAAGATCTCCTGACTAAGTTAGGAACGTAAGGATTATGAGAGAGGGTAGGAGGGGAGAAGGAGAAAAAGAAGGGAGTGGAAAAAGTAGACAGGTCAATAAAAACAATAAAAATTAATCTCAGCAAATATATAGATGATATAAAGTAACCTAATAAAAATGGGATTTAAGACCACAATGCCCAAGAAAAAAAGTAAGGAAATGAAGAGGACAGACTAAGAATCAGTGAGAGCCAGGCAGTGCCGTGCACACCTTTAGTCCCAGCAGTCCCCTTAGAACCACTCATTCCAACATCCAATCCCTTCTCACCTAAATCCGAGATTCATCTAAATTCATATTCCTTCACTGTTATTTCCACTCTGTGCTGCCCGGCTAGTCCTGGGAGTAAAGACTGTCCTGGCATGTATCCAAGCTGTCAGGGATCCCATGATTAAAGGAAACTGCCTCTCCAGGCAGCTATGGTCTCTCCTAGCTCCTCAGCAGTGGTGGAGCACTGTTTCCTCCTCCATTCTTTGTACCAGTACTGTCCTCCTGCTGTCTTGTTCATGCTGTCACAGGGCTGGGAGCTCACATGTGCGATACCCTGTTTTGTTTGGAAAACTCTGCTTCCTTAATGTTATCCACCACCTCTAGCTCTTGAAGTCTTTCTGCCTTCTCTTTCACCATGATCCCTCAGCCTTCTTTAGTGAAGTCTGATGTGCATCACCTATTTAGAGTTAAGCACCTCATAGTCTCTTATTTCTTGCACATTGACCAGTTCAATGCCTCTCTGTTAATTCCCATCTACAGCAAGGAGAAGTATCTCCAATGTGGTTTTTGAAGTGCTCTGCTCAATGGGCATAGCAATAAGCCATCAAAAGTGTGACCTCCACACTCTTCCTGTATCAGTAGTATGCATGCACACATAAACACAAGCAAATAAGTATAATAAAAATAAACACACGAAGAATGAATACACATGAAACTTTATACACAGCGTTGTAACATCTTTTCACAGTGAAATAATAGAAACCATTTAGATTTCATTTAAAGAGTGAAAACAAAACAATGTGTTCTCTCTAGAACTTATGATGTTGAAGAGTATATATAATATTTGGTGAATATGGTTAAAAAGCACTCACAACGGACAAGTATATGATGTTTCTGCGATCTTATGAATGCCCATTCGTTAGATACAAGCAGTGCAAGCCACAATTTATTCCCCCAATGTTCTAATCAATTGATTCTTCCCCAGAAAGTGAAAAATGGTTAGAATCAGCAGCAGAGAGTTTAACTATGGATAATTCATTATTCTCAAATCTGTTCAAAGGATGCAATGTAAGTGATTCTCAGTCTTCAGGCCTAATTGAGTGTCATTTAATCACCTAGTTCTTTTTATTTGAGGTACAATTCAAAAGTAATTTGTTTCTATTGTGAGAAGCACTGACAAAGGGTGTCTTTTCTATTGCAGCTCTGAATATTCATTATTGAAGATATCCAAGGCCTATAAAAGTTTGTTTGGACCCTTCATGTGTCAGAGCCAGGTTGGGCCCAAGTGTGCTCACTTCTTCATGTCCTAGGACAGAGAACTGCCGTGGACCTGAGAGACACCATGTACTACCCAGTGACACCACCTAAAGGAAAATGGTAGAACTGTATGTGCTCACTTTTATAGCCAGCCTCCCTCTCACACCTGCTGATGCTTAGCCAGAAGAGGAAAGGAAAGAATGCCTTGTGGTTGTTCTGTTGGTTTTTTTAAAAAATAACTTATTTCTTTTGAGGTTATGATATAATTATATTATTTCCCCAGTTCCATTCTTCCCTTCAAACCCTCCTTACACTCTTTCAAATCGGTAACCTATTTCATTAATTGTTTCTCTCTCTCTCTCTCTCTCTCTCTCTCTCTCTCTCTCTCTCTCACACACACACACACACACACACACCCATAAGTACACAAATACAACCTGCTCAGTTTATATACTGTTACTTGTATGTATATTTTCAGAGCTGACCATTTGTTAGGATAACCAATTGGTATTCTCTCCCTTGGGAAAGACTGTTTCTCAGGTCTCAACATTCCTTAGTTGCCTGTAGTTCTTTGTGCAGGCTGAGGTTCCTGGACTCTGCAAACACCACATCCACATGAGCATGTCCGGTGTGTTGTCCTTGTTCAGCTCATGTTTAGACAGCCATGTTGGTGAGACTTTATGGGTGTAGCTTCTGAAAGTTTAGAGGTGAAAATTCCCTGTTATTTTGGTTCTTACAAACTTCTCACTCCTTCCTTTTCTACAATGACTCCTAAGTCAGCCTTCAATGAAAGAGTTCTCTTGCTGTTACTGGCCTCAGCAGCTCTTCAGTTTGATTGGTTGTGGCTTTTTGTAATGGTCTCCTATTTAACTGTAAAGAAAAATGAAATCTCTAGGTAAATGGAGGAAACTAGAAAGGATTATATTGAGTGAGTAACCCAGACCCAGAAAGACAAACATCACACTCTTCCCTCTCATCTGAGACTCCTAGCTCCAGATCTTCAGATGTGAGGATATAGCCTGGAGTAACTGTAAAAGCTAGGAGAGAAGAATAGGGGCCACTGCTAGGGTGAGGATGTGGGAAAACAATAAAGAGGTAAATACCACAGTGCAAGAGATCTGAAGAGGGAAATGAGAAAAATTGGAGAGACTCTAATATGGAGGGGGTTGGAAATAAATATAGAAGAAGAAGGAAGAAGGGGTAAAATAACAGTAAGGATGCCTGAAAAAGTAAAAAGGAATTAAGCAAGTGACTATAGCCTAAAATACCTATAATACATATAAGTCTGTATATAAACACACATGTATAGTTTAAGTAATTTTTTTTCCTGAGATGAAAATGCTCTCTCCAGAAACCCACATCTTCTAATATATATACTGGTCACGAGAAGCCCTCTCCAAGAGTCTCCCAATACATCATACACTATTGCTATTGCCATGCACTTTAGACTCAGAATTCAGAGGCCTGTGATATGGAATTTATTGGAAAACTTTCTCTCTGAAAACTAGCTCTCAGTACCAGAAGGTGCCATGCAAGCTTCCAAAGCAGGGAAGTTAGCAACTGTCCTACATAGTACATAGTCCCTATGAACCACAATGACTACTATGAAAGATAACCCTAAGAGTGGAGTAATGCCGTGAACACCTTGGTGGTCACTGGCAACTCTCTAACTGAACTTAATACCTGATCAACAAGAGGGACACCATGTCAGGTCCTGAAAACCTAACTAACTACTAGTAACTATTAAGTCACACATCTTGGAGAAGAACCTTCAATTCCCACATAACTAAACCAGCATAATCCCCAACTACATTCTAAATGTTTATTGTCATACACATGGGTAAGTGTAGTCCTCATCCTACATGAAGGAAATGTCCCTTTGAAACAGAAAAAAAAACACTTCCAAGGGATCACACAGTAGATGTCTGTGAATCCATTTATTTTCAATAAATGTTTGCAAAGACCGGAAAAGACATACGAATTAAAGGCATACAAAACATTTAATTCAGATTTTGTATTATAATTTTGAATAATTTCATGGGTATCAATGTAAAAGCTCGTTCATTTCTGTTTTGGGTCCTATAAACGGTTAAAATAATGGTTGTGACAGAAGATGCAGTTTCTGCACTGCATGTCCTTACGGTAAGGGTGGACTACAGACTAATGGAAACTTCGCTGGGCATGGGGGAGGGGTGTAGCTAGGAGGAAAGGAAATTACGAGACTTTCTAGAAGTAAACACTCCTGCATGAAGTCATGCAAATTTTACATGAATGTTTCTTTCAGGTTGTCTTATATATTGTCCCATTTGCATTAATTACACAGACAACAATGTTTGCTGTAATGACAGGGCAGATACAAGCCTTCTCTAGAAATTACTATTAGCCATAGTTGTGGTGGCCATAGGGCCAGATGACTGCTGGAGGAAATTGTTTCCTGCTTAGCATGATACCAAGGGCTCATGAGATGATGTCGCCTGCTTAGCATGATACCAAGGGCTCATGAGATGATGTTGTACTTTGGATTTATTTTATTTAATCCTTAAATTAATTTTATTGAGTTATAATTATTATTTCCATCTAGAAATGAGAAACTAAGTTTTAGATTAAGTCATTTTCTAACTAAATTAGGCTCCAACTCTAGTTAGTTTTCTGAAGCTACAGCAAGTACTTACCCAGCTGCCTATTAGGAGAGTCTTCAACTGAAGTCAATGAAAATGAAGTAAAAGTGTATACATTAACTTCTGGTGTTCGCTTTGCTTTCGAAACGCACTGTTGTTAGAAAAACGTGGGCTTATTGTGAGAGACTTTGGCTCTGGTCTTTTACTTCTCTGTGGGATTGCAACATGAACCACATGGATATCTGTCTGTTCTACAATGGGTGGACACTTGTTTAGCTTCCGGCCACCATCCTCCTGCCAATATTATTATCATGAGCATCCTACACACTTTTGATGTACATTGCTCACAGATAGGATGGTTTCTTTACTGTTTATCAACAGAAGGGAAGATACAAGCTCTAGCTTTATGGAAAAATTGCTTTCCAAATTGCTCGTATTATTTATCACCTCACAGTGTTCCCGTTAGCACACATTCTCTTCAATATTAGGACTGTGAAATTTCCCAGATTTTGTCGCTGTCTAATTATGAATGTCTAATTATTATGATTTTGCTTTTGTAATTTCTTCATTGTTAGTGGTATTAAACATTTTTCCTGCCTGCTGATCACACATTATTTCTCCTTATTGATGTATTTATTGTTATCATCTCCATCATTTTTTTTCTGTGTGATTGTTTGTCTTTGACCTCATAAATTACAGCTATTACTGTTAAATTTAAGGACTCTTTAACTAATCTAGTCTCAGAAGGACAAGCACTGTCTTCTAAATTGTTAAATTCTCCTTTTCACATCCAAGTGCATAATCCACCTATGGTTGCACAGTTTGTACAAAAGTTTCTCTCACCTTTTCTCTCTGGTTATTGAACTCATCAGCATCTCCTAGTAATTCCTGCAGGCTACAAATATCTACAATGCTTCCCCTAACCTTAACCACCCAGGGTTCTGCATTTTTATGGCCTATCTACAGCCTTTCCAATATTTTCTATTGATCACCTTGCTTTATTTCTATTGCTTAAACTACAGTAATCATTTGCTAGTCACGAAATTCCCTTGTTTTTCATCCTGATTTTTTTCCCCAGGGAGGATTCTAAACATTAAAACACAATGATTAGTTGACCAATAGGAAAATGTTTTCAGGAACAGGCAATACTGCTAAGTAGATAAAAGTGCTTGTTGTAAAAACCAGATGGTCAGAGTTTGATCCCTGAATACCATGGTA